>NC_064626.1:219514497-220133247 GCF_023864275.1 Schistocerca cancellata
GGGAGTAGCAATTTGCCGAGACAAAGGCTCCCCCCGTCCCAGACAAGGAGCAGGTGGCGCGGTCACGTGTCCGTGGCGCGGCGCGACGCGACTTGACGCTACGCCCGTCGGCCGCCAGCCAGGATCGATCTGCAGTTGCCGGGACAACGGCCGCGCCGAAACCCGAGCCCCTCGTCGCCGGGGGAGTGCAAGTTCCGCGCTTCTCGAGTCCGCTAACATTTGGCGACGCGCCCATCTGCCAGCGCGACGGGGTACTTTCGACCGTGCGCGCCTCCACTTCGTTCCCGCCGAATGACCCATTTCTTTCTACAGTCCTGCAGTTGCTGTGCAACCAATTACTTGCAGCTGCAGAGTGTGCACATTCCGGAGTATTACTACTGGTTTCCAACTGTTATCTGACTTTCCTTCTCCTAAGACAACCTCTTCATCTATAACAAATACATTCATTTTTCACCGTCACTGTTGTAATCTTTAGTCCGAAGACTGGTATGTTGCAGCCCCCAATGCTGATCTTTTCAAACGGTGGTCAAAATAAGTCTTGTATGTTCATTATTGTAAATATTGGACATAAATGGAAACAAAACTGGGTTTGTTCTGTCAGACAACTGGGTGGCTGCTCAAACACGGAAAAAAAAATTACGAGAATTCCAGGTGTAAGGGGAAGATGGTGTCCCCTAATAAATTAATGATGAGCAGGGGGGGTATACCACAATAATGATGAGCAGGGGGGGTATACCACAATAATGATGAGCAGGGGGGGTATACCACAATAATGATGAGCAGGGGGGGGTATACCACAATAATGATGAGCAGGGGGGGTATACCACAATAATGATGAGCAGGGGGGGTATACCACAATAATGATGAGCAGGGGGGGTATACCACAATAATGATGAGCAGGGGGGGTATACCACAATAATGATGAGCAGGGGGGGTATACCACAATAATGATGAGCAGGGGGGGTATACCACAATAATGATGAGCAGGGGGGTATACCACAATAATGATGAGCAGGGGGGGTATACCACAATAATGATGAGCAGGGGGGGTATACCACAATAATGATGAGCAGGGGGAGTATACCACAATAATGATGAGCAGGGGGGGTATACCACAATAATGATGAGCAGGGGGGTATACCACAATAATGATGAGCAGGGGGGTATACCACAATAATGATGAGCAGGGGGGTATACCACAATAATGATGAGCAGGGGGGGTATACCACAATAATGATGAGCAGGGGGGGTATACCACAATAATGATGAGCAGGGGGGTATACCACAATAATGATGAGCAGGGGGGTATACCACAATAATGATGAGCAGGGGGGTATACCACAATAATGATGAGCAGGGGGGTATACCACAATAATGATGAGCAGGGGGGTATACCACAATAATGATGAGCAGGGGGGTATACCACAATAATGATGAGCAGGGGGGTATACCACAATAATGATGAGCAGGGGGGTATACCACAATAATGATGAGCAGGGGGGTATACCACAATAATGATGAGCAGGGGGGTATACCACAATAATGATGAGCAGGGGGGTATACCACAATAATGATGAGCAGGGGGGGGGGTATACCACAATAATTATGAGCAGGGGGGGTATACCACAATAATTATGAGCAGGGGGGGTATACCACAATAATTATGAGCAGGGGGGGTATACCACAATAACGATGAGCAGGGGGGGTATACCACAATAACGATGAGCAGCCGGCCGCGGTGGTCTAGCGGTTCTGGCGCTGCAGTCCGGAACCGTGGGACTGCTACGGTCGCAGGTTCGAATCCTGCCTCGGGTATGGGTGTGTGTGATGTCTTTAGGTTAGTTAGGTTTAAGTAATTCTAAGTTCTAGGGGACTTATGACCTAAGATGTTGAGTCCCATAGTGCTCAGAGCCATTTGAGCCAACGATGAGCAGGGGGGGGGTATACCACAATAACGATGAGCAGGGGGGGGGGTATACCACAATAATGATGAGCAGGGGGGGTATACCACAATAATGATGAGCAGGGGGTATACCACAATACTGTGTTTCCTTCCCTCTCAGCTGAGCTATATACCAGCCATAAGCAGCAGTTTTAGTGCAGTTTTTAAACATCGATAATTTAGATGGAATAATATTAATATAATCAACACACTTTGAAATATTAAGTATTTAAAATTTGTAATTAATAAAACTCAATAAAATTCAAATTCAGTGAAAGGTTAAATATGCAGAATTCCCTAAGATATTTTTGAAATTTCCTGAGATCTTCCCCATTTTTCAGGTAATATGTAATTGCCTGAGAAATCTCGTTTTCCAGAAGAATCAGCATCCTGTATGCAGCCACAATAAAACGAAAATAAGGTAAACACATTTCCACTCGGTAAACACAAAAAACAACAACCACTTTACGAATGATCCCACTGCAGACACTACAGCTTCTTCTCGCTGTCATCATGCATACCAAATTGCTTACGAATCAATTGGCTCTCCTCGTAACTGGAGACCCTTTCCAATGCGGTTAGGCATACTCCTTGTCAAGGTAAGCGTTTCGGACATTATTTCATCCCTCTACAGCGGTCTGTGTGTGGTTTCTTGTGGGACAGGACGATTGTCAACCGCTCGTTTTAGCATTGTCCATACATTTTCATTGCAACTGACATATGAAAAGTATGGGGGCTACTCCATCCGATTGTTTCTATGCTTCACTAGGAAGGTATTCACAAGATTGTGATGTCCGCAGCTCGTGGTCTAAGGGCTACCGTTGCTGCCTCTGGATCATGGGGTCCTGGGTTAGATTACTGACCGAGTTGGGGATTTTCTCTGCCCGGGGACTGGGTGTTTGTGTTATCACCACCACCACCACCACCACCACCACCACCACCATTTGTGACTAGATTGTATTGTGAAAATTAAATGGACTGTGAAAAACTTGGGACTTTGTACGGACGCTGATAACTGCGCAGTTGAGCGTCCCACAAACCAAACATCATCAAAAAGGTTGTGACGATAAGGGCGTGCACTGTCGACCATCAGCGTAAATACTACTTCAATATGCTCACCAAACGGAGCCAGAATGTGAGCAAGAATGTCGATCTCCCCATGTATTGGCAGAAGGGGTGTCAACGAGGCCATACATGGTTTCACCGCAAAACATGACAAACGCCTCGATAAGGGTGGCGGTCTACGATACATTTGGGATGTGAACGTTGGCCTCGTTGCCTCCACACAAGAATATCAGTAGGGTGGGGACTGATACGGATCTCATCAGAAAAGAGTGTTGTTTCCCACTGCTGCCCAGCCCACAAAGAGTGGTTTCGTGTCGATATGACACGAGCCACTCTCCGAGCACTATTTCGGGGATGAGCTCTGAGACGTCTTCTGGCACGTAATTCCTGCTTATGGAGCGTATTTCGTATCATTTGTGTTGACAGCTGCATACCTGTAGCTGTTTGGAACTGCCGCAGTAGACCTGTCACGTTATGTTGCGGGTGTCTATTTGCTCTTACACGCAGACATTGGTCCTGCACACCTGATCATGTCGCTAGAAACTTGTTCCAGGTTCTACAGACATTACTGCGGCTCACAGCGACATTCACTGCGACGTCCGCCTGTCTCATTCGTTGCGCCATTGGAGCGACTATACGGAGCCTCTGATCGTACGTTATTGTCCAAACCATACTGAAGCACACAGCTTCCGTGATGATACACAGCACAAGCAATGCAACGTTTACAGGTGACACAATTGCCATAGACTGCACATACTGCCCCTCACTGTAGGGACGCGTACTGTTTCCCCCAGAATTACATTCCAAACAAACTAGTGTATTGATATGATAATGTGTTTCTGGATCACAACGTCCACTCTTGAAGTTTAGACAATATGGAATATTTATTCTGACCACTGTATGTGCATGATGACTG
The DNA here is from genome assembly GCF_023864275.1 of Schistocerca cancellata. Classification (NCBI taxonomy): domain Eukaryota; kingdom Metazoa; phylum Arthropoda; class Insecta; order Orthoptera; family Acrididae; genus Schistocerca; species Schistocerca cancellata. Next base: position 219,518,421 of record NC_064626.1, read on the forward strand.
CAACTTACAACAGTTTAAACCATCCATAATTTTAACTCCCACGTTTCCCGCCATTAATAAATTTACGAGGCCTTGCTACCTCAATCGATTCCTTCTTTTACAGAGGGTTATAAGTTGATGGATCAGGTAACGAATAACGAGGTGCTGAATGGAATTGGCGAAAAAAAATTATAGCATAACTAGACTAAGCCAAGGACACATCCTGAAGAATCATGGAATAGTCAATTACGTAATGGAGGGCAATGTGTATGTTTGGGGGGGGAGGGGGGGGGGACCATGGCCTGAGCACAATAAGCAGGTTCAAATCGATGTAGGTTGCGGTAGTTTTTCAGAGATGAAGACGTTTGTACAGAATAGACCAGCATTGAGAGCCGCAGGAAAACAGTCTTCGGACTGTTGACCACGACAAGAATGACGACGACAGCTCTTCTCAGTTTCAATAGGTCACATTTTCTTGTCTATACTGCTTATCGTCATTGTTTCGCTTGAAAGCAGGACCCACTCCAAGCAGATATTATCCGAAGACACTTCCAAACATTTAATGTTATTTTATGTGTTACATATTTGCATTTTTAAGGAAAAGTGCTTTTCTCCTCCCAGTTTTTCCTGTCGTCAGCTCTTTTACCGTCCCAATAACAAAACTCGTCTACCAATCCCAGAGTCACTTTCTAATGTAATTCCCTCAACATCAGCTGACTCAAATCGACTACACTATTAGCCATGCCTTACTTTTACTTGTGTGTATCTTACATATTCTTATCTTCGTCTGAGTCGGTATTTTTCCTCTCCATACTGCTGCTTCCAGAGTCAGTCTAAGGCATCTTGGAATAATTAACCCGAATTAATACCTCCCTCTTCTGATAAAAGAGCCTTCTGAACTAGGCTTGTCTTTTCTTTTAGTGCCTTTTTCATTTCACTCTTCGAATATATTTTTAAATATCTCCCTATAGGACTACATTCGCATTCTTCTAATTTCCCTGTCTACAACTGTCACACAATGCACGTTACTGTTATACACATTGTAACTTCAGATTGTTGTACTTGCATTTTGAAAATCCAAGACGTGTGAACCTAACCCAAGGTTTGTGAGTTATTAACTCTGACACTTGTTTAACGTTTACAGAAGCTAAAGTAAACAATCTGTATCGCCTGCGACCGCAAAAACTATTGCAAAGGGTTTAATTATAAATGTGAGTAGCTTGGTTGAGTAGCGTCACGTAGGCAACTATACATAGGTAAATACTTATTTATTTCCGACTCCCCCAATATTTAGAGGTGAATTCCAAAGTGGGACAGTGTGTGCAATTCGTTTTCAAAATAGCAATAAAGTCCATGCAATTTATAAGAACAGTAAAAATAAGAAAGTAAAAACAGCGAAACAATTTGAACACCTATGAAAAATTATAACATACAACTTGGACTAGTAAACTCCACGGCAAGAAAGAGCTAACAAAATTAAAAAAGTTGAAAAATGAACATGGTCTACAAACAAAAATGACTACCAGTCAAAATTAAACTTAAACATTACAAGACGGTGATTCAACTAGAGGTGACCCAGAAGAAAAGAATCGACGAAATCCTACAAGTAGAGAGAAGAATATATAGAATATGCAATAAACAAGAAATATCAAGAAGATGGGCAATAACGGATAGTGCCAAACGAAGATGTCTGGAGCCCATTACTATACAGAAAAGGATTATGGGCACATCAGAAACCAATTACGAAGAAAAACTGTATAGAAATTATAGATAAACAAATCGGATGGATAACTGAACTCAGGAATGGTATGAAAGAGCTAGAATCAATCCTGGACGACTTGGAAAACGCATACAAAATCTGAAGAAACTGAAAAACACAAAAATAAGATTTATACCTAAAATAGACGAACGACCAACAATAAAAAGGGCATTTAAAGATGAGGAACAACAAAAAAGATTAGAAAAAACGAAAAGACACTGGGCAGCTCGGGAGTAAAACCTATTGAAGAAGAAATTAGAATTATATTAATACCGTCAGCTGCGCACAGGCGTTGATATAGATCAACAGGGACAGATGAAAACGTGTGCCCCGACCGGGACTCTAACCCGGGATCTCCTGCTTACATGGAAGACGCTCTATCCATCTTTTTTTTATTTTTTTTAAATCTCTTTTTGTTCACTTTTGTTCGTCGCATCTGCTCGGGGCGGACGTCGTAAGACATCCGTTTAAGTTCGTTGTTGATCCATTAACTCAGTTTTTTTTTTTTTTTTTTTTTTTTTTTTACAGAGGACAGCTAAACCCTCTGACCTAACACGCTGAGCTACCGTGCCGGCGTCCATCTGAACCACCGAGGGCACAGATGATAGTGCGACTGCAGGGACTATCTCGCGCACGCCTCCAGCTAGACTCACATTCTCACTTTGTATGTCCTCATACTACATTCGTGGTGTCCCACCCCAACACACTCATTACTCGTGCAAGACATTCTTCCAAGTCCCGTAAGAGTTCGGGGAATATGTGTGCATCCGCACAGCAGGAGGAGGTCATGGCCGGTATCGCCAGAACTACATACTTATATGGATATGGTGTCTGTTCTTTCGGACATGTCCGAAAGAACAGACACCATATCCATTTAAGTATATTGAAGAAGATGCCATAAAATGATTGAAGTGGCCCAATGAGGCCTAAAAGCAGAAGAAGTAGTAATGCTGGTGTAAGACAAGTCCTATTGGAGGTGCTTAAAACGATGGAACGTTATATTTACTCCCACACACTAATCATTGCCCACAGTGTGAGGAAAGAAGGGCCACGGAAAATGTCTTAGCTGGGCAACAGTAAAGGGAGACTCCTATATACTGTTAACGAGATTTCTCTTAAGTGTTATAGCCGCAGTAAATAGGGGAAAAAAGTCTGGTGGCATGTAACATTCACAGAATAATAAAACCTCGCACAAAGACACACGAGGCCCTGGACGGAGGAAAAAAAAAAAAAAAAAGTAAACTTCACTTTTAGCGTGTGCATATTAGTAGCACTGATGGTATCTTTTAAACACAGCCTTGTACACCTAGCAAACCGAACCAGTTGGAGCGGTGGTAAGATACTGAATTCTTATTCTGGAAGATGATGGTTCATATCCCCATGCCGCCATTCAGATCTAGATTTTCTGACTTCCTTAAATCGCTTCAGGCGAATGTCAGCATGGTTCCTCTGAAAGGGGCACGGCCCATAATTTCCATCTTCTTTCCATTTTACGCACAAAAACCATTCGTCCTAAAATGGTATAAAGTTATTTTCTATCAGTTGTCAAATGTTCGCTATCACTACTACTATTACAACGGGTGGCAGAAAAATTTCCAAATTAGGGGGCAAAGTATGAGATAAAAAAATACTTTGGGAAAATGCAGGATATGTACCTTCCTCTCAATATTACTAACTGGCTGTGCGCACGCGCCTGGAATCTCAACTCAGTACATGCAGCTGGCCTCACAGACCCTTAAAGTTTCCACTGCTTTTAATTTGCGTTGTTGTACACGTTGTAGAGCAGTGGTTCACAATCTGGGGTACTTACCGCCTGAGGGGTAAAAACTAAAAGATTCGATTCTGTTTCAGCCATGAAACTAAATTATTTTCAAAAGATCGTCACTATTACAACAATTTTGTGATACTAATATTGATTACATAAGTCACAAACAATTACTTTTTCTCAAATCGTAGCATTAATGTGGAGGAGGTTAGAGGTTCCTCGCATAGTCCACCCAATACACACACGTGTTGTGCTTTGTCCCGTACATCGCTGATGATAGAAGTGAGACAAATAGATAACAAATTTTAAATATCTCAAGACAACATCATTTCCAAGTTGTAGATAGTAACTGCCAGTAGTCCAGAAATTGCTTCATTACTCGCTTCAGAACAGATAAATGAATTAATTGACAGCACGACACAGCAGTAACTATGTAATGGCTTCTACAGTGCTGTACATACTATATCATTAGTGTCTGTGGTCAGACACAAAGCATTAACAGTCTGAAGTCTTCCAATTTCTGCCAGCTCAGGAGTAAGGATTGCAGTAATCAAGTAATTTACGATCAGTAAGTATACTGCACACATTTGAACTTGGTTGATTTTAAATGGGGTTGCTGTGTGCAGGTCAAGGAAGTGCCGCAATCGAGAGGAGTAATGCAGAGGAGTATGTTTTGTGAGAAGTGTCTACCATAACTGTGGGTAGTTAGCTTTCATAACTGAGGAGGAGCTGCGGTTAGTACTTCCGATGTATCATGAATTCCTTAGTCATTTATTTTAACACACACACACACACACACACACACACACACACACACACACACACACACACACACACACACAATATTATTATTCTTTCACCGTTTTACAAATAAAAGTGTTCCAAGAAAAGTCTTTCATTCTACAGTTAGGTGCTAAGGTTGGTGATAATGTGAGGGGGGGGGGGGCAACAGATGGAGTGGGTGGGGGGAGCATGGGGCGGGTGTGCTAGCTAACGTCTAATTGCACTCAGGGATAGTGGTCTAGGAAAGGTTGGGAACCACTGTTGCAGAGGGAAGTGTTGGTAAGTGAAGTGATTATCACTTTAATATATCCATTTAAACGAAAAATTTTGTTTTGGTCAAAAATGTTTACACAAAATCGAGTTACATAAATAAGAGCTGCTATCACAGTAATACACGTATTTAGTGGGGCTTTTTGTCGATAAAGTCTTGGTGTTGGTTGGGTTGGATTGTTTGGGGAAGGAGACCAGACAGCGAGGTCATCGGTCTCATCGGATTAGGGAAGGACGGGGAAGGAAGTTGGCCGTGCCCTTTGAAAGGAACCATCCCGGCATTTGCCTGGAGCGATTTAGGGAAATCTCGGAAAACCTAAATCAGGATGGCCGGACGCGGGATTGAACCGTCGTCCTCCCGAATGCGAGTCCAGTATCTAACCACTGCGCCACCTCGCACGGTAACAGAATGTTCAATGCTAATTATTTCTTGATGTTTTTAAAGACATATCTGGTTTTTCTGTTTTCGATTTTGTCGTCCACGCACCGTCGTGAGCTCACCGTTGATTCCACTTCAGAACCTGTTGGGCAAAGTTTTTTTACATTGCCCTTGTTGACGATGGTATTTCAGAAGCGCAAAAGAAAGTTGCCTCCAGAATTATCTACTTCTCAATTGTTCTTTCTTATTTGTGTTGAAAATAATAGCGGCATCTCTCTCCTCTTCTGCGTTGTAAGAATATGCTATGATGTAGTAACAAGACTTACAAAATACTGAAACAAGGTACCAAGCAAGAAAACGTCTGTTTGAACACTAGACAATCCACTACTGTATACATACACGCAGGGAGTAACCTATGCGGAGCTAACAAGAAAGTGACTCCAAAGTACGCGGCTGGTCCGTGATACCCTAAAACTGTTTGCTGTCAGGTAACCGGAAATTCTCTTGTCAAAATACCTCGCACACTATACCAAACGATTCCTATTATGATCGCTTAAAGGTACTGACAAAGTAGCTTCTTCGAAACAACTGTCAGACATTTGCTTAACGTGAAAATATTATCCGTGGTGTCATAGACCACTTCGTGTACTTCATGGTTAATGGTTTAGGCTGTTCACAAATGTTTCTGTGGATCTTCTCTGATGTATTGATGACTACTACATCTCTCAAGCTCGCTATGGTCGAAATGTTTCTTCACGGCGAAGTGCGTCGAGTTTGGCTTTGAAGTAACGAATTGAAGTCACACGTGCTCTGATCTGGAGGCCAGGCGATAAGTTGCTCAGTGAATACTGAAACGTAAAAAGGTTATTTCCAAATTTTGAAGGGAAACTAATCTCTTCAAACGTAGACATTACTGCTGCTCCGCCATATATTTGCGGAATGTAACAGAGGTCAAATGACCGAAGAACTGTTGTCAGTTGCAACAAGTATCAAACTTTGCGGCGCGATGAAGAATTAAGCAACGAATGCAAAGCGCGTCAGACTTTTATGCCAGATCGCATATGCTACACGACACGGATTCGAAAGAGAGTCACACGATTACCCGTCTACTAATACGATTAACGCTGCTGCCTCACTGGGCACAATTCAAAGTAAGCCGGGCACTAATGAAACGGCTACTGGGATTTACGACACAAGCCCGACTACATGCAGACACTCAACGAATAAATGGAATCAATGATTGGGAAGACAATGCCGGTTTTGAGCGTGGAAAACACCTAGGACGAAGGACGAACAGGATAAGCGACATGTGAAATAATCGCACTACTCGTGCAAGCCACGGCAGCGTACCAACGTGAAGCAACAAAAGGGCGAATACTATCGGAAGCACGCCAGGTAATTTCGCGACCTATCGACCCTGTACACGCAACCTAATGGCGCAGGTAATTGCATCGTAAGCACAGCTCTTTGTCTGGCCAGCAGGTGGTGTGGCAGTTACATGCACATGCCAGCATGTCTCTATGAGGGACATCGACACTGTAGTCCGCTATTTGAACATCTCGTCCGCTTGAAACTAAATTAGCACAAGGAGGATTAAGCTGCACAAACAAGTAATCATATACAACGACAACATCCTTTATACGTGACCAATAACACTGAGTTATTTCAGTACCCGACAACTTGAACCAAATAGCGTGTGGATGGGGAGGGGGGGTTCGATCCTCAGCCGATCTTTCTATTTTTGTGACTAATGTTGGTTTTCACCGTAGCTATAATTCCACGTCAAATTCACTAGCGTAAATAGATTCATTCGGAATGCATCTCCTACGGGCTTTCCTTTTTCGTGCACTACAGTAGACTATCAAAAGTAAGCGTAAACGAAGGTAGTTTTCCCAGTAGCCTTGGTCAATTAAGGTCGTAACTGCGTTACCTATACATTGCGTTGCGTACCTATCGGTCACTTAAGGTCGTAACAGCGTTACGTATGTATTAGGTGTGTTGCATACCTACCTGGCATTACCTCATTTCGAACGCTTGTTCAAAAATGTTCAAATGTGTGTGAAATCTTATGGGTCTTAACTGCTAAGGTCATCAGTCCCTAAGCTTTCACACTACTTAGCCTAAATTATCCTAGGACAAACACACACACACCCATGCCCGAGGGAGGACTCTAACCTCCGCCGGGACCAGCCGCACAGTCCATGACTGCAGCGCCTGAGACCGCTCGGCTAGATCGCTTGTTCACGAAAGCGTTCAGTGTCTTACTAGATTCCACTACAAACCGGTAAGTGGTGAACCATCTAGAAGCTGAGTGAGGATATATGAAGGGTTGTGTAACCCACACAAAATTTTTGTTCTACATTGTTATCTCCCTGTCTGTTACTTGAAAATAAACAGTACTTACACCAAAATTTAAATTGCCAATGTTCAATTCAGGGTTTATTCAAAAACTGTTGATTTGTAACGTTATATAGAGTTATTTAGTAGTAAAATGAAAAATAAACAATGAAACTTTAATCAAAGCATTAGAAAAAACAAAAAAGGTAAATTTTAAAATAACAGAACACGAAAACATATCTAACACTACTCCAATAATTCGCTGACTGTGTGTTTCTGTTATTCAGAAGCAGCTTTCGCACTCATCCATAATAACAAGAAACTATGTCCGCCCCCGGTAGCTGCGTGGTCAGCGCGACGGAATTTCAATCCTAAGGGTCCGGGTTCGATTCCCGGCTGGGTCGGGGATTTTCTCCGCTCAGGGACTGGGTGTTGTGTTGTCCTGATCATCATCATTTCATCCCCATCGACGCGCAAGTCGCCGAAGCGGCGTCAAATCTAAAGACTTGCACCAGGCGATCGGTCTACCCGACGAGAGGCCCTCGTCACACGACATTATCATACAAGAAACTATTATCTTTTATCATGATGATGAATGTTCTATTGAGTACAAAGAAACAATAATAATTATAAATATTTTTTATGTTTGTGCATATAAGCTGTACTTGCATCAAAAGTAATTGCTTTGGTTACATAAGATCGCAAAAGTTACGCTAATTTTTATTACTTATATTTTGTGAGGATTTAAAATACACAATGTACTAACGTTCAATGATGTGTGGTTCTAATTATGTGCAAAACAAACAAAAAAAAGTAGTTTGCTCCCATTTTCTCTAACAAGTTCATTGTTCTTTTCCTACTAATACTATCGGTAAGTCTACCATTTACTGCGTCATTTATGTACTGCACCAAAACTACTGAATCATAGTTCCGGTGGATCACAACTCTAGTTATTACTGAAATTATGTATGTATGCATGCATTAAAATTGATGACAGACAGTGCCACACGTAGCAAAACCGACTTCATTTGGTGTCTCCTGAAAAACCTAGGTCTGTCTGTTACTTGAAAATAAACAGTACTTACACCAAAATTTAAATTGCCAATGTTCAATTCAGGGTTTATTCAAAAACTGTTGATTTGTAACGTTATATAGAGTTATTTAGTAGTAAAATGAAAAATAAACAATGAAATTTTAATCAAAGCATTAGAAAAAACAAAAAAGGTAAATTTTAAAATAACAGAACACGAAAACATATCTAACACTACTCCAATAATTCGCTGACTGTGTGTTTCTCTTATTCAGAAGCAGCTTTCGCACTCATCCATAATAACAAGAAACTATGTCCGCCCCCGGTAGCTGCGTGCTCGTTTCTACACTGCGCAAACATCTGCGTGATGTAATACTCACAGACCGAATGGTAAAATCACTTGCAACGAGAACTTGCTAAAGCAGTTCACATTCAGTCAGTCAACGGCGTGCATCTTTACCGAATGAGTGCAACATGTGTTCGGGTACTGCCAATGTACTAGTTGCCAGTGGTTTTGGCTTAGTAGTGTATAAGAAGCCCAACGATAAATCTGTGATTTAGAGTACTCGGTTTTCGTACGACCGTTTCGGGCAACAGGGGAGTAAGAAACGAGAGCAAGGTTTCTGTCCGCGCGCCGTAAATCAGTGCGAGTTAGTGGCTGAGACAGAAGAAACTGTTGTTCGATTTTCCAACTCATTGGCGATGTTGCTCGGGTATCAAGGGTTGGCGACCGCCGGTCGATCTCCCCCCCCCCCCTCGCTGTGTGGCCTGGGGAGAGAGAGAGAGAGTTAGCCCTAATTAAAACTTGTCGACCACCGCGCCAGGGGGTAACCACTAAGTAACGTGACCCCCCCTTCGACTTGCTCCACCCCTGTGGGCACCGCCTGCTGGGATAGGCGTGGCATGGCGAACATATCTAACAGATTGTACTCCTAGACAGGGAGCTGCCCCGTCAGAGAAAGGTTTTGTGAGGTTTCAAAGTGGTATCTGACGCTGACTGGTACATTCCAATACGATCTAAGTGGAGGCACTACTTGGCTAATCTGACTTACGTACTGAAGAGCACATGGGAAGGACAATATCAGACTACGGCCGTGTCATGTTACGTTTCCTTTAACGTACAAAGAGTTAATATAATATTAAATATAGTGACTTATGTTACATCTACATTAATACGTAGGCATATACACCGAAAGCCACTTAACAGTGTGTGGCGGAAGGTATATCTGGTACAACTATCGTATTAAACCCTTCCCTATTCCATTCCCGAACGAAAAAAATGGCAGTCGAAAATCTTCCGTAGGGGTTCTAATTTCTCTAATCATTTCGCGAGATAAGTATAGTGTTGCCCGCCTGTTCTAGGAATATAATTATGCTCTCTGAATTCGATAGATCAATGTGGAATGATTTGCTACCTAACGTGCAAAATTGCGACTTCCCTTTGCATGCAGTGACTTCGCTGCTGTTAGACACTACCATCCGACGCATGGATTACTCCAACGAGTACGCCGTAGATTGGAAGAAGGCAGCAGTTTGCTAATCAGTGCGGATATTTGCCATATATGTCGCGTGGCGTTGCGGAATGTATCAAACACTTACCAAATTTTGCCGTACTATTTACAACACGTTCACATAAACTTTCCTATTAATTCTTACAATTTAATAATAATTCTGCTTTATCGTCAGTTTCAATTTACAATGGGCCTTTAAATTAGTGCTGGTGTTAATGATCGTGTTGTCGGGTTCCCAGTACTGAATCATTATTACGAAAAGGACGTTAGTGGGAGACATCATTAGCTCAACGTAACTGGGATGGACGCGCCCTCTTTTAGGGAACCTCCGGGCTAGTCGTCCAGAAGTTATTTAGGGAAACCATGGGAAACCTTAATCAGGATGTTCATGTCGCTACTGGAAATCCTCTTTTCTGAAACGGATATCTAGTGTCGCTGACTACTGTGGCTCCCCGTTTGTTCGTATTTTCAGTGGGCAGCAGCGTCCTTTACAGTTATATGCTGTAGTTAAAGTAATGTATGCTGGTCGCATAAATACTACACGAAAGTTATTTGTGAGTATCTGTACAACCGCACAGTCGCAAGAAACTGTCCTCCTCCAGTTTCCCCTCTCTCCATTATTTTCCACAGATACTGTAAAATGTTTAAAAATAGAACGTTAGCGATAGTAGCCTATATATATATATATATATATATATATATATATATATAAAGAAATAACAAATGAAAGCAAAATTTCGAAATTACTGCGAGGAACTTATTTACAGAATAAGTGGAGTGGTCGAAAGGAAGCCTTTCTGAATTTCTGACTTCAAAATCGGGGATGTTTTTGCTTAATTGAGTGTTATCCAAGAGAAAAAACATTTCGTTCAGTGATCCGCGAGTGAATCTCGTTATTAACCACTGGTTTCGTAGCAGAGTGGTGGGTAGCTACAGATAAAATTCGAAGGTCCATGGACAATGGTCGTGCACGAAGTACGCGCTCTGAAATCGTGATGATGGTTGGTTTGTGGGGCGCTCAACTGCGCGGTCATCAGCGCCCGTACAAAGCCCCAATTTTGTACATAGTCCAATCTATTCTCTGTCACGGATGACGATGATGACACCACAGACACCCAGTCCCCGGGAAGAGAAAATCCCCAACCCGGCCGAGAATCGAACCCGGGACCCCGTGATCCAGAGGCAGCAGCGATCAGACCGTAGGTCGCCAAGACCACTCTTATGGGCTCAGAATACATGCGAAATCATTATGTTTCCCTAAAACTTGGAGCTGCAATTGAGCATAATACATTGAAAACAAGTACAGTCAACATCTTTCCGAGTCTGTACCAGTGACAGTAGAGGCTGTGATTTTAGTGAAGACTGCAGCACTCTTCTTCAACAATCCTCGGGCAAATTACTTGTTTCTCCTGCAATAAAAAACTTAACAGTGAAAGAGTTCTATGTCAAATTTCGCACAGTGTTTGTGATTAGTTCAGCGGTAATATGATCTCTGTAAAGCACAGACTGATGTTATCCATTACGCTAATTGTGACATAGTAAGTAGGCTGTTTTATGTGTTATTACAGTATGTTGGCAGCCCTATATAGCGTTCTGCATTAATAACTGACAGCGCTGTGTGCACTCTATAAGAGAGACTGTGGCAGGTTGGACTCGCAGTTGGAGGTGAACAGCCAGTAGTGATGGAAGTTGGGAGTGAGTAGTGAGCAGTGATGGATTTTTGCAATGTTAGCGCGAGTGAACGGTCTGATTGTGTATCCGTCGTGGAGATTTATTACTGATGATTATATATATCTATTTTTAACTGGTTGGCTCTGAGCACTATCGGAATTAACTTTTAAGTTTTGGGGGACTGATGACATCAGAACTACTTAAACCTAACTAACCTAAGGATATCACACACACATCCATGCCCGAGCCAGGATTCGAACCTGCGACCGTGGCGGTCGCGCGGTTCCAGACTGTAGCGCCTAGAACCACTCGGCCACTACTCCGGCCGGCTGAAATGGTAGTCACATGATTAAGCTAATATCTGCTAAATACATTGTTTGCTCTGCAACAAAATCTTTCCTTTGCTAACCACACGCCTTTCAGTAGTTAGAGCCTACAGTAGTTGGAATCTTTTATTTAGCTGGTTTTATTGGTGTTTGCTGCCTTGCTGTAGTTCGTGTAATGAAGATTTTCTGTGAGGTAAGTCACTTATGAAATGTATGGGTTATTGTTAGGATTTCTTCTTATTCAGGGCCATTCTTCTGTGTTAATTATTTGAGCAGTCAGATTGCGTTTGAGCTGCATTTGTCAGGAATAATTTTGTGAGTGTTGAAATGATAAAAATAAGTAGAAAGAATGTAGGCTCGTTATGTTCAGTTTCACTCAGCAGTTTCAGAATTAAATAATGTAGAAGTTTCACCGTCTCACTTACTGTAATTTAAGTAAAAAATTCATTTAATTGAGAAGTTTCAACATCATTTGTATTATGACGACACTGCACATAAAAAAAGTTTACAGGTTCTTGTAGCACTTCCTATTTCATGCCACACCAGATTTAGTTATTAGTTCATTAAGTACTATCAAAAGATTAAAGAATTTCAATATAATTTATGAAAAACATAGTCTGCTCTAACAATGTCGCAGAAATTATTTCCGAAACTACCTTACGCGGAGAGAATCTCGTTTCCGCAAAATACCGTTCGAGGGATTAATGGTTAGTGCACGAGTCATTTTCTGGCAGTCTCATTATTTTTATTTGTTTGTCGTAGAGGTGGGTCTGCGAAGTAGTTTAGCTCGCTCGCGTTTACGAGCTGCGGAAGGTTGGTCGTGATGGAAGGGTGGGGGAGACGGCTGCAGACGTATCGCCTTTCCAGAGTGCGGGGTAATAAACTGCGGGAAAGGGTAAGGAGCAGCCCTCCAACTTTGATCCCGTTGTGGAACTTTGCCCCTTACTGCTCTCGTTTAGTCTCCAATTGACGCTTATTAAACTTGATAGGAACGGCACTGATACTTCGGATTGGAAACTGCGATCATTTCGCATCGTTTTAGGGAAGACCTTTCTCCGTTCTCCCGTCGTCGTTGCCCCTGAGATGTTTTTGTTTTGCCCACTGCACAGGGAAGTTCTGTGGCTAGTATCGCCGCTTGTCTACAAGGTACACTTGAAAATTTCGGAGAAATTGACTAATTTTAAACGAAAAATCCATGCTTATACTAGGAATGCCCAATGCCTCCTAAGGTTAAGAACAAACAAAGCCTTTTTTATCAATACAAATCATAAAAATTGCTTTCCAAAATATTCGCCTTAAAACTGTTGTACACACTTAGCATGTTTTCGAGTCTACTCCAGAAACTTTGTTTCCGCTCTGATGATCGTGCCTTAAAAAGTTCTGGGAAGATTGCACAGCCTCTCGAGGCGAGATTGTGAAAATCGCTATCCACGCATTTTTATTTGACGTAAGGCAACAAAAAGGCGTCGTTAGGCGATAAATCAGGTGAAAACTGGCGATGATAGATGAGTCGATGTTTCCTCCGGCAAATAATCAATGGTTTGGAAAAACTGGAAATTTGTGGTAAGGACGTATGGACCAAACTACTGAGGTCACCGGTCCCTAAGCTTACGCACTACTTAATCTAACAAACTAACTTATGCTAAGGACGACGCACACGAATATATATGCGCCCGAGGGAGGACTCGAACCTCCGACGGGGGGAAGCCGCGCGGACCGTGACAAGACGCCGTAGACCGAGCGGCTACCCCAATGGTTTGGTCTGCAACGACTCGAACCTAGACAGATGAGCTCGATGCCGCAAAGCAAACCCGCTTACGGCGATACGCTGAGCCAACGTTGCGTCACGACGCTCACGGGCATAGGCGTCCGCAAGGGAGGACCACCTCCTGGAATCTGCGGTACAGAAGCCTCTGCCCCCACGTGGTCTACACGCTAGCTTCTCGCTGTCGTCACCGAACATCCGTTGTATTGCAGAATGGCACCAACCCTAGTTTATAAATATTTTTACCAAGTGACGTAGCAATGAAGTACAAAACTTCATTTCCTTACAAGATTAAAAATTTACCTGCCATTTTTATGAAATAATAGAAGAGGAACGAAATTATGGTAACAGTTACAAATTAAAAACTTAATAACAATTCATTCACACTCAATAAAAGTAGAAAGTAAATGACTTGGTTCCTGTGTGTACATAACATGCGTTTATATGAAGACAGTAACTGTTCTCGAAAGAACAGATACCATTGATGACCGTACAGCTTCTCTAGAATAAATGATAATTAATTGAAACCCTCAACTGCCGACAGGTGTTGTTGATATACCTGGATGGGGACAGTTGAAAATGTGTGCCCCGACCACGACTCGAACCCGGGATCTCCTGCTTACATGGCACATGATCTTTTTTTTCCATTTTGTTCGTTGTTGAACGATGTGTTTGGTCGTTGCGGATGTCACATGACATCCGGTCAAGTTCGTTTTGTTGATCTTTCTACTCAGTATTTTATTACAGAGGCCAACCAGCTCTCTGACCGAACACGCTGAGCTACCGTGCCGGCTCTTTTGTTCGTTGTATCTGTTCGGGGCGGACGTCGTAAGACATCCGTTTTAGTTCGTTGTTGATCGGTGAACTCAGTTTTTTTTATTGCAGAGGGCAGCTAACCCTCTGGCCGAATACGCTGAGCTACCGTGCCGGTTCAATCTGAGCAACCGAGGTGAATAGCGCGACTGCAGGGACTTATCTCTTGCACGCTTCCCGCGAGACCCACATTTCCAGCTGTCCACAATCTACATACGTAATGTTCCTAATAGATATTTGCCCATCTACTCATTACTCGCGCTCACTGAGGTGACGATTCCCGTGGGTCTCACGGGAAGCGTGCAATGGATAAGTCCCTGCAGTCGCGCTATTCATCTGTGTCCTCGGTGGCTCAGATGGATAGAGCGTCTGCCATGTAAGCAGGAGATCCCGGGTTCGAGTCCCGGTCGGGGCACACATTTTCAGCTTCCCCATCGACGTATAACAACACCACCTGTCGGCAGCTGAGGGTTTCAATTAATCATCATTTAATATGCGTTTATCTGCTTTTAGTCCTTGAAAATGGACAAACTAACATGAAAGACAATGTCATTCAACCACAGTTTTCACCCTTTACCATCGACCTTTCGTAGTGCCCAAACAGTAGTAAGATTCCTGATTACAACCCGATTTTTGAAGTGTTCCAAAAAATTAGAATCAATAGGAGAACACCGGCGATTTTTTGTAGTATTCAAGCACTTGTCACTTTTCAAGAAAAGCAGGGAACAGTGGACGGACTAAGTTTTCTTTTATTGGTCTATTAATTTAATATTCTGATTTTACGTACCTTGAAACGGACACAGTCAAATGTTTCAATTTTTGTTCGGTTTCTAACCTTCTCACAGGAAACAATAGGAATAAATAACCGAATATCTGTTATTTCAGAAACCGGTTATTTTGAGCGATTTTAACAGTAAGGTTAAACTGACGTCGAAAAAAAAACACATTATAATCGAAAGCCGGTTGTTACAGCGATAACCGCCATCCCTACGCGTGGATCGCGTAAAGTAAAACAGCAGCCTGCGTCCTACTACGGCGCTTAGCTGTCAGGGTCCGTGGGTCGAGTCCAGCCTTCCAGCACCACCTGATGTCAGTCTGAGCTATACTACAAACTACTGGATGCAAGAAAGGGTTTGTACAGCTTCGGAGCGGCTTCTGATTCACCGAAACCCACCATCTTCCAACAGAACTCACCAACACCTTCTGCAGACCTGTTGTGTGGTAGCTGATACTGTCATGACAAATGGTGAGTAGTTCGCAGTCGTTTATCCTGATTTCATCGATTGCTCATTGCAAACAAATTGCTATAAATCGTTCAGAGGATCGGACGACGAGATCTGTCGCAATGTTGAGTTACAACGTCACGATGATCGAAGTCTTACGTGAAAAACTTTCACGTGGAAGTTCCATTTTTCCATGTTAAATTGCCACTTAACAAATTTTAAAACAGTAATACCTCACCTTAACAGCGCCGTGGTCGTTTGTCAAAGCCTCGTACGTAAACAAAACGGCAAAGAATGAAAATATTTTCCCCGATATGGGTTATGAATGAAACTTCCCATTTGAAATTCTACAGAAAATTAAATCCACGTGTGGTTGCTCAAAGCACTATACGCGCTTCGGATTCATTTTTGATCCTCAAAAAGATGTCATTCTGTGTAACAATGGTATTTCATGGCATCGTGAAAAACCATTTGCCAATAAAAATAAGTTAATATGTTTAATATTCGACCTTCAGCATATGTAGCCTTGGAAACTCAAAACCTTAATACGTTGATCTTATTAGTCTCAGATTATTCATTCATAGACTAATGAAATAAGCATTATTAAGTAATAAAATGCGACAAACTTTTCCTTTAAATGAGAATTATTAAGCGATAAGCTTTTTCTTTCATTATTTTGTGTGCCGATGTCAGCGAAAAATTTTTCGAAAAACTCTGAAATTATGTGTAAAGCTTGTTGAAATTGACTAAGTGTCCTCATCCCTCAAATGCTGGATGAACAAAGTTTGTGTAATTTCAGTCGCGTAACTTACGCTTGCTCAAGGCATAGACAGTTTCTAACTTTAATTACTAACTTAGTAGGTCAAACCTTTAACGGAAGATTATATTCGATCAGAAACTACATGAAATACTGTAAATCAAATATTTCTTGCCCCCTAGTACCCACATACTAAAGCAACAGTTGCGTGAAAGTATTAGAAACGTGAAGGAGTAGTACAGTAGGAAGTGGCATTTGCAAATGCAGTACAATCAACGAACTATAGCCGACATATTTGTCTTGTGAAACCCAGTAACTGTATTGATATAAGGTAATTCTCATTCACTGTTCGGTCTTCGTTGCACATTTTTTAATTGGATTACATGTTTCGATCACTCAGGATCATCTTCAGACCCAAAACGAAGTAAAACTAAATACGTACCATCTAATATTTACAATAAGTAGAAAAAAGGAATTGTACATAAATGTAAAATTTACGTAAGTAATTTCATAGGCAACCAGTCTTGTCTACACACAATCGTATATTAGAGTACTGTTTTTGCAATTGTGGTCCATGTTTTAAATAGATATATGTAGGAGGTAAGGAGAAGTGGCGAAGGGAGGGGAAAGGGAAATGAAGTGACGCTGATTAGGGAAGAGGGGAGTGAGGGGTGATGGGGATGTCCTGAGTTTCAAGTAGGGGTTTTGCCGAAATTCCAGACCATATAATTACGTAAAAATTCTCGTTAAAGTACTAATACTGTAGAAAAAGGATACGTCAAATTTATGTGGCATAAAATAGTAAAATTATAAAATTGAGCGAGGAAAGAAGGCAGGGGAAGGGGGATAGTGGGAGGAACGCTATGGGTTCGAAAAGGGAGGGTCTTATACAAAAAAATATCAACTATGTAAAAAAAACCTTCTGTTAAAATACCAGTTTCACTTTTATAATTTATTGTTTCATACTCTTTACTACGTTTTTAAATTTTTAAAATATTTAATGACACTCATGCAGGTCTAGATCCTGTACATAATTCCACCTCTTAAGTTTTACGATCTTTATGTCTTTTACTACTTATGGATCCATTGTTCTCGGCCTATAGTTCAATATTTTAACGAAAAAAATTTTATGCTATTTTTAATACTTGCAGAGTAAGGCACTATGGTTTTATACCTTCAAATGTTCCTACGTATCATCGTAAAATATTAGATGGTCGTATTTAGTCTTCACGGGTTTGGCGCCGATCATGTTGTGCGAATTCCACAACGTGATCCGGCAGTGCCGGCCGATGTGGCCGAGCGGTTCTAGGCGCTACAGTCTGGAACCGCGCGACCGCTACGGTCGCAGGTTCGAATCCTGCCTCGGGCATGGATGTGTGTGATGTCCTTAGGTTAGTTAGGTTTAAGCAGTTCTAAGTTCTAGAGGACTGATGACCTTAGAAGTTAAGTCTCATAGTGCTCAGAGCCATTTGAACCATTTGATCCGGCGGCAAACCCGTGAAGACTATTTACACGATATCCGCCGGGAAAGCTTGAAGAGCATTTCTGGTACATATTTAACTCTACTTTGTTTTAGATCTGAAGATTATTGTGAGTGATCGAAACACATGTATGTGTAACTGAGACTAAACAACAAATAAGATTTATCTTACAATTAAAAATATCTTATTCTCAACTAAAATTTGCCCGTTCGAAAGACGGAGTTACGCAGAAGTTTTTTGTGTCGTTTAGAGTAAAGAAGTAACCTAGAAACTGGCAAGAGCGTAAGTTCCTCAGCCCCATTCACTCGCGAATGGATCTACTGTGTTGCAAACTTGGGGCAGCTGCTCGAAACTAAAGGTACTTCTGTGGGACGACTTATCCCCTTAGTTGAGAACGGAGCTAGCAGGGCTCGCATGAGAAAACCCCTTCGAGTCTGTAGAGCCCTTCAACTTCCCCGCAACACACTGGCGTCCCAAGGAGCTGGCGCCGCCTCATTACGCCAGCCAAGAAGCGACTGCGAGGCTACGGCGGCGGGTATATTATACACCAGCTCGGGGAGCACTCTTTATTCTGCGTGCAGATAAGCGTCGAAAAAAGCTCCAGTTACTTAACTTGATGGAGTAATTTCTCACTTATATCGGCTATAAAGTAGCTCACGACACCGCAACTACTTCCATCAATAATATACTATTCTAATTTTCTACATCTACAACTACATGGTTACTCTGGAATTCACAATTAAGTGCCTGGCAGAGGGTTCATCGAACCATTTTCCTACTACTACTTTACCATTCCACTCTCGAATGCCGCGTGGGAAAAAGGAACACCTAAATCTTTCCGTTCGAGCTCTGATTTCTCTTACACTACTGGCCATTAAAATTGCTACACCAACAAGAAACGCAGATGATAAACGGGTATTCACGGGACAAATATATTATGTGACATGTGATTACATTTTCACGCAATTTGGGTGCACAGATCCTGAGAAATCAGTATCCAGAACAACCACCTCTGGCCGTAATAACGGCCTTGGTACGCCTGGGCATTGAGTCCAACACAGCTTGGATGGCGTGTACAGGTACAGCTGCCCATGCAGCTTCAACACGATACCACAGTTCATCAAGAGTAGTGACTGGCGTATTGTGACGAGCCAGGTGCTTGGTCACCATTGACCAGACGTTTTCAATTGGTGAGAGGTCTGGAGAATGTGCTGGCGAGGACAGCAGTCGAACATTTTCTGTATTCAGAAAGGCCCGTACAGGACCTGCAATATGCGGTCGTGCACTATCCTGCTCAAATGTAGGGTTTGGCAGGGATCGAATGAAGGGTAGAGCCACGGGTCGTAACACATCTGAAATGTAACGTCCACTGTTCAAAGTGCCGTCAATGCGAACAAGAGGTGACCGAGACGTGTAACCAATGGCACCCCATACCATCACGCCGGATGATACGCCAGTATGGCGATGACAAATACACGCTTCCAATGTGCGATCACCGCGATGTCATCAAACACGGATGCGACCATCGTTGTGC
The DNA here is from genome assembly GCF_023864275.1 of Schistocerca cancellata. NCBI lineage: Eukaryota > Metazoa > Arthropoda > Insecta > Orthoptera > Acrididae > Schistocerca > Schistocerca cancellata. The sequence continues at coordinate 219,537,804 of NC_064626.1, forward strand.
TGTAAACAGAACCAGGATTCATCCGAAAAAATGACGTTTTGCCATTCGTGCACCCAGGTTCGTCGTTGAGTACAGCATCGCAGGCGCTCCTGTCTGTGATGCAGCGTCAAGGGTAACCGCAGCCATGGTCTCCGAGCTGATAGTCCATACTGTTGCAAACGTTGTCGAACTGTTCGTGCAGATGGTTGTTGTCTTGCAAACGTCCCCATCTGCTGACTCCGGGATCGAGACGTGGCTGCACGATCCGTTACAGCCATGCGGATAAGATGCCTGTCAACTCGACTGTTAGTGATACGAGGCCGTTGGAATCCAGCACGGCGTTCCTTATTACCCTCATGAACCCACCGATTCCATATTCTGCTAACAGTTGTTGAATCTCGACCAACGCGAGCAGCAATGTCGCGATACGATAAACCGCAATCGCGATAGGATACAATCCGACCTTTATCAAAGTCGGAAACGTGATGGTACGCATTTCTCCTCCTTACACGAGGCATCACAACAACGTTTCACCAGGCAACGCCGGTCAACTGCTGTTTGCGTTGAGAAATCGGTTGGAAACTTTCCTCATGTCAGCAAGTTGTAGGCGTCGCCACCGGCGCCAACCTTGTGTGAATGCGCTGAAAAGCTAATCATTTGCATATCACAGCATCTTCTTCCTGTCGGTTAAATTTCGCGTGTGTAGCACGTCATCTTCGTGGTGTAGCAATTTTAATGGCCAGTAGTGTACTATTCCAATTTTCTACATCTACATGGTTACTCTGCAATTCATACTTAAGTGCCTGGCAGAGGGTTCATCGAACCATTTTCATACTACCCTCTCTACCATTCCAATCTCGAATGAAGTGTGGAATAAAGAACACCAAAATCATTCCGTTCGAGATCTGATTTCTCTTATTGTATAATGATCATTTCTCCTTACGTAGGTGGGTATGAACAAACTATTTTCACATTCGGAAGAGAAACTGGGCGATTGAAATTTCGTAAATAGATCTCCCCGCAAAGACAACCGCCTTTGCTTCAGTGACTGCCACCCCAATTCGCGTATCATATCAGTGACACTGTCACCCCTATTGCGTGATAACACGAAACGAGCTGCCCTTCTTTGCACTTTTTCGATGTCCTCCGTCGATCCTATCTGGTAAGGATCCCACAACACGCAACAATATTCCAGCAGAGGACGGACAAGTGTAATGTAGGCTGTCTCTTTAGTGGGTTTGTCGCATCTAAGTGTTCTGCCAACAAAGTGCAGTCTTTGTTTCGCCTTCCCAACAATACTATCTATCTGGTCTTTCCAATTTAAGTTCCTTGTAATTCCTCGGTATTAAGTCGAATTGACAGCCCTTAGATTTGTGCGATTATCGTATACCCTAAACTTATCGGATTTCTTTGAGTATCCATGTGGATGACGTACTTTTTTAGTATCAATCGCCACTTTTCGCACCATACAGAAATTCTCTCTAGATCATTTTGTAATTGGAATTGATCGTCTGATGATTTTGCTAGACGGTAAATTACAGCGTCATCTGCAAACAATCTAAGTAGGCTGCTCAGATTATCACCTATATCATTTATATACATCAGGAACAGCAGAGGGCCTATGACACTATCTTGAGTTTCGGTCTCTTGTTTAATTTTGTCTGCAGGAAAGTTAAAAAACCGAAGAAACTGCAAAGGAATGCAGTAAGACCTGCACAGACTCTATGACTGGTGCATGGATCGGCAGCTCACTCTCGAACGTAAATAAATATACACTGAGAGGACAAAAGTAAAGGGACAGCGACAGAGACATACAGCGTTAGTATCGCGTATACAAAGTATAACAAGGCAGTGCACTGGCGGAGCTGTCATTTGTACTCCGTGATTCGCGTGGAAAGTTTTCCGACGTGATAATGGCCGCACGACGGAATTAACAGACTTCCAAAGTGCAGTGGTAGTTGGAGCTAGACACATGGGGCATTCTATTTCGGATATACTGGGTGATCAAAAAGTCAGTATAAATTTGAAACCTGAATAAATCACGGAATAATGTAGATAGAGAGGTACAAATTGACACATTTACTTGGAATGACATTGGGATTTATTAGAACCAAAAAAATCAAAAGTTCAAAAAATGTCCGACAGATGGCGCTTCATCTGCTCAGAAAAGCAGTAATTAAGCAATAATTAGCACAACAAAGTAAAAAAAAAAAAGCAAAGATGATGTTCTTTACAGGAAATGCTCAATATGTCCACTATCATTCCTCATCAATAGCTGTAGTCGAGGAATAATGTTGTGAACAGCACTGTAAAGCATGTCCGGAGTTATGGTGAGGCATTGGCGTCGGATGTTGTCTTTCAGCATCCCTAGAGATGTCGGGCGATCACGATACACTTGCGACTTCAGGTAACCCCAAAGCCAATAATCGCACGGACTGAGGTCTGGGGATCTGGGAGGCGAAGCATGACGAAAGTGGCGGCTGAGCACACGATCACCACCAAACGACGCGCGCAAGAGATCTTTCACGTGTCTAGCAATACTTTTTTTCCCCTAATAAAACCGCATGTCATTCCAAGCATGTGTGTCAATTTCTACTTCTCTATCTACATTATTCCGCGGTTTATTAAGTTTTCAAATTTATACTGACTGTTTGATCACCAGGTAGTTAGGGGATTCAACAATTTGAGATCCAGAATTCAACATTCTGAGATCCAGGGTGTCAGAATGTCAAGAATGCGCCGAGAACACCAAATTTCAAGCATTACGTCCCACCACATACAAGGCAGTAGCCGAAGGGATAAACAACTAAGAGCAGCGGCGTTTCCGTAGAGATGACAGTGCTAACAGATAAGCAACATTGGGTGAAATAACCACAGAAATCAATGTGGGACCTGTGACCAACGTATCCGTTCGGACAGTGCGGCGAAATCCGGCGTTAACGGGCTAGGCAGTAGATCGACGCGGGTGCCTTCGCTAACAGCACATCGCCTGCGGCAGCTCTCCTAGGCTCGTGAGCTTGTCGGCTGGACCCTAGACACTGGAAAACCGGTTTCATTTGGTAAGAGCTGATGCTATGGTTCGAGTGTGTCCCACACAACAGCAATGGATCCAAGTTGTCGACAACGCAAGGTGCGACCTGGTACTGCCTCCATAATTATGTGGGCTACGTTTACATGGAATGGATTGCGTCCTCTGGTCCAACTGAACTGATCACTTACAAACTGATTAATTTCGGCTACTAGAAGAAGATTTGCAGCCTTCATGAACTTCATGTTCCCAAACAACGATAGAATTTTTATAGATGACAATGCGCCGTGTTAACGGGCCACAATTATTCGAGATTAGTTTGAAGAACACTCTGTACAATTGGAGCGAATGATTTGTCCACCCACATCGCCCGGCATGAATCCCACCGAACATTTATGGGACGTACTGGACAGGCTATACAGGCAGCATAACTCAATATTTTTGCGGGGGACTTCAAATGACTTGAGTCCACGCCACGTAGAGTTACTGCAATACACCGGGCAAAAGAAGGCCCGATACGATAGTAGGAGGTATCCCTTGACTTTTGCTATCTCGGTGTAGATATAAATGTAGAAATCGGCACAGACACTATTACTATAGTACCATGCGTAAATGAGCACGTATTCAGTTTCCCGTTCGCCCGCAGAATACCCGTATTTAGGGAGAAAACTCATCATCTTTGTGAGTATGCTACGAAGCACACGCTGCCATTATAGTCGATGTGTGTTGCGACAGCAAATCAAGAGGTCTTTAGCTTTCATCGGATAGGTGTCCTGATTTTTTTGTAAAGTTTTCTCGAATAACTGACGCTCATGTTTTATTAGGCAAATCTCTTACGGCATCATAGGTACATACTGAGGAACTGAAAAAATTTAACTTCGTTGTTTGCTTGGACTTCTCAATCACGAACAGGACTTACAAAATATACAAATAATCTCTCCTTTACATCCAATTAGGTCAACTTTCCACCAATCAGCGCATTGAAATATTATTCTTCCAACAATTCAGCGCTTGAGATTACGAGAAACGCTGGTATTGTACACTTTAATGAACTATAGTATCAGTATATTTTGCCCTTGTTAACTAAATTAGGTTTAAATATCAATCACGTATCTAAAATGAAAAGCCTTTATTTATGCGGAGTTCTTTTTGCCTGGCAAAAGTCTGTTTTTCACAAAGTGTTCTGGCTACATACAATCTCCAGAAATTTAAGAAATTTCCTCGTCAATCAAAACACTTCGTGAAGAAACGAATTCGTGTCCGACATAAACCGTGCGAGGTGGCGCAGTGGTATCTTCCCCCAAATCAACCCAACCTAACCTAACCCAACGGACACACAAGAACAACGTACAGTAAAACGCTTTTCATTTTGGGTAAGTGACAGATATTTAAACGTAACTTAGTTCACAAGGGAATAGTATAGTATTTGATATCATGATGTAATGGAGAATACAATACCAGCATTTCTCGTAATCTCAATCACAATTTTTCAATATGCTGACTGGTAGAAAGTTGACGTAACTGGATATAAACGAGATATTATTCGCTTAATTTGGAAGTTCTATGCGTCACTGCGCAAATTTGTTATCTTGGATGACGGTTGTACGCAGATACTATATTGTTCTGTGCATAGTAAATCCGTGATTATGTAAAATATTTGTTGAAAGAAACATGGCTGAACTGAAGTGTACTGTGATACTTAATGAATCCATGTGGATATCTACTTTAAGCCCAATATGAGCAGGGACCGACGACCTGAGCAGTTTGGTCCCGTAAGACCTTACCACAAAAATTTAAAATATAAGCAGGGAAGTTGGGCGAGAAATGTGTAACTGATGCAAAAAAAATCGCATCTGTGTAAGAAAATGTCGGATTTATACGGTATTGCAATATTATCAGTTACGAAAAGAAATATAAATGTTTGTGAGATACTACTAAAAATCTTCCTAAAGTAACGAAGTAAATGGTTCAAATGGCTCTGACCACTAAGGGACTTAACTGCTGAGGCCATCAGTCCCTTAGAACTTAGAACTACTTAAACCTAACTAACCTAAGGACATCACACACATCCATGCCGGAGGCCGGATTCGAACCTGCGATCGTAGCGGACGCGCGGCTCCAGACCGTTGCGCCTAGAACCGCTAGGCCACCCCGGCCGGCAGTAACGAAGTAACTTCAACTACTTTTCTAGTAATGTAACCAATTCCGGTTAACTGTTTACAAAACAAATATTTACGTGGCTGTGGACGCGAAATCTCAACGCCTGTCTTACGACGGTTGGTCTTGCTCATAGCTGTTTAGTCGGTGTGGGAAAAACGTTACATCGAAAAAGTGTCTGATTTTACAACACCTACACGAAAGAAATATTTGCTGACGTAAGTAATAAATGAAAACGTTTTGTTAAACTGAATATCATGTTGAAGAGTACAATACAGGGAATTGCGAAAAATATTAAAGCTAGAAATGTAATGTACGCCTGTCAACGCACGTGGCGATTGTTAAATTTCGCAATTTCAGTGTAATACGCGCACCTAAAAATACAGGATTAAGTGAGGTTTTTTATTTTTTATTTCTTTTTTTTCAATGAATATTTATACTGTGGATAGCAACATTATAAAATCAAGATTTGTTATCTTCGCTGCAAGGTAAGTTATTCCGCGGAGAGAAGTGGACTGAAACACGATAAATACTTTAGCGGGAAGGACAAGACCGCAGCTGATTTACTTATGGAGCGAGTGGCCAACAGTTGTGGACAGCTGATTTGTGCCATGTGGTAAATATTGTAATAGAGCGTTTACGCCTGAACGTGAAATAGCATATTTCAAAATTCGAATGCGTTAATAAAGATATTTCAGTTGCGGCAGCGGTGGGTGCCTTGTATTCCAAATGCCACAGCACGAAATAAAATAAAAAAAGTGGCCTAAAATGCTACTAACCGAGCGAGTACTCTGGACGGTTTTCCAGTGTTCCGCAATTTTTAGACCTGAGGAGGAGGAACTGCATGCTATGCTCCTATATTGGATACAAGGGGAGGGCTGACCTCGAGGAAAGACTGAAGTTGTTTCTCTCGGTTGAAGAGTTTTTCCTTATCAGAAACACCAACCGCCCCCGCGGACAAGCAACGTTCATCCCCAGCTCCTTGACGTGGGGGGAGGGGTGGAGAAGAGACATGATGCGGCTGCATCGATCAGCTAGCGAGCACAATGGAAGGAGGGGTGTGGAAACCCGCACAAAAGCACACCGATATTGACTCAGTCGCATTGTGCACGGAATCTTCAATACAGTAAATGGTGCTCCCATGGCACAGCATCCTGAAAAAGAATTCCGACGTACAACATAACAGTTCAGTTCACTATTTTCATTCCAACATTAATACTCCTTGCTTTAACAATAATGTAGCCTTACACAAGAATAAGTTAGCATAATTTACACTTAGTAAAGTATACTTTTCAGACACATGTTTCTCTGCTTACTCCAACAATTACAGATTCTTTTCTATCCAACAATTACAGATTCTTTTCTATTTTCAATTTCTGAGATCACTTATGAGTACTTGGTATTATTTCATTCCCGGTAAGTCTTTGATGTTTGCTTCTATTCAGTACATGAAATACGAAGACAATCCTCTGATTGTACATAATTTAACGATTCCTGTCTTTTGAATTCGTCACGGTTCAAAAAATTCGATGTTAGTATTTGTAAGAAGCAAAGGCAGCAACAACAAGCAACAGAGGTATCGCCTCTTTTACGCCATAAGAAGAAGTAAAGAAATATAAACAGTAAAGAATTAAAGACATTACCTGTAAGTGGTCATTGATTTATATCAATGCAGCAAGTTGAAAATTTTTGCCGGACCAGGATTCAAACAGGGGTCTCCTGCTTACTAGACAGGTGCGCTGCCCACTACACCATCTAGATACAGTGGTCGCCTGAACCACACGGACTAGCCTAGCGCACCATAATTCTCAACTTATACCCCACACTATTGATACAGCGCCCCTGCTTATTAGCTTCATTACTCGCGGCATCTCGCCGATTCCCATAAAAGTTCGACCTTGGTATGCATCAGCACCGAAGGGATCACTGGTCGTCGTTGCCTTTATTATGTATGTGGTCTCTGTTCTTCGGAACACACATATAAAGGAATATCTTTGGTTCAAATGACTCTGAGCACTATGGGACTTTACTGCTGAGGTCATCAGTCCCCTAGAACTTAGAACTACTTAAACCTAACTAACCTAAGGACATCACACACATCCATGCCCAAGGCAGGATTCGAACCTGCGATCGTAGCGGTCGCGCAGTTCCAGACTGTAGCGCCTAGAACCGCTCGGCCACTCCGGCCGGCAAGGAATATCTTTGCAAATATTTGTAACACCTTACGACACTAGTATCTTTATCACCAATTAATACAATAGATATCTTTATGTCGTGCTTGTCTGGCTGACTTGTACTTTTCATGAAGAAATGTGTACTGTATGAGACTGTTTCCATCATGAAGGTGATTTCATTTCTGTTTGGAGAACTACAGACGAAACTACAAAACACAAAGAACACTACTAATACTTACGTTCAGAGACAGAAGTAGAAATACAAGGTAGCGAACGGTTTTTTGCTGTACTGGCGCAGATAGTTTTCGCAAATGTGTAGTGGACTGCACAAAGCGCAATGGTATCTCGCCGACTGTATGGCGACATAGGTTCATCGGACACTAGGCAGCTCAGGACTGTAGGGCACTCACTGATGCGAAGATACTGACTTGCGGTATAGCTTTGCCTGCCTCACACTAAGTTCGCTGGTCAAAATACACACATCAAAAAGAGTTTTGCATCACCTCGGTTCCGAGAGTTCCGGAACCTCTACAGAAAATTGGAATAGAGAACGTAAACATCATTTCCGCCCTTTTTATTGCTCATGAAAACCACACATTTCATGTTGTACCATCATACAGCGACACCTGAAGTGGTGGTCAAGGCTCATGACACTACCCGAGGCACTTGCTGCAGGGTCAGTTACAGCAGCAGCCTTGTCACTAACTCCTACAGCTGCCACACCAACCTCAACCGTGTGTTCGAATTTCATTATTTCATTACCATCTCCATTAAACCATTTAATGACATCGGGCCACCTCTCAGAGCGGCTCTGTAGTTGCTGCCGTACACACAGAAGTTTGACAAACAATGCACGGTCTCCCGTCTCGATAGCCATATTGTTCACTCACGTTACGGCTTGTCAAATGACAGCGTGGATGTCATACCGTCATGTAAACAGTGTAGAGTGCCAGATTTGCCCCTGGTGGTCAAAACTGGAACGATTTTTTTCAAAAGGGCTCTGAGCACTATGGGACTTAACTTCTAAGGTCATCAGTCCCCTAGAACTTAGAACTACTTAAACCTAACTAACCTAAGGGCATCACAAACATCCATGCCCGAGGCAGGATTCGAACCTGCGACCGTAGCGGTCGTGCGGTTCCAGACTGTAGCGCCTAGAACCGCTCGGCCTCCCTGGCCGGCCGATTTTTTTCCCCCCCAGCGTCAAGTTTCGCTGCCATACGATAATTACAGCCCACATTGGATCTCAGTGAGTAACTTCACTGTAATTATAGCTTCCCGGTACTTTATTTGATTGGTAGTAACAGAAAGAGATCTAGAGTCTGTAATAGACATTTGTCAATTACTTGTAGCTATGTTCCCATATATTTATGTTTGTCAAAATAGTTTTATTTGCCAAAGTAAATGATTCTGGCAGTCCAACTTCGTTCTTGCGGCTGGCGCTCCCAGTGCCTTAATAATTATGAAAATGCCGCATTCAAGTGTAAATTAAATTATAATAATAAATGACGGGTCAGAACCAAAGAGATTTAAATACACTTCTTGTGGTTTTGAGAAAACTGAAGTTCACAAGGTTACAGAAGTAACTTAGGTTTGAAAAATGCAATTTCAAACTATTTCTCTGTATATTAAGACATAGAAATAGTTTTTAACATTTTATGCTCGCATGCTGGAATAACAGGACAATTTAAGTATCAGTTTGATACCACAATTCGTAAAAGTCTGGATGTTCTTGTATCCCTTTGCTTACAAGATATTGTGAATTAAGGAGAATGTGATTTTTATTTTCTCTATAATACTTTATTATTGGTTGTTGTCAATTTAGTTACAACAAAATTGTTATTTAGAGCTATAAAAAAACATTTATATCCTGCCGCATGGACACCATGCCTTTTGTGGCTTACAATAGTGAAACAACACAAGAAAGAATAACGTTTCATGCATTATCCCATTACTGAAAATGTTTCGCAACCTGGGTGAATTCCCTATTCTCATGAATGATAAATAGATTATTTGGACAATATACAACATAGCCATAGTTTGTAAAAGCCTACATGAACGTAGCTTTTACCGAAATATTGTAGCTAGTTTTCTTTTGTTCACCATGGAGCACCATAGAGTGATACTGCTCTTGTGTCCACAACAATTTCACACGTTTCACCGTATTTTACGAGGGTTGGAACTTAAGGAGTGGCAACTATTTATTCATAACCGATACAAAACTGTTGCATGTTTGCACCTGTTACTGTCCTGCAAAGTAGTCACCAGCGTTGCGTAGAACCCGTTGCCAGCGATGTGGAAGGCGTCGTATACCGTTAGCAGAGCCTTTTCTGTTGATGGTGCGAATGGAGCGGTCTGCTGCCTGTCGAATCTCTGGAACAGTACTGAAGCGAATGCCACGAAGTGGTTCCTTCATCTTCGGAATCAAATCAAAGTCACAAGGACTTAAATCTTAGGAGTATGGTGGATGTTATGGTACTTCCCAGTCCCATCGACAGAACAGAGCAGCCACAGCTTGCGCTGTATGCTCCCGCGCATTGTCGTGCAAAATGACGGGTGGGTTGTGCAGAAAATGTCGCCGCTTCTTTCGCAAAGCTGCTCGCAGGTGATGCTCCTAAAACGAACAGTAATACTGTGCATTGATGGTCTGCCGTGGAGGAACGTAATGCGTTAGGATAACACCATGATAGTCGTACACGAGAATGACCATAACCTTCACCATACTGGGGCTCTGACGCACTTTCGACTTTCGCGGCGACCCATAATGACGCCATTCGTTGGATTGGCGTTTCAGTTATGGCTCGTACGATGTGGCCCATGTCTCATCCAGTGTTACGATATGGGTAAGAAAGCCTCTCCTTCGCGCTCATAGCGCTCCAAGTGCGTCTGAGCAGCGTCGTAAAGCATCCATTTCTGCATTTCCGTCACGTCATGCAGAACCCATCGTGAAGCTTGATTTGATTCCGAAAATTAAGAAACGACTTCGTGGCATTCGCTTCAGAACTGTTCCAGAGATTCGACAGGCAGTAGGGCGCCCTATTCGCACCAACAGAACAGGCTCTGCTAACGGTGTACTACGCCTTCCACATCGCTGGCAACGCGTCCTACACAACGCTGGTGACTACTCTGAAGGACAGTAACAGGTGCAAACATGTAACTCTTTTGTATCGGTTGTGAACAAATAGTTGCCATTTAAGTCCCAACCATCGAAGATGCACTTATCTCACTTTTCTGGGAAATATTACTTGTACCACATTTCTCCTGATCCCCTCGACTGTCAACAGCCCAAACTTCGGTTCACACTGTTACTGGCAAAAGCTCTTCTACGTAATCTATGGCAGATGATCAAATATTCCCTAATTCTGTGCACAGAAATAGGAGCGTGTCATACATTCGGAGGGATTGTAGTCATTAAATCTCTCCAAAACGTCTGAGTGTTACAATGTTCAGCTAGTGATCACGCCTAATCTCTTATTGAATAATCTCTATTAGAAACATTACGAAGGCACTGATAATATCGCTTTGCATCAGAAGAGCGGATTTACACAGAGTATTCGTGTAAAATACGTGACGTTCGAAAAACCAATGACTGCTCGGGGTATCAAAATCGTTTCTGGCCTAACATGTAAGATGGGGAGTTTGCACCAGGTTGTGTCGCATGTGGGCGTGGCGGATGTTAGGTTGGTAGCAGCAATGGGTAGGGACCGCTGGGGCACAAGAGGGTCGTAGCATTGAGCACCGCGTGCTTCCGACAACAGGTGTAGAGGCGGCGCGCGCACAAACAGCAGGCGGTGCGTGCATGCATAATTCACGGCTCCTGTCGGCGTAGGGCCGCTTATTGAATCAGCCACGGCCCGGTCGCTCCCCTAGGAGAGCCGCCGCACCCAGGTAGGGAGGGACCTAACACATTACTGCTACTCCCTCCTAAAGGAAAAATCCCTCGCTCCCGTCTCGCTCTTTACAACAACATTTTCCATCAGGATACACAAGAGCAACGCTTCGCAATCATTATTGTGGCCGTGTAAGCCTCGGAATCAACTTCCTAAAGCAGAAACAGTTCATCAGTATAGAACACTTTGTGTGTCCTACGCTGTCATGGACCTCGCAACCTCCCACACATTTACACTGAACGAAAATATGTTATTAGAAATTTTTATTCCAAATTGTCTTAAACTGGCCCTGCTGTGAGTCGATAGTCAGGTCTTGAAGACATCAAATCAGTTCTGCCATATGCAACGATGTAACTCAGTCAAAGTCATACCTCCTAATATTGTGTCGGACCTGATGTTTGCCCAGCTTAGTGCAGCAACTCGACGTGGCACGGACTCGACAAGTCGTTGGAGGTCCCCTACAGAAAGGGAAACTCCCCATCAGAGGGCCCAGTGGCTAGCCTGTCAAAAACTGAACACTGATCAAGCATGAAAGTAGGAATAAGGAAGAAGGTGTGCTCTACTGTACTGTGGAAAAAAAAGCAAAATTGAAACAGTGGACACTCCAAGAACAAGAAGTGCAAAATAGAGAAGCCTGGAACAGTAACGCCGTTCTGGTTAAGTGGTCATGGTTTTGGACTGCCAAATGGGTGAGCCTTGTCAAACTTCCCTCATGACCATCACCATCAACCATTACCATCATCACCCACCATCGCCATCATCATCGCCACCATCATCGCCACCATCATCATCATCATCATCATCGCCATCATCATCATCATCATCATCGCCATCATCATCATCATCATCATCATCATCATCATCATCATCATCATCATCATCATCATCATCATCATTATCATTATTATTATTATCCTTTTCTCAGACGTTATTTCTGGTTAAAAATGGAAAATGACGCGGACCTTGATCAAGCGTGACTTCCTTTTAACTGTACGGTATATGTTACATTGCATTTAGGAACTTTCGGGTAATTGAACATGCATCAATTACAAATTTCTGTAGTTGTATATATAAGTTTGGATGTAACTGTATTGCGTTGATGTACTGGTGGATATTGTGTGGTATGACTCCTGTAGTAGATAGTACGAGTATAATTGGTATAATGTCAACTTTATCCTGATGCCACATGTCCTTGAATTCCTCAGCCAGTTGGATGTATTTTTCAATTTTTTCCCCTGTTTTCTTCTGTATATTTGTTGTATCGGGTATGGATATTTCGATTAGTTGTGTTAATTTCATCTTTTTATTGGTGAGTATGATGTCAGGTTTGTTATGTGGTGTTGTTTTATCTGTTATAATGGTTCTGTTCCAGTATAATTTGTATTCATCATTCTCCAGTACATTTTGTGGTGCATACTTGTATGTGGGAACGTGGTGTTTTATTAGTTTATGTTGTATGGCTAGTTGTTGATGTATTATTTTTGTTACATTGTCATGTCTTCTGGGGTATTCTGTATTTGCTAATATTGTACATCCACTTGTGATGTGATCTACTGTTTCTATTTGTTGTTTGCAAAGTCTGCATTTATCTGTTGTGGTATTGGGATCTTTAATAATATGCTTGCTGTAATATCTGGTGTTTATTGTTTGATCCTGTATTGCAATCATGAATCCTTCCGTCTCACTGTATATATTGCCTTTTCTTAGCCATGTGTTGGATGCCTCTTGATCTATGTGTGGCTGTGTTAGATGATACGGGTGCTTGCCATGTAGTGTTTTCTTTTTCCAATTTACTTTCTTCGTATCTGTTGATGTTATGTGATCTAAAGGGTTGTAGAAGTGGTTATGAAATTGCAATGGTGTAGCCGATGTATTTATATGAGTGATTGCTTTGCATATTTTGCTAGTTTCTGCTCGTTCTATAATGAACTTTCTTAAATTGTCTACCTGTAGTTTTTTTTATGTCGATAAATCCCCTTCCTCCTTCATTTCTGCTTAATGTGAATCTTTCTGTTGCTGAATGTATGTGACGTATTCTATATTTGTGGCATTGTGATCGTGTAAGTGTATTGAGTGCTTCTAGATCTGTGTTACTCCATTTCACTACTCCAAATGAGTAGGTCAACATTGGTATAGCATAAGTATTTACAGCTTTTGTCTTGTTTCTTGCTGTCAATTCTGTTTTCAGTATTTTTGTTAGTCTTTGTCTATATTTTTCTTTTAGTTCTTCTTTAATATTTGTATTATCTATTCCTATTTTTTGTCTGTATCCTAGATATTTATAGGCATCTGTTTTTTCCATCGCTTCTATGCAGTCGCTGTGGTTATCCAATATGTGATCTTCTTGTTTAGTGTGTTTTCCCTTGACAATGCTATTTTTCTTACATTTGTCTGTTCCAAAAGCCATATTTATATCATTGCTGAATACTTCTGTTATATTTAGTAATTGGTTGAGTTGTTGATTTGTTGCTGCCAGTAGTTTTAGATCATCCATGTATAGCAAATGTGTGATTTTGTGTGGGTATGTTCCAGTAATATTGTATCCATAATTTGCATTATTTAGCATGTTGGATAGTGGGTTCAGAGCAAGGCAGAACCAGAAAGGACTTAATGAGTCTCCTTGGTATATTCCACGCTTAATCTGTATTGGCTGTGATGTGATGTTATTTGAATTTGTTTGGATAGTAAGTGTGGTTGTCCAATTTTTCATTACTATGTTTAGGAACTGTATCAATTTAGGATCTACTTTGTATATTTCCAATATTTGTAGTAACCATGAGTGGGGTACACTATCAAAAGCTTTTTGGTAATCAATGTATGCGTAGTGTAGCGACCTTTGTTTAGTTTTAGCTTGATATGTCACCTCTGCATCTATTATCAGTTGCTCTTTACATCCTCGTGCTCTTTTGCAACAGCCTTTTAAAATATTCTTCCTTTATAATTTTGTTCTGTGTTTTATGTGTCATTAATTTCTGTGTAATGACTGAAGTGAATATTTTGTATATTGTTGGTAGGCATGTTATGGGGCGATATTATTATTATTTGCTGTTCGTTGTATTCCAATTTGTGTCTGTGTCGTGGGGTAACGTCCGTTTACAACAGAAAGGTGTAAGGACAGTTGATTTTGCACAGCTACTCTAATAGCAGCCGAAAGGAAGTGGCTTTTGAGTGGGAACCGCAAACGTTTGATGACAAGGCGAGAAGTCAACCGAATTCTCCACCGGCAAACACGCCTAGTATGTCGTACGCGGAATTAGTGACAGTACGTGCGTCGTATGATAGGAATCTCTTATCGAGGCACCTAGTTTGTACGCCTGGTGAGCGAGATGTGCCTCTTTGCCCGATTCAGGTGTTCGTATGAATGTGAATGTGATCACTCCCAAGGAAATGATGAACACACAGTAGTTTGCCACATAAGCTGCAACAAATGAACGCGACAGTTTCACAATTACAATCTCTCTGTGGTCTGTGAAAACTTATGTTTTTAACGATTTTTAAGTTGTGTTACGTTTTGAAAGTATGTGGTATCTCGCCTGCTCTCACTATCCAGGACATTTACTTGCGACCGTAACGTTTTCTTGCCACATGACTCAATTCTATAACCGAAGTTTAGTATGACAACTGCCAGGACTACAGAAAGGGACAAACATTTCGGAAGAACTGTTCATAAAGTTGTGAAAAAAAAATGGCGTGAGGGAGTTTTGAACACGACTCGCCACTTAACCACGTTGGCGTTGCTGGTTTGGGCGGCTCTATATTGTACTTATTGTTCTTGTACCCTTCACTATCTCTATTTTGTCTTTTTTCCCACAGTTCAGTACACATTCTTCCTGTTTTCATGCTTTATCTGTGTTCAGCTTTTTTACGGGATATCCACTGGGCCATCTTACCACTAAATCTGAGGGGGGGGGGGGGGGGGGGGCGATGGGGAGTTTCCTTTGTGAGTCATGCTGCCTCAATAGCCACCCATAACTGCGAAAGTGTTGCCGGTGCACGAACTGACCTGTCACTTATGTCCCAAAAAATGTTCGATAGGATGCAAGTCGGGCGATATGAGTGGCCGAATCATTCGCTCGAACTGTACAGGATGTTTTCCAAACGAATAGCAAAGAACTGTGTCCGGTGAACTGGATCACTGTCACCCACAAAAATTCCATCGTTGTTTGGGAACAATGGTGTTCATGAATAGCTGCGAATGGCCTCCTAGAAGCCGAACATAACCATTTCCAGTCAATGGGCCAGTCATGTAAACACAGGCCACACTCACTGGGTCTATGGTTTCGAGGAGTCTGCGTCACACTAGAAACCTACCGTCAGCCCTTAACAACTGAAATCGGGGCTTATCTGACCAGGCACAGTTTTCCAGTCGTCTAGCGTCCAACCGATATGGTCACGAGCCCAGGAGAGGCGCTGTAGGCGATGTCGTGCTGTTAGCAAAGGACACTCGTTGTTCGTCTTCTGCCACAGCCGATTAACGCCAAATTTCGCCACGTCGTCCTCACTGATACGTTCGTCGTACGCGACGCATTTATTTCTGGTGTTATTTCACGCAGTGTTGCTTGTCTGTTACCAGAGCCATCTCTATGCAAACATCGCTGCTATCGATCTTTGAGTTAAGGCCGTCGGCCACTGTGTTTACCGAGGTGAGAGGTAATGCCTGAATTTGGTATTCTCTGCATACTCTTGACACTGCGGATCACGGAATATCTAATTTCCTTGTGATTTCCGAAATGGGATCTCTCATGGATCTAGCTTGAACTACCATTTCGCGTTCCAAGTCTTAATTCCCGTCGTGAGACCGTAATCACGTCGGAAATCTTTTCACATGATTCATCTGAATAGAAATGACAGCTCCGACAATGTAATGCCTTTCATACCTTGCATACGCGATACTATACCGTCATCTGTATACCTTCATACCGCTATTCACGACTCGTATAACTTCAGTGTATTTGCGAAGGCAATGTCGTCGCATCTAAAATTATCACTAAACGGCTAAATCACTTGCGTGGTTACCCGTTCCCAGTTGCAGATTCCTGCCTAACGGCTTACAGGGGCAACAAACGTTAGTTTTTTTCGGTTCTTCACATAATTACTGACAGAACTGAAATGCTGTACGAAACTACCCATCAAGAGGCATAATACGGTTAATCATGGCAAGAGAAGTATTGCAGTTACAAACTGCGTACACTGGCTGAGTCAGCTACCCGTAACGACGTCGTTCTATGCAACCCCACATGATGGAACAATGTTGTTGGCCAGTTCGCTCTGAAGACGCGAAGCATCTTGTCAAAATGTCGTAAAATAGCTGGTCAAGTATACGAAGACATCTTAGACCCACTGTACAAATTTTGTTTGGGAAACTAATTCAGCACATTAACGTAGCGAGTTATGTATCAACCTTTTCATTGGCTTATATGCCGGAGAGTTGTTACTTCCACGCTTCCCATTTTGATATCTCCTGTTAATTTCGTTGTTTCCGATAATGAAACAACCTTCCTAAAGCGTCGTTTCTGAACCATTTATGAAGGAGTAAGTACTAAAACCAGAATAAACGCATAAACATCGAAAACCTCTGTAACTACACTGCTAATTACACGAAGAAATATTGGAGACACTTTGGTAAGTATAACAGGAATAAGGTACATCCTGGTCCACAAATATCGTGGAACTCTTGGCTACTCGTCACCGGTATTTTTTATAGTATAATTCCGCTTGTTAATAGTTGCCCAACTGTAAGACATTTCCAGGGGCAGATTTGGACTCTGACCACAATCTATTGGCCATGAACTGTAGATTAAAACTGAAGAAACTGCAAAAAGCTGTGAATTTAAGGATATGGGACCTGGACAAACTGAAAGAACCAGAGGTTGTACAGAGTTTCAGGGAGAGCATAAGGGAACAATTGACAGGAATGGGGGGTAAGAAATACAGTAGAAGAAGAGTGGGTAGCTCTGATGGATGAAGTAGTGAAGGCAGCAGAGGATCAAGAAGGTAAAAAGACGAGGGCTAGTAGAAATCCTTGGGTAACAGAAGAAATATTGAATTTAATTGATTAAAGGAGAAAATATAAAACTGCAGTAAATGAAGCAGGCAAAAAGGAATACAAACGTCTCAAATATGAGATCGACAGAAAGTACAAAATGGCTAAGCAGGGATGGCTAGAGGACAAACGTAAAAATGTAGAGCCTCATCTCACTTGGGACAAGATAGATACTGCCTACAGGAAAATTAAAGAGACCTTTGGAGAAAAGAAAACCACTTGTATAAATATCAATAGCTCAGACGGAAACCCAGTTCTAAGCAAAGAAGGGAAAGCAGGAAGGTGGAAGGAGTAGATAGAGGGTCTATACAAGGGCAATGTACTTGAGGACAATATTATAGAAATGGAAGAGGATGTAGATGAATATGAAATGGGAGATATGATACTGCGTGAAGAGTTTGACAGAGCACTGAAAGACCTGAGTCGAAACAAGGCCCCTGGAGTAGACAACATACCATTAGAATTACTGACGGCCTTGGGAGAGCCAGTCCTGACGAAACTGTACCATCTGGTGAGCAAGATGTATGAGACAGGCGAAATACCCTCAGACTTCAAGAAGAATATAATAATTCCAATCTCAAAGAAAGCAGGTGCTGACAGATGCGTAAATTACCGAACAATCAGTTTAATAAGTCATGGATGCAAAATACTAACGCGAATTCTTTACCGACGAATGGAAAAACTGGTAGAAGCCGACCTCGGGGAAGGTCAGTTTGGATTCCGTAGAAATATTGGAACACGTGAGGCAATACTGACCCTACGATTTATCTTGGAAGCTAGATTAAGGAAAGGCAAACCTACGTTTCTAGCATTTGTAGACTTAGAGAAAGCTTTTGACAATGTTGACTGGAATACTCTCTTCCAAATTCTGAAGATGGCAGGGGTAAAATACAGGGAGTGAAAGGCTATTTACAATTTGTACAGAAACCAGATGGCATTTATAAGAGTCGAGGGGCATGAAAGGGAAGCAGTGGTTGAGAAGGGAGTGAGACAGGGGTGTAGCCTATACCCTATGTTATTCAGTCTGTATATTGTGCAAGCAGTGAAGGAAATAAAAGAAAAATTCAGAGTAGGAATTAACATCCTTGGAGAAGAAATAAAAACTTTGAGGTTCGCCGATGAGGTAATTCTGTCAGCAAAGGACTTGGAAGAGCAGCTGAGCGGAATGGGCAGTGTCTTGAAAGGAGGGTATAAGATAAACATCAACAAAAGCAAAACAAAGATAATGGAATGTAGTCGAATTAAGTCTGGTGATGCTGAGGGAATTAGATTAGGAAATCAGACACTTAAAGTAGTAAAGGAGTTTTGCTATTTGGGGAGAAAAATAACTGATGATGGTCGAAGTAGAGAGGATATAAAATGTAGACGGGCAAAGGCAAGGAAAGCGTTTCTGAAGAAGTGAAATTTGTTAACATCGAGTACAGATTTAAGTGTCAGGAAGTCGTTTCTGAAAGTATTTGTATGGAGCGTAGCCATGTATGGAAGTGGAACATGGACGATAACTAGTTTGGACAAGAAGAGAATAGAAGCTTTCGAAATGTGGTGCTACAAAAGAATGCTGAAGATCAGATGGGTAGATCATATAACTGATGAGGAGGTATTGAATAGGATTGGGGAGAAGAGAAGTTTGTGGCACAACTTGACCAGAAGAAGGGATCGGTTGGTAGGACATGTTCTGAGGTATCAAGGGATCACCAATTTAGTATTGGAGGGCAGCGTGGAGGGGAACAATCTTAGAGGGAGACTAAGAGATGAATACACTAAACAGATTCAGAAGGATGTAGGTTGCAGTAGGTACTGGGAGATGAAGCTTGCACAGGATAGAGTAGCATGGAAAGCTGCATCAAACCAGCCTCAGGACTGACGACCACAACAACAACAATAGTTGCCCAAAGCTCTGAGAGGGACCTTACATGGATTACGTATCATGCATGACATTTTAATTTATTACTTCTTTACTACTAATTCTATTCGCAACCCATTTTGCAGACAGTATCCACATATACCACTGAATGTACCAGCACAATTAAATCTTTGTACGACAAATAGTTCAGGAGATATGATGTCATAAACATTGAGATGCTTGAAAACATAGCTTAACACTTTACTGAAGTAATCAGACTTTAGAAGCTGTTTTAGATATGGTTGATAAATAAATGCCCCACAAGTGATTTAAGAGCATCGCGGAAATCAACAGACACAGAATGCAATGCTACACAGATCTTCCAAAGAGGCAGCGAGGATAGCGTTTCCACTGCCTTCTACTAAATCGCCACGTACTTTAATTTTCGAAGCGTATCAATTAAAATTAGTTTCAGTGTTTCCCCTGATTTAATTGCATCGTCCATCATCCCTTCCTATGTTCTACTGGCTTACAACCAACTCCTAAACTTCGTACTGCATGTGGGCCTGAGGAGAAATTCCAAGTACGCGAGCGTTTAACTCATGGCCATCCGTTGCGCGCGCGCAACTTCTGAGGTCATCAGTCCCCTAGAACTTAGAACTACTTAAACCTAACTAACCTAAGGACATCACACACATCCATGCCCGAGGCAGGATTCGAACCTGCGACCGTAGCGGTCGCGCGGTTCCAGACTGTAGCGCCTAGAACCGCTCGGCCACTCCGGCCGGCCCCATTTTTCTTGAAACAGAAAAAATGTTGCCATTGGAAAGGTTCCTACTTGAAGACACAATGTTTTACGCAGCGGAAGTCGTAATCACAGTAGAATTCTGGGCATCAAGTAGTGTACTGGATGCGGCAAAATCTATCACTTAAGCTGTAAAACGTCAACTACTTAAAATCATTCCATAGCAAGTAGTATGCCCACGCTAATACAATTTTCATTGGTGCTCTTTATTGCCCCGTCGTCGTAACAAAAGGGAATGTGACAAGGTCTTTTATTTTCAGCGAGTTTCTCTAGTACGTCTTTTTTTCTGTGAGAGCCACCGCAGCACAATAGCAACGTGAACCGCGCTCGGCGGGACAAAGCGGAAGCAAGGACGGAAGGCAGCGGGCGCGGAGTGCAGTGGAGGAGAGGACAGGATCTGCCCTCTTGCTGTGTGCTGCGCGGGTCTGCGTATCTCTAGTGCAGGGGCTACGAGTGGGGCGCCAGCCACACTCACTAGAGGCACTCAGCCAAACGGCTATCGCCCGAGTCTCGAGGACGCCGTGAAAGAGGGCGAGCGTCTGTTTAACACGAGAGGAGACGCCACTCAGCAGAGCCGCCCGACACCTCAGCGTCGCCGTCACAGCCGTAATTAAAAAAGCGACCGAGCAATCAGTGGCTTGCTAAGGGGGGAGATTGTTTCACCAAGGTTGGTTGCCCGCTGGCGCACCGCAACGAAGTGATAACACGTCCGCAATGCGACTTTTTGGTTGCAGTTGGATGAAGGCCGCGTTGCACGTTCTTTGTCCACAAAGGCCGTCCGCACACACGGTATGTTACGGGACAGTTTTTACGATATCCTGCAGAGACCGCTCGCACAAATGTTTTCACGAGGTGGAAGAATTTTTAGCTAAAGGCATCACTGTCAATTGGATGCAGAAAGCTGACTTTTGGAGCAGACGCTACATATCGCTATTTTGTATGTGGAAAGAAAACCCCTTTGGCAACCGTGAGACGCCGACGTACATGTAGCTCTTACACAAACATTGCCTAAGGACGCTCATCTAAACTTTTTCTACAAAGACAAATGGCAAGAGGGAAGGGGGTGGGGGGTGGGGGAGAGAGAACAAATTTAGACTCTTTACATAATAAATATTTCTACTGCATTTCAACATCTTTTTATATTAAAAAATGAAAAATGATTGGGGTACTCAGATGTTAGGAGTGCCAGCATCATATTGCCATCAATTAACTGATAAATGTTGGTAATCTTGGGAGATATATGCTTTGTGCTAAGTGCCATCCTAATTAGGGCTACACGTCCACGTGTGACGTGTCGCATATGAAGTTATCTGTGGGCACGGTGATGACTGATGAGTTGGAAGATTCTAGAGTCCCATCAAACAATGGTGCACTTCGCCTCTGAGCCGACGAAATTATTTATTGGTTTTGCAGCGGACTTAATAAAAAATGTTTCTTTCGACTGTGTTCTATGATAATACTCTGCTGACTACAGAAGTCGATAAAAGCCTTGTGGACTGCAGATACTTGCAAATGGCAAGTAACCTTCCTCCCAGTGTGCCTCGTCTTCAAATCGGGAAATACAGGCGTAGGCTGGGATGTAATATTGTGTGGGAATGGCTGATGTGAAGTATTTCTGGACGATTATGTTCATTTGATAATTATTCACCAAAAGGTATACGAACACGGATGCCTCCCCACTGCTACAGCCAGTCTCCCGCGAAACAACTTGGTCTCAATCAGACATTACTATGAAACAACACATTGCCTGCTCTGATTCGACTACTTTCTACTACCTCTGTTTTATTTTTGTTGCCACTGATCTTACAACCTCTCTTCAAGACACTATCCATTCCAATCAACTGCTCTCCCAAGTCCTTTGCCTTCTCTGGCAGTATTCCAATGTCACTGGAAATCCTCGAAGTTTTTATTTCTTCTCTCTAAACTGCAATTCCCCTTTCCAAATTTCTCATTGTTTTCCTTTATGGTTTGCTCAGTTTACTGAATGAACAACATTGGGGATAGACTACAACATTGACGTGCTCCCCTCCAAACTACTGCCTACTTCTCATTCTCTCAACTCTTCCATTCACAGTCTGCTTTCAGCACAAGTAGTATCTAACCACCTTTCGTTCCCCGTATTTTATCCCTCACAACTTAGTATTGCAAAGAGTGTGTTCCGATGAACATCCCACCTTCTTATGGTGCCGAAAACATTTTTGTAAAGAGGGCTTTTTTTTTTTTGCGCCACCAGACTAAGATATCTACATGACCCAAGTTGAGTGGAGTAAATCTTTTGTAAATTTCAAAATAAATTGGTGGAATAAAAACATATTGAATAGGGATATTTCCAAGCTGTTGTTGGGTCGTTAGAATGGCGTGCCACTTTGAAGTTTATAGACACACTTATTATCCGCCGAGAGCGGTGTCAAAACAGTTTCATTTCACAGTTACTAGAAACTAGAGATATTCAAGCGACTTTTAAAAAAATCAAAGTTTGTAAGAACGAAAGTCATCTTCAAGACATTACAGTCTGTTCCCAACATAGAGCTATTGCTAAAACCAGTCTTTGTCCTGGCAAGAACATGAATGTTAACATTACGATGACAGTCCAATAATTTGAGAAGAGATAGAAACTCAAGATTGATAAGAAACTGGAAGAAAACTGGCCGAGATCTTCCCCAAAGAGCCATCATGGCATTCGACTGGGATGTTTACGAATACTTACAGGACGATGGGTGGACGAGGATTTCAATCCCGCTCTTCCTTAACAGCGCTGAAATTCAGAATAAATATAAAAGCAAACAAAAATTTTGAAAGATTTTTTCCGTCTACATTCATTTTTCGTGTATATCGACGGAGACACTTCCGCACCTGCTCTTCCAACAGCGTTTCTGGAAGGTAAATTTGTAAGTATGTAATGTTAAATTGCAATTTATTTTGTCTTAATATATGATGAAATGAGACTGAAGTGGCATATAGGCATAAAGGATGAGGGGAAAGTGTTTAGTCAATATGGTATCGGGCGTGCAGATGAATATTGCACAAGGATTTAGCAAGCAGTTGCATACCGCAGAAGTTTATTACGTCCCCGGGGTAATTTCTCTCCGAGATTGGCCTATACCAGAGTTTACACGCACTTTATGAAGTTCGGGTTAATAAAGCAGCCAGCTTCAGCACTTCGGTTGATTCACATAGCTAAAAAATACTTTTATGTATTGTGCACTTCACAAGTCACACCATCATGTTATGTACTGGAGACTGCCTATGTACGTGTAGATGCTCATTATTGTGCGGTTGCATAAGGAGACACTCCAAGCCGAAAATTGAAACTGGTAGGTTACCTTTTTTATATTATCTAATCAGGACGAAGTGAAGCCATTGATCCCATCTTATTTACTCGTCTTACACAATCAGATGTTTTAGGATACAATGACTATTTTGGTGAGCACTTATTTATCATTAGAAAAATAACCATTCTGCCCGGAATCACTTGACATAGTAAGACGTACAACCAAATAATGGAACAGCCCCTTTACTTAATATATAGTTTAGGTATCTTGTAGCGTATTTCATCTTCGGGGCTGTTATTCACACACACACACACACACACACACACACACACACACACACACACACACACACACACAGTGCAGACACAGAGAGAGAGAGAGAGAGAGAGAGAGAGAGAGAGAGAGAGAGAGAGAGATTTTTTTTTCGTGGTTTTAGGGCGCACAACTTCAATGGTCATTAGCGCCCTGACTACTCTAAGAATGCAACGCGAGGCACATGTTGACAATAACAACTAAAAGGGAAAACACGATAAAAGACAGACTCACAGGCATAGGATTAAAAAACAGCATCATCAAATGTCCTTAGAGAGGTTTGTCAAATTGATAAAACGAAGAACACGAGCAACTGCTCGTGGGTCATCCGCTAAAATGGCATCGAAAGTACTTGGCAGGTTAAGATCTAGACGCAGTGTGCTAAAATTTGGACAGGACATTAAAATGTGTCGAACC
Source organism: Schistocerca cancellata (assembly GCF_023864275.1). NCBI lineage: Eukaryota > Metazoa > Arthropoda > Insecta > Orthoptera > Acrididae > Schistocerca > Schistocerca cancellata. The sequence goes on from NC_064626.1 coordinate 219,561,724, forward strand.
GTCAGCAAGTGCCCACATGGGCAGAACGGCGCCGGCGCAGCCGTCAGCAGATGGCGATGGCTGAACCGGCAGTGTCCAATTCTTAACCGGGCCAACACTACCTCCTCCCGCCGAGAAGGGCGTGAGGACGACGTCCAAGCCACGGGAAGAGGTTTTAAGGCCCGAAGCTTGTTGTCTGTAAGTGCAGCCCAATCGGCATGCCACAGCGATAAAATGCGCCGACAAATGACCCTGCTAAAATCGGTCGAAGGGACATAACAAGAAGCTGTCCGAGGCTGGAGGACCGCAGCCTTGGCCGCGGCATCTGCAGCTTCGTTCCCAGGGATACCGACATGGCCAGGAACCCACATAAAGCTAACCGGAGAACCGACGTCCACCAGCTGCTGAAGAGAGCGTTGGATCCGGTGTACGAAAGGGTGAACCGGGTACGGATCACTGAGGCTCTGGATGGCGCTCAGGGAGTCGGAGCAGATGACATAAGCAGAATGTCGGTGGCGGCAGATGTAAAGAACAGCCTGGTAGAGGGCAAAGAGCTCAACCGTGAAGACCGAACAATGGCCATGGAGCCGGTATTTGAAACTTTGTGCCCCGACAATAAAGGAACACCCGACCCCGTCATTGGTCTTAGAGCCATCTGTATAAATGAAAGTCATGTTGATGAACTTCGAACGAAGTTCCAAAAAACGGGAGTGATAGACCGAACCGGGGGTAACCTCTTTTGGGAGCGAGCTGAGGTCAAGGTGAACGCGGACCTGAGCCTGGAGCCAAGGTGGCGTGTGGCTCTCGCCCACTCGAAAGGTTGCAGGGAGTGAAAAATTAAGGTGTTGAAGGAGGCGACGAAAGCGAACTCCAGGGGGTAGCAGGGCAGAGACATACAACCCGTATTGACGGTCGAGAGAGTCGTCAAAAAAGGAACGATAAGACGGATGGTCGGGCATTGACAGTAGCCGACAGGCATACCGACAAAGCAGTATATCGCGACGGTAGGTGAGTGGCAATTCGCCAGCGTCAGCATGAAGAGAGAGAGAGAGAGAGAGAGAGAGAGAGAGAGAGGAGGGGGGGGGGGAGATTCAGTATATGATGATAAACCGGAAGCCAGCTATCTGTTCACATAAAACTTGACAAAGACTGCGATCTCTACAGTTCATCTCGATAAATCGATACTATAAACGTAAACTTGTCTCGTTTGCACATTTTTCAGAGCGGATACCGTATCTTTGTTTTCCGTAGAGTAACATTCAAGTAAAATTGTTATCATTGTTGGTGTCCTGACAGTTACTGCATGATTAACAAGCGGATTCGTTTTTGTTTATGTGTCTTACGTCAAATGACAGTCACAGTGCACTCTAGCAGTACACTAACCACAGTGGTTTCGCAAATATTTTTCTGTTGGCTCGTTGTTAAAGCGGAACATTACTGGCATCACTGAAGGAAAAACTTCCAGGTCAGAGTAGGGTTATATCCAAGTATACAGAGGCAGCAGATGTTACGAAAAATGAAAAACTAAAAATTTATCGACCTAATGCCCCTATCTACACATAGGATAAGTGAGTATCTATTATCAGCGGGATCTAAGATGGAAAAAACCTGTGCAATATTGTTCTTTATGAATTCCACCTCTTTAATATTAGAGAGGAAAGAAAACCGCACATAGAGGATTAGCTTATAAAGAATACCATTTCAAAGATTGTTTCTATTTCAGATCTTACTTATGTAATTTGAAAAACTATTATATATGTTCGTAGCATATCTTGCGACATACATAAGTAATTACAAGAACGTTTTGAGTAATTTAGATACCAAGATAATGACTGTTTTCAAATGTGATAAGAGCAGGTAAAGAAGTACCACAGAGAGGCCCGAGTTCTATGATAGAATGTTAGCGTAACGACAGTAGCCGTGTTAGCATATAATAAACTGTTATAATGCGTTTATTTTTCATTTCTTCGTTTTCTTCGTTTCCTTTGCTACCTTGCTGAACGTACTCTTATGCAGATCAATGTTCAGACTGATAGTAATAGCGGATGACAATATTGATTACTTTGCTGATCTATGGTATTAGCGAGCATACTCTTACAGCTATTCATTGTATATGAATGATGGGCTAGCTGATTGATAAGAATTATGAAAGATGTGAAACTTGGGTTCAATGAAAATACATGTTTAACTGTTTTACGTACTTCTATTTCAGCAGCAAACCGAAAGAGTCTTCCTAGTGATCGATACAAACTGACTTTGATAAACAACGGACAGAAGTCGTACTTGAAAGACAATTAGTGATTTGTTATTATTAATAATAATAATGTTCAACGGACTTAACTATTTTTCGAAGTAATTACGAGCGCTAGGTTGATTTTATTATTGTTTGTCTGAAGGACTTAATTTCAATGTGAGATCGTGTAGTAATCAGCGATGATGTTCAGACTGTTGATGAATTAGGGTCAGAGTTGTTATTGGAGATAACTAAACATTTTCTACATGTAATAGTTAACAGAATCTTGTTATATCTAGGTTCTAGATTATTGGATGAGTAACTATTTTACCATTATATCATTGTAATTTTTACGAGATACAGCAATGCCGACAGTCAAACAGTTGATGCTTCTCCCTTTCGTAGTCCTGGTTTTAACTGAAAACTAAACTCAGCAGCAGGCTACGTTGTATTAATATTTATAATGTTTAAGGAGACGACATATGTTTTGCAATGATCTGGCTTTGGGCGAGTTTATAGATATTAAAAGATCAACCGCAACTTACCACACTTAGTGATGCAAAAAGCTCTTAGCTTCTTCATTAACTATAAAGGGCAACCAAAAAGTTTCCGTCCGAAGGCCGTACAGTCCAGAATCGGTATATCTATCAGCCAAAATCGCCCTGACGACTGAGACATTCCTTACAAAAATCTCGTGGGACCAGTCATGAAATGTTGCTCACGTTACGGCGTACAGTCAAGCGCCGGCACGCCAGTCGGGAACGATAGAAAAGAGGTGGCTGTGAGAAGACGTCAGCCAATCGCACGCTGACCGACCCCTCTCCAGGACGACAACGCGACAGCAGCGGCCCCTATGTGAAGAGCACTTAGGCGCCGCGACCGACTGGTGACTCCCCAGTTGAATAGCCGCTTCAAGACTAGCGACATGGATAGAAGCGTCAACGCTCGTTACTTCGCTTGTACACTCTATGTAACACAGGCTTGACAATTGTTATACTGAAGAGACTGCTTATTTTGTATGTCGCCCTTTTCTTGCGACACATCAGTCTAATTGTCAAAATTAAGTATTGTCATTTACTTTTTTGTACTAAAACTCATCAGTATGATTTGTTTGAATTGTTTGTCTAGCGAAACGAGAACGTAGGATTCCTAGACTCAACATATCTGACAACGACCATAGAGACATAATCCGAGACTAAGTCAATTATTATTCGCAATTTAGTTATATTTTCGTTTATTTTGGTAGTACTGTCGTTTACGTCGATGATGCATGCTTTATTTATGTGGTGCTATATCTTAGCAATTTTCAAGCTGCTAGGTTAGTTTCGTTATCGGTTCCGTGCTGTTTATCATTGCTGTTCCGCTGTCCTTGCACCAAAGAAGAGCAACGTTCAGTGATCCGTTTTTTGTGGTCGGAAGGCGTATCAGGGGCCGAAATTCATCGAAGACTTTTGGTATAGTACGGGTACAGTCTTTTGCCAAACGGAATGTCTACGAATGGATTGCAAAATTCCGAAATGGTCGCGCAAGTGCTACGAACGATGAAGGAGCCGGACGACCGTTTACCGCCACAAATGAAGAAACCATTGGGCGCTCACGTGACGTGATTCTAGACTATTGAAGTGGCACATCGTTTGCAAATTAGTCACGGTTCTGCCTACGAAATCATCCACAACAGACTTTGGTTTCATAAAGTTTGTGGAAGATGGGTCCCAAAACAACTCAAAGTTGCATAAGCAATCGCGCTTGGACATCAGCAAAAAACACTTGGATCGCTACAGTAATGAAGGGGACAACTTCTTGGGCAGGATCATTACTCATGACCAAACATGGATCCATCATTACGAGCCGGAGAGTAAACAGCAGAGTATGGAATGGCAAGGTCCAAATTCGCCGTGCAGGAAAACTGGTGCTTACGGTTTTATGGGACGCACAAGGTCCTGTACTGGAACATTATGGAGAAAGGGGCACAACAATAAACAGCATACGTTACAGTGAGATGCTCACTGCCAGGCTAAAGCCTGCAATTCGAAGCAAACGTAGAGGATTGCTGTGTAAAGGTGTTTTGTTGCACGACAATGCCCGTCCGCATACTGCTGCCCACACTGCTGAAACGCTCCAGAAACTCAAATTTGAAGTACTGGATCATTCTCCATATAGTCCCGATCTTGCCACCTTCTATGACTTGGTTGGTCCACTGAAACAGGCATTGCCTTGAACGAAGCAGTGAAAGAGGCGGTGCATTCCTGGCTCGCAGCTCAGCCGAGAACCTTCTTTTATGAGGGCATCAGGAAGCTTGTACAACGATGGACCAAGTGCATTGAAACGCAAGGAGACTGTGTTGAAAAATGATGCCGGCCGCGGTGGTCTAGCGGTTCTGGCGCTGCAGTCCGGAACCGCGGGACTGCTACGGTCGCAGGTTCGAATTCTGCCTCGGGCATGGGTGTGTGTGATGTCCTTAGGTTAGTTAGGTTTAAGTAGTTCTAAGTTCTAGGGGACTTATGACCTAAGGTGTTGAGTCCCATAGTGCTAAGAGCCATTTGAACCATTTTTTTTTAAAATGATGTTCTTGTAAGTTTCCTATTCGATTACCATAAAATTCTATAACTATTTTGCGGATAATAATTGACAAACCCTCGTATTTGACGACTAGGCTGGATTTAACAGCTGAAGTGTGAGTGACCTGTACGAACAGGAGAATGGATGTTGAACACTTACAAAAGAAAGGGGAGCACGAGCAGACAAAAGTTTGTTTGACCCATGGGAGAAAATCATGGAGATATGGGAAAAAGTGAATTGGATCACGCTCTAAAACAGATGGAAACTATTTACAAAGTTTCAAGAACGATCTTTAATTGAGACATCTACGAGTATACTACAGCTACCCTATTATCCCTCCTGTAGCGATCACAAAGACAAGATCAGACTAATTATGGCTTGCAAAAAAGCCTGTAAGCAATCATTCTTCCCGTGCTCCACGAACAATTGGAACGAGCAGAAGCCCTAACAAGTGATACAATAGTAAGTACCCTCTGCCAGGTACTTCACAGTAGTTTGCAGAGAACAGATGTAGACGCAGCACCAGATCACAGTATGTACTGAGGGGTTCTCTCTGCTGCTGTAGTTCGGTGCGGGAGTTACGCCCCCTAGCAGAGGTGTGTCACCTCGAGCCTATATCCTCCAGACCTCGGCTCTAGGCGGCGCATCTCTGGCTGGGGAGCCCATTTCCAGGTCAGCGGATTTCCCGGCGGTATCATCGGCTTTCCTCACGAGCACGCCGCGCCGCGCTGTCGAGAGTCGGGTAACGCGGCCCGCCGTTTCTACAACCTGCCTCAGACCGCCGAAACCCGATATACGAGGCGACTGCCTACGCGAGGCGCCTATCTCAACCTTTCAACACATTCTATCGGCTGTCGAGTCAGCACATAATCCTGAGTTTTCCACTGAACGTCCACTGTTTATTTTCACGATCTTAACAAACCCCTCTCCAGAATTGTGTGATCCAATCACCAGCTGCAAACTGAACACGACACAATGACTGATGTACAGTTGTCAAGACAAATTCTGCATCATGAATTACGAATTTCATCGAAGATTGAAACTGCTGTGCAATGCTGAGGAACGATCGCGAATTGTCAGTAAACGGAAGACATACGCTTCTGCTGTAATACAAAACATGTATCGGTACTGTTCTCTTACACCTATTTAATCGAATTCCGCTCGTATCATGTCGTCGAAGACTTTGTCCTCAGAAAAAGTATATAGTAAAAAATGTGTGTGTGTGTGTGTGGGGGGGGGGGGTGATCGGTGTCCATAATCCGGCACCTACAAATGTTACAAATTATATGAATAAGCCAAAAATTTTGGGACCTGTATTAGCGGCGCTGTGCGTGTTTTTAAGCTTATGGGAGGGAAAATAAACAGCAATGAAATGTCGACTTTATGTATATCGACTTTATGTAAATATAAGGCCGTTATTGGTACAAAAAACGGGCAGGTGCAAGTAGAACACGCATTCTCGGGGTTCCATACACAATTATACACACAGACAGTTCAGTTTATCCATTCTCTAGATTTTTGCCTATTATCGTAATTGATACTGGCACGACATGGGTCCCGGAAATTTCACTGCTTTCGAGAATGTTTTAATTCAAGTTTGAAGTCATAACAAAATGACATTTTTTCGCCTGACGTTATTACATGTTAACACTTACCGGATTTTTTCCCTTTACTTGCAATGTGGAAACTTGATTCTTGCTAAATTTCATGATTCTACGCCAACGGGAAGTACGCTGTAGGGTTCGATAAGTGGATTTGATACTGTCAACACATGTGACAGAAATGGCCGTATCTTTTGATTGCACTGTCTTAGGAGCTTCAATTTTTTACATTGCCGAGGGACTGTAAACTTTAACATGTGCCATAATTTTCAACTTGGCACGTCTACCATTTCCTGAGAAAAAGGGTTTTTAACAGACAGACAAATGTGATCCCGAAAGAGTTCCGTTTTAACCTATTGAGGGACGGGACCCAAAAAAAAGTTTATGATTGATTGAAACAATGTGGCATCGTTGGCCGCGAGGCCCCGTCCGGGGAAGCTGGGCCGCCAAGTGCAAGTCTTGTTTCAGTCGACGCCACACTGGGCGACCTGCGCGCCGGTCATGACGTCGAAATGAGGACAACACAACACCCAGTCTACGAACGGAGAAAATCTCCAATCGAACCCGGGCCCGCTGCTTGGTACGAAAGCACGTTACCACCCAGCTAAGCAGGCGGACTATGATTGATGATTATGCAACAAACAAACCGGCAAAAACCTTTTTTATTTTATTTTTTGATTTCATCTGCCTTCCATTAGCCTCGTAAATTACATCAAACGAGCACAAATGTATAATTAACGTAAAGACATGAAAACTTGGGACACGTAACGACCATAAAATCGTCTCAACTCAATGCGAGAAAGCGCTTTAAAATTATAAAAGTTATCCGCTACGTTAGTTTACTTTTTTACATATTCCGTGGAGTCATGTCTGTGAAAAAATGGCTACACTCTGACCGTTCAATTCTTTTAAAATTTCAATCTGCAACGAACTCTGACTACTTGTATCCCTATTACATAGAGACCGTCCATTCAGAAACTGATATATTCAGAGAGTTAAATTGCGGCGTCTATTTTGAACAACGCACGCTGCCAATAACTTCACATATAGATTTTTAGCAAACTTCTGTGAATTTAAAAGATTGTACACCGAAACAAAAATGTGGCACTCTGTCTGCAATTTTGGTTTTTAAGAAGTGTCCTCGTTGTTCTAAGAGTAATTATCTGAATATCTGTCATCCTTGTGCCTGTCATTGTTACTGGCGTTTTTCTGTAAGTAAGTTGTGAAGCAAATAAGTACCTAAACGAAAAGACATTGAATGATTTATGAGTAATGCTATTAGGTACATCGTAAGCTTATACTTTCATAATCATAGATCTGTAGATCGTTGACGAAGTGTGTCCTGATTTGCTGTGTTTACCGATGCTGGTATGAATTCAGAGGAATTCCTCAAATCTGCGGGTGCTTGTTGGGAATTTAATAGTTGCGCATTCGGTCCACGGTTCGATCATCCAAATTCCGTGAGTGAAACCATCACAATCTATTTCTTCGTCTCTGTTACCTGTATGATCATTTTCCACTGCAGCTTTGTTTCCTTTCTTCCTGCCCTTTCTTAGAATAGGCCAGAGAGACTATGTGGTTTAATGTCAACCGAATTAAAGTCAATTCGAAATTATAATCCTCAATTACTTGTTTTAACAAATATACCGCTTGTTATTGTAATGGCCAACTGTGTTATGATAAACATTTTACTATCTTTCCTTTGATCCACTGGTAATCCTATTTCTATGTTATTGCGACTATCAACAGAAGCAGGTTATAAAGTTCCTGTTTAAAGTGAGAATAGCTTATTACCCATCCATAATATTTGCACAAAATAGTGCCATTATTAACGAACAACGCAATATTGCCTATGAAAATTATCTTTGGCGGTAGTACTTATTAAGATGTGAATTTCACTTGTCCAGAATCACAAGGAAGTAGCGAGTAATCAAGAGCCCACAATCCAGCAATAAATCAAAGCTGATTTAGTGCAAGATAACGATTGAAAATCATTAATCGTCACGCTGGCTCTGACGCTGCCGTTAACGTGAGTACGTTCCCCATCCGCGATTACGAGGGCTAATGTACAGGGTTCTCCGAAAAGACTTTCCCTGATTACATAAATTGATAACTCCGGATAGAAGTAAGGGCAAATATGAAACTTGTTTCGAATTGTTTACAACTATCAAAGTTTTTTCTGTTGTAGGTTTGCAGTACGTAAGTAGTGGATGTGGTGCAGTGCCCAAGAAGCCATGTTAACCAATCAGGATAAGGCACAGTGTGTCCTGTGGTACCATGAGACATGATCACCAACCACAGTGCAGAGACACTTCCAGACAACATTTGGAAGGAATCCACCTGATTTCAAGAGCATTAAAGCCTGGTATGAGAAATTCAAGAGCACAGGATAGGTTGCTGACCTTCCGAGGTCTGGTCGACCAAGAACCTCAGCAGACAGGTGTAAGCTGTAAGGCAGTCTTTTCAGCGAAGTCCGAAGAAATCGGTGCGCAGGGCCTCACGTGAATTACAGATGCCATGCCATGAAATTTTACACAAACGTTTATTGTTTCGTGCATAGGAAGTGCAAATTGTTGTTGTTGTTGTTGTTGTTTGTTTGGGGGGGAAGAGACCAAACAGCGAGGTCACCGGTCTCATCGGATGAGGGAAGGAAGTCGGCCGTGCCCTTTCAAAGGTACCATCCCGGCATTTGCCTGGATCGATTTAGGGAAATCACGGAAAACTTAAATCAGGATGGCCACGCGGGATTGAACCGTCGTCCTCCCGAATGCGAGTAAGTGCAAATCATTCAGGCCTTGTTGCCCAATGACAGTACACGTCGATATGACCTTGCGGTCGAAATGCTATCACGCATTGAGGTCGATGATGGTTATCTCAGACGAATTTCCTTTACCGACGAAGCAACCTTTTTTGTCAGTGGAGTAGTGAATCGCCATAATGTGCGCATTTGGGGTTCACAACCCCCTGGCGAGGTCATGGAGTGCACCAGAGGTAGTCCAAAGGTGAATGTTTGGTGCGCGCTATAGCACGATCGAATTATCGGGCCATTCTTCTTTGCTGAGGCTACCTTCACATCTGCAGTGTATCTGGACATGTTGCAACTGTATGCTGCTCCTCAGCTGCTTCAGTATCATCCCGATGTCTTATTTCAGCAAGACGGTGCACCGCCTCATTGGGGTTTCGACGTCCGTGCCTATCTCGATATGACCTTTCCTGGGCGATGGATTGGTCGTGATGGGCCAACGGTTTGGCCTCCACGCTCTCCAGACATAACCCCATTAGACTTCTTTTTATGGGGTTATGTGAAGGACGAGGTCTACCGAACACGTGTACCAAATCTTGAAACCCTGCGGCAACGGATAACCACAGTCGTCGAATCGATCCCTCCAGTGATGTCGGCTAATGTGTACACGGAAATTGAATATTGCCTAGATGTGCTACCTGCTACCAAGGGTGCTCATCTGGAAGTTTACTGATGTGTGAAAAAAACTTTGATAGTTTGTAAACAATTAGACACCAGTTCCATATTTTTATCTTACTTCTAGCCTGAGTTATCAATTTACCTACTCAGGGAAAGACTTTTCGAGCAGCCTGTATATGTCGATGTAAATGTCATATGTATTCACTATGATTACAACTACAGACAAAATACATCACTTAATGCTATTTCATTCTTATTCCTACCAAAGATACCCATAAAAAATTCTCCATAAAAGAAAATGCATTTTTTATTTACTCGGCACTTCAAACTGTCAAGCGTAAATTATTTCAATTAGTTTTTAAAACCTTAATTATTTGCCAGCACGTTTAATTCATGCTGGGAGTGGTCAAAAATTTTTATACCTGCACACTTTGTTCCTTTCCGTGCAAGGACCAAATTAACTTGTTGACAGGGGAGAACATCTTCGATACTAGTGATGAATGCTACTATATTTGCAAACTGTGCGTGATTCTAAACAAGCATCGTTAGAGAGAAAATGTATTGTGAGATTGTTATTAGTAGGCTATGTATTGGGTTGCTGCAAGAGTTCGTAGTGTTTTTCGGGAAGTTTAATAAACACAAGACATAACAGAGACTTTAGTGATCGATAATATATTTTTCTTGATTATTGGTAACAGTCTGCCAACGCTGGGTTAACTTTTCGATACCACGACTGTAGAAATTACGCCGTTTTGAGGCGAAGAACTCGTCGAGCCATGTTCGGAGCGCATTTTCATCCTGAAAGGAAGTTGTTTGAAGGTTGTTCGTTAGAGAGTGGAAAATGTAGTGTTTTTTGTCAGTCTAGCAAAATACGGGCGGGTGTTATCGTGGAGTAGCATCACTTCACTCGATCTTCTTGGTCGTCGTTCTCCGGAAGACGTCTCAATTGTAGACAACAAATGTCAGCACTGATGGTTACACTTCGGAGAAACAATTCGTAGTACACCACAACGTTCCACGAGATGCATAACACTATATTTTGTGGATGCGCGTAGGTCTTTTCACGGGGAGTTGCTGTTTCGTTGGGGCTCAACCATTCTTTTATGCATGTTAGCGTGAAGACACCATTTCTCGCCACCAACGTTACAGGATAGGAGTGGTCGGTATTGTTCACAGATGCATGCTGCTGTGTAGTCACGTAACGTGCACGCGCGCCCTCTAGCAACGGGCTGTGAACTTCGACGCTCTGGTCGCAACCGCACCTCGTTACACACGCCACGATATTACCCTCTTATCACCGGTTAGCGCATTCCAAGACTACGATTCGTTCCTTTTTGAACGGCCCTTATACCTGCCAATGATCTGTGAGCTGACGACCCATACCGCCCAAATGTGTTCCACTGGGTTCGTATTAAGCAAATTAGCTAGCCAAGACATCAACCTGAAATGTCTATCATGCCCCTCAAACTACTTTATCATTATTTTAGCCTTGTGACACAGGCAGTAATCCTGTTAGAAGAAGCCACTGTCAGCGAAGACATGAGCCATGAATGGTTGCAGGCGGTGCGCAATAATATTCACGCCGCCTAGAAGTGCCGTGGCGGCTTTGATAACTGACCCAGATGCCATGAGAGTTAAGGTGAATGTCACATGTAACGTTGTACTGCCCCCGCCAGCCTGCGTCCGAAACTTGGTGCATGTTTCGAGTAGCTGTTCGCCTAGCTGACGGCGTATCTGGACGACAATCTACCTGGTGCAACAAGAAACGCGATTCATCCGACCAGCCGACCGTTGTAGCTTGGCGTTTGTAGGCGCTTCTGTCCCGAACCGCGCTGCTGCTACGATCGCAGGTTCGAATCCTACCTCGAGCATCGATCTGTGTGATGTCCTTAGGTTAGTTAGGTTTAACCAGTTCTAAGTCTAGGGGACTGATGACCTCCGATGTTAAGTCCCATAGTGCTCAGAGCCATTTGAATCATCCGACCATGCGAGTCGTTTCCACTCATCCAAGGGCCAATCTTTATTATCTCGAACCCACTGCAATTTTATTTGAGGATGTCGTTGGATCGATGGTCTGCTACAGAGTGCCCTGGTCAATAAGGTGCTCCGAAACACTGACACCCACACCAGAACTGTCAGACCTGCCGCCGATCACCGCCTATTCTACTTTACAGAGTGGACAAGCCTCCGAGCCCTACGTTCTATAAGGCGGAGACTTCCAAAACCCTGTCGCCTACCCGTGGTTTCACCGTCATTCAACCACACTCCACAGATGCTCACCAGAGTACCACGCAAACAACCAACTAATTCGCTGTCTCCGAGACGCTCGTTCCCAGACGAAGCGGCACAAACTCTGCCCTTCGTCAAAAACTCCTATGTCTGCAGATCCTTCCTTTTGCGGGTCGTATCGTCGCTGAAATGACTCACCATTCGCCTATGCTCCGCTTATACACTTTCCTTACCTCGACACGTTCCCGCAACACCATCAGGCGGCATCCAGACTCGCTGTGGGAAGTGGTCATAATGTTTTGGCTGATTACTGTATTATCCTCACAGGAAGTTTGTGCATGATGAATACTTTGTGTTTACGAGTCTAATTGCTCCAGAAAGTAATTGCATTTGCATCAGTGAATGGAAGTATCCATACTAAGCTAGTCTTCTGATTTTTCTAGTAGTAAAATCAGCGGTTACTGGTACAGCAAATTTTGCTGTACTCAAGTGCTTGAGCAAATACATTATATGTTCAAAGCTACGCTGGCGCTTCTACGTGATGTCGAAATTAGCCACTAGATTTCACAAGAAGCGGAATCGTCAGTATAAAAGGAGCCAGGGAGTATTGTGTTGTCAGTATAGAAGCAGTTGCAACGTAATGGGTGGGACAAGAGAGCTGAGTGACTTTGGAAGGTGGTTGTAAGAAATGGCACGAAATCAGCGGAAGATTCTGCAGTTACTGCTAAGCGACGCTTCAGGTGGTCCAAAGAGCGACGCCACTGGGCCGTGGATGACGAAGTGTATGATTTGGAGTGATGAATCAAGGTATATCCTGTGGCAATCCAGTGGGAGGGTTCGGCGAATGCCTGGAGAACGTTATCTGCCATTATGTGTAGAGCCAACAGTGAAATAGGGAGGAGGTGGTGTTACGGTACGGGGCTGTTTTTCGTGGTTTCGATGTGGTCCCTTTATTGCGCGTAACAATACGCTAAATACAGACGGATATGAACACATTTTATAGCACTGTGTAGAGCATGCAGCAGAGGAACAGTTCTAAAGCGGTAATTATTTCTATCAGCATGACAATGCACACTGCCATAAAGTAGCACCTGTGAGCCAACTGTATTGAGGGCAATAACATTACTGAAACGGACTGGCCTGTCCAGAAAGCCAATCTGAACCCAATAGGACGGCTCTGGGATGAGCCAGATCCCAGCGACTAACATCACGACCTCCTCTCGTTTCGTGTCTACAAGAAGAAAGAGCTGTCACATTCAGATCCCTCACAGAGTGTCCCCGGCTGAGTTTAAGCCGTCATAAAGGCGGAGGGTGGACACACTCCATATAAATCTCCACTAATGTGTGTTCGGATACTTTTGAAGGAAGAAAGATTGGGGTTTTAAGTCCCGTCGACAACTAGGTCATTAGAGATGGATCACAACCTTTTTATTTCGCTTTGGAAGGATATCGACCGTCTCCTTCCAACGGAAACATCCTGGCAATTGCCTGGGGCGATTTAGGGCAATCACGGAAAACCTAAATCTGCATGGCCGGACCGTCGTCCTTCCGAATGTGAATCCTTTGTGCTACCCACTGTGTCACCTTGCTCAGTTCCTGATACTTTTGCTTCGATAGTGTATAATATACTATTTCCAATTAATGTTCTGACCAATAAGCATACACAGTAATTCTGAACCATCAGTTTTACCTGTTACCTTTCCCCCGTACTGTATTGTTATTGATGATGAAATATCTTACCTTATACAGTATTGAATTACAGATGCAACGGGAGGATTTGTGTGATACTTCAAGAGAAGTGAAACATGTCTAGCAACGTCGTTTCCAATTCCGTCAACAAGCTATTTTCCGATACTGCTTGTCTCCTGGGACCCTGGTGTGTTAGCCAGGCCCAGCGGCCACACAGCGGAAATCTCCTCCGCCTAACGGCCAGAAATAAGAGCCAGGCGCCCCCTGAAAGCCATCCGTATCGAGATCTTTGTTTGTCTTTGGAACGGACGGCGTTACGTCGCTAAGTTGTGGTCTCCGGATCCAGTCTCAATCGCTACTCACGTCCCACCGCAGCTGCGCCACCAACCCGTCGCGAACCACTCAAGTATTGGATTTCTCTCCACACAGCGCCCGCGAAAGTTCAGTAGCGTAACGGAAAGAATGAGATAGCAGCCCTGACTTCTAGAATGTCGCGCTAGTAACGCAAAAAACAACACAGTAAATGGAAAATTTGTTATTCAGAAGCAACTCAATTTAAGAAAACGTCGTTCTACGACTAGATCCAGTAAATTGGATAAAAGTTCGAAACCACAATAACGCAAACTTCGCCTATCGGAGAAATGAAAGCTGAAGCTTATCATATGATAAGTTACTGCTGCCGTAAGCCACGGTTCCCATACTTTATGAACAGACAGATCACACGATCAAACGTCGACTTATTAAGTCTACTGTATTAGCCCGTTTTATTAAGTCAGTGTTTACATGTAGCAAACAACTACAATGCAACTATAGGTTACGTCTCATTTAACTATTTTCTATTCAGAAAGAAAACAAAACAAAAAAATGTGTGTGAAATCTTATAGGACCCAACTGCTAAGGTCATCAGTCTCTATGCTTACTCTCTACTTCACCTAAATTATCCTAAGGACAAACACACACACCCATGCCCGAGGGAGGACTCGAACCTCCGCCGGTACCAGCCGCACAGTCGATGACTGCAGCGCCTTAGACCGCTCGGCTAATCCTACGCGGCGGTGACGAAAACAACCAAAATTTAAAATTAAGTTAATTACTATTCGATTACTGAAGACTATAAATTAGTGTCCCTTTGTCTACTTCAAATTCTCGAGGCATGAGTAATTTGTCTAAATTTAAATGGTCGTTTACCTCAATAGGCAGTATTGGTGTTTTTATTGTTACGAGCGTAAGCCCAGTTTAACTTCGGTAGAAATTTTGGTCGGATTATGATGAATACTATTTGATTGTTCAAGATTGCTTCCGGACACCACTACTTTCTAAAGTGCTGCTCCTTTTGTTTTTCTGCCTTGCCAAAGCTTAGTATGTACATCGCTACCCAGAAGTCGCTCGTTTCTTGTCCTGCCTTGGCCATGAATGTGGGTTTTGAATTGCGCCGTTAGGGACTCCACTCTTAAGAGTAACAAACAAAACAAAGGTCACATCTGTGTTACGAATGTAACGTCATCCAAAAAACGTATTTAAGATTATGAGTTGGCTGTATGATCAGGTTTACACAAGCCATTTTAAGCTCAATGTAAAACAAGTAATTCTAATTTTTGTAGGTAACTGGTGTTTTCTTTGCAACTGTTGTGCTTCAAGATTACTTAGCCCGCGGCTAGTATCACATTTCGTCAGCTTTCTTACTTCGAGAAAATGCTCACACTTCTGAAATTTGGTGACGCGAAATTCGGCAATATTAATAATTTCACACAGGTATAATTTCAGCAGCCATCGCAACTGCGGACACATTTAATTGTAATCTGAAGTAAATGTTTAAAGAAAAAAGTAATGATGTATACAAAACGAAAAACAGCGGTGGTGGTGGTTGTCTTCATAGTAATAAAATAATCATAATACGAGGGTAGTCCCAAAAGTAAGGTCTCCTATTTTTTTATAAGTACAGAACTTGTTTGTGTGGCAGTTGGTCACACTGTTACGGAGAGTGCTTCACGCGCTGTGTGTTAACATGCGCACGCCGCGCTTAGGCGCTCAGTCTTGGCTTGGCAGACGTTGAGAATGGAGCTCCCGCTGGATGTTACCGCCAAGTGCGAATTGCGCCAAGGGCACTGCGCCGATTGAAATCCATCGCCAATTGACGTGTATAGTGAGTCGCGCATGGACGTCAAAAATGTTTGTAAATGATGTAGAAGTTTGCAGCTGGTCGGACCGAAATTCACGACGAACAAAGGACCGGGAGACCGTCAATTGCTGAGAAGACAGTGCTGAAGGTTGATAAAAGCATGCGTGATGATCGGCGGATCACCCTGGATGATTTCTGCACGTTGGTTCCTGAGGTTTCCCGAAGCACCGCTCACAGAATTTTAACGGAAACATTAAACTACCGGAAGCTGTGCGCAAGATGGGTGCCACGCATGCTGACTGAGGACCACATGTGTCAACGAGTTGATGCTTCCCGCTTATTTCTTCACCGCCTTGCAGCCGAACAGGACAACTTTCTGGATTCAATTGCCACGGGTGACGAAACCTGGGCATACCACTTTACACCTGAGACCAGGCAACAATCACGCCAGTGGCGGCATCCTTCTTCGCCAAAGCGGCGAGCTGGTATGACTTGGGCATACAGAAACTGCTACGGCGTCTACAAAAATGAATCGACAGAAATGGTGATAAGTAGAAAAATAGCTAAATGTTCAAGCTGTAAACTGATGTAAACCATTGTAAAAATAAACAGGTCTATGTAGTTATAAAAAAAAAGGAGACCTTACTTTTGGTATTACCCTCGTATATGTAAATACGTTTTCTCATAGCTTTGATAAGTTGCAGATATAATTGATTATGTGTAATACGTCTACGCTCTTTATTTATGAGTGGAGGGAGACACGGTCTTTAAGGGCGTACGCCGTCAGCAGCAAAGGCGGATCGTGAAGTGCAGGAAACTGCTGAAAATTTACATAATTTAAAACTGAGATGCGTGTAGCTGTGTACAGGAGATCAAACTGTTCCATTTGCTGGTCTAAGGAAACTGATGTACTCATACTCTGAGTCACGTAAATATTGATTCTTTTAAAAGTTCGCTTCGAAAGTTTTAGAGATAGATGTAAAGTTAACAACTAATGCTTATTGCTTTTCTGCGAATAGTAGTGGGGGAAATTGCGATTAAAATATGTTTGTGAATTTTTGTTCCTTTTTTTCGATTTACTTTGAGAAGTAATGTCAGAGATTAGTCTATAACATCCTGTCCACAACGAAGACATTAAAAGAATGGTTCGGATTGGCTGAGAATCGGGAAAAAATCGAACTGTGTCAAGAAAATCACAGAAAAAGTAACTCTGGCTACAAATAAGCGGTTTTGAACCCTGCTCGTCCAGAAACGAAAATGTACTTATTTCCATTAGACAATTAATTTCAGGCTACCGGGATATTTGTGATGTACCTAAGGCATTTGACTGTGTAAATTACAATATCCTTCCAAGTAAATTAGAATTATACCGTGTAACAGGAATTGCTGCAACATGGTTCAAATAATCAAAATATCCACGGGTGTACTGCCGGTCTACAGTGTCCAACGGGCACAGTATTTCGGCGATCATACCTGATGATGGCGACATGTATGAAGCATCTTAAGAATTCTCCGCCTCGACCTAGGAATGAAGCCGTACTACATTCAAATGATACAAGCTCTATTTGACGCTGATAAAATTGCTAGTGTACGAGCTGCAGAACTGTTTCTAGAAACGACGCACATAGACCCTATTGTTGTGTTGTTGCCGCATTTCGTATCAGCGGCAACATGAATAAGCACAATTGCGTCTTTTGGAGTACAGACCGTCCCCATGAACTAAGCGTTATTTCGAAGTTTGGAGCACCTAATCCATCTTTTTGTTATTATTTTTATTTATTTTGTTCTATTATTACTAGGGCTGTAACGGGAGATTCTTACCTAGGTATGTTTAATTTTGCAGTTGGTAACCTTCCGTATCGTAACACCAGGTTATTCCAAAAACGTGGTGCACCATCACATGGTTCTTTAAAGGTTCGATACCATCTGGATGAAACATTTGGTAGACGCTGAATTGGAATAGGTGGGCCTTTGGCATAGCCAACGCTGTCATCCGATTTGGCCCATGTGATTTCTGGCTGTGGAAAATGGTGAAAGAACGCGTGTATGCTATAAGACCTACTGATATAAATGACCTTAAAAAAACGAATAACAAAATTTGTCCGCTCTATAGGAACGAGCTATGGCCTGTACGACGGAAAGACTTTAGATATGCACTGACAACGCAGGACTACAGATCAAAAAAGTGTACTAGCTTCCTTTGGGTTTGTGTACATAGTGTGTATTTTTGTGTTAAAATAAAATAACAAATAATAAAGAGAATAAACTAAACAGTCAATCCCATGCCGCCCGCTGTGACCTTGCGGTTCTAGGCGCTTCAGTCCAGAACCGCGCTGCTGCTATGGTCGCAGGTTCGAATCCTGCCTCGGGCATGGCTGTATGTGATGTCCTTAGGTTAGTTAGGTTTAAGTAGTTCTAAGGGGACTGATGACCTCAGATGTTAAGTCCCATAGTGCTTAGAGGCATTTGAACCATTTTTGTCAATCCCATACAAGTGGTAAGATCTTTCTAGACAACCCTGTATACCCAGGAAAACTTCCTTTTAGGTGTTTCAAACAGGACGCTGTTTATGCACGTGCACG
The DNA here is from genome assembly GCF_023864275.1 of Schistocerca cancellata. Lineage (NCBI taxonomy): Eukaryota > Metazoa > Arthropoda > Insecta > Orthoptera > Acrididae > Schistocerca > Schistocerca cancellata. Next base: position 219,580,136 of record NC_064626.1, read on the forward strand.
CGGCTTCGAAACTTTCCAGCATATATACTTATATGTATATGGCGTCTGTTCTTTCGGACAAGTCCGAAAGAACAGACACCATATCCATATAAGTATATAGTTCTGGCAATACCGGCCATGACCTTCCTCTTCTGTGCGGATGCACACCTATTACCCGAACTCTTACGGGACTTGGTAAGAATGTCTTCCACGAGTAATGAGTGTGTTGGGTAGGGACACTACGAATGTAGTATGAGGACATATAAGGTGAGAATGTGGGTCTCGCGGGAGGCGTGCGCGAGATAGTCCCTGCAGTCGCACTATCCTCTGTGACCTCGTTGGCTCAGATGGATAGAGCGTCTGCCATGTAAGCAGGAGATCCCGAGTTCGAGTCCCGGTCGGGGCACACATTGTCACCTGTCCCCGTTGATATATATCAACGCCCGTCAGCAGCTGAAGGTATTAATATATAAATCTAATTTGCAGCATATGGCGGAGTCGTAGAGAACCATAGACGTGGGGTATACGCAAATAGTTGTTAGAAACAACATGCTGTAATTGAATGTTTGCTTGACGAAAATGGAAGCGTGGTAAACATCCATAAATTCTGTGTGCAGTTTACAGTAGTGACGTAGTTGATAGTAGTAGTACTGGGCGTTGGCTACAGAGAGTTAACGCGTCAGAAAGTTTGTAAAATGAGTTCCATGACCGGCGACGTTCGGGACGTCGTCTCAAACACTGGTGGATCGCGCAGATGCCATTATTAGTGCAGACAGGCATGTCACGACTCAAAAGCTGGCTTCCGTGACAAGAGAAGTGCGTGTGCAATGATTGATATTCTTGGATACTAAAAAATTTGGTCACGATAGGTTTTACCGAATCTCAGACCAGACTACTAAATTCAAAGAAAAGCTGTTTCACGTGTAAGCCGGCGCTCTATTTTATTGCTTTAGTGAATACAGTTAATACTTGCTGCTGTCTGCCGGGATAGAAAAATTAGGCATCAAAAAGTAGCCAGATATAGTGGGGTAGCTTACTCCCAAGGTACAGGCGCCAATAAATAAAGTTCTGACGGTGGACCTAAGAAGCATGTCCCATCTATTCCCCACGCTATTCTATGATTCTGTCCCTTCCAAAATACTGGAAATAATGAAGAGATTGTAACACGGGAAAAATTTTGAACGACACAGTTTCATTCCGCTTTAAATTCAAATCACTCTTCCTACTGGTTCTGACTGCACTCTCTCTACAAGTGAAGTAACTCATTTATCACGAGCCTGTATGAGTTTACCAATGCTGGTTAATTTCTGTAAGATCGCCTTTTCATCACGTAACAATTCCCTCGACACGAAATTCAAATCTGAGCTTCAAAATCTCACATTGCTCACACACATACATGTTCGATTTGTGTGCTTTTTTTTTTTTTTAACTCTGATGCAACTTTCAGTTTAATCTTTCCACGCCGCGCGGGGTAGCCGCGCGGTCTTCGGCTTCTTGCCACGGTTCGCGCGGTTCCCCCCATCGAAGGTTCCTTAGCGTAAGTTACAGTTAGATTACGTAGTGTGTAAGCCTAGGGATCGATGGCCTCAGCAGTTTGGTCCCGTAGGAACTTACCACAAAATGTCTCAACAGAACACTTCACTCCTACGTGCGATGCATGGAGCACGAGCTCCCGGGATCCGCCCGGCAGGCTTGCTGATGCTCAATTTTCACTCCTTCGTACCAAACGATCCCCAGGCGCTGTAGCAAGGAAGTGCAAAGGTAGAGTCGAGCCCTAAAATATACTATCGATATCTGAATCCTTACACACCTCAAGTGTGGGGGCAGTTTAAGGTCAATACATGCCTTTCTGTCACGGGTCGTTAGATACCGCGAAACTTGGCTGCATCACTTTACGCCGAAAACAAAACCACTGTCAGTAAACGGCGCCATCCGCAATCGCCAAAAAATAAAAAATTCAAGGCAACTCACTCAGCAGGCAAAGTCTTGATGACAGTATTTTGGGGTAGGGGTGGTGTCAGTCTGTTGTATTTGTTGCCGAAAGGGTCAAACAATTCCAAGGCATTGGTGAAGACCAAGAAGCAACTCAAGAACACTTTCCGACGTGTTCGGTCTAGCACGACTAGTCTAACAACCCGGTCACGCAACGTCAAATTCGGTTGGATATTATTGCCTTATCCACGCCACGGCCTAGACTTGGCGCCCTCGACTTCCATCTGTTTGTGTTGCTTAATGATTCTCTACGTGGGACAAGCTTTCAAAATGTTAAGAGCAAGAGTCATGCAGTGAAAATATACTTTTACATAAGGTTGGCATAAGGCCACAGAAGATGGACACTATGAAGGGAAACATTTGGGGAAAAAATGTTGACTTAATATTGTCACCAAATTCTAACTCTTACGAGAAAAAATGGTGGGTGAGTTTTTACTGAATGACTCTCGTACAGTATTTTTCTAGGCAGGAGCTCTGCGGCAGACGACAGTGGAAGTACGTACATTGAGGTGACAAAACTCACGGTATAGCGATACGCACATATACAGATGGCGGTAGTATCGCCTGCACGAGGTATACAATGGCGGCGCATTGGCGGAGCTGTCATTTGTGCTCAGGTGAACCATGTGAGGTTTCCGACGTCATTATGGCCGCACGACGGCAGTTAACAGACTTTGAACGCATGAACGGTAGTTGGAGCTAGACGCATGGAGCATTCCATTTCGGAAATCTCTAACAAATTCAATATTCTGAATCCACAGTGTCATGTGTGTGCCGAGAAAACCAAATTTCAGGTACTAATTCTCACGATGGACGGACAACGCAGTGGCCGACGGCCTTCACTTAACGACCGAGAACAGCTGCGTTTGCGCAGACTTCTCAGCGTTAGCAGACGAGCAACACTGGGTAAAATAAGTGCAGAAATCAATGTGGGACGTACGACCAACGTATCCAATAGGGCAGTAAGGCGAAATTTGGCTTTAATGGGCTATGACAGCAAGCGACCGACGCGAGTGTTTTTCCTAACAGCACGACATCACCAGCAGCGCCTCACCACGGCTCGTGACCATGTCGGTTGGATCCTACACGACTGGAAAACCGTGCCTGGTCCATTGAGTTCCGATTTCAGTTGGTGCGAGCTGATGGTGGGGTTCGAGTGTGAAGGCACTGTGCAAATTGGTGGCGCCTCCATAATGGTATGGTCTGTGTTTTCATGGAATGGCCGGCCGGAGTGGCCGAGCGGTTCTGGGCGCTACAGTCTGGAACCGCGCGACCGCTACGGTCCCAGGTTCGAATCCTGCCTCGGGCATGGATGTGTGTGATGTGCTTAGGTTAGTTAGGTTTAAGTAGTTCTAAGTTCTAGGGGACTTATGGCCTCAGCAGTTCAGTCCCATAGTGCTCAAAGCCATTTGAACAATTTTTTTCATGGAATGGACTGGGTCCTCTGGCCTAACTCAAACGATCACTGACTGGGCATGATTTTGTTCGGCTACTTGTAATCCATTTGCAGCCATTCAGAGACTTCAAGTTCCTAAACAACAACGACGGAATTTTTATGGATGACAATGCGCCATGTAACCGGGCCATAATTGTTCGCGATTGGGAATGCCCACTTCACTTTTAAGAATTTGGCTAAAAAAATAAATGGTGAAACTCGAAATCACAAAAGAGCAATTTTCGTCCTTGTTAAAACACAATGGATAGATTTGCGTTCACGATCACGAATGGTTAAGAATTTGAATACTGAGATGGATTAGTTGCTGATGAGGAACAGGTGTGTTGGGTGAGGCGCCATCCTCTGGCAAAAGTTTAGAGGCCGCTAAGGAGTGAAGCAAGGCGACGGGGAGGCATGCGGGTTTCTCGCGTGTCCGCTACGGCTGCGGCTCGCGTTACTGCCGGCTGACACGATACACCTGCATGCGCCGCAGCGCTCACGTCACACACTAGCGTAGCGGCTACAAAGCGGGCGCGCTGCTACTTCTCAATGTCCGCTCAGCAGCGATTACATTAACATCTGTTCACGCGCGAAGCTCCCTGGGTGCGGCAATGCGCGCAAGGATCCTTGTAGGAACGCGGCCCAAGCATGTAGTAAATAGGCAAATTGTACGTGAAAATGGTACACACCGGAACTCAAAAGCACAGCGCATCGCAAGGAAATACGTATTTGGGACTGAGGAAGTTTTCCGTGTACTCCCTATATTCTTTCGCTTTCGCTTACGCCATAGTCCCGTATAGATCGCAGGGTCGGTTACAAAACGGGTTCGGCAATGTTAGTTTGAGGGATGGCGAGATGCCCTTCCTGCCGCCACCCCGTACTCCCCCCCCCCCCCCCCAGGACGGAATTAGTGTACCCCAGCTGTCTGCGTCTAGTGTAAATCGTGAAATAGTATGGACGTGCTTCAAATGTCTGCACCGCGTGTAACTGAGGCAGAACGTGGGGACCAGACCGGTATTCACCTAGCGGGATGTGGAAAACCGCCTAAAAACCATATCTAGGCTGGCCGGCACACCGGCCCTTGTCGTTAATCCGCCAGGCGGATTCGATCCGGGGCCGGCGCGCCTACCCGAGTCCAGGAAGCAGCTTGTTAGCGCTCTCGGCTACCCTGGCGGGTTTCCGTGTACTCCCTATGACTGTGTGAAAGAGGGAAAACCTTAAGTTACGTATGTTTACTAGTGCTGGAAGTTTATAGTGTTACTGTCACGTACACATACCATGACCCCCATAGGATCTTCCCAATACTTGGCACATCCTTCGCAAACCACGGGTCCACCAAATGCCCCACCAGTGAGGCAAGGCATACGTTGAGGAAACTGTACGCTTCATAGAATAAGAGGTGCAGACACCATAGAGGCCACGCTGTATTACGCCAGCCCACCAAATCAGTACTACTATAGTATAGAGACTGGCCGTACAATAGATTACAATAAAGCAACAATCCTTAGGCAATCCTCTTCTAGAATTGCGTGATTAAAGACACAACTGTAATTAGGGCACAAGACGATGTTGTTAACAACTATAGCTGCCTACACCTGAGCCAGGCCTGGAACCCTGCATTGAATGGAGAAAAAGCGAAGAGTCCCGTGCAGTCGTGCAGTGAGGTCCACACCCGATGGCGATAGTGCGAAGACTGGAGACCCCTGTTCGCAGCCGGCCGTCGCCAAACCACCACCACCACCACCACCACCACCACCACCACCACCACCACCACCACCACCGCATAGAGAGCGACAAAACCGGAGTGTTTAAGGGGAAACGGCCAACGTATACAGAACACAGATCCCAGGAGAACAGCACTAATCAGCGACCACCTGAAGGTGGCAACAAATCTTTTTGCCGAAATATCGTGGAGAACTTACACAACATACCCCTGGCAAACTCACAAGAATTCTCCAAGTTACAAACACACCGCGAAAACATAAGAATGCGTATCAGCGTTATAATGAAAAATACCAACAGCACCATCCACTTGCTAGATGAAGGTAGTCTCTTGACTTACGCCCCTTCTGCTTCTCAACTCCAAGCAACCTTTTCCTCCTGCATAATTTCGAACGACGTGTACAGTGTATAAGAAAACTACGAATGTAAATTTGTAGAGTTATTAAAGGTGGTAAAAAGAAACGCTTTTCTTACGTGACTCAGTTGTCACAGGTGCACCGTTTCCCCGCTAGCTTTCCTTTAAGGGGCTCCGGAAAGGCTCAAAATCATGAAAAGTTCAATTTTTACTTTTTTGCGTTTTCTGAATCTGCAGACTATTACCTTTTAATAGATATATAATTTATTCAATTCCGAAGACTACAACTATTTTTAAATTTTTTTTTAAATGTGTTCTACATGGGCGTGACCCACTGTGGCGCTGTTAAACTGCTGTCAAATGGTGTTATTATTAACGTCCGTGTTCATCAGGTACATTTTAGTGATGTGAGATAAAGTATGTGTTGTGGCTAACCTGTGATGGTTAGCACCTGAACTGTTGAAAAAGTGTATTCACGGAAAAACTCAAAACCCCAATGAAAGTGTAAATAGTGTTATATGGTCGAGAATCCCCAAGACTGTATTTGTTGGAATAGAAAGACTTCACTTTGGTGTGTATGATGCTGTTGCGACTTTCAATGACGGCAACATTGTAAGGTGCAAGGTATTTAGAAATATGAGAATGAAGATAGGTTCTAACATGGTACGAGCGATGCTTGCTTTAGACAAGGAACGCCTTCGGGCTGCAGACAGGGCTGTAAAGAGTCTAGAAATACAAGCAAGAGTAAACTGGAGGAGGAACAAGAGGAAGCTGGAGGAGGAGTTTGCAGAGGATGAAGATAATCCATCCTATGGACCTGGAATGCACTAAAAAGTTAATCCAATCTTTGTCGCTCGATTCCCAAAACTTTTATTTACTCATACTAATTACATGTTTTCTAAGAATCTTCCAACCTTTTTGTTTCAAACTTTCAGTAAATGTTACACAGTACCTTCTGCATAATTTAACACAGCCTTTTTCCAAAAAACTGTATATTTTGAATATATAAACAAAAAATTGCAAAAAAAAATGGTGTGAATTTTCATTAAAATTGAAAAAATCATCTTTAAAAACTGAACTAAAATTTTGTAAAATCCCTGTGTTAAGTTGTAGCCCATATTCCAATAAATAATCTGTAAAAAGTTCAACTTCCTACCTCAAATACTTTGTGAGGAAAGACGTAATTTATAAGCGTTATTTTAACATTGCAAGTATAGGGCGTTCCGGAGCCCCTTAAGGGTTTGGCTTTGGACTTCTTTACGAGGGTAATCCCAAAAGTAAAGGCTCCTACTGTTTTGTAAGAACAGAACTCTGTTTATGTGGCAGTTGGTCACACTGTTATGAAGAGTGCTTCACGCGCTGTGTGCAAACATTCGCACGCCGCGGTGAGGCGCTCAGTCTTGGCTTGGTAGCCGTTGAGAATGGAGCTCCTGTTGGATGTTACCGCCAAGTGCGAATTGCGCGCACTTATTCGGTTATTGAACACGCAAAGGGCACTGCGCCGATTGAAAGCCATCGCCAACTGACGGAAGTGTATGGTGAGGCGTGCATGGATGTCAAAAATGTTCGTAAGTGGTGTAGAGAGTTTGCAGCTGGTCGGACCGAAATTCACGACGAACAAATGAGCAGGAGACCGTCAATTTATGAGGAGACAGTGTTGAAGGTTGAGCAAAGCATGCGTGAAGATCGGCGGATCACACTGGATGATCTCTGCACGTTGGTTCCTTAGGTTTCCCGAAGCACCGCTCTCAGAATTTTAACGGAGACATTGAACTACCGGAAGGAGTGCGCAAGATGGGTGCCACGTATGCTGACTGAGGACCACATGCGGCAACGAGTTGATGCTTCCCGCACATTTCTTCGCCGCCTTGCAGCCGAACAGGACAACTTTCTGGACTCAACTGTCACGGCTGACGAAACCTGGACATACCACTTTACAACTGACACCAAGCAACAATCACGCCAGTTCATAATCTTCTGAACAGCATGGCGGCGAGCTGGTATGACGTGGGCATACAAAAACTGCCACAGCGTCTACAAAAACGCATCGACAGAAATGGTGATTACGTCGAAAAATAGCTAAATGTTCAAGCTGTAAACTGATGTAAACCATTGTAGAATGAGACAGGTCTATGTACTTATACAAAAATAGGAGATCTTACTTTTGTATTACCCTCGCAGAATCAACGGTTACAGCTGTTTTGACTGCTTCCTACGCAACACGTGGAATCGGAATTTGACTTGCGACACAAATACACCTTTCTGTTAGGAACGATAACTTTTCATTAGTGTTAGCAGTGTCCAAGTCTGTGGCTACATAGTTCCATTATTATTATTATTATTATTATTATTATTATTATTATTATTATTATTATTATTATTATATCTTTCTTTTCTCAGACGTTATGTCTGGTCAAAAATGGAAAGTGACGCGGACCTTGATCAAGCGTGACTTCCTTTTAACTGTACGGTATATGATATATTGCATTTAGGAACTTTCGGGTAATTGAACATGTATCAATAATTACGGATGTCTGTAGTTGTATATATAAGTTTGGATGTAGCTGTATTGCATTGATGTACTGGTGGATATTGTTTGGTATGGCTCCTGTAGTTGATAGTATAATTGGTATAATGTCAACTTTATCCTGATGCCACATGTCCTTTACTTCCTCAGCCAGTTGGATGTATTTTTCAATTTTTTCTCCTGTTTTCTTCTGTATATTTGTTATATTGGGTATGGATATATAAATTAGTTGTGTTAATTTCTTCTTTTTATTGGTGAGTATGATGTCAGGTTTGTTATGTGGTGTTGTTTTATATGTTATAATGGTTCTGTTCCAGTATAATTTGTATTCATCATTCTCCAGTACATTTTGTGGTGCATACTTATATGTGGGAACGTGTTGTTTTATAAGTTTATGTTGTAAGGCAAGCTGTTGATGTATTATTTTTGCTACATTGTCATGTCTTCTGGGGTATTCTGTATTTGCTAGTATTGTACATCCGCTTGGGATGTGATCTACTGTTTCTATTTGTTGTTTGCAAAGTCTGCATTTATCTGTTGTGCTATTGGGATCTTTAATAATATGCTTGCTGTAATATCTGGTGTTTATTGTTTGATCCTGTATTGCAATCATGAATACTTCCGTCTCATTGTATAGATTGCCTTTTCTTAGCCATGTGTTGAATGCGTCTTGATCGATGTGTGGCTGTGTTAGATGATACGGGTGCTTGCCATGTAGTGTTTTCTTTTTCCAATTTACTTTCTTCGTATCTGTTGTTGTTATGCGATCTAAAGGGTTGTAGAAGTGGTTATGAAATTGCAATGGTGTAGCCGATGTATTTATACGAGTGATTGCTTTGCGTATTTTGCTAGTTTCTGCTCGTTCTATAAAGAATTTTCTTAAATTGTCTACCTGTACGTTTTTTTATGTCGATAAATCCCCTTCCTCCTTCATTTCTGCTTAATGTGAATCTTTCTGTTGCTGAATGCATGTGATGTATTCTATATTTGTGGCATTGTGATCGTGTAAGTGTATTGAGTGCTTCTAGGTCTGTGTTACTCCATTTCACTATTCCAAATGAGTAGGTCAATATCGGTATAGCATAAGTATTTATAGCTTTTGTCTTGTTTCTTGCTGTCAATTCTGTTTTCAGTATTTTTGTTAGTCTTTGTCTATATTTTTCTTTTAGTTCTTCTTTAATATTTGTATTATTATCATTGCTGAATACTTCTGTTATCTTTAGTAATTGGCTGAGTTGTTGATTTGTTGCTGCCAGTAGTTTTAGATCATCCATGTATAGCAAATGTGTGATTTTGTGTGGGTATGTTGCAGTAATATTGTATCCATAATTTGTATTATTTAGCATGTTGGATTGTGGGTTCAGAGCAAGACAGAACCAGAAAGGACTTAATGAGTCTCCTTGGTATATTCCACTCTTAATCTGTATTGGCTGTGATGTGATATTATTTGAATTTGTTTGGATATTAAGTGTGGTTTTCCAATTTTTCATTACTATGTTTAGCAACTGTATCAATTTAGGATCTACTTTGTATATTTCCAATATTTGTAGTAACCATGAGTGGGGTACACTATCAAAAGCTTTTTGGTAATCAATGTATGCGTAGTGTAGCGACCTTTGTTTAGTTTTAGCTTGATATGTCACCTCTGCATCTATTATCAGTTGCTCTTTACATCCTCGTGCTCCTTTGCAACAGCCTTTTTGTTCTTCATTTATAATTTTGTTCTGTGTTGTATGTGTCAATTTCTGTGTAATGACTGAAGTTAATATTTTATATATTGTTGGTAGGCATGTTATAGGGCGATATTTAGCTGGGTTTGCCGTGTCTGCTTGATCTTTAGGTTTCAGATAAGTTATTCCATGTGTAAGTGTATCAGGGAATGTGTATGGGTCTGCAATGTAACTGTTAAATAATTTAATTAGATGTGAATATGTTGAGGTGAACTACTTTAGCCAGAAATTTCCTACTTTATCTTTTCCAGGGGCTTTCCAATTGTGAGTAGAATTAATTGCTTGGGTGACTTCATGTTGCAAAATTATCACTTCAGGCATTTGTGGTGTCATCTTGTATGTGTCTGCTTCTGCTTCTATCCACCGTGCATGCCTGTTATGTTGTACCGGGTTTGACCATATGTTGCTCCAGAAGTGTTCCATGTCTGTTATGTTTGGTGGATTGTCTATTTTAATGTGTGTGTTATCTATTGTCTGGCCAAATTTCATTTGGTTTGTGTTGAATGTTTGGTTTTGTTTCCTTCTATTTTCACTTTTTTGTATCTTCTAAGTCGTTTGGCCAATGCTTGTAATTTCTGCTTCTTTTCATCTAATTGCTCTATCGCTTCTTGTTGTGAGATTTTACCTAACCTTTTTCGTTTTTTTTTCTGACATTTCATTTCTTATAAATTGTGTTAGCTGTCCGATGTCTTTTCTCAGTTTTTCTATTCTGATCTGTAGCCTGTGTTGCCATGCTGGTTTTGTGGGTTTCTTCTGTGTGTTGGTTAGTTCTGATCTCTGCCTAGTGTGTATATTTAGTGTAGCGAGTGCTCCTATATAAACCAGTAGTTGTAACTCTTCCATAGTTGTGTTTTCATTTATTTTGTTGTGTATGATTGTGTTGATAGTTTTTATTGTTCTTTCGACTTATGGGTTATTTGGCGGTCTATGCAAGAATGGTCTCATGTCTGTATTTGTGTCTTTGTATTCTATATATATCAGCTGAAATTTTTCTTCTGTATCTAACACGTGTGTCACTTCGTGTTAAATTTGTGCTTGTTCTGGTGGCTGTCTTAAGATTTCGTTCTCCTCTGATTGTTTAATTGATGCGTGTTGTCCTTTGTTTGTTTGCTCTGGGATGTTTGAGTGCATTACTGTATTTTCTTCTTCTTCTGATTGCACATTATTTTGTTCCAGTATTTGTTGTACTTGTTGTTTAATGTTTTCTAATTCTGACTGAGGTATCCTGTTATTTTTGATTATTACACGGATCTGATCAGCTAGTCGTTGTTCTGTTAAAAATTTTAATTCTGGGAATCTGGTAATAAATGTTGTGTATACTTGTGATCTGTATCCAGTTGTGTTGGTTCCTAGGTTTGTTGCTTGGTAATAACAGAACATGAGGTGTCGATTAACTTCATCTGACCATCTCATCCTCTGTCTTTGTTTTCCTTCTAGGGTGGTTGCAGGAAGCATATCCTGCAAAACACCTCTATTTGGATTTAAATCATTTTCCAGTTGGCTAGAAGTGTCGTTACCATTGTGGGCAGGCATAGGGTTCAAGCGTCGTCCCCGACCATGACGGCGCTTGTCCAAGGCTTCTTTAGTTCTGTCCTGAACCAACTAATCACACTAAAAGGGGGATTAGCCCTATTAGTGGTTTGTTCTTTTCGTCGTGTTTTACGACTGGCAGAACATACCGGAGGGCTATTCTTTTCCCGGGCCTCCACGGGAATTATTATTATTATATTATTATTGCGATTTATGTTATACCGCATTTTACATGAAAGTTTCCACTGAGGCTCACACATAGGGTGATTACACTCTAACCTATTTCGGTGACAAGTGTCACATTTTTTGGGGAGGCACGATGGAACAGGCTGGCAGCAAGGCAATTCTACCTTTATTAGTGAGAGAGTAGAGATGACGAAGTGCAACTGCCGCCTTAACCGAGACAGTGCCGTAATCTTAATGTTGCATGGAAGTTGTCCATCGAGTTTGAGAGACTACAGAAAAACCCCTACAGTAGTTTACGTTCTTTCAGGCGCCATTATCACACATATATGAACTAACTACATAGGGAATAATTTCCATGGTACAAGAGGGATCTATAGAGAGAAAAACGGTTAGGGCAGACAGAGATTGGGATGTATGTAGCAACTAAGTGAGAAAGTTTGGTGCAAGTGCTTCTCTGAGATGAAGTCGTCGCGGCGGACCCCATCAAGCTAGCTATAAGACTACTCACACAAAAATTCTCTACACAATTAAGTTAGTGCTCCGCGTCTATTGGCCTCAAAATTGACGGGACGCGAAATTCTTCCTTCCTTTGTCCTCCCAGGGAACACCAGCTTGTACACTAAGGTAACAGAAATTATCGAATAGCGATAGGCACATACAGAGATGGCGGTGGTATCGCATACACAAAGAATACAAGAGCAGCGCATTCGGGGAGCTGTCATTTGTACTCGCGTGATTCATGTGAAAAGTTTCCCGTCGTGATTATGGCCGTAAGATGGGAATTAAAAGACTTTAAATGTGAAATGTTAGTTAGAGCAAGACGCATTGAACATTTCATTTCGAAAATCGTTAGGCAATTCTATATTCCGAGATCCACAGCGTCAAGAGATGCCGGGAATACCACATTTCCGGCATTACCTCTCACCAACGGACAACGCAATGGTCGACAGCCCTCACCTAACGATCGAGAGCAGTGGCGTTTCCGTAGAGTTGTCAGTGCTAACAGACAAGCAACGCCGCGCGAAATAACCGCAGAAATCAATATGGGACGTAGGACGAGCGTAGTATCCGTTAGCACCAGTGCGGCAAAATTTGGCTTTAATGGGCTATGGCAGCAGAGGACCGACGCGAGTGGCATTGCTAACAGCGCGACATCGCCTAAAGCTTCTTTTCCTTCTAAAAAAAGATGGCGCTGATCTAGACTGAATATCGCCCCGACGTCGCTGTTACGTCTGACGCGGTCGACAACAATGAAACCTGAGTGAAATTTGGAAGGTAGGAGACGAGGTATTGGCGGAAGTCAAGCTATGAGGGCGGATCGTGAGTCGTGCTTGGGTAGCTCAGATGGAAGAGCACTTGCCCGCGAAAGGCAAAGGTCCGAAGTTCGAGTCTCGGTCCGGCACACAGTTTTAATCTGCCAGGAAGTTTCATATTTTCAGCAATGTTCGAATGATCGGGCGAGCTGTGCAATGTCGGCTGTCGGCGGACTCGCCTATTGTAGGCTGCAGCGAGACCGTTCCCGTATCTACCACGCCTAGTGCAAGGGCTACCTCGTGTATCTCAACGCCCCTTCACAGTCTTTTCTGACTTCACGTGGAAGACGGACCTGCAGAATGATGCGGTCCCTCTTTAGTGACAGCATGAAGACCCCAGTGATTCATCAACTGGCGGAGGGGAGGCAGATACCTCAAAGGCAAAAATGAGTAGATATGATGAGAACTATTTGTTGCTTGGCTTCGCGAAAACTACAATCCATGGTGAAGAACGTTCGCAGTCTGTAATTTGTTTAACCGTTCTAGTTCCTGATAAGAGTGAAGCCTAAAAAGCTAAAAAAGATCTCAATGAAATTAAACATCCTGAATTAGCGGGAAAAAATTATTTTATTGCCTACCTAGAAGAACTTCGCTAAAACGACGGATCTGACTTCTAATGCCAGTTTTGCCTGTTACCAGATTTAGCATAGGGTTGCTACATACAAGAAACCACACACTGTTACATGAACTCTGGTTTTACCAACAGTGGTTGATTAGTATGCACAACGTTTGTCGACTCAATTGCTAAACAACTGGACAGTATTACTATCTCTAATCACACAGGACGTAGAAGAATTTTAGACATTTCCGACGATTTACCAGAGTACTTAATCGATGAATTTCCCGACCACTGTTTTGCGTTTTAAGTGGACGAAGCGACTGACCCATAAGTGAAAGTTAAAGCTACAGCTCTTGATGCAGTATGGATTAACTGCATGGTACGTCACTAAAGAACTTAAGCCACCTCTTCATGAAGTGCTGCAAACGGTTATAGAAACAATGAACCTTATTAAGGGAACATTTATAAATTCAAGGCTTTTTAAGCCCTATGTTAGGAAATAGGTGCTGAACACACTCAACAGCACTTTTTTAATAATGCTTGAGAGGTAAAGTACTAAAAAGAATGTTTGAACTCAAGAATGAATTATTATTTCTTAAAGGAGGAAAGTCGCTCTCTGGCTGACCATTTCAGCAACGGCGATTTTCTATTGAGAAACTAAACATTCTCAGCACTTCACATGAAGGTAATCGGAGATTAACACTGCAACATCACACGTTAATATAAGCACGAGATAAACCATTGCAAATGTGAGACGCTGGAACATTAATTATCTATCTTGGAATTCGTAAGGAAATTTAGAACTGTAGCAAAACCGAATGGAAACTAGCATGCTAGGTACGTCGCCTACTCCAGCGTTAACAAACAGAATCAGATATTTGTACAGGAAAAAAAGTCTGCCATCATCATCATCATCATCATCATCATCATCATCATCATCATCGAACACTAACAGTTCGCGAAGAAAATATTTCAGCGATGATTTTGATAAATTTAATTGGATTAAAAATCCGTTCAAGAATGCACCTCGACCATCATATCTAAATATAAAAGAGTAAGAACAACTTATTGTTCTCACTTGCGATACTTCACTGAAGAGTAAATTTAATGAACCGTCTGTGCTGGAGTTTTAGATACATATTAGAATGGAATTCCCAACGCTGAGCCAAAATTTAGTGCAGATCCAGATTCGTTTTGCAACAAAATACTTGCGCGAGACTGGCTTTTCAGCAATGATAACTACGATGTAGAACTACCGTTCAAAGCGAAATGTAAACAAAGACGTTCATGTGGCTGTTTCTGCTAATATACCGTAACTTGAGGAACGGTGACATCAAAGCAAGCTCATCTATCACAATGAACTTCGTAATTTAAATTTTTAACACTCTTGAAAACGGTACGTGTGTATCATGTCAATAAGTACAGCTATTGACATGGTACACATGTACTGTTTATTTTACATTTTATGTGAGTCTTTTGTCCTTTTGGGTGTTCCGTATTAATGTTGGACCATGTCTCTTTAGGCAGTTTGTAGTTTTAGTGTGTTCCGAAGAAGGCATGGTTATCCGCGCCAAAACCTAGGTCAACATCCGGTTTCTATTTGCAATCGAGGCGGATTCTTTATAAACATTAAATTATTCACGATTGCTGACGCGCTGCAATGTTAAAAGTTCTCAAGTTTCTACATTGAATTTGGTAAAACTGAGAATAAGGCAAATAAAATATAAATAAATGACTAATTTAATTAATAAAATAGCCTGGAGCGACTTCATATTACGAGGCGTGTTTTTTTAAATAAGTACCGTTTTGAAATAAAAAAGACGTGCTAAGATATCTCAATAATTTTATTTTTACATGAAAGCCTGTACCTTAATCTACACACTGACGCCATTGCAGTCTGATTCTTCCTTGTTTACGTTGTGTACTGAGTGTTTAAGATGCCTCCGATAATCGTGAGTCCCGCCGACTGTGAAGTACGGGCTGTTATAAGTTTTCTTAGTGCTAAAGGCCTAATAGCGATCAATATTCATCGTGAGATCTGTGGAGTTTACGAAGAAAACATTGAGTGATGGAATGGTAAGAAAGTGGGTGAGAGCATATAAAGATGGCCGCACAAATGTGCATGATGAACAACGGAGTGAGCGTCCTTCGGTCGTTAATGAAACTTTGGTGCAGGAAGTGGACAATAAGGTGAGAGAATACAGACGCTTCACGATTTCCTCCTTGGGGGATGACTTTCCTAATGGTTCTTGTAGTGTTTTGTATGGCATTGTGACCGAGCACTTGAATTACCGAAAATTGTGCGCACGTTGGGTACCGAAAATGTAGACGGATGTGCACAAAACCAAACGTTTAGACAGTGCATTGACTTTCCTTGAGTGGTACCACTACGACGGTGATGATTTCTTAAGCCAAACTGTTACGGGCGATGAAACATGGGTGGCCTACGTCACACCAGAATCAAAGCAACAGTCCGTGGAAGTTGAGCAAGGGCGTCTTTTTGCTGCAAGACAATGCCCGTCCGCATGTGGCGAATCAGACCAAATATCTCATCACATCTTTTCGATGATAAACTCTAGATCATCCGCCGTACAGCCCCAATCTTGCGCCCAGTGACTACCATCTGTTCCTGCACTTGGCGGTCAGCGTCTTCAAGACGGTGACGAAGTCGAAACAGTGGTGATGTAGTGGCTAACAAGTCAGGCGGCAGACTTCTATGAGGAGGGTATTCAAAAACTGGTACAACATGATGACAAGTACCTCAATATTGACGGAAATTACGTAGAAAGTTAGATTAAGGTACAGGCTTTCATGTAAAAATTATTGAGATATCTTAGCACGTCTTTTTATAATTTCAAAACGGTACTTAACTTAAAAAACACGCCTCGTATTTTTTCACATGAAAAGGGGCGTAGAGGAAAAAGTTTGAGAACCACTACATTAGACGACTGGTCAGATGAGTCCCGAATTCAGTTGGTTAGAGCCGCTGTTAGAGTTCGTGTGTGTCGCAGACCCCACAAAACCATGGACCCAAGTTGTCGAGAAGGCACTGTGCAAACTGGTGGTGTCTCCATGGTGGGGCGGGCTGGTCCAACTGAACCGATCACTTAATGGAAATTGTTATGTTCGTCTACTTGGAGGCCATTTGCAACCATTCTTGGAATTCATGTTCCCAAACATGTCACTGGGCCACAGTTGTTTGCAATTGGTTTGAATAACATTCTGGACAATTCGGGCGAATTATTTGGCCACCCAGATCGCCCGACATGAATCCCATCGAACGTTTGAGACATAATCGAGAGGCCAGTTCATGCACAAAATCCCACACCAAGGACACTTTCGCAATTATGGGCGTCTGTAGAGGCTCAGTATTTCTGTACGAGACTTCCAAAGGCTTGTTGAGTTCACGCCACGCCGAGCTGTTGCACAAGGTCAAGGTTGGAGGTCAGACACAATATTAGGAGGTATCCCATGACGTCTGCCACTAAGCGTAGACTGGTGCTATTCAAAACCTCTGCCGCAGCTGTAATCACGCCGGCCGTGTAATTTTTGTTCCAGCTGTGCCTGGAACTCGGGCCTTAGCATGCGAGGTAATTGGCCGTCAGTTTTCCGGCTCGCGACTCCCAGCTGGCATTCTGCAGTGGTGAATAGTGCGTTGTGTGGGCGGGGCTTTTGTGCGGCCGCGGCCACGGCTTTGGTGATGAGGCGTGAGCGTGTGCGGCAGCCCGTCAGCCCCGGTGTCAGAGAGGGCGGCTCGCTAACGACCGGCCGCTAATTGGCGCGGGTTTGGGGGCCTGGTCCACCATTGTTGACTGCAGCAGCGCGGTCGCGCTTCATTACCCTCGCCTGCAGGACTTCACCAGTCTCTCTGTCGCGGGGAGGCTGCTATTACTGTTCCTTTCCCCTTAAGCGTGGTCATATGAGGAAATACGTAGGTATGGCCGGTATTAGTCTATCAAATATCTTTGGTGGTGTAATAGGGAACTTTGTCAAATGCCGTCCAATATTTGATCAAATCTAGGGTCTTGCTGTAGATTTGATCAAATAAGTCGCTTGTCTTCTGTCTACCGCAATGTGACATGTTACCACATGGAGCGCTAGCATCACTGCATTCTGTCGTCTGTAGTGTTTTTATAAACATTGCGGGTAAATACAATTGGTGTTTGCCGACAACTACAAAATTAATAGATATGTATGAAGCTGATGAGGCGCTTTACAACGTGAGGCACGCTGAATACTAAAAATAGATTACGAAGATTGGAGACCTGGCCTAACCTACCCCAACCCTTTCCTGTAGCAAGGAATCTGAGTGTTACAGTGAGCCTGCCTTCTGCAGATGCAGCAGTTCTTAAGTGAATTTTGTGCTTTGTGATATGGTGATACACTTCATTGAGCACATACAGAAATGTATTCTCATCCATTCGTAAGTAATTGATGTACGACTTGACGTCCTCCACTATAAGCTTATGTAACAAGTTTTGTTGAATGCTTTTGTCGCGTCGTCATAAAACCCACGGCTTCACCCAGGTATGTTTCCTCTTTTCCCCCGCATGTGCACACATTGCAATTGTGGTACATGCAACTGCTGCGGTTAATAACAAGTTGCTGTTGTCACTCATCTTGAACTTTGACGAAAAATATGATGACAGTGTAATACCCCTTCTAGCGCTACGTGAAAGATCATTGTCAAATATATTTGACGGAATATTTGATCACATCTTTGATCAAATCTTTGACGAAGAAATTTGATAGTGTAATACCGGCCTATATACGAGGGTGAGTCAAATGAAAACCTTAAATTTGTAATAACAAATCGAAATTTCGCGCCGTTACCTGTAAATTGGTAAGCGTGCTACAAACAGCGTGCAGAATTGCCTATAGGTGGCAGCATAGTGCAGGTGCACACATACCGCCGCAGTATCAGTATAAAGATGGCCGCCCCACTTGCGACTTGCACCAGGTAAGAACAGCGTTCTGTTATTCGGTTTTTGCGTAGTGAAGATGTGGAACCTATTGAAATTCATTGACGAATGAAGGTTCACAGCAGCAAGTCTACGAATTGAGTAGGAAGTTCGCAAATGGTGTGACTTTAGTGGAAGATGCTCCTCGTCCAGGTCAGGCACAACGAGTTGTGACTCCACAGAACATTGCAGCAGTTGAAGCCATAGTGAAGAAAAACCGCCGAGTGACACTGAATGAAATTGCAGCATGTTTACAGATTAGTCATGGGTCAGCACACCACATTGTGCGTGATGTGCTCTAGTTTCACAAAGTGTCTGCAAGATGGGTGCCACGGCAGCGGACTCCTGAAACGAGAGAACGACGTGTTGATGCTTGTGAAGAGCTTCTTCCGCGCTTTGAACGAGAAGGTGATGGCTTCCTTGCAAGAATCGTTACTGGGGACGAAACCTGGGTTCACCTCCACCAGCCGGGAACGAAGAGAGCGAGCAAGGAATGGCGCCATTCCTCATCACCAACACCAAAGAAGTTTCGAACAGAACCATCAGCAGAGAAGGTTATGCTGACTCTCTTTTGGGACGAAAAAGGCGTCATTTTGGAGCATTAAGTGCCTAGAGGGGCCACTGTCACCAGTGCATCATACACAGATCTCCTAAAAAATCATCTGCGGCCTGCAATCAAATCAAAGCGACGTGGAGTGCTGTCAGCAGGGGTCCTTTTGCAACATGACAATGCAGGGCCCCACACTGCCCGTACAACAGTTGCAACTATCACAGACCTGCATTTTGAGTGTCTTCCTCATCCACCATACCAGACCTTGCCCCAAATTATTTCCTTATGTTTGGACCACTCAAAGACGCAATGGGAGGAAAGAAGTTCCGTTCTGATGAAGAGGTACGCTACGCGGTGCATGATTGGTAGGAAATCGTAAAGCGTCTGTTTTCCCTCACTTTATTGTCCACTTCCTGCACCAAACTTTCATTAACGCCCGAAGGACACCCACTCCGTTGTTCATTATGCACATCTGTGCGGCCATCTTTAAATGCTCTCACCCACTTTCTTACCATTCCATCAGTCATACTGTTTTCTCCGTAAACTGCACAGATCTCACGATGAATATCGATCGCTTTTAGGCCTTTAGCACTAAGAAATCTTGTAACAGCCCGTACTTCACAGTCCGCGGGACTCACGATTATCGGAGGCATCTTAAACATTCAGTACATAACGTAAACATAACAATCTGGCTGTAATGGCGTCAGTGCGTAGATTAAGGTACAGGCTTTCATGTAAAAATAAAATTAAGATATCTTAGCACGTTTTTTTTTAAATTTCAAAACGGTACTTACTTAAAAAAAAAAGCCTCTTAGTTTTGAAGTTTTGGTGCGTTGCAGCGAAAACTCCACCTATGTTTTGAGAAATCGAAAAAGTGAGTGCCAAGCGACCTTAGGTCACAAAGTAAGCCTATTTACTTCTCCAGCAACACAGGAGAACGCACCAAACTTCAAAACTTTGACAAGATGTATATTGTGTAGCAGAACAGCTACCAAAGTAAATGGACAATAGCATCACGTAAGTTAAAAATAAAAATTAAGCCCACTGATGATGACACAAAAGTGCTGAAACATGTATGGGTGAAACAAAACAGAAAAAAGGTGGGTTGCATAAGGCGGAACTTCTCATCCCATTTTCGTAGCAAGCACGGACGTAACAAGAAAAACTGCACCACCAGATGATTGTAACTTTTACTGTTTCAGAAATAACTGAATCAAAATTTGAACTTCTTGTCGTTATGTTATTGGGTATAATCTGAATTTTTTTCTTCGATTATTATACCAATAATTTGATCAGGATGTTGCTGGATACTTTTAGAACACAGAATATCACACGAGGGGCATTTTCTCAAAGGTTACTAAACTTATTACTTTCAAAATCTGTTAGGTTGTTCTTAATAATTATATTAACTAATATATGTACCAGTTATCTTAAAATCAGCCTTATAACTTCCGCAACAATATATTTAAATTTATTTCATGATACGTAGCAACTGATTTTATCTATGTTCTACACAGAAAAAACAGGTCGAAATTCCAACACCAGGTATGCAGAACACATTAACGCCTACACGTGTAACAGGCAGACGATATCAGCAATTGCCACACACATGCATAATACTCAATTGAAAAAATGGAGGACACAAAATGGATTTTTTTAGAATAACTAGAGATAAATTCATATCACAGAAAATATGAAGATAAAATTATCAACGAAAAAATTTAAAGTGGATCAGTTTACTACACTCCTGGAAATTGGAATAAGAACACCGTGAATTCATTGTCCCAGGAAGGGATAACTTTATTGACACATTCCTGGGGTCAGATACATCACATGATCACACTGACAGAACCACAGGCACATAGACACAGGCAACAGAGCATGCACAATGTCGGCACTAGTACAGTGTATATCCACCTTTCGCAGCAATGCAGGCTGCTATTCTCCCATGGAGACGATCGTAGAGATGCTGGATGTAGTCCTGTGGAACGGCTTGCCATGCCATTTCCACCTGGCGCCTCAGTTGGACCAGCGTTCGTGCTGGACGTGCAGACCGCGTGAGACGACGCTTCATCCAGTCCCAAACATGCTCAATGGGGGACAGATCCGGATATCTTGCTGGCCAGGGTAGTTGACTTACACCTTCTAGAGCACGTTGGGTGGCACGGGATACATGCGGACGTGCATTGTCCTGTTGGAACAGCAAGTTCCCTTGCCGGTCTAGGAATGGTAGAACGATGGGTTCGATGACGGTTTGGATGTACCGTGCACTATTCAGTGTCCCCTCGACGATCACCAGTGGTGTACGGCCAGTGTAGGAGATCGCTCCCCACACCATGATGCCGGGTGTTGGCCCTGTGTGCCTCGGTCGTATGCAGTCCTGATTGTGGCGCTCACCTGCACGGCGCCAAACACGCATACGACCATCAATGGCACCAAGGCAGAAGCGACTCTCATCGCTGAAGACGACACGTCTCCATTCGTCCCTCCATTCACGCCTGTCGCGACACCACTGGAGGCGGGCTGCACGATGTTGGGACGTGAGCGGAAGACGGCCTAACGGTGTGTGGGACCGTAGCCCAGCTTCATGGAGACGGTTGCGAATGGTCCTCGCCGATACCCCAGGAGCAACAGTGTCCCTAATTTGCTGGGAAGTGGCGGTGCGGTCCCCTACGGCACTGCGTAGGATCCTACGGCCTTGGCGTGCATCCGTGCGTCGCTGCGGTCCGGTCCCAGGTCGACGGGCACGTGCACCTTCCGCCGACCACTGGCGACAACATCGATGTACTGTGGAGACCTCACGCCCCACGTGTTGAGCAATTCGACGGTACGTCCACCCGGCCTCCCGCATGCCCACTATACGCCCTCGCTCAAAGTCCGTCAACTGCACATACGGTTCACGTCCACGCTGTCGCGGCATGCTACCAGTGTTAAAGACTGCGATGGAGCTCCGTATGCAACGGCAAACTGGCTGACACTGACGGCGGCGGTGCACAAATGCTGCGCAGCTAGCGCCATTCGACGGCCAACACCGCAGTTCCTGGTGTGTCCGCTGTGCCGTGCGTGTGATCATTGCTTGGACAGCCCTCTCGCAGTGTCCGGAGCAAGTATGGTGGGTCTGACACACCGGTGTCAATGTGTTCTTTTTTCCATTTCCAGGAGTGTACTTCAGGTGCTTTGACAGTATACTCAAAAATAGTAACACACAGAAGCTGGCCGGTGTGGCCGAGCGGTTCTAGGCGCTTCAGTCTGGAGCCGCGCGACCCCTACGGTCGAAGGTTCGAATCCTGCCTCGGGAAGGGATGTGTGATGTCCTTAGGTTAAGAAGGTTCGCAGGAGAGCTTCTGTTAAGTTTGGAAGGTAGGAGACGAGGTACTGGCAGAAGTAAAGCTGTGAGGACAGGGCGTGAGTCGTGCTTGGGTAGCTCAGTTGGTAGAGCACTTGCCCGCGATAGGCAAAGGTCCCGAGTTCGAGTCTCGGTCCGGCACACAGTTTTAATCTGCCAGGAAGTTTCAGATCAGCGCACACTCCGCTGCAGAGTGAAAATCTCATTCTGGGTCCTTAGGTTAGTTAGGTTTAAGTAGTTCGAAATTCTAGAAGACTAGTGACCTCAGATGTTAAGTCCCATAGTGCTCAGAGCTATTTGAACCATTTCAACACTCAGAAATTAGCACCATTATAAGAGAGATATAAGCAAATTACGATCCTGACTTAAGATAAATATCCTCTGTACAAAACACGTCATACTTTGTGGAAGACCTGTAACATTATCTGTACGTCCTACGTCTAAGAACATCTTTGTAACTGTGTTTATGTAAGTTATTCTCGACGTATACTGTGCACAGAAAATTGAGTGTAATGTTTAACATGTGTGAGACTGCATAAATGGACCATAAGAAAACTTATGTTTTCGCCACTAACTACACATAAAAATCGACAGCTAAAAATTGCGTGTTTTATATGTATTGCACTGTAGTTAACAAGACATAGAAACTCACACATCAAAAACGTTACGTAAAAATGGCGTAGTAATAGAGAAAACCATTGATACGTAGCAATTTTTATTTCACAAAAATAAAAATAAATTTTACAGTAATGCACTTTGAAAACCTTTATACCACAAGTAATTGTGTTATAGTACGTTCAAAGTTTGTAGCAAATTGCATCTTCAGCCATGCACACGCTCTTTTCGGTCTTCATGTGGCTCTTTTATTCTATTGGTTTTCAGTGAAGCATCAAATCCTATTCTCACAAGCGTCCCATTCTTTTAGTGCTACCATCATTTAACACCGGACAAGTATCATATTAGACAACAGTAGATGAGCATGATGTCTTTGGGTGTCTGTTCTACATGCAATGTCAGGACGAACCGTAGTGAAACTATGCTAATGATTTGACGAAGGCTGCACAGGCGTGCGTGATGATCGGAAATAAAGGCCATCGACATCAAACACATACTACAACGTCCGGGCAATCGAGGAACTGATTCGCAGGAATCTTTGGTTTCCCAACGATGAGGACGTTTGTTTTAAGGCGCAAAAACAACTAGTCCATACGCGCCCACGTCAGAACTGTAGAATACGAAGACAGGGAGGAGTTAAAAACCCCTACACGTTAATCCCAATCGACGGAAGAGAAAGCAGCTGAACACAGGAGCCTGGAGAATGTCTATAAGATACGCCACAGAGGAACGGAGGTCATGAAGTAGAAATTAAATGGCTTTCGCCATATTGCTACGACGGATAAAAAATAAAATGCGGTCGACAGCCCGCGGGTCGTTCGCTAAAACGGCCGATAACTCAGACGGCAAACATAAACGAGAAGTAAGTGGTTAAAAAAAGGGCATTCCGTCACGAAATGGGGGACCGTCAAAGGTTGAGTGCAATGAGTACAAAGTGATGGGGGAGCAGCACTTAAATAGCGATGGCTACAACGACAGTGCCCGCTACGCAATCTAGCTAAAATGATCTCCTCACGGGGTGAGGGAGGAGCGGGAGGAGGTCGTCCAAGCCGCTGGGAGAGGCTTAATAACCCGGAGCTTGTCCTCATGACAGGAGAACCAATGCGGATTTCTATCGTCAAGGAACTAAACAACTTCCCCATCGTTGTTAGAGAGAGAGAGAGAGAGAGAGAGAGAGAAGCGTACATCACTGCATGTAAAAATGAATGAATGAATGAATGAATAAAGGTAGCTCAAGAATAATATAAAAAACTTTCCAGTCAGTAGCATAAGGGACCAATGACCTCAGCAGTTTGGTCCCACAGTCCTTACCACAAATTTCCAAATTTATGATCCACGGTAAATGCAAATGATTAACTTGTTACCAATTCAGATAATTCGGGAGCATGTCGCTGCGCTTCGTCTCTAATCACCAGCACGTAGACAGGACCTTAAAACTCTGCAACACCTTCAGTTCTTCATGTCAGTGTAAAGTCAGTGTAAATTTAAGCTGTCTGTTGAGTACTGTTATGCAGGATCTTGGTGAAAATTTCGCTCCGGATCATCTTGGAACATGTGCTGAAGCCCAACTTCTTCGTTCAAATTGTCCCTATGAGCACTTAGTATTGTTTTTAATAACTAAATTAGCTGCTGCTATCTGCAGACAAAGTCGGGAAAAAACTGACAGCTACGATCAGCTTTGACAGTTGTGCTATATTCAGACAGTCCGCCCTTGTATTCACATCGTGGAGCTCATGTTCCATCTAGGTTACAAGTGGTGAATGTAAGGTCAGTCCATCCCAAGGCAGCCGGCCGCGGTGGCCGCGCGGTTCTAGGCGCTTCAAGTCCGAAACCCCGCGACTGCTACGGTCGCAGGTTCGAATCCTGCCTCGGGCATGGATGTGTGTGATGTCCTTAGGTTAGTTAGGTTTAAGTAGTTCTAAGCTGTAGGGGACTGATGACCTCAGATGTTAAGTCCCATAGTGCTCAGAGCCATTGAACCATCCCAAGGCGCCATAACCGCTGAAAACCGATTTGCTGTAATAGTTTTATTGGGATATGACTGCACAATAAAGATTACTTTGAGTTCTTCAGTGTTTGAGAGCTTTAGAGCTGCCTATTGTTAAACATAGGAGTATTTACATAATTTCGTCAGTGTCATGCCAACACATCTAATCGTACTTTAATGTCTGTTAGATATCAGTTTTGACAGCAGTTGGCCACAACAGTCAAGATTAGGTACAGTGTGAATGACAACTTTATTGAGAGTGCATTTCTATGTTTCATTTTGACAGTATTACACAAACTGCTAAGAAGTATTAACAGCACGGGGGGGGGGGGGAATGGGCGGGGCTTGTGCAAATGTCCGGGGCTGTCGCTAACATTTCCTTTCTTCTGTACCTCAAAAGGTTCGCAGTAGCCCATCACCGACTTTCTTCTTCAAACTTCGTACGCTTTCCACATTACACAATGGGGCCATCGCACTTATGAAGATTGACTAAAGGCTATAAAAAAACACATGTACATACACATATTACTGGCAATAACAATTGCACACTGATGCTAAACGTGAGTTGATATTACTGGTAGCTACAGCTTAGCGACTACTATCGTCAGCGCTGTAATTACAAGTTTGCGCGGTAATCGTCGAGGTACGATCAAATCAGCAGATAAGCCGCTCAATCGTATACTGACGAAAACTGCTTTAATCAGGGCTAGTTGCGAGTCGATGTTGCACCAAAACGAGGCGCACTCCGGGTAATGTAATTAGCTTCAACACGGAGGGTTCGTGTTCACCGCTGTTTCAAGGTTACACGGAATTCTATCCCCATGCCAGAGGGTCCAAGTGCTTCAACATAGTAGTTACGTGAAACGTACAGCTATTAACGTCTGACAGGAAAATTACCGCGGTAAAAAAATACCTAATGGAACGACACTGGACCCTACACGAAGTTCCGTGAAGTGAGTTTTATATAGTTTTCTTTAGCAACACGGGCGAACTTCATCTTTCAACGATTATTGCAGCAGCTGTTATTGATATATAAGCGTAATAATTAAGTACAGGCTTGTTCAAACAATTTATTTAGAGAAACAACATACAAGCTCTGCCTTGACATGCAATGCTACGTGACAATGACAACTGTTGTGTGGCATGCACAAGACCCTAGAAGTGGTGTAGTCGTAGTACACCTCGTAGTCCGTTTTCTCAGTAATCCGGCACACTTCCAGCTTCTAGTCGTTCAGCCTGAAATGACGCCTACAATAATGCAATTTCGTCTGCAAAAATGTTGTTAGTTAATGACAATGTTCAACATTCCTGTACACTTTGAAATTGTGGCTCTCCTTACGGATCATTATCATGGTTTCTAAAGGGAAACACGTTATGCTAGACCTCAAGAAAAAACTCGAAATTAAATATAAACTGAACTGAGGCTCTTCGCAGAAAACCATTGTTGCTAGCAACTATTTATGACCAAATTTCAGCAGAAAAGAGGTAATCATAAGTTCACGGAACAGTAATGATGAAACTTAAGAAGATGAGGACATAAGAGGAGGATATCTCAGACTGATGGTGCTGAAGCTGGAGACGTCTTCCTGGAGTACATCATTCAAAAATCAAAAACGTGGCAGGACCTATGAAATGCTTGTAAAGCCGTACTGTGATAAAGCGTACAGCCGTCGCGTATCACCATGGTGACAACTAAAATTTTGAGACATGTTTCATAGTGAATGTCGAGTGATACTAATATGCATGTACACACTCACGAACTGTTTTCTGTAAAAATAAATGTATCATTTGATCTAATAAACTAAAATCACTTTGTGTTTATACTAGATTTTAAATACTCTCAGCAATCCGGCACTTCCGCTAATCCGGCACCCATATGTGCGAGTAGTAGCCGGTTTAGCAAGAGTCTAATATAGTAGTAGTAGTAGTAGTAGTAGTAGTAGTGGTAGTAGTAGTACATCTCGTTATCACAGGTATTCCATAAGCTCACACGACGAAACACACTCATCCACGAAGTATTTACCCTACTGGGACGGAAATCTGTAAATGCGACGTAAATGTCCAGGCAAACAAACGATTACAAATTCAGAAAAAATGGGTGATTTATCCACGAGGAAGAGCTTCATAAATTGAGCAAGTTCACTTTGCGTTGGTTTCCTTTGGCCCTTATGCAAGCAGTTATTTGGCTTGGCAATGATTGACAGAGTTGTTTAATGTTCTCCTGAGGGATTTAGTGCCAAATTCTGTCCGACTGGTGCATTAAATCGCCATGATCCCCAGTTATTTGGAACGCCCTAGCTATAATGTACCAAACGTTCTCAGATACGGAAAGAGCCTGTGATCTCACTGGCCACAGTAGAGTTTGGCAAGCACCAAGACAAGCATCTTAAATTATCGCCTGGTACCGGCGGGCATTATCTTGCTGAAATGTAAGCCTAGGATGGCTTGTCATGAAAGGCGACAAAACGGGACGTAGAATATCGTCGACGTATCGCTGTACTGTAAGGGGATCACGGATGACAACCAAAGTGGTTCTGTAGAGAAATGAAATTGCACTCCACACCACCAGTTCCGGTTGTCGGTGCGTATGGCGGGCGACAATCACAATGGTATGCCACTGCTATCCGGGGAGCCTCCACATACGTTTTCTTGGTCATTGGGGTTAGATACGAAGTGGGGCTCAGCATTCAATCCTACTCCAGTCGATGAGGTTCCAGGCTGAAGACCGATTTCCGTTCCATTCAGATAAATCTTGGGTGGTGCATCCGAGGCTTAAGAGTGTATTTGGTGCCCCTTAAAAGAGAATACTGGTCGCTGTAGATAATGTAGAATTGCCACCAAGCGATGGCCCTCCACTGATGTTGGAAGTTGTGACACTGAAGCGGTCTGTATGTGCCAATGGGTTTTTTGCTATCAGGGCAATAAAATGGTTTGAGGCGGTGTTAAACAATGGCAAGGAGCTCCCATATCTAAACATGCCCAAGACTACACCCTGAATGAAACTGTCAGATTTCTTGGTGTACCAACGTGCGCTGTTCAACGTATCTATAACGAATGGTGTAGTGTACCGCTCACGGCCACAACACCATGGCATAACAGCGGTCGTAAAAAGATTCTAAAAAAGATTCTAATCGACAGGAACCGGAGACGACTGTCGCACATAATCGATGACAATCTGTTTCTAAGCAGACAGTAATTGCTGCCTAAACAGACAGTAATTGCTGCAGTCGCAGAATTCATTTCTATTTCAGCCACACAGCTGCCGAGCGAACATTGCGAAGGAAACTGCACGCATTAGTCACTCGAATTCGGATACCTCGCAAAAGTCCATTTACCGTGACAGCACATAGAAGCTGCACGCCTTCAATTGGCCAAACACAGAGACTTGAGACTCTGACTGGAAGCGAGTTGAGTGGTCCGAGGACTCGAGATACGGCCTTGTTCCAGTGATGCAAGGGGTCGACTGCACAACCGGCCGCAATGTTTGGATGATGCAGTTCAGGCCGAATGTGAGTCTGATTTTCGGGGGTGTTTTTTGTGCCACAAAAGATCAGTTTCTCGAGACTGGTGACAGATCGAGAAGTCCCCCAAAGTCTAAAGTGAAATTCAACATATTAATTAAATTTCATATGCAGCAACATATTATGTAATATGCTCAAACGCAAAATCGACCCCTATTTTTCATTACAAACTTCTTCGAATTTCGCCATATTCAAATAGCCACGAACATGGACCAAGGTGTTTATTTCAATATTACTGGTCGATTACGCTCAGAACAGCGTGGCCGGTAGACGCGCAGTCGCCAGGGCAAGCTTGCAGAGAGCGGTAGAGGTGGGGGTTGTAGGCCGGCGATGGAGGGGAAGTGCCGTTCTAAACTGAAGCATACGTTCGTATTTTCTGTATATATTAAGTGGATTCACTCCACGCACAGACCTGCATGGAGACCATCCATAAAGATCTATTGTCACCTCTGCTTTGGTTAGCATCTAAAAACAATTCTGTTGAGAATCCACCAAAAGCAGCTATTTATTTTCGCCTATTTTAGACCTGGATTTCTCTTGTTGCCCATTGAAACTTGCTTCTTTTGCCAAATCACAGCAGAGTGTACACAATGTCACTTCGCTAACATGTGCAGACGCAATCGTGAGAGAATTCTGAAACAGTAGTTTATTAAGTGAGTGACTCAGGAAAAGTAAGGTAAGAAGCTCATAAAAAAAACACATCCTCAGTACAAAAATAAACGTCGAATGTCTTCACTTACGTTGTTCTAAAACCCTCAGGACTTCTCGTTTCACCAGCTATGTATAGCCCTTAAAAATTACATCCTTTCATCGAAAAGTCTGTAGTTAACGGAATAACACGGTAGACAAGGAATAATGAATAATAACCATATGGTAACACTCTCTGCTCTCTGTGTGCTATCATTTGCAAAACCTCGTTTCCAAATCTGAAACCTCTGATGAAATATGAGCAACGTTATGGATATTTCTATCAGGATTTATGTCTGGCACGCGCAGTCGCAAATGACTGTGCGACATAAAATCAGTTTTGTTCAAAATGTGTGTGATATCTTATGGGACTTTACTGCTAAGGTCATCAGTCCCTAAGCTTACACGCTACTTAACCTAAATTATCCTAAGGACAAACACACACGCCCATGCCCCAGGGAGGACTCGAACCTCCGCCGGGAGCAGCCGCACCGTCTATGACTGCAGCGCTCCAGACCGCTCGGCTAATACTGCGCGGCAAATCAGTTTTCTCGAGATTGGTGACAGATGGAGAACACCCAAGTCTACGGAAAAATTTAACATATCAATTAAATTTCATACGCAGCCACATATGTAATATGCACAAACGCAAAATCATAGCCGGCCGCGATGGCCGAGCGGTTCTAGGCGCTTCAGTCCGGAACCGCGCGACCGCTACGGTCGCAGGTTCGAATCCTGCGTCGGGCATGGATGTGTGTGATCCCCTTAGGTTAGTCAGATTTAAGTAGTTCTAAGTCTAGGGGACTGGTGACCTCGCATGTTAAGTCCCATAGTGCTCTGAACCAATATCATAGGGACCCTATTTTTCCATTACTAAATTCTTCGAACTTCGCGTAGTGGGTTACTTGATTGCAAATATCTGAATAACTATGACAGTAACTGAATGATAGGCATGTCATGATGACGCTGACTTTTTTTTACCGGATAGTTTCTGTAAATAGTTTGAGAAATACTGCAGGGCATGCACCTAGACTCTGTCCTCGGCAGCATGTCGCCAACCGAGCAGTGATGGCCTGCCCTTCCGAAGAAATGAATGAACTCTCACAGCTCATCGGCCACCATATTCTGCGCGGACTTTAACGAAGTGCAATCATTAAGTCTACATCTTCAGGATAAGTACGCTGCGAATACTCCGATCTTAATCTCGTATAAAATGTCGGGCGCTACTGCAACTACCTCAGACGTTCAGTCGAAAGTAAAATGGAACAAAATGCAACCCTCACGCGAATTATGTCACTGTGCCAGCATACTATACATTACAATACGTTAGTGTAATTATTATAACAGAAACACACCATTTAGGAGTTACTGAAAATTGTATTTAAATTACACAAGGTGTATACGAGGACAAGAAGGAAAAAATTCCCGTATTTTCCAGTTAAAAGTACACTTTCCCGGGTGAAAATACACTTTTCCAGAGGGAAAGTACATTTTTCCGTGTTACATGACAGTACACCTTCCCTCAGAGCTGTAGAACTTATCAATCCTTTCCATGGTAAAGGACACCGGTGTCGACTGTCCGGGACTTCAGGAGATGTAACCCACCAAAAAAACAACGCATTTTGGAAAGACCTTCAATGTGTGGCAACATGAACACTATATTTTTTATTACGAAAGCATAAATACGAATCCCACCAAATACGGCACGGTAGCCTCCGAAGTACTGATATCGAGATTGCAATGCGCTTTTGCCAGTCACTCACAGATCTTGCCACATGAGCCTGCCAGCCAATTACAGCAAATATTCGAGCATAGGACACATGACTATCAGCCGAGTAAATTCACTGTTAAACAACGCGAACACAAAAACAGGAAACGTTCATGCTTTAAATTAATACATGTACAGTACAGCTTCAAGAAAAGCTAAGCTTTTGCATAAATATAGGTCTCTTTTAGCGTGCCGCCCGTTGTGACCGAGAGGTTCTAGGCGCTTCAGTCCGAAACCGCGCTACTGCTACGGTCACAGGTTCGAATCCTGCCTCGGGCATGGATGTGTGTGATGTCCTTAGGTTAGTTAGGTTTAAGTAGTTCTAAGTCTAGGGGACTGATGATCTCAGATGTTAAGTCCCATAGTGCTTAGAGCCATGTGATCCATTCTTTTTGCGTGTGTTAGCCTTTAAGATGCATCAAACACAAGCGTGCCTGTCAAATTTTAAATAATAGCATAAATGGCTGGTCTTCTGGATCCGAAATTTTTGTATGTTGTTAATTCTCGAAGTGTTAAGTTTCAATGAGAGTCAAACGCTCCGTTATGCGTAACATAATTCATCTTGCGCAAACGGAAATTTAGTTTAAAAGTAACGCTTCCAAAACCACCATTCACAATATAATTCCCGCGACCTGTTAAGCCCCCCCCCCCCCACACACACACACACACATGAGCGGCGGATCGCGGCGATCCGTCGAATGCGACATCGCCTGTAATCGGTCGCTCGCCTTGAAACCCCCACGCACGAGCGATTTGCCAAGTAATTTCAATCAGTATTATGACTGCCACTGTGTAAATTTATTATAAATGAACGTAATTTCGTAAACTTGTTTTGAAACGCTTTTCTTGGCGACTGTAAGTTGCTTTACGGAATATATTACATTTTTCACTGACGCCAAATGGTATGTGTACATCTTTCCAGTGTGCCAATACAGTTCGTTTTGCGTTTATTAGTCCTCTATATTTTTTTATTCATTAGCCTTATAATTCAACTGGAAGTATTTACTCGATGGATCTATAGAGATTATGTCAATGGCAGCACTACTGATTATCGATACTCTGTTTATAAACTGTATGAGGAAGAGTTATTTTGTATGAAATTACAAGGGATTTTAGTGTAACTGCGCAACAGATTTGTCCTGAACATTTAAATTAAAATATCCTCTTGACATTACAGTAGGTGCTTATGTCACTCTCTTTAGAAGTTCAACTTTAATAATGCATATAATTATTTCACAATTAACTCTCAAAATTATGAGGGAACACATTGTATCACGACTATGAACTTTCCATCAAGTCTACTTCTATAGCACAAGCATCGAAATGTTAAATCACTGCAAAATCGGAGGGCATATATTGTATTACTTCTTAATATAAATGGCAACTTCGGCTTTCACTTCACTTCTCAGAGTACTTCGTAGTTCCTGGATAACTTTAAATTCTAACGTAAATTTCTTACTCAATGTTGGCAAAGCGAAACGAAAAATTGCATAACCACGCTTAATAAGCGGAGGAACAGGTCACTGTCATTTTGCCACGCACCTCTACTAACCAGCCAGGTAGCCAAATTGCGTGCACGAACTGCATGCGATCCATCAGAGATTGCGGAATTCCCACGCGATCTTCGATGAGCAACCGATCGCTGCGATGCCCGAACACACGCGATGTATGAAGCGATGGGTCAACCATGCCCTTTAGAAATATAAAGTTATGGCGTCACGCTCAATGACAGCAGTTTATTGTTATGAAGCATTGCACTGTCTTCGACCTAAAGCCTTTGACACATTTTGTTGTCTGCAGACTATTGTGCATGCGCTGTGTTTTGTTGTTGTAAACGGCGTATTTCCTTTGCAACTATAGATTTACATTGATGTTATTCTCTCGTTTATGTTTCATTGCTGCAGTATCGTCCTAAAGAACAATACTTAAGAGTATCAGTTCTTACCAGTCAAAATTACAAAAATTTAACTGTAAACTAAAACAATGAAAAATTCCCCGAATTCAAAAAATTCCCATAATTTTCCCAGATGAAAAAATTTCCGATGTTTTTCCCAGATTCCCTCGTTGTCCTGGGGCGTATACACCCCGTTACACTAACATTTTTGTTATGTTGTATGCAGGCACAGTGACAAAATACTCATAATGTTTGCATCTTTTTTCGTTCCACACATGGATTTTACGTCTTAGATAGTTGAGCCCATAACTTCTATGGCTGTGCGAAAATCTTATTAGGAACGCTACTGTATGTTACTTTCTCCACAAGGATATGTGGAACACATTACGCTCTATGCATTACTATTTTTACTCTGATGATGTTTGACAATGCCCAAGGAGGCGAAATTATTTCATAATTCAGCGACTAGAGAAAGTGTTTATTTCAAAATAAAACAACAGCCTACTCAGGCAAATGACTTCCCTCAAGAAACACACTTGGGTACCGAGCCAAGATAACCGTAAGTGTGTAGGGCGTTGGCATAGCGGTAGATGACTGAGTAGAGTTGAACTGACTTGTTTCCACTGAATCCCCTTGAAAACGGCTGATAGCCAGTAAGTTGTACTGGACTGTAATACAGAGTTTCATGCAGCTGTCGAGGTGCTGATGAAAATAATAATCTTCATTGAAAATGGACAGCAGTGGTACCGAAAACATACAAAAATTCGAATTCAGTTTCACGCTCCATAGCAGTAGCCAAATGGTGTATCGTCTCATCTTATCGTAGTGGAGACAAAAATCGACTGGCAGAATTTTTAAATGTTTATTTACTGTAACAAAGAGTCATTTCATAGGAATGAACATTTGAAGCCGTCATGCGCCGTCTTCAGATCACGATGAGACATTGCGGCATATTTCTATGTTATATATAACTAACCGCACTTTCAACTAACATGTAACATCGAACTTACCACCGTTTCTCACCATGACCTGAAGATGTCACGTAATACCAGTTATTTTTGTGAAACATTTCATTGCTGTGCCAGTTCTTTATTTGTCGTGTAGCAAACTAACATCTGCAAGTTCCAAACTACAAATTTTGCAAAACAGAAACAAAATTATGAATCAGAAATTTTACAGATACAAATTACAAATAAATTCTATAAAAAAAGTGACAATACAGAATTCACTGTCACCGAGCCGATGCCCACATAACAGCTTCTCAACCATTCAACGAAGAAAAATTAGGTTAAAAACTCGAGTAGCCGCAAATTTTTGTACTGTTGTAGAGGGGAGAGTAAAGTAGAACATGCTAGACCGGTGGTCTGTGAGCGTGAGAATGTGGAGGCGTTTAGAGGTCACCCTTTCAGGTGTTTCTTGACCATTTAAAAAACACAGCCTCTTGTGAAAACATTTCCCGGTATAGAATTAAATGAATTTTAATTCCTACAAAAAGGTCCTACTAATTTTTCCTCTAGGACTAACAATTCACGCGTTGCAGGTGGCGGAAAATTGCTGATTATTAAAAACAGTAATGTACATTATTGAATAACATGTTTTAAAACAGGTATTCAAGCTATGTACTACATGCAACAGCAGTAGAGCCTTATTAAGGGATAAATTGTGTTCTGGGATGATACAGGAAGGAAACGCGAAATGGAGGTTAGAATCGTGGGGGAAGGCAGGTCGCTAGATTGTGGCACTTCTCTCCTTTATAAGTCTGCAAAATGGAGAACGAGCAGGCAATTCCAACTTCTGTCTACCACATTACATCACACGAAGCACTGCTGTTTACGTGTGTACTGCATTTCAAGCGAAAAATAAATCAGCTTATTTTTGTGCCATTGTACTCTAATAACCCAGCATATTACGTGTCAGTTCAGAGGAATTCAATTGTGAGCAGACATAGCTACTCCGGATACCTGTAGATCCGCTGCGAATAGCTTCGTGTATTTCATACCGAAGATACCAGAATGTCTGGCATGTACCGGTTTTCTGCGCAGTCCAATGCGCATGAATTGTGAGTGCCATTTTCCAATTTCCGCCTCGCTTCTTTTTTTTCAGAAAGAAAAAAGCCTTGAATGTTTTTTATATATCGTGGGATGTGAAGCAACTACGCGGGCGTAAAGGTTCTTTTCCTGTTAAAACATTCCGTCGAATTCAAGATCTCTTATGGGCACGTTAGTGGAAGAAACAGACTGTGACTTTTTTCTGTCTTTAAACTCTACGTGTAATAGTTTTGTATAATTCCTATAATGAAACTGAGAACATGAAACAAACTAAATCAAGTTTTCCCATACGAAAATCACGACTGCTTGTGCATTGTTGCGTTTGTTTTGCTGATGCATAGGTAACGATTCATCTAGAACAGGGAGTTACATCCGAATTGTTTCCTGCCACTTACAGGAGATGGACGAACGTGATAAAACAAGAAAAAGTAATAACTATCGTGGAAATACAAGTATTTAGGTGCTGTTTATCCCACGCACTTAGTTTGAACTGCGGAACGATAATATAGATTTAAGAAGTATATTATGCCTTCGACCCTAATAACCTGTGGAGAGGTTTTAAATTTCATTCAGGTCTACCGACGCTCACAATCAGATGATCAAGCATATCTCCTCTACTTACCGATGTAATTCTAGTAATGAAAACTATTACCAACGTCAGCATTCGGACTCGGTACCGCATGGTTGAGCACCTATCTGTAGTGCCTGTTAAGGAGGCAGGTAGAACAATTACGCTGGAGTCGAAAGTTCGTAATAAGTATAACCACACATACAACCATTAAGTTTCGCATAGATGTTGCTGATAAAGCAGCGAACCACCTCCATGGATGTGTGCTAACTGTATTTCAAAGGTACGCCGCAATTGTTGCAAAGTTCGTGGAGATGGTGCAAGATATGTTTCGGGATGCGTTGCCCTATTAAGGGATGTACGTATGGCTGATCCTGTAGGTTGCAAATGTTTTGTGAAACAGAAAGGAATGTACGCGATACGCCAAGATGCCACTGACGTCTAAATCTTTAGAGTGTAAAACCCGTCGTAGCTTTCATGAATGAATCACCTAGGCAGATGCGTGGTGTGATACATGGGAACCAAGTAAACAAGCATTATGAAAGCAGGACAGGGTTAGAACAATGCTCTTCCAGAATACGAGTCCAGTGTCTTACTCAGTATGCCACCTAGCTCGACGGACTTCTGGAGAAGCCGTGCCGCGCTAGCTGACTCTCAACCGTGCCGCTCCTAGCTAATATGGCGAGACCAGTTCCAGAGGTGACCGTTGTCACATATGGCAACTGGCTCCAAAGCGTCCGGCGTCCTCGACGCCCAAGCCCGGGACTGGATAAACAAAACACACACACGGACGATACACGTGGAGTCGAACTGTTAAGAGCGAACACAGCACAGCGCACACGCACACACACACACACACACACACACACACACACACACACAGCAGTGTGAGGCAGCCCCAACTTTACGGTTACAGAGCGACGCATTTCGGTGTCAGTGAAGTTTTCATTTCAAAAGAATTTGACTGTCTCATAATGTTACAGTCCCGATACTACCAATGTGGCATCTTTTTCTTCCTCCTCTTTTTCTTTTTCACCTCAAGGAATAGGCTCCTCGCCTGTTCCGATCTCTGTCTATATTTCGTACGGCTAAAGAAGAGCCCTGCCAGCTTTCAACTGCGAAGAGTAAAATGCTGCCGACAGTACGGAAGCTACGTGACTGGTAACAGTAGTGGTCAATAGAGTTGCTATAACACCGAGGCGCTGCCATAGATACGTGTACAAAATCGCGTTACGCGATTTGTTGTGGATGACGCGAAGCATTCACTCAACTGCCAGGACTCTTCTTTCGCCGTACCACGTACAGCTACCTTCCTTATGGATTGAGGTTCAATACTTGTTTTATTAATCTTCCGTCTGGCATGTTGTTGGTAAGTTCTAGCCATTTTACTCTTTTCTAGTAGGTTAATATAATAAACTTTCAACTCAACTCCGATGTGTCTTTCCTTATCTGATCCCTCAAGCTGCTACCTTTCGTGCGCCTTGGTGGTCAGAAAACAGTCTGAAAGGCTTGTAAGGGTGTTGCAGGGTAGGTTGTGCTGAGAAACAACCGCCAAGAAAACATTTCGACGCGTTGTGCC
The DNA here is from genome assembly GCF_023864275.1 of Schistocerca cancellata. Lineage (NCBI taxonomy): Eukaryota > Metazoa > Arthropoda > Insecta > Orthoptera > Acrididae > Schistocerca > Schistocerca cancellata. The sequence goes on from NC_064626.1 coordinate 219,616,988, forward strand.
GCTTCCGAGTTAGTTAGCGATGAAGTTAGCCAATCAGACCGCTGGGCGCCCGCCAGATACAACTAGTGTCAGTTGTTCTCATGGCGTAGACGACATCGCACGAGACCGCTCAGCCTTTGGCCCTGGTTCGATCCTTACTACCGTCCAAAGTTTAATTTTTATGTCGCTTTCTTGTTCGGTTTTAGGAAACCAAACGAAGAACATGATAGGCGACAACGATTCCGGCGCGCCGCTTAATTTGCGTCCACAACGGCCTGATTGGCTAACTTCAGTGCTAATTACCTCGAAAACGGCGGAGCGCATCGAAATCTTTCCTTAAAAATTATTTCTAGGTACAACCCACCCTGTAACACCCTTAAAAGCTTTTCGGACTTGTGTCTGACCACTTTGTAGACTTCACTTCAGTGATTTGTGCACGTGTTTCGTCCTGGTTTCGTAATGTCCACGAATGTTGATAAAATTTTATTTTTGTTTCTTCCTGCACTCAGTTTTCGGTAATTTCCAAGAATGATTGCCTCTCGAAGTCGCGGGGTCCAAACGATACATTTCGAACATGCGATCCTAAATCCGATCACGCGACTCAGGTGATGGGCGTTATGAGTTTGTTTACGGTGGTCACTACAGCAAAGACAAAAGAAGAGCGTTACAAAAATACTTGTAATTACAAAGGAGACGACTTACCTTACCTGTCGGTGTTGTCGTCATGTGAAAGTTTATGTGATGAGTAGTCTACGGGAACAATTCCCTTCTTGCCATTAATTCGCGGAGGTGTGTAACTTACAGGAACTAAGGGAACGACGGAAAACAGATAAAAATGACGATCAAAAATAATTGATCATAACTCTCGCCACCACAGTTGCGAGATCGATTTAGGATCGAACGCTCGATATGTACCGTTTGGCCCCGCGAGTTCGAGAGGCAATCATTCTTGGAAATTACCGAGTTTTCTGTGTACTGCACCAACATTTATTTAACTTATATTTTATGTCGTCTCCAATCTGACAGCTTATGTCGCAACCGAAGAGATTAACATGCAAAACTTTTCCTAAAAACATGACCATTTGGAAAGTACATGGTCTTTTCCTTCAAAACCCACAATCTCTGTATGTTTGTAAGAAATGTCAAAAACTTTAGTCTTTGCGTATCTACCCGTTCTTTGCAGATAGCCCTCGCTCTCTTGTAAAATCATTTGGCCGTCAGCGAACGTGAGGGTGATTAACCATTTATCTGGTGTTATTTTAATGTCTCGGCTTAACTTTTGTTTCCCACTAACAGTGTCGTCAATCTAACAAAGAGAAGTGTGCGTGATAGAAATCCACATCCTTGTCTCGCTTTGCAAGAATGCCTGCAAATACTTTTTCCATTATATGGAGGACGAGAAAACTTTATTTGTGGTAAGCTTCTATTTGCGGAGGTCGCTGAACGTGGTACACGTAGTGCATAGTTTCGCCACTGGCAATGATAGCTAAAAAGTAATCATGTTTTATTTCGTAGACCTTGTATAAAATTATCTGTAGGTGAGTAGTAACGAGTATAACAGCAAGTGTGAGCGAAAGCATGAATAATCGTTCGCAAAGATGCTAAAAAAAATGTTTCAGGCGGTCATTTCACGGCAATGGACCTTTAATGCAACGCCCAAGTGCTTTAATAAATCGAGTAAGCCGTCTGATGAACGTATAAATTCGAATCTGTGGTGGAGCTTTTTCTATTAAGCAAACCAAATCCAAATTGTGGTTGGTCACTGCTGTATGCTATCAACATTCCATATCAAATAACTGACGCAGTTTTCCGATACTGTCAGTATTTGACAAAATAGCTCATCGTATACTTTCCTCGTTTACGCCACTGTTGTAAATAAATAAGACGCTGCGAAGTATTGTCCAACTTTGCTTCAATGGGGAGGCAACATGGCCTTTACGTATTCCATCTAACTGAAGTTAACACAGTGCAGGTTTACGGGTCATAAAAGCGTTATTTCGCAAAAGCGTACATTGTGGGGAGAGTTCTGCTCGCAGAAACACGCAAACTACGACAACCAACTTCGCGAAATTTCCCAACTCTGTAGGAACGGAGCGCAGCGTACTAGTCTCTAATTAACAGACGCGACTTGTTTACACTACCAGTGAAAGTCGCCCGATTACCAAACGCAGAACCTTTAATTATCCGGCCAACTACAACCGGAAACTACCTCGGTCTCAGGAAACAATTTAGGAGACGCTGTAATGAGTTCATTCGGCGGTGAAATGGTTATTTACTCCATGGCGTGACTTCTTGGTTTGTTGTACCGGTCTCACTAGGTACATTTCCAGGAGCAAATGTCACACTGACTTTGCTGGACATTTAATTAAATTTACGCAGGGTGTTTCTCTATTCCTATTACAGACTTCAAGGATTTGTAGAGAGAATTTAGTAGATGCTGGTTAATTCTAATGGTTTTGGCCAGGCTATAATTTCACGAACAAGCTACAAATTGCCAAAAAGGTGTAGGCTTACCGTGAATGCTGTTGACATACCTACGGGCGTTCCGCAGGAATGCTTCATGCAAAATTTAGTATTATTCCTTTTTGGCCATATTAGATGGCAAGAACTTACTATACTCTTACCTTTCAACGGTGTAGTATATCAAAAGAGAAACTCTACGTTCGAATCACTCGTCAGTACCAAACTTATAAATGGGCAAGAATAGGAGCACAACAAAACAAACCAGCCCACGAAATTAAACAAGCCTGTGTAATTTTTTTTTTTTTTTAAATCGGACCTGGTAAGTTCGAAGTTAATGTTCGCGTCTCTATTGCTATTGCTGAACAAAGTATTCCTCCGCAGATCTAGTATGAAATTGAGTTCATATATTGTTGTTTCAAGACACCACGTCCTCTGTAACAGAATGGAACAATTTTAATCCACTTTACTCCCTTCTAAAATAGCTCTGAACACTATGGGACTTAACATCTGAGGTCAACAGTCCCCTAGAACTTAGAACTACTTAAACCTAACTAACCTAAGGACATCACACACATCCATGCCCGAGGCAGGATTTGTACCTGTTACTGTAGCAGTCGCGCGGTTCCAGACTGAAGCGCCTAGAACCGCTCGGCCACATCGGCCGGCTTACTCACTTCATTCATGAGCATTTAGTTTCACTGATGCAGTGAAAAGATTAAGAAGCATAGTCGGAAAAGTTTACACTGAAGTCTTAAGACTCTCTTGGACGATGTCTACTTAGTTCGCTTCTAATATTTTTGAGGGGAAAAAAATCATCTAAAATCGACTACAGATTCGTTGTATCTTTCACTGATCAATACACCACAAAAATCTTATCGCTGACGACTGCGAACAGTATTAAATAATTACTATATTCCACTGCCTGTGTCGTTAAGAACAACGATGCGATGTTCCTTCGGACGTACATGCCTAGGCACTGCAATATCGTATTTACCCGCCGATGCCAGGTCATCGCCTTTCAATTAAAATGTCATCATCTGTACGGGAATTACATAACAAGTGTACAAGTACAGGTTATGATACATATGGGACGTCTGGGTCTGGCGTGATTCGTGCAGGGACAAAGAAAAGGCGACCGCTTGCATGAAGCGGGAAATCTGGGTTCGAGTCCGGTCCTGCCAAAATTTTCACTGCCGCCGTTTCCTTAAACAGCTGTTAGTTATTCATATTCGCAAACTGCGAATACATTTCAAATATTTAATAATGTTATGCATGCGCTGCCACAGCTGTTAACTCTTTAATGTATGTGTAAACTACAGCTTATCAGCTACTGTTAAGAAATGCTTTTATTTCCATTATAGGTTATGTTTATTGGACACCATCAGGTTGCAAAGTATTTTCGTACACATGAAAACAGTTTCGCCTGTGTGTGCTTTCCGCTACGTACACGAACTCTTTAAGTTTTGTACGACACTTGCTTGTGGACAGTACGAGGTGTAACACGCTACCTTAGGCTTAGCCCTTCTTTATGCTGCAGCGGTATTTGTACTCGTCAGTGTTCTATCATGTAACCTAGCATAAAACTGCATGCTACTGTTATATGTTTTCATGTGCACCAATGCATCAAAGCAGTCTGGAAGATCCTATGCTTCTGTTGTCTGTCTTTATGTGCACCAAAGCACTCAGCAAACTTCTAGGTATCTGTCACCTGAGGATGTTCCACGAACTTAGCCTTTAGCAGAAAGTAAACTACACTACTGGCCATTAAAATTGCTACACCAAGAAGAAATGCAGATGATAAACGGGTATTCGTTGGACAAATATATTGTACTAGAACTGACATGTGATTACATTTTCACGCAATTTGGGTGCATAGATCCTGAGAAATCAGTACCCACAACAACCACCTCTGGGCGTAATAACGGCCTTCATACTCCTGGGCATTGAGTCAAACAAAGCTTGGATGGCGTGTACAGGTACAGCTGCCCATGCAGCTTCAAAACGATACCACAGTTCGTCAAGAGTACTGACTGGCGTATTGTGACGAGCCAGTTGCTCGGCCACCATTGACCAGACGTTTTCAATTGGCGAGAGATCTGGGAATGTGCTGGCCAGGATAGCAGTCGAACATTTTCTGTATCCAGAAAGGCCCGTACAGGACCTGCAACATGCGGACGTGCATTAGCCTGCTGAAATGTAGGGTTTCGCCGGGATCGAATGAAGGGTAGAGCCACGGGTCGTAACACATCTGAAATGTAACGTCCACTGTTCAAAGTGCCGTCAGTGCGAACAAGAGGTGGCCGAGACGTGTAACCAATGGCAGCCCATACCATCACGCCGGGTGGTACGCCAGTATGGCGATGACGAATACACGCTTCCAATGTGCGTTCACCGCGATGTCACCAAACACGGATGCGACCATCATGATGCTGTAAACGGATCCTGGACTCATCCGAAAAATGACGCGCACTCAGGTTCGTCGTTGAGTACACAATCGCAGGCGCTCCTGTCTGTGATGCGGCGTCAAGTGTAACCGCAGCCGCGGTCTCCGAGCTGATAGTCCATTCTGCTGCAAACGTCATCGAACTGTTCGTGCAGATGGTTGTCGTCTTACAAACGTCCCCATCTGTTGACACAGGGATCGAGACGTGGCTGCACGATCCGTTACACCCATGCGGATAGGATGCCTGTTATCTCGACTGCCGTTGGGATCCAGCACGGCGTTCCGTATTACCCTCCTGAAACCACCGATTCCATATTCTGCTAACAGTCATTAGATCTCGACCAACGCGAGCAGCAATGTCGCGACAAGATAAACCGCAATCGCGATAGGCTGCAATCCGACCTTTATCAAAGTCGGCAACGTGATGGTACGCATTTCTCCTCCTTACACGAGGCATCACAACAATGTTTCAAAAAAAATGGTTCTGAGCACTATGGGACTTAACAGCTGTGGTCATCAGTCCCCTAAAACTTAGAACTACTTAAACCTAACTAACCTAAGGACATCACACACATCCATGCCCGAGGCACGATTCGAACCTGCGACCGTAGCAGTCGCGCGGTTCCGGACTGCGCGCCTAGAACCGCGAGACCATCGCGGCCGGCAACAATGTTTCACCAGGCAACGCCGGTCAACTGCCGTTTGTGTATGAGAAATCGGTTGGATACTTTCCTCATGTCAGCACGTTGCAGGTATCGCCACCAGCACCAACCTTGTGTGAATTCTCTGAAAAGTTAATCATTTGCATATCACATCATCTTCTTCCTGTCGGTCAAATTTCGCGTCTGTAGCACATCATCTTCGTGGTGTATCAATTTTAATGGCCAGTAGTGTATTTATTAACAGCAGAGGAGGTAGTGTTAATGCATGCATTAAAAGACAATACTTTCCTATATCCGTGACAGAGCAATAAATTCTAGTAATTCGTGACCAGAACCGGCGGTGACCTGTTCAAATGGAACCCGTAGAAGAAACTTCCTACATCGTCAGCAAAAATAGCCTATGCGCAAGTGTGTGGCTTGAATTCTAAGCCGGTCAGCTATGTTGTTCAGAGCAATGGAACAGAGGTGGTGGTATGAGGGAGTAAACCCCAGCGGCACCTTTCATGTCCCTAGACGCAGGGTGTGGTCTGCAGTGGCTTCCACCCTCTCCCTTTCTTTCGCTGCGTGATCACTTGTAATAAACAAAACGCTCTACTTTCCAACAGTTCATTCCAGTTACGACCGCTACACAGTGATGAAGTCACACAACAGGAGTCAAGCAATCTGACCCAGCAGTCCCTCAAGAACATTAGCAAAGGCTCTTGGCTAGCCGGATAATAGTACCCCAGGAACAACCGGTACGTATCCTCCACGCATTTAGTCCAAATCGCTAACTGAAAAAAGGAAGGAACACGCGGAGCATGCAGAAAACACTTCCGTTTTGCTATTGATAATGCAAATAAACATTAAAAACTAATGTAAAGTCAATTTGAAAGAATTATTGAATATCAAATGCTATACTGTAAATCAACAAACCGTAAAGTAAGTTTTATAAATTAACAGTTAATAGCGTTTGTGGAAAAAGTGGAATCCAGGCTTGGAAAATAGCCTGCTCGAATTCCACCAAGATGGACGGCGATAGCTTAACATTTCTAGTCACTCGACGCACCACTTTCCATACCTGCCATGCCCTCACTCAAACACTGAGGAAAGTTTTGGAATTTCACCTTGGACAGATGATCACCTAATGCCTTTCCTCCCCTCGCCAGCAAACTACAAGTGACGAAGACTTCTCCTGTTCCGATTCAGAATCACTAGATAAACGCCGCACGAAACAGAACGCATGGCCGAAGGAGGCCGATTAGTTTGTGTTGCACCAAAAATCTGAATGGCATATTGTTGAACGGCTCTCCGATTAATGCACCTTCTGTCATCTTTGACTGCCTCGTTAGATTTCATGTTATGAAAGTCATCGAGCATCTCGTATATTTATGCAAACTGGAGATGTCTTAAAACTTTCAGGAAGTGAGGAAGATTACAGTTTAAAGTGCGGTCGAAATCGAGGTCATTAGAGACGGAGCACAAGCTTGGAATATTTCAAAAGAATCGTCCCGGCATTTGCCTCGAGCTGTTTAGGGAAATATGGAAAATCTAAACCTGGATGGCCGGACGGAAATAGGAACCGTTGTCCTGCCGAATGCGGGTCCAATGTGGCAATAACTTCGCCACCTCAGCCGGTTTAAAACTACCTTGAGAGGAATATAATTGACAAAATCCGATCCCTTGCTAATCTCCCGCTTCAGGATCGACTCAATCCATCGCACATCGGCTGCGAGAAGCTGGAAGCCAACTTTGAAGGTTGGCAGTGGTGTTCCACGCGCGCAACATGGGTTGTGGACCCCGCGTATGAATGCATGCGCCCCGGTTCATCTTGGCAACTATAAACAGCAGCGGCGACGTGGAGCAGGTACCGAAGCACCTCCTTGCGCGAACCTAGATAATAGATAGTCCTCAATGTGAATAACTGGAAAGAGGTCCGTATTGTAACAGAATAGGAATTTACGTGCTTGGGCCGTGTAGTGAGAAAAGATATAACTGAAGGTCCATCCAATGAATTGTCCACTTTCACTCATTCGTCCATATAAAAGTGCTCCCGTGAAAGAAAGGGAAAAACTTCTATGGAGAAGGGCCAAAGGAGTTAAGAACTCAAGAGCTGATCTTTGAGGTTATCGTTGTTATTACTTTCTTTCCACTGTTAACTTGGCTGGTAACTGAAATGGAACCACCTTCCCCATTACTATGTGCAGATATTAGTGTCTACTTTCGTTTTTATGCAAATTATGTGCAGATCTTAATTACGCATTTTACTATGTGCAGATCTTTGTGTCTACTTTGTTTTATGCCAATTGTGAATCAAATCTTATGCATTTTCTATTGTGACAGAATTATCGATATTAATTCTAGTGGTTAAATCATTAATGTTCCATTTCCAGAGATGTTTATGTTTTTGTAAATTGTTTGTTCTTTGGAGGAGATGGGTTTTGGAGGGAAGTTCTAACGGCAGTCCGCAGCTCGTGGTCGTGCGGTAGCGTTCTCGCTTCCCGCGCCCGGGTTCCCAGGTTCGATTCCCGGCGGGGTCAGGGATTTTCTCTGCCTCGTGATGACTGGGTGTTGTGTGATGTCCTTAGGTTAGTTAGGTTTAAGTAGTTCTAAGTTCTAGGGGACTGAAGACCACAGACGTTAAGTCCCATAGTGCTCAGAGCCATTTTTCTAACGGCAGCTGAATGCACGTGACGGGTGAGTATGGAACGATTGGACAATGAGAGAGTTTTGTTTTTTTCGTGAATGAACATCGATGACTCAATAATTCTGCAGTTTATTACTGCAACATACACATATAGGAACACTAGCTGCAGTAATTTCAAGGATTCTCTTTCCTATTGGAGAAACCTACATCCAAAGCAATTTAGGTTAAGTATTCCTTAACCAGCAACAAAGAACAGTGTGCTTAATTCGTTAAGTGTCGATATTACTATTCGATGCAATCCTTAACATCGATAGTAATTGGAATGCTTCCCAAGGTAGCGGGAACATTTCAAAACGCAGGAAGTGGAAAATCGACTGAATACGCACTTGAAATTGAGGTACAAAACACGAAAATGTATATAACTATTTATTTTAAGTTGCACTTAGTAGTCTGAGCTCTGAACAGCAAAGAAAGAAAACAGAATTCGCAAATTTCTCCATTAACTTTGAATCTCACAACAAATAACGGTCCTGGTAAGAGGAAGGCAGCGAAGCATATGGTACTCTTACAGTTTTAGTATTTTCTCTCTGTTTACACTCGACATTAGTATCTCTTATTGAAGGAAATAGTGCGCATATAGTATTAGGAACGGAAAGTTGGTTAAAACCGGAAGTGAACAGTAACGAAATCCTAGACACAGAATGGAATATATACCGCAAGGATAGGATAAACGCCAATGGTGGAGGAGTATTTATAGCAGTAAAGAATTCAATAATATCCAGTGAGGTTATTAGCGAATGCGAATGTGAAATAATCTGGGTTAAGCTAAGTATCAAAGGTGGGTCAGATATGATAGTCGGATGCTTCTATAGACCACCTGCATCAGCAACCGTAGTAGTTGAGCGCCTCAGAGAGAACCTGCAGAACGTCGTGAAGAAGTTTCGTGATCATACTATTGTAATAGGGGGAGACTTCAATCTACCAGGTATAGAATGGGATAGTCACACAATCAGAACTGGAGCCAGGGACAGAGACTCTTGTGACATTATCCTGACTGCCTTGTCCGAGAATTACTTCGAGCAGATAGTTAGAGAACCAACTCGTGAAGCTAACGTTTTAGACCTCATAGCAACAAATAGACCGGAACTTTTCGACTCCGTGAATGTAGAAGAGGGTATCAGTGATCATAAGTCAGTGGTTGCATCAATGACTACAAGTGTAATAAGAAATGCCAAGAAAGGAAGGAAAATATATTTGCTTAACAAGAGTGATAGGGCACAAATCGCAGAATATCTGAGTGACCACCATCAAACGTTCATTTCTGAGGAAGAGGATGTGGAACAAAGATGGAAAAAATTCAGAAACATCGTCCAGTACGCCTTAGATAAGTTCGTACCGACTAAGGTCCAAAGCGAGGGGAAAGAGCCACCGTGGTATAACAATCATGTACGAAAGGTACTACGGAAACAAAGAAAGCTTCATCATAGGTTTAAGAGTAGTCGAATCATAGCTGATAAGGAAAAGCTGAACGAAGCGAAAAAGAGCGTAAAGAGAGAAATGAGAGAAGCATTCAACGAATTCGAACAAAAAACATTGGCAAACAATCTAAACAAGAACCCTAAAAAGTTTTGGTCATATGTAAAATCGGTAAGCGGATCTAAATCCCCTATTCAGTCACTCGTTGACCACGATGGCACCGAAACAGAGGACGACCGAAGAAAGGCAGAAATACTGAATACAGTGTTCCGAAACTGTTTCACTGCGGAAAATCGTAACACGGTCCCTGACTTCAGCCGTCGCACGGACGCCAAAATGGAAAATATTGAAATAAACGATATCGGAATTGAAAAACAACTGCTATCACTCAGTAGCGGAAAAGCATCCGGACCAGACGAGATACCCTTAAGATTCTACAGTGATTATGCTAAAGAACTTGCCCCCTTTCTATCAGCAATTTATCGTAGATCGCTGGAAGAACGTAAAGTACCTAGCGACTGGAAGAAAGCGCAGGTCGTTCCCATTTTCAAGAAGGGTCATAAATCAGATGCGAATAATTATAGGCCTATTTCGCGTACGTCAATCTGTTGTAGAATAATGGAACATGTTTTGTGTTCTCGTATTATGACGTTCTTAGATAATACAAATCTCCTTCATCATAACCAACATGGATTCCGCAAACAGAGATCATGTGAAACTCAGCTCGCCCTATTTGCCCAAGAAATTCACAGTGCCGTAGACACTGGCGAGCAGATTGATGCCGTATTCCTGGACTTCAGGAAGGCATTTGATACGGTTCCGCACTTACGTTTAGTGAAAAAAATACGAGCTTACGGAATATCGGACCAGGTTTGTGATTGGATTCAGGATTTCCTAGAAGAAAGAACACAACATGTCATTCTTAACGGTTCAAAATCTGCAGATGTAGAGGTAATTTCGGGAGTACCGCAGGGAAGCGTGATAGGACCTTTATTGTTTACAATATACATAAATGACTTAGTTGACAACATCGGTAGCTCCGTGAGGCTATTTGCAGATGACACGGTTGTCTACAAGAAAGTAGCAACATCAGAAGACTCGTACGTACTCCAGGAAGACCTGCAGAGGATTAATGCATGGTGCGACAGCTGGCAGCTTTCCCTAAACGTAGATAAATGTAATATAATGCGCATACATAGGGGCAGAAATCCATTCCAGTACGATTATGCCATAGGTGGTAAATCATTGGAAGCGGTAACGACCGTAAAATACTTAGGAGTTACTATCCGGAGCGATCTGAAGTGGAATGATCACATAAAACAAATAGTGGGAAAAGCAGGCGCCAGGTTGAGATTCATAGGAAGAATTCTAAGAAAATGTGACTCATCGACGAAAGAAGTAGCTTACAAAACGCTTGTTCGTCCGATTCTTGAGTATTGCTCATCAGTATGGGACCCTTACCAGGTTGGATTAATAGAAGAGATAGACATGATCCAGCGAAAAGCAGCGCGATTCGTCATGGGGACATTTAGTCAGCGCGAGAGCGTTACGGAGATGCTGAACAAGCTCCAGTGGCGGACACTTCAAGAAAGGTGTTACGCAATACGGAGAGGTTTATTATCGAAATTACGAGAGAGCACATTCCGGGAAGAGATGGGCAACATATTACTACCGCCCACATATATCTCGCGTAATGATCACAACGAAAAGATCCGAGAAATTAGAGCAAATACGGAGACTTACAAGCAGTCGTTCTTCCCACGCACAATTCGTGAATGGAACAGGGAAGGGGGGATCAGATAGTGGTACAATAAGTACCCTCCGCCACACACCGTAAGGTGGCTCGCGGAGTATAGATGTAGATGTAGATGTAGACATCACAGATTCCTTCGCTGTTTCAGGTAGGGTTTGACGAAGCCGTCCACAGGTGAATCTTCGCGAGCAGCCGTTCGCGTACTGCGCACGCAGACGACTACGGCCGTGGAAAACAGTTGCAGTAAACTGTCCTGTGGCGAAGCAGCAAGAAACGGCCAACATGCCGGGTTTCAAGAAGGCTGGTTCAGCGCGGTCCAGACGTCAAGTCGCCCGCGCCGCCAACAGGTGGGTCGATAAACCAGTTGGCCGTGTGTAACCCGGCGGCTAGCACGGGGGGCTCCGCTCTGCCCTGCACAGCCCAACCCAACCCTGCCCTGCGCTGCCGCGTGTCGGCGCTTGCGCAGTAGTGGGCCGCCCACGAGACGTGTGCTGCAACAGCACTCCACTCCCGAGGCGAGAAAGCGTTCCTCGAGAGGCCATCCCGGTCCCCGTGCCATCATCTCAAGCAGGGCCGAGCTCAGCGGTGCTAGCGACCCAACGTGTGGTGTTCCCGCTTCTGCACTCAGTTTAGTGTCAAATAGGGCACGCGACAAGCCTGCGCACTTGCAGTCAAGCAAAAAATCTCGTACGCTACACAGATGAATGGCGCGGAAGAAGGGAGGGGGCAGGGGGGGGTGGGACATATGACGTATGTGGTACAGGGATCTGGAAGGCAAGCGGCTACGATCTCTTTTAAAGCAGTGGTCGTCAAACTGCGGCCAAAATAAAGCATTCCTGCGGCCTGCCGTGCTCAGTCTCGTTTTATTATAATATGCATGTAGCACCTAACAGCGAGCTCAAAACCTTAAACTAACGTTATGAGCTTCCGAAGAGACCAGCTTTCCTGCCTGGTAACGAACAAAAATTTATACAGATACAGTAACATTTAAATATTTGCTTAATTTTAATCTTATCTTAGGAGAAAGATTAAGGAAAGGCTAACCTACGTTTCTAGCACTTGTAGACTTAGAGAAAGCTTTAGACAATGTTGACTGGAATACTCTCAAATTCTGAAGGCGGCAAGGGTAAAATACAGGGAGCGAAAGGCTATTTACAATTTGTACAGAAACCAGATGGCAGTTATAAGAGTCGAGGGGTATGAAAGGGAAGCAGTGGTTGGGAAGGGAGTGAGACAGGGATGTAGCCTGTCCCCGATGTTATTCAATCTGTATATTGAGCATGCAATAAAGGAAACAAAAGAAAAGATGGAGTAGGTATTAAAATCCATGGAGAAGAAATAAAAACTTTGAGGTTCGCCGATGACATTGTAATTCTGTCAGAGACAGCAAAGGACTTGGAAGAGCAGTTGAATGGAATGGACAGTGGCTTGAGAGGAGGATATAAGATGAACATCAACAAAATCAAAACGAGGATAATGGAATGTAGTCGAATTAAGTCGGGTGATGCTGAGGGAATTGAATTAGGAAATGAGACACTTAAAGTAGTAAAGGACTTTTGCTATTTGGAGAGCAAAATAACTGGTCATGGTCGAAGTAGAGAGGATATAAAATGTAGACTGGCAATGGCAAGGAAAGCGTTACTGGAGAAGAAAAATTTGTTAACATCTAGTATAGACTTAAATGTCAGGAAGTCGTTTCTGAAAGTACGCAGTGTAGCCATGTATGGAAGTGAAACGTGAACGATACATAGTTTGGACAAGAAGAGAATAGAAGCTTTCGAAATGTGGTGCTACAGGAGAATGCTGAAGATTAGATGGGTAGATCACATAACTAATGAGGTGGTACTGAATAGAATTGGGGGGGGGGGGGGAAGAGGAGTTTGTGGCACAACTTGACTAGAAGAAGGGATCGATTGGTAGGACATGTTCTGAGACATCGAGGGATCACCAATTTAGTATTGGAGGGCAGCGTGGAGGGTAAAAATCGAAGAGGGAGGCCAAGAGGTGAATACACTAAGCAGATTCAGAAGGATGTAGGCTGCAGTAGGTACTGGGAGATGAAGAAGCTTGCACAGGATAGAGTAGCATGGAGAGCTGCATCAAACCAGTCTCAGGACTGAAGACCACAACAACTACTCAATTTTAATTGACGCTTGTGAATTCGGCCATGAGCTTAGTAAGCTTATCTTAAGGGGAAGAGAGTTAAGTAGCGCCGTCACAGTGGGATTAGAGGGTGTGTGAGAGAGGAAGTTTTATTGTTTGTCTTCCAATTCTGACAACACACGGACGAGCACGACACGTTGATCAGGTGCTCTTGTATAAATTTTGACTGTGAAATAAGATAGTGTAGGGACAGCGCAAGGCAGAGATGGTCATCTTCAAATGCGGTACTTATTTGCAACAAGGAACACTGAATTAATTGTGTTGTAATATAACGCAGTGACTGGAGAAAAATTTGCATTTAGATCATTTACAGAACTTTTGTGATGGTGTCTCATACTCAATTTTTTTGTGTCATCAGTCTTCTGACAAGGTTTGATGGCGCCCACCACAAATTCCTCTCCTGTGCCAATCTTTTCATCACAGAGTAGCACATGCAACCTACGTTCTCAATTATTTGTTGTGTGTATTCCAATCTGTTTTCCTCCGTAGTTTATGCAATAGTGAATTTAAATGGAAGTACCAATACTGTTATCAATCGAAGTAATTTGCACACATAGTAAAACAAACAATACTTCAGCATGCAACTCTAGTGTCACAATTGTTAGATCGCAGAGGTTGGCAGCAATGTGAAACAGATCACAGTCGACGAGAAGAGTTCCGAATGGTGTCAACTTTTAACATTCAGCCACCTTATCATTTCCTTACCATGGCGCCGGCCAGTGTGGCCGAGCGGTTCTAGGCGCTTCGTCCGGAACCGCGCTGCTGCTACGGTCGCGAGTTCGAATCCTGCCTCGGGCATCGATGTGTGTAATGTCCTTAGGTTAGTTAGGTTTAAGTAGTTTTAAGTTCAGGGGACTGATGACGTCAGATGTTATGTCCCATAGTGCTTAGAGCCATTTGAACCATGTGCGGCCCGAGATGGCTCCCGACAAGGTCAGGATTGGCTCTTGAGAAAAAAGTTTGACAATCGATGGGTTAAACTAATTTCGGGGTAAACGGTTTCATTACAACACATCTCCCGACACCAACACGAGATATTGCGAGGGAAAATTGCTTCGAGGTGAACAGATAATGGTTTACTGGAGAAAATAAAACAATGCGTCATACAATGACGTAATTTCGCTAGTACCTTCAGTTGTATGTGTGGAAACCGTCTGCAACATGTATTATAATTAAAACATCATGCCTCAAGACTCGGGGTCCGTCTCAAAAGTGTTAACTTGAATGCCAGATCCCTTCCTGTCTTTATAGTTAACCCGAAGGAGGGAAATCGTGTGAACATAGTTGTACGTGTTACCGTATTTTAACTGGTTGTTGTGCATCGTATTTTCTGAGGTGGACACTGGAGAAGAACAGCCCAGCATTTGCTGGTGAGTGTATGTGTATGTGTATATGTGTGTGTGTGTGTGTGTGTGTGTGTGTGTGTGTGTGTGTGTGTGTGTCAGTCTGCTTAGTCTACATCAGCATCAATACTTAGCAAGCCACCTGGCGGTGTGTAGCGAATGATAAATCTTGTACCAATAACCAATCCCTCGTTCCGTGTTCGAGTCACGAATAGCGCGTGGGAAGAAATGTTGCAAGCCTCTGTTTCAACTCTAATGTCTCGACTTTACTCGTCGAGATCATTTCGCGAGATGTATGTGGGAGGAATTACGTTATCCGATTCGTCCCGGAAAGTACTCTCTCCAACTTTCAACACTAACTTATCCGTGATGCACAACGCCTCTCTTGCCGCGTCTGCCACTCGAGTTTGTTGAGCATTTCTAAGGCTATCGCGACAACTAACCGACCTTGTGACGAAAGGTGTCGCTTTTCGTTGTAGGAAAACAATGATCAAGTTTCGAATAAATCACTGGTACAGAGGATTGACAGTGCAGCTATCTTAAGTCGTCCGACTGTTTCTAGTAACGGCAATAGGAGGTTCGTAGGAAAATACACGGGCAAGGAAGGAATTCACGTTTCAAGAATATGCAACATAGTTACAGACAGGTCTATCCTTAATTTGGTCTGAGTAACAGCCGCCCGGAGAGGCTCTCCAAGCCGGAACAACTGGCTAGTTTAGTCCTTGCGCAGGCCTTTATAGCTGCCAGCGGCACAATACTCCTGATACTATTATCTTGTCATGAGTTCTGCGGACGTGAATAGGTCCCTCGGAAGCGGCGGCCTCTGACAGCGCTGGTACCGCTGTCCGGTGTGTATGCGACATGGACAGCTCGTGATGCTGAGGTGTGCAGGGGTTACGTAGACTATACGCATCTCCGAACTGCTCGAGGGGTTGCCGCTCCTTTCTCCGTAGATATCCGCTATAGTAGATGCACTCAAAATGGTTCAAATAGCTCTGAGCACTATGGGACTTAACATCTGAGGTCACCAGTCCCTAGAACTTAGAACTACTTAAACCTAACTAAACTAAGGACATCACACAGATCCATGCCCGAGGCAGGATTCGAACCTGCGACAGTAGCGGTCGCGCGGTTCCAGACTGAAGCGTCTAGAACCGCTCGGCCACACCGGCCGGCAATAGATACACTGAAGAGCCAAAGAAACTGGTACACCTGCCTAATATCGAGTAGGACCCAAGCGAGCACGCAGAAATGCCGCAACACGGCGTGGCATGGACTCGACTCATGTCCCAAATAGTGCTGGAGGGACTCGACACCATGAATCCTGCAGGGGTGTGCATAAATCTGTAAGAGTACGAGGGGGTGGAGATCTGAACAGCACGTTGCAAGGCATCCCAGTAACGCTAAACAATGTTCATGTCTAAGGAGTTTGGCGGCAGCGGAAATGTTTAAACTCGGAAGTGTGTTCCTGGAGCCAATCTGTAGCAATTCTGGGCGTGTGGAGTCGCATTTTTCTGCTGGAATGACCCAAGTCCGCACAATGGACTTTAATGGATGCAGCTGATCAGACAGGATGCTTACCTACTTGTCACCTGTCAGAGTCGTATCTAGACGTATCAGGTGTCCCATATCACTCCAACTGCACATGCCCCATACCATTACAGAGCCTGCACCGGGTTGAACAGTCTCCCGGTGACATGCAGGGTCCATGGATTCATGAGGTTGTCTCGATATCCGTACACGTCTGTCCACTCGATACAATTTGAAACGACACTCGTCCGACCAGGCAACATGTTTCCAGTCATCAACAGTCCAATGTCGGTGTTGACGGGCCCAGGCGAAGCGTATAACTTTATTTCGTGCAGTCATCAAGTATACACGAGTGGGTCTTCGGCTCCGGAAACCAATATCGACGATGTTTCGTCGCAGAAGGATTGCACTTTAACGATTCTCTCCAGTCGTCGTTGGTTCTGTTCTTGCAGATCGTTTTCCGACCGCAGAGATGTCTGAGATTTGATTTTTTACCGGATTCCTGATATTCACGGTACACTCGTGAAATGGTCGTAAGGGAACTTCCCCACTTCATCGGTACTTCCGAGATGATGTCCCCCATCGCTCGAGCGCCAACTATAACACCACGTTCGAACTTACTTAAACCTTGATAACGTGCCACTGTAGCAGCATTAACGGATCTAACAACTGCGCCGGACACTTGTTGTCTTATACAGGGTGTTACAAAAAGGTACGGCCAAACTTTCAGGAAACATTCCTCACACACAAAGAAAGAAAATATGTTATGTGGGCTTTCCATGTTAGAGCTCATTTTATTACTTCTCTTCAAATCACATTAATCATGGAATGGAAACACACAGATAGAGAAGATCCAAAGAAGAGCGGCGCGTTTCGTCACAGGGATATTTGGTAACCGTGACAGCGTTACGGAGATGTTTAACAAACTCAAGTGGCAGTCTCTGCAAGAGAGGCGCTCTGCATCGCGGTGTAGCTTGCTCGCCAGGTTTCGAGAGGGTGCGTTTCTGGATGAGGTATCTAATATATTGCTTCTCCCTACTTATACCTCCCGAGGAGATCACGAATGTAAAATCAGAGAGATTAGAGCACGCACGGAGGCTTTCAGACAGTCGTTCTTCCGGCGAACCATACGCGACTGGAACAGGAAAGGGAGGTAATGACAGTGGCACGTAAAGTGCCCTCCGCCACACACCGTTGGGTGGCTTGCGGAGTATAAATGTAGATGTAGCAACAGAACGTACCAGCGTGACTTCAAACACTTTTTTACAGGAAATGTTCAAAATGTCCTCCGTTAGCGAGGATACATGCATCCACCCTCCGTCGCATGGAATCCCTGATACGCTGATGCAGGCCTGGAGAATGGCGTATTGTATCACAGCCGTCCACAATACGAGTCTCTACATTTGGTACCGGGGTTGCGTAGACAAGAGCTTTCAAATGTCCCCATAAATGGAAGTCAAGAGGGTTGAGGTCAGGAGAGCGTGGAGGCCATGGAATTGGTCCGCCTCTACCAATCCATCGGTCACCGAATCTGTTGTTGAGAAGCGTACGAACACTTCGACTGAAATGTGCAGGAGCTCCATCGTGCATGAACCACATGTTGTGTCGTACTTGTAAAGGCACATGTTCTAGCAGCACAGGTATGAAATCATGATAACGTACTCCATTGAGTGTAGGTGGAAGAACATGGGGCCCAATCAAGACATCACCAACAATGCCTGCCCAAACGTTCACAGAAAATCTGTGTTGATGACGTGATTGCACAATTGCGTGCGGATTCTCGTCAGCCCAGACATGTTGATTGTGAAAATTTACAGTTTGATCACGTTGGAATGAAGCCTCATCCGTAAAGAGAACATTTGAACTGAAATGAGGATTGACACATTGTTGGATGAACCATTCGCAGAAGTGTACCCGTGGAGGCCAATCAGCTGCCGATAGTGCCTGCACACGCTGTACATGGTATGGAAACAACTGGTTCTCCCGCAGCACTCTCCATTCAGTGACGTGGTCAACGTTACCTTGTACAGCAGCAACTTCTCTGACGCTGACATTAGGGTTATCGTCAACTGCACGAAGAATTGCCTCGTCCGTTGCAGGTGTCCTCGTCGTTCTAGGTCTTCCCCAGTCGCGAGTCACAGGCTGGAATGTTCCGTGCTCCCTAAGACGTCGATCAATTGCTTCGAACGTCTTCCTGTCGGGACACCTTCGTTCTGGAAATCTGTCCGATACAAACGTACCGCGCCACGGCTATTGCCCCATGCTAATGCATACATCAAATGGGCATCTGCCAACTCCGCACTTGTAAACATTGCACTGACTGCAAAACCACGTTCGCGATGGACACTAACCTGTTGATGCTACGTACTGATGTGGTTGATGCTAGTACTGTAGAGCAATGAGTCGCATGTTAACACAAGCACCGAAGTCAACATTACCTTCCTTCAATTGGGCCAACTGGCGGTGAATCGAGGAAGTACAGTACATACTGACGAAACTAAAATGAGCTCTAACATGGAAATTAAGCGTTTCCGGACACATGTCCACATTACATCTTTTCTTTATTTGTATGTGAGGAATGTTTCCTGAAAGTTTGGCCGTACCTTTTTGTAACACCCTGTATAGGCGTTCCCGCCCGCATCGCCGTTTTCTGCCTGTTTACGTATCTTTGTATTTGAAAACGTATGCCTATACCAGTTTCTTTGGCGCTTCAGTGTACATTAACAATACTCAAGAATCTGTCGAACAAGAGCCTTGTAAGCCACTTTTTCTGGCTGAATTATATTTTCTTAAGACTCTTCCTATGAATCTGACTAGCATGTGTTTTACATGGTCATTCCACTTAAGGTCGCTTTGGATACATGCCCCTAAATATTTTGTGATAGTTACTGTTTTCAGCAATTTGTCATGACTAATGTAGTTGTACAGTTGCGGGTTTCTTTTCCCGTGAATGCGCAATGTGTTACGTTTATTTACGTTCGGGGTTAACTACCAGCGCCTGCACCATTCATCAATTCTCTGCAGGTCATTCCGCAAATATATACTGTCTTCTAGCGCTGCTACTTTCTTCCAAAAAACCACATCTTCCGCTAACAATCTTAAAGAGTTTCCTACACTTTCTACTAGATCTTGTATATACACTGTGAACAGCGACGGAACCATCACACCTCCTTGGGGTACTCTGAAAATTACATCTGTAGATTTTGTTCCGTTAAGAGCGACGTTTTGAGTTCTCTGTGAACGGAAGTCTTTAATCCAGTCGCGAAATTGGCCCGATACTTGGTAAGTTCGATAATTTGCCGCGCGGATTAGATACAGGTCTCTCTCATCTCTTTCTCCCGCAAGCATGCGCGCTGCGCATTGAACCACACGAGGTGGTCAACAGAATAGCTAATAAAACCACGGACAAATGAAGAGCTGCCACCTACAAAAACGTACCGAGCGTGAAGCACCGTCCAACAAATGTATTTGCACTTTTTATACCGCAAATCTCTCTTCTCAACATTGTTTTGACCACAGGATATCGCCATATAAAGCTACTTGTGTTATCGAGGTAAAATACAAGTTGAATTCTATAAGCAGTTCCGTAAAAAGCGCTGTGTTTTCACTCGTGAACGGGACTACGCCGCTTCTGTAGGCTGTTCAGTGTGACTTTGGAGGGTCATTTCGAGCCAACAGTGCGCGCGCATTGTCACTTGTAACCGTAGTAAGAAGCGTAAGTAACAAGTACAGGCTGGCGACTTCATATGTGGAGCTAACCAGCTTGGGACTGAGCAAGGCACCGATACGATGGCAAGAAGTAGGAAGACAGACTTCCTAACGCTGTATTTGTACGTTAATAAAGTTTGCATAATAACCAAGACTGAAGATAAACAGATGCAATTTACACACAACCAAGGATTCCTACTGATGTTTTGTAGTCCTTCGTCCTAGTCGTGACTAGCTCTGGTATCTCAATGTAGTGCACAAATGTGAATCCAATAAAAGTGAGCCATGCCAAAATGTTACAACGCAGTACATATTTATTACTGTGCTTAAAAAAAGCTGTAGGTGCAGAAACGTACATATTGCTACGCTACTTCCATTTGCAGTCTAACAAAACTGCTTTAGTGACAGTCCGCACAGAACCAGGCTACCTGAATCTACTCGTGTGACTTTTGATCTGCTTCTTGATCACGCCAAATTACACAGGCAAAATCGGTACCGTATCGTGTTTAAGTATTTGTAGAAGATCACTTCTGGTCCAGATGTACCAACATGTGCAAATGGTTCAAATGGCTCTGAGCACTATGGGACTTAACATCTGAGGTCATCAGTCCCCTAGAACTTAGAACTACTTAAACCTAACTAAGCCCTAAGGACATCAAATACATCCATGCGCGAGGCAGGATTCGAACCTGCGACAGTAGCGGTCGCGTGGATCCAAACTGTAGCGACTAGAACACGCTCGGCCACCCCGGCCGGCAACATGTGCAAACACATTATCTGTAAATTTGGTTCACACAATGGTGACTCAACGTTTCAACATTGGGCATCCCGTCGAGTCATAATCTCCCCCCCCCCGCTCGCCACCAACCCTTCATATGTTGACGATGCCGTTTCTCTGGAATTTCCAATTAGTATGGCAGAAGAAATTCTGCTGAGGAATACTGCTTAGCCATTAACTGCAGCAACAAGAAACACGATGTATCAAGTGAACAATAAATAGTTCCTTTAAAATCTAACGCTAGAGGTGATTTAAACATACTGACACTAACAGTAAGTGAAAATTTTTCACCGTACTCAGAACTTTCGTATTAAAAAGGCTTTATAATAAAGCACTAAAGCGCTAAGTTTATGAATAGTGATGTGTAGACAACTAATTTATGAAAAATGAACCAAAGAAAGCAATTCCGCAAGACCAACGGGTGAACTACACAGTACGTGGATTGCTTTTTCACATTTTTACAAGAGTAATGAAAAAACGTTTTTAAATCTCTCACTGTCTCTCAAAACATTTGCCTTTAAAATGATACACTTCTGTATGCATTCGAAGCATTTCTACATGCACTTTTTCGTTCTATTGTTGGTACCTCAAACAACAGTTTTCTAATGGTTCAACAGGTTCTTTCGTTGATGAAAATTGCTGTCATCGAATTTTCGTTCTACGTAAGTGAACTAAAAGGGGTCATTTGACGGTTAATCTTGTGAATACAGGCAAGGAGATATTACTTTGATGTTTTCTTCTGTATCCATTAGTATTCTACTGTCAGCAACAGTTATACTTTTTGTGACAGCTAGGACTGTCATACGAAGAATAATGGGAAATTTTTAGACGTTTTTCCTCGTTTCATTGGTTACTTTTGCGTAGTGATGGGACAACTGACTGGTTTTAAGAACCCACTGGCCACTCGATTGTTTATTTGATTCAGTCGATTAGACAAATGGAACAACTGTATGAAACTATTCTCTACGCCACGTCAGCTACACGAACGCAAGTCTGAGTGTTTCACTTATTGTGAGATAACCGACTAATCCAATCTCCCGAGGGTATCGCCACTTATACGAATATGGTGTTAACACGGTGGGCAGAACTTCATATCTTTTATCTTAAATAAAAAGCTTTACCTACAGGAATTACATCTTTAAGTTATGATGATTACAAATTTATGGACATTACGGAAAAAAATAAATTTTTCGACAAATATGGGTGCACCGATCGAAAGTACATTAAAAAGCATAGAAATTTTATTCGAAGTATTTTTTTTAAATATTTGTTACCATCTCAACATCATTCATTCATAAATATTAAACTTACTTTTTTTTTCAAGGGATTTTTTTGCGCACCTAACGGCCTTATGGGCATGTATAAAAAAATATTTCTCTTATTTTGCTGTACATTACAACATATTCAAAACCTATCAAAACTGCAGCGTATACCACGGGTAGTAAATGCTTATTTACACGTTAGTTTTGGCGCACAACAAGAGTCCGCGTAGTTGCGCAGACTGCCTCAACTCGCCACCTCCACCCTGCTGCTTATTGTTGCACGAAATTGAAGTCTACAGCATGTTCGTGTCTGAAAGGGCATACGATGTTCTACCGATAAAGCCGAAGCAGTTACTTACTTATAACATTACCGCCTGTGATAGCGTGAAATTGACTTTATATTCTGCCTCTGATAATCGCCGGCCGCGGTGGTCTCGCGGTTCTAGGCGCGCAGTCCGGAACCGCGCGACTGCTACGGTCGCAGGTTCGAATCCTGCCTCGGGCATAGATGTGTGTGATGTCCTTAGGTTAGTTAGGTTTAAGTAGTTCTAAGTTCTAGGGGACTGATGACCACCGCTGTTAAGTCCCATAGTGCTCAGAGCCATTTGCACCATTTGAACCTCTGATAATCAAGAGCCTCAAATGTTACGTAGAATTTTTCTGAAAATTATCTTTGCCGGTAACGTTATAGGATAAGTGTTTCCTTCATGTTTTGTTGGACCTCAGTTACTTTCGTAAAAGTTGCGAATGATGATAATACTGTTACTTTCATTTATGGACTTCGAGAAAAATAAATGACTGCAGGTTCTAATGAATGTATGAATTTGAATAAACAGTAATTAAGCGCAAAATGGCTTTTGAAATAACCACGACCCAGACAAAAAGCTTCCGTATTTAGTTGTCTCACTAGCATCGAATGAAAGTGGTTCTTCAAATGACATAGTCTTAATGCCACAAAATATTTTTTACGGTTTTTATGGACATTCAGTCTACACACCTAAATACAGCTCAATTTTACTACTACAGCTTACCGACAAATACCTAATTCCATCCAAGACCTAATAAAAGAGTGCAAGAGAGCTTTTCACACTCGTACATGTCCTTTTATAATATTCTAATAGTGTTATCTTCGCGTACTTTTTATCTCGTTACCAGTACAAGGTTCATGCATCACTGCATGACATACATGTTAGAATCAAAAAAACTAAATATTGCTTCACTTCAGTGTACTAGACGCCGTCATTTAGTAATTGTTTCTCTTCATACGAGGGAAAATTCGTTAAGTCTGGCTGTGACGCACTTACTAACGCGTGTGCCTTCAACACGTTTGTACTCGTAGGTCTCCACTTCATAGGTCCCGTGGTCGTCTCAAAGTCCTTTCGAGAGGAAACAAGACAATGTGGCAACCTGATGCAAAGAACACTTGAGTGTTGTAACTGGTAGTATGTGATCTGAAGACGTATCTTTTTGATACCGGAAGTGAAGAGTATCACAACAGAAACAAACGTGATGCATCATTAAACGAAATAAACTGTACGGTAAAAAACTGAATGACGCAGACAACAGTGGAGGAAATAAAAGAAAATAAAAACTGTGTTCACAGTACTGACGAGAAATACATGTCAAGCTTGTCATTGGTTCCCATCTGCTCATCCGCTTTATTCCCCCATAATTAATTGTTTCTTCTTTTCGTTTGTTCACGGCCACGGCACATAATGCAACTGCCACAAAGAAAGCAAGAACTGCTGATTTCCTTTTAGCACTTGGCATTTTTAGCACTGTGGGCACAATAGTTTACTGACAAGCAGTCTGTGGCGACTTTTCCCGTTCGTATCAGAGCGCTTTAACCCTCGCAATAACAAAGTGTGTTTTATGTCCACAACGTAAGAACATTATAGTCCAGTCAATTACTTTATATTTTATAACTTCGAAAAAAAATGTATATAATGAATTTTTCTACCAGATTCCATAAAGGTTTCAAATTTTTCAGTCTTAATAGTAGATGTCACTGTCGACAAAAAATATCATATTTTTAATGTTTTTTTATTTTTAAAGCGTGGGCATTAGTACTTCCTCTGCCCACGGTAATGTGCGTTATGGAAAATGCGTTGGCATTGCTAAGGTTATGGGGAGAAAGTATAACGTCGTGTCCCACATGAAGCCTACTAAGCATCAATGCATTGTAATATTCTGATTATCACCAATTCCATCCTATTGACTCCCGTCAATATGTGCTTGATTTGGGCTATCTGGAAATTAAGACTACAATTAGAAGAATCTATCCAGACTAACGATATTATGCAACTGCTGTGACACACACAATTCTAAGTATAACAAAAGCTATGTGGACACCAAAACCGGCTGGACGTCAGCCTGAACCGATAAACTGGCGGTACGATGAGGCACGCAGGCTCCAAAAATTTATTGAAATCGTTGAGTTAATCGGAATGACAGTAATGGAGGCAAAATACACGGTTTTGCGGAACGGAATTCAACAGACGTGCAGACTTAGCGTTACCGGGTAGAAAAATAGAAAAACCGGTCGCAACTTTATATTTAACAGGATATTTTCTCCTAAAAACTGGACTACCTATTTTAAACAGAGATAGTCAATTCGTTATTCTCTATCGATTATTAATAACTGATTGGTCAGTGTTTAGCGAGATCAACCATAAACGTGCTTGAACTAAAACAATCAGTAAACAGCCTTATAATCTGACAATCGTAATAGCAACTAAGTGCTCTGTCTTCTTAGTTGTTCATTCTTCTTCAGAAGTTTATCTTATATCAAACTAAAAGTTCTTCATTAAATGGAACATAAACAATTATCTATTCTCCTGGTATGGAAGGCGAAAGATTTTCCCAAACTTACGTCTTTCAATTGTATGGCTCTGAGCACTATGGGACTTAACATCTACGGTCATCAGTCCCCTAGAACATAGAACTACTTAAACCTAACTAAGGACAGCATACAACACCCAGCCATCACGAGGCAGAGAAAATCCCTGACCCCGCCGGGAATCGAACCCGGGAACCCGGGCGTGGGAAGCGAGAACGCTACCGCATGACCACGAGATGCGGGCTTTCAATTGTAAAGAAATAATCTTTAGTAAAGCTAAATATTCACACTACTCATATGAATCTAATTTATGAAGAACTTTTTTTTTTAAATAATTTCATGACGCTCTTGGTTGGATAATCTCTGTACCAGCGAAGCGCCACGTTGTACTTTGCCTCGGTTGCTCTTCGCGTATCGTGGTTGTCATGTGCATTAGGCTCGTTCAGTCTACAAAGAAAAACGTAGGAGAAAGACATAAGAATAGCGTTGGTAGAAGTGTCTATATATCCTAATGGTATATTCGTCGCACGTTCGTTAATAGTTTGGAACTAGGTTTGCCAACTGTAAGGCTTTCTACAGTCGTTTCCGGCCAAGTACATACAAGTCCGGCCTGTTCGGCTTTTGTTAGACTTTTAAGCGATGAAACAGAAAATCCACTACTAACGCCCGTCCCTAAACAATGACGAACGCGCGAGGAATAAATGTGTTGAGGAAAAAGGAAGTGGATGTATAGCTGAACCAAACAATGCTAGTCTTATGTCAGTGTCCTATGTTTTTCTTCGTAGGCCGAACTAGCTCAACACACAATGGCATAATCACGCTGTGCGCACGGTGATCGAGGCGAAGTAGAATGTGGCGATTAGCCGATGCCAACCCGCCCCTTCTTCGCGCTCGCGCGTCGCTCTTACCCGTGTTGGGACACGCAAGTGCGAACCACAGGCAGTCTGCGCTGCTCTGCTATCATTACTGCCACGTTATTCAGCTGTTCAGCGATTATTTTAAGCCAGTTGAAGGTATCTCTAGCAAAAAGCTAGCTGTAACTGATAACTGACAAACTATTTAAAATACACAACTTGCTATTTAAAGTAGGTAGTGCAGCTTTTAGGGCAGGGGCGGGCAGGAATCCTGCACGTGTGCGGTGCACTTGCACGCGTGCAGTTAACAGGTGTTCTGCGTGCACACAGGGGCAAGCTGGTCACCCGCTTATCTCCCCTCCCCACCATACCTTCTGTCCGCTCCTTCCTCTGCAATGCGTTTTGTTTCCTAGCTTGCTTTACTGAATGTAGGAATAAGTTTAGTAGTAGTAGTAGTAGTAGTGCTTGAAAGATATCGTGGTTTGAAAGAGTACCTATTACCTAAGATACGTTTTATTTAATTATCACAGGTGGGGTGGAACAAAATAAGGTTAGTAGGAGTGCTTGAAAGATGTCTTGTTTTGAAAGAGTACCTATTACCTACGATACGTTTTATTTAATTATCACAGGTGGAGTGGAACAAAATTTCTACATACAGACAAATGCAAGCAGTTACTTAAATTTTCATCACTGATGTTTGCTATTAACCGACACTTACTAATTCAGCAAATGGTTTTCCAGCTCTCGCTATATTAAGCTCGTACCGCTGGGCTATTATTGTTGTCGTCCTGAAAAACTGAAAACGGTGCTCCATAAAATGTTAAATCAGTTACATGAGAGACATGACGAAAGGAAATCGCAGATCTCTCGTGACCACAGCAACTACGACAGATTCATCTAGTATCGTCAGATCGCTCTTCTGAAGCTCAGTCAATTTCCCCATCCGCTCAGAATCCGACAATAAATTGTACTCATCCTTGTGAAATTTGTTATAATGGCCTTCAATACTAAACTTCCGCTGACCAGCGAGAATACTGCCACATATTAAACATTTTGAATTTTCACGTTTTTTGCACAAAGAAAAAATGATTCTCCCATTCCTTTTTAAAACATAGCAAATCTCCACTTCTCCGTTTCCTTGTTTCACTCTGCATTTTCCGGTTCTTGAAATACAACGTTGACTACGTAGTGGTCGCTACGCATCAACGTCCGCAGCTTTTAGCCTGGTACTACACTGCCGCAACCTGCCGGCTGTCACCACTGCCCCAGTCGACGATTGCACGCGAGCAGCACACTTGCAGCGCTGTGCGCTCATGAGCCGCGTGCAACGTTTGCCCGCCCCTGTTTTAGGGCAATATTTACGGTTAAACATAGATCCGATTCGGCTTTTCTATTCTTGAACCCGGCAACCTCACTTGGAACGAGCCTTAGTTGTGCGTTTTCTATTTCGTCGCTGAAAAGCCTAACAAACGCCGACAGGCCGGACATTTATGCTTATATATATTTGGCCGGGCACGATCGTAAAAACCAGTACATGTCCGGCTAAAGGTGGACACCTGACAACACTATACAGACTGGCTGGGCGAGAAACCAACTCGGCGGACTAGGGGAAGCAACGGGCCATGGACACGAGTAGACCTGACCGGGTTGTCCAGCAAGTTACGCTCCCGACCAAGTACCGTTTGGGACACGCTGCGAGACTACGGGGTGCGTTGGTTAAAACCTGTAGTGTGTGAATGACAAATCGTAACCATGGCAGTGTTCCGTAAAAGATTAGGCAGATATATCTTACACACTTAGAAAACAGCCTCTTATAGGCGTCACTCCTTTCAGGTTTGCCACTTTGATGAAGAATCAGGGGACGAATATCTGTATTACTTACGAGTGACCGGCGCCTGCGGGACAGTAGAGTGTCCGTAAGCGCGCCGGCCCCCTGGCGACGCGATCGACCCGCGGCGCGCGGCAATTAGCGCAATTATTAGCGGCCAGCTGAGCAGGCGCCGCGGCCGGAAATTCAATTCGGCGCCGGCGGCCGGGGCCCGCGGCTGCAGCGCGTCGCCACTTGTCGCCCGCTGCTGCTGCCGGCGCTGGCGACGCACAGTAGAATGGAGTCGAGTGGGGCAGACTCGGCGCGGCGCGACCGTTTAATGGGACCCTGTCTGCGCTGACTCTGCGGCCGCCGCGCCGTACTAATTTCTGCTGACAATACCTCGCGGATTACCTTTCAGCTCGGGAAGACCGAGCACAGCTCGGCAAACGTAACAACAGGTGGAGAACCCAGGACAAGGAAGGAAGGAAGGAACATCAGCATTTAACACCCCGTCGACGACGAGAGAACCGGGGGGGGGGGGGGGGGGGAAGAGGAGGAGGAGGAGGAGGAGGAGGAGGAGAAATTGAGTCAAAACCACGGCCTCATCCATCCGCGCTCAAGCAGAGACGAACTTACACGAGGTTTTAAAGTTTCCCAAAAGGAAAAGGGCGAACTCATGCAAAGATGTTCAGATGTTTCCGTCTAGCGAATTGGGAGATTATTATATTTCTATTCAAAATTGTATGGAAAAATATGTCGACTGTTTAGAACGATCCGGTTCGTCGGCCTGTACGCAAATCGTTAGCACAGGTTGTGAGTTAACCATTGAAAGACTGTCGCTTTTATGTCAGCGCAACAGAAATTGTAATCTGTACGTGGTTAGTGAAATTTGAACGGTGATAGCGCACAACAAAGACATAAAAACATGAGCGGAAAATCTGTTCCTGTTATGAGAGTTGAAAACATTACATTACTTATGCTACTCCACTTTTTATACAACAAACGCAGTTTGCAAACACGATCAAGCAAAGGACGAAAAAGGATGGGCTGTCATCCACACCGTTACGGGTTCTTTCGCGCCTGGCAGTACCACTACGACGGCTGTTCGGAAAGTAAGTTCCGATCGGTGGCGAAATGGAA
This sequence comes from Schistocerca cancellata, assembly GCF_023864275.1. Lineage (NCBI taxonomy): Eukaryota > Metazoa > Arthropoda > Insecta > Orthoptera > Acrididae > Schistocerca > Schistocerca cancellata. The sequence goes on from NC_064626.1 coordinate 219,645,817, forward strand.
ATAACTGTGAAAATCGGATGACGTTTTACACAGATGTGTCTGGTAGAGTCTCTAGTATGCCTGTCGCTCCTTTCAATTCTGAGAGCATAGTGAACACGCAAAGATGCCTAGAAAATAATGTCAAGTATGAGGACCTGGTGAGAGATTTCGCCTGATGTCCTGCAGCCCACATTACGTAACTGTCATGCGTTTCGTTCTTCATGACAAGTCTCGGCCGCACTCTGCATGGGGAATATACGAGATCCTCCTGCAGCGTTTTCGATGGGAAGTGTTTGATCATCGACAATACAGCCCGTAATTTGGTCTTCCTGAGTTTCGGCTCTGCTCAAATGAGCCGCTTGCTATGAGGATCACATTTTGTCACAGGCAACGAGCGTAGGGAATTGGCACAAAGCACAGGCGGTTGTCTTATACGACGAGGGTATTAGAAAGTTGGTACAATGCTACGACAAATGCCTAACTCGGAGCAGCGGCTATGTAGAAAAGCAGCTGTGAGGTGTAGCTAACTATTGCAAATAAAACATAGGTCAGGACTCATTTCCAAGAATCCCTGTGTCTAATCAATGATTATATACAGAATGTAGATAAAGTTGCTCCTAACTACTTAGTGTTTAAATGCTTGTCATTTGCATATTCAAGCATGGAAAGGGCAGGCCAGAAGTCAGGACCGGAAAGTATTCAAGTAACTTAACGTACAGTTTCGCAGTTACATGAATCATTCAATGTATTCTGGGTTGAAAATAGTTCCCTACCCGTGGCACGTCTGTCTTCTGGTAGAGGTCACTCAAATTACAGCAATAAACGCGATAACTGCTATGCGCCAAATTACAACAATGCAAGAGCCACTTTATAAAAATACAGCACGTGATTGTGTTGTTTTTCTTGTGGTTCTAGCGAATACTACCCCATGTGATCGTGCTCTGCTTTTCCACCAAGGCGCGCCGGCCAGTGTGGCCGAGCGCTTCTAGGCGCTTCAGTTTGGAACCGCATGACCGCTACGGTCGCAGGTTCGAATCCTGCCTCGGGCATGGATGTGTGTGATGTCCTTAGGTTAGTTAGGTTTCAGTAGTTTTAAGTTCTAGGGGACTGATGACCTCAGCAGTTAAGTCGCATAGTGCTCAGAGCCATTTGAACCATTCCACAAAGGCGATACCATTGTAAACATTCGTATTTAGTGGCAGATACAAGCAGATTCTCAACTGAAGAACCTGTTCTTAGCGTATGGGCGCATGGAAAGAAATGAACGGGAGAGAGATATGGTAAAATCATGCAAAACCTTTTTTAATCGCTTCAAGAAAGAAGCCCTAACGGTGACTCAATCTTCGGATATTGGAAAGAAAAGCCTTTTCAACTGGATCTGTGACAGATGCACCACGCAATGAAAAACCCAAGAAACTTGACAACGTTAACGAAGCCACGGAACGGTTAAATGCATCATTGCCTCGTTCGTCAGCAAAATCAACAGGGAAGCCGTCGGCGGAGATGACCATGCCAACAACCACCATGCGTCATTGGATGAAGAAAGACGGTTACCGTTCATTTCGACCCGACGGCATCAATGAAGTGAACTGATTCGTGTTAAAAGTTACCTGCAGCTTTTCCAATATTAACGGCTTACCTTAAGATTGTGATGACAGATGAACGTGTTGTGTATCTTAGTTCTCGATTTGCGTATCTTAGTTCTGATCACGAAATGTTTATATCTGGGTGAAAGACAATCAACGACCTCCAACTCTTCGCCGAGAATGATGGTCAGCATACAGAGAGTTTGAAATACGTAAGACGTTTGTAAGAACATTTATTTCTGTGGTATTTCATTCTTGCCTGTATCTTTTTCTGTTAAATACTATTTCTGCTAGTTTCATGTACATGTTTCCCTTTCATTTTGCTTTATGTTTGAATACAACAGCATTAAACATTCCCGATCGTTACTTCTGGCCCGCCCTGTTCAACATTTCATGCAAATTTGACTTTAATCCGCCTCCATGGTGTTCAATATCAATGGTCGGAAGTGTAGATCTTTAATTGAACTCAGTTGCAGTGGATGCGCAATTCAATATGAATTTGTAATGAGAACGGCGTTTACAGCCACTGATTTATTTCGTAGCGCAAACATCATTGTTAGTTTGGTTCCAGGTAACAGCACTTGTGGTCAGTATGGAACCAAATGCTACGGAAATGTCTGTCTACGTCTTCGGGGCCTCTGTGCGTGCTTTTCTGCTTTGAATGTCTACGGCTTGCAAAAATGTCCACCTACTTCGAGATTGTAAAACAATTCGTAAATATGTCTTTGCTGGTTGGCCTTTGTGATGTTACAAAATAAAAGTGATGTTGTTATTCAATGGAAAGTTGGAAATTGAGATTTAACTAACTGTTTTATCAATCACAATTGGCGTAAGAATCATGGATTGACCATTGTCATAAAATATTGCATTATGAGATGTGAATAGTTTTTACTTGCAGTTACGCGTGGCTTGAGGCAGTCACAACTAGCGTGCTATTGATTAAGAAGTTGCGTTATCGTCTTTCTAATTACTTCATGATCGTAGATACGATCATACCCGGCTGTGAAGTTATTGTTATGACAAAACAATTTCCTAAGGGACCAGAAAGTTCTTAAGGGCGCAAAAACAACTGTAACATCACACAAAAGGGAAATTCAATATTAAAGCTGATGCAAGAAGACGATAAAACAGTTTTCTTTTTATCAATGTAACACGCACATTGGACTGCTGATCTTGGTGTCTGTAATATTAGCAAAATGCATAATTAAAATGAAAATAATACTGAGGAGATAATAGAAATGAGCACTGCTAAATGATTCAGTATTCCCAGAACAAATATTTATTACAACTAAAACATATATCGTACCTTAAGCTTAATACTACAATGACGGTAGATTTTTATGTCCGTATCACGTCCATTGAGCGCTCTTTTATATAGCCATTGTCTTCTTTGAGTCGCTCGTGCGTCGTCACGGTAAGTTATAACAGTTCTTTACACTTCACTCAAACTTAGACATAACACGTTTATATACATTTGGTAAAAATTAGATCAGACTGCCACAAATCTGCGTCCGTCTTACTTGAGAAAAACGGTACAAGTCTTTTTAGGGCTCAAGGCTTCATTTGTTCTCCAGCGAACAAAATAGTGAAGGATCGCATATCTATCCGTATTTTTCTGTTTATATTGCCGCCCAAAGACGACGAATTACATTATTTAGAAAATTCCACCGTCGCCATGCGACGCCTCATTATACATTAATCATTATTTATAAACAAGTATTTGCCTTCTGGCTGAAAGTATTAACTACTCGTATTTGCTGTTTTAATGAAGTCAAAAATAGCGAATGTCACATTGCCTCCCATGAGGAGAGAGGGAATGCCGAAGGATTACCCCGATCCTCATGTCCTCATGAGATATTCGTGATTTTTGGTGTGACATTTACATAATGTTACTGGCGTACAAAGTACATAAATTGAAATTACATTTATAAACATATCAGATATTTATCATTTTTCAAAATAAAGTTTTTCATTCTTTGTTCATCAGTCACTTCATTCCATAATACCAAGATTAACATTTATGTGCATATTTAAGTTTGGTCCATATTTGCTTATAACAATAAGTGAACGTTCATTTCGCACTTCAGGGGATAGAATTCAGAAATTACTTTCTCTTGAGCTTAACAACTAATACATGAGTACAGTGAGTGCTTATTTTCACTAAACTAGAGTGGACAATGTTCGAGCATCTGTTGACTCATTGTGGTTAAATTACAGTTTAATAACGTAGCACTACACTTCGTGATGCTTTCACTTTCTGTGTTAGCTGTCTACGGCGTTCATCATGCAGTACATCTGTCCTTTCCACTGTGGTGCCAGGAATTCAAGTGGCTTCCCGGGTTTTTATTTACAATATGAAACAGAAGAAGTGGAAAATTATTAGTATAACTTACAACCTATTGGATACATTTGTTAAGGATTGGGACTGGTCTGGAGTTTAGGGTCTTCCTATAGTGCACATTCATTTTCTTTGTCCATCAAGAGACAGGATTATAATTCATTTTAGCAGTGTTCAGGAGTGCCAGTATTAATGGCTTCAAGGCCTGAGTAATCTAACAATCTACTTCTCACTCATCTTAACTTCAATTCAAGAGAATTGCTTAATTTACGTATGAAAATGTAGTCACACAAGTGTACAAATGTCTTTCCTCCAGTATGTACGATGGAAGTAATGGCGGTTAGCAGTTTGAAGTTTGAATCGTTTCGTCACCCACACGTCAGCCACTCACAGCGGCTGCACAGTGTTGCGTGAGCTCCAATACTCAGTATCCGTTCGCGCTCAGGCTGTAACAGAGCTGCTGGTCGTCGATTGCTCCTTTTTTTTGTGAACTTCGTATCACACGAGTGCATCGATACAAACACCTCGCGCGCGTTTTCCATCGGAGGAGCCGGACACAGAAGCTGCCTCCATACTTCTCTGTCAACTGCCTCCCATGAGGCTCACAGGTAAGTGACGACGAATGTTTTAGCTGTCGCTGCACTTAGAACAACACTGAACTTTGCGTTGCACCTGTTGTCGTAGCCTTGACTTCTTTTTACACTTGCAGTACGACACTACCCCTAATATACAGTGAACAGTTATTCTTATTATGCACGTCGCACTTTAGTGTGCATCTTCACACAGCATTCGTGCTTAGTTCCTTCGCCGATAGAGTTCATTTACAAAACAATCAATTTTGCAGGTTTCCTCCATTGGTACAGAAAGACTTATATTCTACTATTTACAAAAGATCACTTACGAGCTAATATTTACAATTAATGGTCACTCCTTTTGTTAAGTCCAGTGAACAACTGCTTTATGAATGGACGCTTTACATCTCAAGGTTTACTTTCATTAGTGAACCTAAAAACATTCTTTCAAACTTTCTATTAAGGGCTCATCTCCTCATTATGAAAACTACAGGTTTCGCAACACTCGTTGCATTTATTCTTTAGTGCACCCAAGATCATTTTCTACTGCCACGCAGCATATCAACTACTTAACGAGTACGCATTTAACGCAGAATATTTTTTTTTAAATTTTATATAGTATATAAGATGAAGTCAAAAATAGCGAATATCTCATGAGGACATGAGGATCGAGGTAATCCTTCGGCATTCCCTCTCTCCTCATGGGAGGCAATGTGATATTCGCTATTTTTGACTTCATTAAAACAGCAAATACGAGTAGTTAATACTTTCAGCCAGAAGGCAAATACTTGTTTATAAATAATGATTAATGTATAATGAGGCGTCGCCTAAAACATATATCGTACCTTAAGCTTAATACTACAATGACGGTAGATTTTTATGTCCGTATCATGTCCATTGAGCGCTCTTTTATATAGCCATTGTCTTCTTTGAGTCGCTCGTGCGTCGTCACGGTAAGTTATAACAGTTCTTTACACTTCACTCAAACTTAGACATAACACGTTTATATACATTTAGTAAAAATTAGATCAGACTACCACAAATCTGCGTCCGTCTTACTCGAGAAAAACAGTACAAGTCTTTTTAGCGCTCTAGGCTTCATTTGTTCTCCAGCGAACAAAATAGTGAAGGATCGCATATCTATCCGTATTTTTCTGTTTATATTGCCGCCCAAAGACGACGAATTACATTATTTAGAAAATTCCACCGTCGCCATGCGACGCCTCATTATACATTAATCATTATTTATAAACAAGTATTTGCCTTCTGGCTGAAAGTATTAACTATTCGTATTTGCTGTTTTAATGAAGTCAAAAATAGCGAATATCACACCTTCCTGATTAAATCTACGCTATGTTAATGTCAAAGGACTCAAGTAATTGTGCGTTGTCGTGGCAGGTGACTTGGGCGCTCTACAGCTTGACCATACTAAATCTGTTATTGCTTTATTTGTTCGGTGTAAGATACACAGATACAGTCTACCTACAATAGAATGCATTTACAGTATTAATTTCACAAAACGGCTTCTCAGAGGGCTATTGTCTACAGTAGATGTTCATCACACAGGAAGCGCAGAGGACTGCGAGGTCATGCTACTTGCAATAAAACCAAATCTACTAGGGCAGTAACAGCAACCCCTCCTCCCCCTTCCACCCTCAATTCTTTAAAGCGTTGACCTCTCATGTATAAAATGGATCAAAAGTCTGATTACTTTACAACTGATACTGTTAAATATCGGACGTTCCGCATGTAAAACCTTTATAGCTGAAGATGCAAAACCGTAATTATGTTAGATTAAAACTGTGAACCGGACCGAGACTAACTCGGGACCTCTGCTTTTCACAGGGAGAAAATTTCATTGTGGAAACATGGTTAAGCCATGTCTTTGCAACAATCTTTCTTCCAGAAGTGCTAGTGCAGTAAGTTTCGCGGGAGAGCTTCTCTGAAGTTAGGAAGGTAGGAGATTAGGTACTGGTGGAAGTCAATTTGTGAGAATGAGTCGTGAGTCGTGCTTGGGTAGCTCAGTCGGTAATGCACTCGCCCACGAAAGGCAAAGATCCCGGGTTCGAATCTCGGGAGGACACACAGTTTTAATAAGCCAGGAAGTTTCATATCAATGCAAACTCCGCTGTACGTGCGGTCTAGGCGCTTCAGTGTGGAACCGCGTGACCGCTCCGGTCGCAGGTTCGAATCCTGCCTCGGGCATGGATGTTTGTGATGTCCTTAGGTTAGTTAGGTTTAAGTAGTTCTAAGTTCTAGGGGGCTGATGACCACAGATGTTAAGTCCCATAGTGCTCAGAGACATTTGAACCAAACTCCGCTGTAAAGTGAAAAAATTTATTTTAGTTATTATGTTAGTCATTCGTTCCGGATTAATCGCCCCTCTAGACTAGTGCGGGAGACAAAACCAAATGAAGACTACCACAGAAATTTGTTTAAAGAACAGTTCTATAAACATTTGTACAACAGATACTGAGAACTATTTACATTTTTGTTGAAAGTGAGTTTTTCTCAAAACGGGCGTCGTACAATGATACTGCCCGCAAAATTGGTAGTAGTAAATTGAAAGTCAACCTTCATGGTGAATTTTTACCCCATGAACGACGAACATTTAGTAAGCGATAACCTATACTCCTTTCACTATTTTTTGGGGCTACAGGCGAAGAACGTTTACAAAACATTCGAAATTATACATGATGTTAGCTGGAAGTTGGTGAGAGCTCACTTTCTCAAATATTGGATAACTACACTTGCGTAATTTTCGTGCCTTTAGTTACGTTGTCAGAAGACATATACACAGTTTCTATCTTAAATACTTATTGTGTCAATCCTTTAACGTAAGATAATATCTCTTTATGAGAAAATTATGACAGAATTTTGAATTTTTAAATTTGATGAATAATTATATAAAATATTGACAATGAAATTGTTGCCTGAGCAATCCCTTAGGCCACCTAAAACTGTGGCCGATTTAACCGTTAAGTAATCTAGATGGTTCTCAAACAAACATGTGCGTACTGCCTGCGAAGCCGTTAGCAGGCCTAAGGTTGGTTAGAACACAACTGTCCTATGATACATTCTTCACTTTATCCAACCACAAGACCCAGGTAACTTACCAGGACCTGCAGTTTTAACTTTGACTCATATGTGGTAAGTATCTTCCAAGTTGAATATCGCGTTAATGGTCGGAATAAAATACGAGGTCAATCAGGAGATAGCACGTACTAACTTTGATATAATAGTTGATACTTGACCCCTGAAATCACAAAAGCTGCCTCTACCAAATAACACGATACAACAGTCTTCAGTCTTCAGTAAAACTATAGGTCCCACTAAACTAAAAATAAATACATCAAAATTCTTTAAAAAAGGTTTCTCTATGGCCGTATCTCATTTTTCTCTACTACTACGTTCTTATCGCCGAGCTAATTTCGTTGCTCGGATTAAAACTCCATTCGCATTTATAACACAACACAGAGTTGCCGTTCATTTTCTAAGTAAACGGCCTTCCATGGTATTTTCATCAAACGTCGTAGATTCATACGTATTAGTTTAAGTACGCTTTTCGCGTGTCGGCAAGGTATAAAGTTATCATACATAAGGCTTCTATTCATTTCAGCATGGTGGCAAAAAACTTTCTAGTTATCCTTCGTTAATAGTTCAGATTCGCTCTCCCGTTTGCAAGACCTTTTATGAAGCCGGCATTCCTAAGATATGCAGTCAGCGATGTGAAAGACTCCTCCAAAGTCTAGAAAACGAATCTGTATACAAGTAGGTTGCGCTTTCATATTCACTGAGGGGAAACTTCAAGCGTACATAGCACCAAGTGTCGTTTGATGTCTTGAGCATCTCCTGCAATTACAGCACGGAATTCTCAAATACTCTCTTTAAGGAATCCCAGTAACCCCAAGTATCTTAACATCATCCACGAGTGTAAAGGAACGTCACATATACTGCATACAGGAATAATTTCCAACCCACTAGCAAACGCATTTATGAGGGCAAAGGAACTCTGCAGACAGACAGGTGTCACACAGCAGCTGAATGAAAGTGCTCAAGAAATTTACGTAAATTATGTGTGACACAAATGAAATTATACTTAGCGACGATACGATGACGATTCTTTTGTATCGAATATTTTATGAAAGGTGAAGGAAGAGCTACAATCCGTTTCTCACAATATTGACGGGAATAAACTCGTTGAAATTCTGAAATTATCACGAATAAAACAGGAGACGAAGAAGATTATAAATTGTACACAAGCAACACTGCACAGACATAAGACTCGATGAGCAAGACAGGCAGGCAATAACTTACAGCACAGTGTGTGAGCACTATTCTAACGGTCCTGTTGTGTCTACATGCTGACCAAGCAATAAAGGATACAGAAGAGAAATCTGGAAATTAAATGAAATTTTAGGAGAAGAAATAAAAATTTTCTAAAGTTTGCCCGTGGCCTGTTTATTCCATTAGAGGCGGGAAAGGATACGGAAGAACAATATAACGGAATGTACATCGCCTTGAAAAGAAGTTACAAGATCAACATAATAATAAAAGTAAAACATGAGTAATGGACGAGGGGCGTTCAGTAAGTAATACATTTTTTTCATGAAAGCAGGTTGGCTTTATTCAGAATTACAATATACTATATTATTCCCCGCTCTTTTTGGCTACAAAATCCTATTTTCAATCCCGTTCAATGCGACGGCGTTTTACGCCGCCTTACTGGACGGACCTGTATGGCCGCAAGGTACAAGCCTACGGGTCGATGTAGGAGCCAACGTCTTGTTGCATCAATAACATCCCCATGACAGACACATACTGCGTCCTGCGGGGTGTATCTTTCACTGGAATAAACAGATGAAAGTCGGAAGGTGCAAAATCCGAGCTGCAGGGTGGATGAGGAAGAACGGTCCAACGCAGTTTTGAGAGCTCCTCTCTGGTGCGCAGACTTTCGTGCCATGGCAAAGCAGCGAGTAGCTTGATTGTGATGAGAGTGTCCGCACGTTCCAACACTGCAGGAGTCACATCTGTGTGCAGCCGGCTGGCACGTCAGAGATTGGACAGGTTTGTGCGACTTTGCTGCGATGATGACAGACACATCGTCCAACCACTCACCGTGCTCTTGTTCACTGACAGGTCTCCGTATACCTTCTGCAAGCGCCTATGAATATCTGCAATGCTCTGGTTTTCCGCCAAAAGAACACAATGACATCTCTATTTTGAACGCACCTCCGTTACAAAGGCTGTTTTGGAGTACGTATAGTGGCGGAGCTATTGTAACTTCATAAAACTATAGGAGCTGAAGCGGGAATATTACAGGATGTCCCGCAACTAAATACTGCAACCCTCGTACCGTTGCTAACTGATGGTGTGGGAATTAGATTAGGAAATGAGATACTGGGCGAGAAAATAACTTATGGTGATGGATGGATATAACAAACGGACTGACAATAGCAAGAAAACTAATTCCGAAAAAGATATCGAATATGAATTGAGAAGTCTTTCCTGAAGGTATTTGTATGCAGTGTAACCTTGTACGGTAGTGAAACGCCAGAGATTGACAAAAAATGGTTCAAATGGCTCTGAGCACTATGGGACTTGACTTCTGAGGTCGTCAGTCCCCTGGAACTTAGAACTACTTAAACCTAACTAACCTAAGGACATCACACATATCCATGCCCGAGGCAGGATTCGAATCTGCGACGGTAGCGGTCTCGCGGTTCCAGACTGTAGCGCCTAGAAGCGCTCGGCCACTTCGGCCGGCAAAGATTAACAGTTCAGACAAGCAGAGAATAGAAGTTTTTGAAATATGATGCTACAGAAGTATGAGTAGATCGCAATAGCTGAGGAGCAGATAATACTGTATCGAATTGGGGAAGAAACAAATTTATGACGTGATTTGACTAGATGAAGGGATCAGTTGATAAAGACACATCCTAAACCTTCAAGGAATAATTTGATACTTGAAGGGAGTATTAGGAGTAAGAACTGCAGAGTGTAAGATTTGACTACATTAAGCAAGTTGAACGGAATGGATAGTGTCTTGATAGGAGGGTATCAACAAAAGCAAAACGAGGATAATGGAATGTAGTCGAATTAAATCGGGTTATGCTGAGGGAATTAGATTAGGAAATGAGACTCTTAAAGTAGTAAAGGAGTTTTGCTATTTGGGGAGCAAAATAACTGATAACGGTCGAAGTAGAGAGGGCCGGCCGCGGTGGCCGTGCTGTTCTAGCGCTGCAGTCCGGAACCGCGGGACTGCTACGGTCGCAAGTTCGAATCCTGCCTCGGGCATGGGTGTGTGTGATGTCCTTAGGTTAGTTAGGTTTAAGTAGTTCTAACTTCTGGGGGACTTAACATCTTAGGTCATAAGTCCCATAGTGCTCAGAGCCATAGAGAGGATATAAAATGTAGACTGGCAATGGCAAGGCAAACGTTTCTGAAGAAGAGAAATTTGTTGACATCGAGTATAGATTTAAGTGTCAGGAAGTCTTTTTTCAATGTATTTGTATGTAGTGTAGCCATGTATGGAAGTGAAACATGGACGATAAATAGTTTAGACAAGAAGAGAATAGAAGCTTTCGAAATGTGGTGCTACAGAAGAATGCTGAAGATCAGATGGGTAGATCACATAACTAATGAGGAGGTATTGAATAGAATTGGGGAGGAGTAGTTTGTGGCACAACTTGACCAGAAGAAGGAATCGGTTGGTAGGACATGGTCTGAGGCATCAAGGGATCACCAATTTAGTATTGGAGGGAAGCGTAGAGGGTAAAAATCCTAGAGGGAGACCAAGAGATGAATACACTCAGCAGATTCAGAAGGATGTAGGTTGCAGTAGTTACTGGGAGATGATGAAGCTTGCACAGGATAGAGTAGCATAGAGAGCTGCATCAAACCAGTCTCTGGACTGAAGACAACAACAACAAGCAAGTTGAAACTTAAGTAAATATTTACACAGAGATGAGGAGCCTGCGCACGGGACAAACCCGTATTCGTACTACTACTACTACTACTACTACTACTACTACTAATACTACTGTCAACATCTCATTCAGTTTCAGCATAACAGGACGGTGAGATTGTCCATGTCCAGAGGAAGTATGTGCAGATATTCTACAGCCAATACTGCCTTCTTCTCGTCTCACTTAACTCACTCTATAAAAAGGGAAAATCATGTTACTACCTGATTAACTGCCTTCAACATATTAGTGTTAACACACACTAGCTAAATTACAGTTATATTTTCTCGATTTAGTGTAAAATCTTCTGAAGTAGCAATACTGGGCCTCAGACAGAATCACTTGTGTGCTGATCTAGTAAGATCCTACACCGACAAATGGCTAATTATTTCACAATTCGTCACAAAATAACTGATTTCGGCGGCGAAATAACTCTTTGCGCCCTGCAGCAGTACGTCGCTGAAGCTCTGTATTATTTCGACAAAAACAAAATAATGTTTTTTTTTTTAATTACACACAGCCTCCTGAGTTGAAAGCATGTTGACATTTGTCTATCGTCGTAATTTGACAGCTGTTTTACCTTATCATCCCAAACTTTTAAGAATTCTAGACGTCCGTCAACTGTTGTCAGATTGACAGATGGCCAATGCGGCCTTCCTGTGGTTATGTCCTTTTGGCTAGGTCGGTCAAGGCTACACCTCGAGACTTGGCGCACGACTCATGTTCACCTGTCTGTAATATACCTCACAGTTGTTTTGCCATCGGAGCGAGATTACGCTACAGTGCATATACACAAAACCGAATTCAGTTAAGCTCAGTACGTCACTGATATGGAATGTAAAGTAACAGGTTTCCCTGGGATTAGTCTGATTTTTCCTTTAAGCCATCTTACGAACACAGCCTGTGGAACGAGTATGAAGATAAATCTGTGTGAAGATTTGAATCAGTTTGTGACGCATGTTAGGATGGCTCAGTTACGGGTACACTGGATAAACGGCAGGTTTTGCAGTTTAGTTTCTTACAAGGCATAAGATTTTAACATTCTCAGGTTGTTACCATTGTACGTACAACGCACCCAAGTAGAGATGTATTTCCACGCTGAAATCATGTTTTGCTTTGCTTCGTGGCAAGACAAATCAAACCTATATCAATTGTCTTTTTCCGTGTCATGCTAAAACCTCTTTCAGCTAATCACTGCTTAACATTTTATTTGTAATCAGAAAACCATGTCATATATGGGAAATATAAAAAAAAGTAAATCATTCTAAGAATATAATAGCTCCTATTTCCACCCGGTCTTTCGGAAAACAATCTTTACACCTGCGTCCATACTCGGAAAAACTCCCAGAAAACATGAAGTATTCTTCCTAGCTTTATTTATCAACACTAATTCGTCATCTGTGTGTTTCTGCCGATGTATTTCTGTACCCTATACATTCACTATTCATTTAACACTGTTACGTTTCGTGACTATTTTTGTTCTCGTTTAAACTGTGACGTAAGTTTTTAAGATACTAGCTTGGATACGGTTTTTCAGAAGAGGAGTGCATCACACGACGGCACGACATATGCATGAGACAGATGTGACAGCAAATTCCACTCCCTTCCAAGCACATATTTTTACCGTAATTTTGGGTGTCTGTTGATAAAAGGCTAGTTGTAATAGCTCCTGGCTTGAGCATTGGATCGTATCAATGTTCAACGCAAAAATTTGTCCGCGTTCTGTATAAGCGTCCTACATCCACTGCATATGCTGCAAAAAGTAATGGTTGTATGCGAGCAGATTCCAAGCGAAATATTAAGATCCATTAAAGAAAATTATGAACGAACTTAAAAGCGAAATGTTACAGAGAAAGAAGTTTCGGTAAGCCACTTACTGCGGACACTGTGACAGTCCTGGTCCGCCTTCCGCGTAATTATGCAACGAAGCGTTAAATCAGTACCTACCCGCAGTTGGCAACAGCAGTAATAGAACTTACAGCCACTGTACGCCCAGATCAAATGGCTACAGGACACTTAACAGCATTAATTTAGTTTCATACCTTCTTGTGCGTGTTCCGAGAAATGAAATATTTCACTCATAACAACCGACCTGATATGCGTAACGTTAGCTTCATTTTTATTCAGGCTCGGAGACACCATATACTCACAATACATATGTTTCACAATGATCGGCACAAAATGCAGAGCAAAAACATCAAATTTTATTTGGCACGTTTAATGGAAAGAGCCGTGGCAAGAAAGGTGACACAAAAGATGGCTTATTTTGTCAGAATGTGGGATGTTTCAAATTTTATACTTATACCATCACCCCTGATGGAGGAACGGACTTGAGGCTATCAGTCAAGTTTCGCGACAGTAAATCCTTTGCGCTCCTTTCCTAGTGTTTTTGCTGTTTCGATCGATTAGACAACACTATTGATTGCAGCCGACACATGTCAGGATCATAAGATAATTTCGATTTGAAAAAATAAGAGGAGCGAGCTGTCTAGCTGCGTGGACGCGAAAAGGATAGAAAACGCGTAATATCCATAACTGCAATAAAAACAGCCGCTTCATTTATCCCACTCATCAAGATGATGATATTCTTTAAATACCAATGAATCACTACCTGAATTTTACAAAACTTTCAGTTCAGTCGATTTTCCGAGAACGATTAACACCAAGCCGCTAGCAAGAAATGGTAAAGTTTTTTTTTCCTGTCGGTGTGAGATGTCAACTACTGCAGTACAGCAGGCAGGCACGCAGAGAAATACAGGAAATAGAAACGCATGGCAAGCGGAGCCATCGCTGTTGATATATTTAGATTACAAACTCCAAATGTGAAGACACGGGCGTAAAAGAACGTTTAGTGATGCGATGAAGATTCATTCATGCAGACATTTGTGAGTCATCGAGAGAGAGAGAGAGAGAGAGAGAGAGAGAGAGAGAGAGAGAGAGAGAGGGGGAGATCGGTGGAGGGGGAGCTTTTGCTTTAAACGCGGGCATTCACATTTGTCATTCTTTTTTCCCCACTAATAGCACCTGTCCGTAACTGCTGCCTCCTGGGAGGACTTCTCGCTTTATTGTTTCCCAATGACTTTATTGGAATAACTCCGGCAGTCACTCCAAAGTCTGGCTTTTCAGTAAACTCAGCTGACCTCCGACGACAATAGCCAACATACTTACATACATACATACGTACATACATCTTACTATAATTGGATAATGGAAGGCGAGCCAATCTGCATAAGACTGCAGAAAACAAAAAGCAAGCATATCTACCCCAGGAAGGCCTCGAAACGTTGCCTGGAAAGTCCGTCGTACGCTTAGACCTGCATCGCTGATGAGGCAAATACAGACTTAATAAACCTGCAGCTCTTTCTGTCACTTCTTCTCCGTTTCCAAATAAAATTTAGCTTTCTGTCTCCTTGCCTGTATCAGAGATCGATCCTACAGCAGGTACTTTACACGTATGAAGTTACAGAATAAGGGTCACATGGATGGCCATAAAATGAAGCAGAAAAGCAACTGAATATACAGGGTGACATTAACAAAACCGATAAACTGCAGGGACAGATTGCCGACTGGAACACGAGGAAAAAAGGTGTTATGAACATGTGTCCGGAAATGGAAGGTGTGCTTGAAACGACAACAAATCGTTGCCGGTCACAGTACAGAGCTGCATCGCATCCATATCACAACAGACGCTCAAAGTGGCCTCCACTGCGTTCACAAGTCGCACCATCAATTGTCGCGCTCTTTCGCACGTTCTGGTCTCTCTCTCTCTCCGAATGGCGTCACAGGCGTCGCAAACACGCTTTTGAAGCGTCCGCACGTCAGGAACCGGTTCAGCATACACAGCGCTTTTCAGATGCCACCAGACGAAAAACTCCAATGGGTGAAGTCTGTTGATCTAGCAAGCCATACTACAGGGCCTGTGCGTCCTATCCAACGTCCGTGGAAGATACTGAGGTTCAGCGAACTGTACTGCGGAAGTGGGTCGGTATTCCGTTAGGGAGAAACCACATATCACGTATTGCCAAAGGCACACTTTTAAGCAGAGCAGGCAAAATATTCCCCAGGAAGTACAGGTACGCTCCTCCGTCGAGGCGTTGTGGAATAACAACAGGTGGTCGTCAAGAATCCCTGCCTACCCATTGATGCTGAAACGATGCTGAACCATTCCCCGAGGATTGCCTGTAGCCCACACATGACGATTATGCAGATTGATGATGCCAGTTCTGGTAAAGACAGCTTCATCGGTAAAGAGGACTGATCACAGAAATCCCTTAATTGTGATGTTCTGGTGCAAAAACCATCGACAAAATTTTTACCCGTAAAGGGAAATACGCTGTTGATAATCCTTGCTTTAGTTGTAGATGACAGGGATAGTAGCGGTTGTCATGCAGTATACACATAATCGCACTTTGGCGTACGTTGACGGGCCAATTGGAGCTTGTTACAAGGTTCGTCCCAATATTCTGTAGAACCTGGTCCTCAAAATCTAGTCTACGCACAGTTCGCCGGCTCCTTGAACGTTCGTCTGTCTGAAAGGATACTGTGATCACACAAACGCCCAAAACGGGTTTGAAATATTGTGTGATATGTTTGGTGTCTGTGAGGGTACTTTATTTGGTATAGCCGTGCTGCCTGTCGACCGTTTCCATCTACTTGGCCGT
Organism: Schistocerca cancellata; assembly: GCF_023864275.1. NCBI lineage: Eukaryota > Metazoa > Arthropoda > Insecta > Orthoptera > Acrididae > Schistocerca > Schistocerca cancellata. Next base: position 219,661,918 of record NC_064626.1, read on the forward strand.
ACACAAACACCACCTTGGCTTGAAACTTCCTGGCAGATTAAAACTGTGCCGGACCGAGACTCGAACTCGGGACCTTTGCCTTTCGCGGGCAAGTGCTCTACCATCTGAGTTACCCAAGCACGACTCACGCCCCGTCCTCACAGCTTTACTTCTGCCAGTACGTCGTCTCCTACCTTCCAAATTTTAGAGAAGCTCTCCTGCGCACACTCCGCTGCAGAGTGAAAATCTCATTCTGGAAACATCCCCCAGCTGTGGCTAAGCCATGTCTCCGCAATATCCTTCCTTTCAGGAGTGTTAGTTCTGCAAGGTTCGCAGGAGAGCTTCTGTAAAGTTTGGAAGGTAGGAGACGAGGTACTGGCAGAAGTGAAGCTGTGAGGAAGGGGCGTGAGTCGTGCTTGGGTAGCCCAGACGACAGAGCACTTGCCCGCGAAAGGCAGAGGTCTCGACTTCGAGTCTCGGTCCGGCACACAGTTTTAATCTGCCAGGAAGTTTCATATCAGCGCACACTCCGCTGCAGAGTGGAAATCTCGTTCTACCACCTTGGCTTGTTCCCGACATGAATACCAGGCCACTGTGCCGCTTACAGTATACTGCGTCGATCTCACAGCCTGCAACACATTAGGAACACACGGTACGTCGTCCGAGGGACTTTCATTCGCCAGCGCCAGCGTCATCTACCGTTGCAACGATGCATTTCCAGACATGTGTTCACAGTACCATTTCTCCTCCATTTCCACTCAAGATTCTGTTCCTGCAGTTTGTCGGCTTTATTCATGCTCACCCTGAATACTTACCAATTGATGGTTCAAATGGCTCTGAGCACTATGGGACCTAACTTCTGAGGTCATCAGTCCCCCAGAACTTAGAACTACTTAAACCTAACTAACCTAAGGACATCACACACATCCATGCCCGAGGCAGGATTAAATTCTGCGACCGTAAAGGTAGCGCCTAGAACCGTTCGGCCACTCCGGCCGGCTGACCAATTGAAACACAATAGAATGTGAGGTAGCCTTCACAGGATGAAACTACGCAGAACAACAAATCCGGATTACTCGTACGGAAATTAGAAGCAACAAGAGAAAAATATTAGACCAGAAATAAACTTTCACCCAGTGCCCAGAGAGAACTAACAAACAATGTTGGAAACCGCACTGAAAAGAAGATAGGAGATATTTTTGGCTATGAGAGATACGAGATTCTAGTACAAAGAGCGGCAACTCCTACCCAAGCACCATCGTTGTGTGCTGTGCATTCAGCTCCTAGAGAAAACTGCGTGCGTGAGTAATTACTGCCATCGCTGTGGACGCAAGCAATCTCTCGCGGCACGACCGGACTTTTTATCACTGTGCTTCTACGAACAACGTAATCGAGGTCAGCACATAATACGCAAAAACTGCGGCAACTTCCGCAATAATTCTTTCTAGCACATAATACGCAAAAACTGCGGCAACTTCCGCAATAATTCTTTCTAACTATTTAACAACCAAACGAAACAATCGACACCCAGCATAACAATGGGCGCGCAGAACGTGTCTCCGTGGTTTTATTGCCTCCGTGGAGATACAATGACGTGTCTACACCATTAAAACGTAGTATCTATAGCCAACTTTACTGTTGAGGCTGCGTTGACCACTCCCGCATTTTTAGGCGCAGTGGTGGGGGAAGACCCGCTGGCATTAGAGTCAGCTGTCCCATGATGGCACCTCTTAGAAACAATCCTATGGCAATGCGTTGGCTAAGTTGTTCTGAAAGAAACGTCTCATTTCTTTCATGAGAAGCGTCATCTTGTGACTTTGTTAAACAATATGATTGGCAGATATTAAAATTACTTTGCCCTCTATCCAATGCTCCTGCAGGTCAGCAGCACATAGGCGGTGCAGAATACCGAAAAAACTGATTTTATTAAAAACTGCATATTAATTTTTCCAATTCTTTAAATATTCACGCAATCTACCCGTGACTTCAGTCATCAGATATATAATTTTCCCTCCTGCATGAATCTATGAGTGGAATTATTACATTCTTCCTGCAATTTGCCGGTGTTTCGCCTGTCCCAAACATCTTGCACAGCAGGTGGAATAGTTTTGTCATTGCTGACTCTTACAAGGATATCAGTAGTTGTGACGGAATATTGTCTATTCCGGTGGCCTTGTTTCGACTTACGTACGACTATCAGCGCTCTGTCGAATTATTCTGGCCGTGTCTATCGTATCTCCGATATGATCATCTATTTCCTCTTCCCTTTCTATAATACTGCATCGAAGTTAATTTCCCTTATACAACCCCTCTGTTCATTCCTTTCAACTCTCAACTTTCCCTTGCTTGTTTCATACTGGTTTCCCAACAGATTTCTCTTTCGTTCATAGGGCTCTGACACTCCTATTTCGTGATCATTCACTTGACTGCACAGGTACATCATGCCAACTGTTTGTTAACTGCTTACCACAAAAGTGGCTGTCAATTACGTTAGTACTTTATTTCACTATTTTGGATCGTAATTTTTTTGTTGATGTTTTCTTTGTGGCTTTCAATCGTTCCTAAATGACTTATTCTTCTCAGAACGTCCGGTTTGTTCAACACGGAAACACGAAACTTCGTGGAACTTCGTAGAATGGAGAAGATAGAAAAAAGGTAAAGGTTTTTGAAAATACCTGACAAAACTGTGTGCTGGACCGTGAATAGCTCAGACCTTTGCCTTTGCAGATAATGGTCTTACCAGCTGAGCTACCAATGCAATGGCTCACCTCCCTTCGACATAGCTTCAATTCTACATGTACCATACGCCACAAATATCACCGAAGCTGTCTTGAATACTTTGCTGTACGACATACGATTTGTCGATGATACGGTTATCCAAAACGAAATGCTATCTGGAAAATATCCAGTCAGTGCTTGGGAAGATTTCGAAGTGCTGTGATGGTTGTCAACTTGCTTTAATGTCCAGAAATGTAAAACTGTGCACTTTACAAAACGAAAGACTGCAGGTAGGGTGGTCCTAAACTATATGTCAAAAATATAATGGCAAGTAGACGGGATTTAAGTACATTTCGTATAGGAATGTGTATGCGGTAATGACACATTACAGCGCTAGCTTGTACAGCAGTGTGAATCACAGGAAACTGAAAAGGAATGTAAAGACAAATGACGTCAGAAATGACGTCGCACGTGTCCGGCACGTGTCCGGCACATGTCAGTCCTATCCGCTGCTGGCTTCTCGACTGAAGTCAGCTGGGGCTCCATCGTGCTGGAACCAAAATCCTCTCTACATCTACAGCGATATGTAGTATCCGTTCTGTTCGGCAGAACACAAACATCACATACACATACAGTATGAGCAAGGATGGCTCCAGGTACTTTCAGCGCGAATGCACCGTATCTTCCGAAGCCATGCGGGACTCAGCGAATACTACGAGCTCTGCGGATAACGGAAGGGGGCGCTACTTGCGCGACAGGTTGAGAATTTGGGTTGGACGGAAAGCGTATCAAGATGGCCAAGGCGGTGAAGACAACCGTTCTAGAGAAACAGAGTATCCGAGATAAAGTCCGGGTTCGGCACAAATTTTCAAACTTTACCATTGATTTATGTCAATAGGTGTAGGCGACTGAAGTCCTGGTTTCTCGTAACAGAGAAAATGCGTGTACAATAACTAAACATTTAGTAAGTCACCATTAGAATCATACAACTCGTACAAATACATGGCAGCAACCATCTGTAGGTATATGAACAGGAATGTTCAAATGGCTCTGAGCACTATGGGACTTAACATCTATGGTCATCAGTCCCCTAGAACTTAGAACTACTTAAACCTAACTAACCGAAGGTCATCACACAACACCAAGTCACCACGAGGCAGAGATATTTGAGCAGGAATGATCACGTGGGTGAAGCACGTAGCAGACTACAATCCACTGGCAGGACACTGGAAAAATGTAGTCAATAACCAAAGGAAACCGTTTAAAAATCTCTTGGGTGTCTTGTCCTAGAATATTGCCCAAGTGTGTGGGTCCTATACGAAATTGGACTAAGAGGGTACACTGAATGTGTACAGAGAATAGGTGATCAGAAGCGGAATTGCACTCTTCCGAAATTACGGAACTGTAGTTTTGGTACACTACATGAACGACCTAATTAATGGTAGGATTACCTGTAGTACTGGTAACACTGGTAGAGAAAGAAAGTTAAATGAATGTGTAAGAGAAAAACGGGGAGACGACGACTTCTGTTCGTTTTTTGCTTATTTTGAACATTATTAAAAGCACACATTTTCAGTGTTAGCTCACTGTGTATTGTAGGTCACTTAACTTGTGAACTTCTATGTAACCCAAAGCATATCGTTTTGATGCAAGTATAGTTTACATGCAGAAATATAATATATATATATATATATATATATATATATATATATATATATATACACACTGTAGTTATTTTTTGCTGAATAGAACTGTCTTCATTGTGATCCAAGAGAAGAGTTTCCTGCTGTGATTGACAAATGCGAAATTTGTTTGTGAATGACAGAAACTTGTTTTACATCAGTTCGACGAAGTATGGAAGTGATTGATATATTTTGGTTTTGCGATTTTTTATTTTACCTTTTTGTCTAGGAAATTGCGTTTTCCAGCACTATATGATCAATCTCCTGTTTTCTTTATTTTTACTGCATAATCCCTCTATTTCACGTTATAAATCGACAATGTGCGAATAAAACCTGAAATAAACATTGACAAGTTTAATTTTGCTATAATTACCGTTTATTTTTCAGTAACAGACAAGAGAAAAACTATGTAGAACAAGAATGTTTTTTAGGTTACCTGGCCCTTCTATATATCCTCAGTTTCTCCACAAATCATCGCTTCTGGTTTTTATGGGAACCTAGTAAGACACTGACTGCATGCATAAAGAAAGCATTCGTTGTGAGGTAACGCCAGACAGGTATGCAACACACCTAACGTACAGGTAACGCGGGTACGACCTTAAAAACGACCAAAGCTACTATGTAAACTACCATAGTCTGCGCTTATTTATGGTATTTTACAGTAGCCTACAGTAGTTTTACAACTGTAGTCACAGGTTTGTTTGATTCATGGAAGGTTGTCATGGAAATGCTGACAAATCTGAATTGGCTGTAACTCCTGAAGACACAAGTCTACTAGTTATAAAATTTCAAGAACCAATTGTAAGTGGGGAATCTAGGAATATACAAACTCTTACATTACAGCACGTACAGAACCAATTAAGCTGTCATTGTCCCCGTTCTTGGGACGCGAATGGAACGGGACGAAACCCTAACGTGTTGTACAATTTTACGTAGTCTTTGCTACGCACTTCTTACAAGAGAACCTCCCCATCGCACCCCCCTCAGATTTAGTTATAAGTTGGCACAGTGGATAGGCCTTGAAAAACTGAACACAGATCAATCAAGAAAACAGGAAGAAGTTGTGTGGAACTATGAAAAAAATAAGCAAAATATACAAACTGAGTAGTCCATGCGCAAGATAGGCAACATCAAGGATAGTGTGAGCTCAGGAGCGTTAGCGTGGTTAGTGTGAGCAGGTGCGGAACGAGAGGTCCTTGGTTCAAGTCTTCCCTCGAGTGAAAAGTTTAATTTTTTATTTTCAGACAATAATTATCCGTCCGCCCGATGCGAGGTAACTGCGTCGTAGTATGTGGACGCTACACCTAAACAAGAAAACCTAAATCGGGGAAGGTAGAAGAATCTTTTTACCCATTCGCCAAGTGTGCAAGTTAGGTGAGTCGACAACATATTCCTGTCATGTGACGCACATGCCGTCACCAGTGTTGTACAGAATATATCACACGTCTCTAGAATGAAATAGGCAAAGGTCCCGAGTTCGAGTCTCGGTCCGGCACACAGTTTTAATTTGCCAGGAAGTTTTATATCAGACGTGTTTTCCTGTGCAGGAATAGGTTGACCTATGACCTTGCGATCAAATGTTTTCGGTTCCCATTGGAGAGGCACATCCTTTCGTCTACTAATCGCACGGTTTTGCGGTGCGGTCGCAAAACACAGACACTAAACTTATTACAGTGAACAGAGACGTCAATGAACGAACGGACAGATCATAACTTTGCGAAAACAAAGAAAGTAAACTTTTCACTCGAGGGAAGACTTGAACCAAGGGCCTCTCGTTACGCAGCTGCTCACGCTAACCACCCTATCCTTTATGTTGCCTATCTTGAGCATGGACTACTCAGTTTGTATATTTTTGCTTTTTTTTTTTCATAGTTCCACACAACTTCTTCCTGTTTTCTCGACTGACCTGTGTTCAGTTTTTCAAGGCCTATCCACTGTGCCAACTTATAACTAAATCTGAGGAGGGTGCGATGGGGAGGTTCCCTTGTTAGTGGTTCGCCGAGTGAGTACGTAGCTTTTGAACAGAAAAAACGGCGAAACGTGTGACAGTTTCCACGTGGTACAGTGCTTTACGATCAGGACAATACGGCGGCAGTAGCGATCTAAGCCTCACAGTAACCACGGCAATTACTGTAGTTGAACGCGCCGTCCGCCTGCACTGGAGCACACCAATCTCAGGCACAATAGCCATTTCGAGATGGGCACGATAGCGAGCGCAGTGATCGACCTACATCGGCGGCACTGCGCAGCGCAGCGAGTTTAATGAGGAGCCCGTGTCGGCGGGAAGCGCGCGGTTTAATGAGCGAGTGTGGCCGCCGCCGTACCTGGGTCACGTCCGCGTGCCGCCATGCTGCGCCGGTCAGGGCAACCGCCAATGTCGGCTGCAGAGTCTAGGTCAGCCGCCGCCTGCCGTCTGGCCGCGCGCTTTTTGCCCGTGTACGGCTCCAACAAGGCTGCTCTACACTCCACTGTAAACAACGGCCCACTTCTATTTTACCGTATTACGTACCTGGCTCCTTTTAAGTCGTGATCCATCCCCCTACTTCTCTGTGTGTTTTCTTTATACGTGGGGTGCTTTTGTTCCGTCGTGACAACTACAACAAAATGAATGTTTTTTCTCACCAGATGTGTTTCGCTTTATTGAAATAAGGCATCATCAGTCGTCGTCGTCGTCTGTAATTAAAGATATTTACAATTTGATTTGTTTTCTACATCAAAAAAACAGTTCTTTAACAAATTGTTGGTTTTTACTGAGGGTAATTTGTACTTGGTTTTCCGCCTACATCAGGAAATTCCGTCTGCTGGCACATCTTTGGTTTCTTTCTTCGTTACGCGCTGATAACTGGGCTGACCTGCAGAACAACGCCTTTTTTTTTTTTTCCCCCTCACACAGCACAGTTTAGTACACCAATGTTCACTGTTTACTCTCGTGTGTGTATTGTGTTTTGTAGTGTTGCCAACATTGCTACTAGTAGTTCTTTGATCAATATTTTTTTTCTTTCCCTGCAGTTCGTTATATGTGTGTTATCCTATGTAATTGTGTATTTACAGGGCGACAATTATTCAACTATACGAAAAAACGTAAATTAGTTACAAACTACGGTGTGCGCGCATTTTATTCAACTTGTAAACGTCACTACGGATATTCGGATTTATGTTATGACATGTTCGATACGCCTTCCACCAATGTTGTTCATATGGCGCAGACGAACAACGAAATTCTGCATGACCCGCTTAAGTGTCTGAACGTCGATGCTGTCGATGACCACCTGAATGGCTGTTTTCAGCTCTGCAATGGTTTTTGGGTCATTGCTGTACACCTTGTCTTTAATATAGCCCCACAAAAAGATGTCGCGTGTATTCAGATCCGGAGAATATGGCGGCTAATAATATGCCAGTGGTCTCTGGGTACCCCAGAGGCAGAATGCGGTCCCCAAAGTGTTCCTCCAGGACATCACTCGCCTGCTTCGATGGGGTCGAGCTCCGTCTAGCTTGAACCATATCTTATCGAAATCAGGGTCACCTTGGATAATGGGAATGTAATCATCTTCCAACATCTTCACGTACCGTTCGGTAGTCACTGTGCCATCGAGGAATATCGCACCGATTATTCCGTGACTGGAAACTGCATATCACAGTGTCACCTGTTGAGGGTGAAGAGAATCCTCGATCGCGAAATGCGGATTCTCAGTTCCCCAAATGCGCAACTTCCGCTTTCCAAATGAAAGTGGGCCAACAACAAAAAGGCGCGTGCCCATGCGCATACTAATTCCCATCATGCCCGCGGCCAAGCGTGCAGTTTGAACGTCCTAACGCAACCGTTCAGAAGTTATGACGATTTTACTTCATAGAATTCAGTAATTGTAACCCTGAACAGACTGAGTAGGAGGTATGAAGCAATAGAGACTGAGGTTCTTTATGTGAGTACGTGGGCGAGTGAGAGCTGAGTCGACGGACGTAAATGCATAGTAGCGTGATGGATAGTGAATTGGATGAAAATGGTGAGGGCAAGAAGTGAAATGAAATGAAATGGGGGGGGGGTGCAGAAACTGAATGAGAGGGGGTGACGGATTGAAAAGGTCCTTTTCCTTTGCACGTGATTTCTTCAATTATTTTATATAGTGTCTGGTTTGCAATATTTATTTGGTCTTTAAGCAGCTGCTCATTTTGTGTTAAGGCTTTGTGTATAAAGAAATTTCCTAGAAAAGTGAGGAGGCGTCTGTCTTTACTGGTGATTTTTATGATGTTCACATTTTTTCGCTGGTACTCGGTCTGTGATGTTCCTGATTAAGATGGTCTGCAAATGTTGAATGGTTTGTACAGTATTTCAATGGTCTGATGTGTTCTTTGTATCTTGTGTCAACTGTCCTGCCAATCATCTCAATGTATATTTTCTCACGGTCTCTGCAACTGAGGTTATAGATATCACATTGTTGGTATCTGTCTGGTTTTGAGTTCAGTTTTGGGATTTGCTTTTGCATTGAGTTGTTTTGTAAGCAATGTTTACGTGTTGTTTTTTGAATGTTACATATTTTATGAGTGAATTTGTTATGTTAGGTGACGGAATAACTTTTTTATGGTTGTGTGTACTGATGTAGTTTGGTTACTTTTTTCATTGTGTTTTTATTTTTCTGTTTAGTTTGTCTACCAGTGTTTCTTTGTGTACAGTTTTAATGTTATTTGTTTTATAATGAATAGCTCTATTAGGTTCAAGAGTGTTTAGCCTGTTTAAAACGTATCTGATTCTGCGGGTGATTTGAGATTGCATTTATGATTGTGTCACTTCTTGTGGATTTTCTGTATAAATCATATATGAATTTTTGATTGTCTTTTCTTATGCATATGTCCAGAAAGTTGAGTGTATTTTCTTGTTCTTTTTGTATTGTAAACTTTACGTTCTTCTGAACGCGATTTGTGTGTTTTGTAGGGGTTGTATATTTTATTTTTAGGCTCATCTACCGTTGAATATATAGTGACAAACTGAAAATTCGTATCAGACGGGGGCCTTCAACCTGGTTATCGTCAAAAGTTCCCTCAACCATTAGGCTATCTGATTCTAATATTCCCATGCGGAATATGGGAGTAGGAACATTTGTAAAACAGATCTGGAATGGGACCATGGAGGATATAGATCGCGCCTGACGTCATTATCTACAAACTGACAGCAGAGAAGGGGCAGGATCCATTTGCAACGACTTCTGTTGAACTGTTCAATTTATCGTAACTGTGGTACCTACAGCAAAATTCTCTTTGAATGAATGAATGGTCTACGTCTAAAATCTTCTCTTAGCTATAACGCACAAAGGTTTCGCTCAATTCTGTTTTTCCTCCTTCCGCTGGTGCACTAAGTGTGGCGTTTTTACTAGTTTCATTAATGCTCAGTACTTACCACGCTAAATGTACAGTCCTAGGCACAGCAAACTGTGTGTGGGGTTTTCGTATGTGTATATTACCTGGAACAGAACGAAAACGAACACATCAGTACAACTGTTTGCCTCGCATCAAACGCCGTCTCACATAAATTATATAAACTTAACTAAACCATTTTTTTTTTGGAAAGGAAAGTTGGTTCAAATGGTTCAAATAGCTCTGAGCACTATGGGACTTAACATCTGTGGTCATCAGTCCCCTAGAACTTAGAACTACTGAAACCTAACTAACCTAAGTACATTACACACATCCATGTCCGAGGCAGGATTCGAACCTGCGACCGTAGCGGTCACGCGGTTCCAGACTGAAGCGCCTAGAACCGCACGGCCACACCGGCCGGCAAAGGAAAGTAATAGACAAATGACAACACAGGCATTCAATTACCTAAACCACTGACTTACCAGTGGGTGGCGAAAAATCAACATTAACTGGAAGAGGGAATAGTGACAACGAAACAGTTTCTAGTACGTACGTACTGGCGGTGGACAAAAATATGAAAACAGCACAAACACGACACATTATCATGATGAATGTAGAAGATCAACTTTGTATACATTCACTTCACCGAAAACAAATTGTGTACCTTCGATAGAATTTCATCGTCTTTTCTGGTAAGACAAATAACCAAAAATTCGAGTCCTTCCGACTCGTCTTCCTTTCTTCGTACGCTTAACATGCAAGATATTTACTGCAGTAGTCTTCAATTCAATGTTATAATTATCATAATATTCACATATTGTGAGTTAATGTTATTTAGACATACCTGTCCTGTATCCTTGATTACATGTTTGTATGAATTTTATGTTTCAGCAGTTTATTATAGCCGTGAAGCGTAAGTTCAGTGACGTGATGACGACGGTCATCCACGTATAAATACACGAGCTGGCCGCAGCTATCGACAATACCGACGGCAGCTGAGTATTGCAGTTCCACCAGTGAGGGCGCTGTCGCTGGGCGGTGTGGCCCTTCTGTCTCCGCGACTGCAACGCAGTACTATGAGCACACTATATAAGACGGAGAGGAGAACGTCTTCGTCAGTCCTCGTTCGGCTCACCTGAAGATAGCTGGCAGTTGCCCAGCCGAAATATCGTGCAATGAAGTTTACGACGACCGGCTGCAAGCCCGAAATCTTTTTGAGCAGTCTAGTAGATTTGTTGCATAGTATGTCTGTCTGCCAAGAAGGTACAGTCTTTGGTTCACTTTCCCCATGACATTAGACAACCTCAGATACCACTTTGGTTTATTAGATGGCTTCCCGTCAATTATAACGAACTGTGATTACTCTCACAGAAAATCATGAATCCAGTCAAAGGACTGTGATTACAAGCTGCTTGTGAGGAACGATATCAAAAGCCTTCTGGAAATTCAATGGAAAGGAATCACACCTTTCCTTTGTTAGCTGTAGTAACTTGGTCAGTTACTTTGTTTTGCGTTCTATTGTCTCTTGATAATGACCCAGTACGATCTTCAGTTGAGCACGAAATCTGGGCGTCAAATGGCGTGAGCTCAGCACGACTGTAGCCCCTGATGGAGCTGGCCCCACAACACGACGCAGTTGTGCCAATCAGCGAGAAGTTACTGTGAACTGTGGCGGTGTTCTTCACAACAACATGGCCCAGAGACAACGTCTGGATGACTTCACACGGGGAACATCGGGAAACTGGCAGGAGGACTAAGAAGGTCGAAATGTGAATAGTTTAGGCCAGGAGTAAAATATAGGGAGCGAAAAGCTATTTACAGTTTGTACAGAAACCAAATGGCAGTTATAAGAGTCGAGGGGCATGAAAGGGAAGCAGTGGGTGGGAAGGGAGTGAGACAGGGTTGTAGCTTATCCCCGATGTTATTCAATCTGCATGTTGAGCAAGCAGTAAAGGAAACTAAAGAAAAATTCGAAATTGGAATTAACATCCACGGAGAAGAAATAAAAACTGAGGTTCGCCGATAACATTGTAATTCTGTCAGAGACAGCAGAGGGTCTGGAAGAGCAGCTGAACGAAATGGACCGTGTCTTGAAAGAACGATATAAGATGATCATCAACAAAAAAAACGAGGATAATGGAATGTAGTCAGATTAAATCAGGTGATGCTGCGGGAATTAGATTAGGAAATGAGACGCTTAAGGTAGTAAATGAGTTTTTCTGTTTGGGGAGCAAAATAACTGATGATGATCGAAGTAGGGAGGATATAAAATGTAGACTGGCAAAGGCAAGGAAAGCGTTTCTAAAGAAGAGAAATTTGTTAACATCAAGTATAGATTTAAGTGTCAGGAAGTCGTTTCTGAAAGTATTTGTATGGAGTGTAGCCACGTATGGAAGTGAAACATGGACGATAAATAGTTTGGACAAGAAGAGAATAAAAGCTTTCTAAATGTCGTGCTACAGAAGAGTGCTGAAGATTAGATGGTTAGATCACATAAATAATGAGGAGGTACTGAATAGAATTGGAGAGAAGAGAAATTGTGGCACAACTTGACTGGAAGAAGGGATCGGTTGGTAGGGCATAATCTGCGGCATCAAGGTATCACCAATTTAGTATTGGAGGGCAGCGTGGAGGGTAAAAATCGTAGAGGGAGACCAAGAGATGAATACACTACACAGATTCAGAAGGATGTAGGTTGCAGTAGTACTGGGAGATGAAGAAGCTTGCACAGGATAGAGTAGCATGGAGAGCTGCATCAAACCAGCTTCTGGACTGAAGACAACAAGAACAACAACAAAAATATTTTTCTAACGTGCAAATCTCGAATGTTTGATGCTCTACACCTTAAAGATACTTATTAAAGAACAACTTCTGAACACCATGAGCTGCAATTGAAATGTTTATTTGCCAAATCTGTAGTCAGGCCTGTAACACATTGTCAGTGGCATCTGATACAGACGGATAAACAACTTTACGTACATCAGTTTCTACAACACGACTGTATATATAACAACTCAACTGTTTGCCCTTTGTATCAGTTTCCACTGACGGTGTGTTCTATACTCTAATACCGGTTTTGCAAATATTTCCAGTGCAGCTCAGTGTTTAGAAGGTGCCCTTTTAATAAATTTTTTTGACGAATATATTTTTTTATGTCCGAACGCTTTATATGAAGCCCCTCGTACAATGCACTGAATTTCTCCTAATCGAAATGCTGGCAGATTTCCTCGGTATGACCGACATGGAGTCGCAACGTGGCATGTTCCAGCGGCTATCCAGGTCTCCACGCACGACGTGGTCACCGCGCTGCCAAACTATCTACTCGTGATGAGAAATCAGATCACCGAGTGTTTCTCTGGACGCAGCGGGTGCCACTATCAAGCCTCAGCGCTCAAGGGGAGTAAACGCTTTTTCCAGCACGCGACGACACGCATTAATGATTAGAAATCTACTTCAACGCACAGTCGCTTTCAGCAGCTGACGACCGTCCACTTACCAGCTTGTCGCTCCTTTCGTCCGTACCTCGGAGCTTGCGTAGTGCCGACCCAAGTCACACTCGCGTCCGCGGCTAGAAACCATGCGCTCTTATAAGGGGACCATACTAACTTCCCCTCATCGATTTGGTTCACATTGACAGGGGGTATAGGGCACTACTACGACTTGATCATAATGTAAACAGGAAGACCCAACTCTCAACCGTTTTCAAGAAAATCGAGGCTGAAAATTTTAGGCATGTATGCAATTGAATCAGTTATTATGAAAAAGTCACGAGTCCAATTTTTCACAAATTCAGATTTCAGTACTTTTGCGTTCTCCATCTGTAGACGCATTATCTGTGTTGATAACGTCATGAGTTTCTGCCTTTAAAGCCAAGAAATTCGTTGCCAAAATTTATAACTGGTATGAAAATGTCGTGCGTCCAGGACTCATCACGTTTTCATACTACATCTTCTTCTTAATTTTATGTAATATTTTTTAAATCACCGGACGTAGCCTACGGTTTATGTCCCTACATACCAGTACCGATTTGATGATCTGCTGTTGGCACCACATTGAAAGACAAATCTTGTGTGGTTGTTGTCTAATCTTTCATTAGTAGTGGCAATTTAATCAAAAAAGAGAGCATGGACTCAAATGAAGACGGTAACAGCCGTCGAAAGACGAAAGGCATACGGCATTATGATGAATACACACACATCATAATGAACAAGGCTAGATTATGAGGAGAAGCATACAGTAACTACAAAAGACAAAACATTCCTGCAACTAGTATGTTTGAAAAAAAAAATTCAATGCTTTCCTATCCAGGGGCAGTCTCCTACCTTGTGATAGGTTGTTTGGGGGTATAAGAAGAAAGTTACTACATACTGATAGTGTTTACACTGTGAAAGAATATATTGAACTTATTATTCATTCTGCCAACAAAAAGAACTCTTTCATTGTCAACTAGCTTGAGGATAACAACATTGTTAAGAACTATGAGTACTGGTAGTTTTAAATGCAATTCCCAGAGTTTAGAAACAATGGGAAAAAACAGTTCCATGAGAACCACCGTCAGTGTTTCACAGTACAATATGTTTGAGTATGACATCCAAAACCCAGGGGTATTAGTAGCCCGATCATTCATTGATGGACTGACTCAAAACTCTTTCAGACTTTTAAAACCCCTAGCAAATATCAGACTCCCAACAACCTTAGCACACGGAGTGAAATGTCCTGTAAACAAAGTTAAGATAAACGATATAAAAAAAACTTGAACACTCCATCCCAGAGGAGCACAAAAACTTTTATATTGATTTATTCACTTGGCCTACAACAGCTGAAGATGATGAAAATGTATGAAACCTACAGAAAATGTTGCAACAATGCTTATCTGAAATTATGATTATGTTAAAATACTATTTGTAACTTGTGTTTATTAATAAATTCTCGGAATTCTATAGTTGTATTATTATTTGTTTTAATTTGTTTCAAAAAGGTCATGAGTCAAAGATTTAAAAAAAAATAATTTGAAGAAGGTGAAAGTAAAAATTGATGATTTGAAGATTTAGATTTAATGGTTTCCAGGTATGTCAGAGTATAAAAGTCCAAGTACTCCCGCATAAAACAGTTTTCTTTGAATATCTCAAAATCATGTTTTATGGACTTTATAACATTTTTATAATAACCGATTCAATTGAGGACGTAGATTGCAAGTGCTAATCTGAGATGAAGAGGTTGACACAGGAGAGAGATTCGTGGCAGGCCGCATCAAACCAGCCAGAAGACTTTTTTTTTTAAAGTTACCTTGTATGACAGCTAACATTCTAGGGACGAGTCCGCAGCTGCACGAGTAAGCACTTAAGTTTCGTAAGTGCTAGGGCTGTACACTGCCATGGAACAGCGATATGCACATATACAGATAGCGGTGGTATCGCGTAAACAACGGAGTACCGGTGCAACTACCATTTCTACTCAGGTGAGACATGTGACAAGGTTTCTGACTTGATTATGGCCGCACGGCATGAATTAACAGTCTCTGAACGCACTACGGTAGTTGGAGCTAGACACATGGAACACTCCATTTAGGAAATCGTTAGGGAATTCAATATTCAGAGACCCACCGTGTGAAGAGTGTGCCGAGAACATCAAATTCCAGGCATCATCCGTCACCACGGAGGGATGGCCGACTGCCTTCACTTAACGACCGAGAGAAGCGGCGCTTGCGTAGAGTCGTCAGTGCTAACAGACAAGAAACACTACATGAAATCGCCGCATAAATTAATGTGGCACGGTCGACGAACGTATCCGTTAGCAGACAGACGCGAGTGCCTTTGCTAACAGCACGACATCGCCTGCAGCGCCTCTCCTAGGCTCGTGACCTAAACGGTCGGACCCTTGACGGCTAGAAAACCACGGCTTGGTCATATGAGTACCAATTTCGGTTGATAAGAGCTGGTGGTGGGGTTCAAGTGTCGGGCAGACCCCACGAAGCCATGGACCCAGATTGTGCACAAGGCACCGTGCAAGCTGGTGGTGGCCTTCATAATACTGTAGGCTAAGTTTCCATTATATGAACTGAGTCCTCTGGTCCAACTGAACCGATCACTGACTGGAAATGGTTGTGTTCGGCTACTTGGGAATCATCTGCAGCAGTTCAACTATGGAAATTTAATGAATGACAGTGCGCCATATCACAGGGCCACAATTGTTCGCGGCTGGTTTGAAGAAGATTGTGGACAATTCGAGCGAATGACTTGGCCACCAAGACACCTCGACATGAATTCCGTCGAGCATTCATGGGACATAATCGAAAGGGCAGTTCGTGCACAAAATCCTGCATCGGCAAGACTTACGCAATATAGGCTACAAACGTTCAATATATCTGCAGGGGCTTCAACGATTTACTGAGTCCACAGCAGGTCGAACTGCTGCACTACACTGGGCAAAACGTCCTCGAGCAACAGCATTAAGAATTTTTTCAAAAAATGTTCGAATGTGTGTGAAATCTTATGGGACTTAACTACTAAGGTCATCAGTCCCTAAGCTTACACACTACTTAACCTAAATTATCCTAAGGACAAACACACACACCCATGCCCGAGGGAGGACTCTAATAAGGTACGTTGTCCAAGACGCGACGCACACTAGCAACTGCGAGGGGTCGCTACGTGACGTCAGAAGTTGCCTGCTGGCGCATGCGCATTTCGAGTTTGGGATGCGACGCGCTACTGTTGCGGCAGCTGCCGCATCACTGCACCAGTGAGCAGTGTTGCGACGGAAGTCGGACGAGACAAAGACGCACGGCTGCCAGATAGATGTCGAGCCACTCAAGGAAAACTGAAATGAGCCACTCACAGGATGTGATGCTCTGTGAGCTGGTCTCGCAACATCCTTGCCTTTACGATTTGAAGAACCCTACATATGGAGACACTATGTTCAGAGACAGAATTTGGGAAGAAATTTGTGCACAGTTGAAACTGGCAGGTGAGTGAAATATATAATATTTTCCCATTAATGCAAATTTTTCAGGCTGTTATGAAAATCAGTATAATCCATGCAGATGTAGAATTAGAATGATGAAAATGAACTTTAAGGTCAATTTTCGCATTACTCTTTTTTGTGACGATAAAAATTGAAAGCGGCAAGTACATTATAAAATGAACAATCTAAAGTACAACGAGAAAGTTACATTTTACAATACCTTCACTTTGAAAGTAAACGGTAGATTGGTGTCTTGATGATACCTTCTAGTTGTGAAAAACCACCACCAGATTGTTGTACAGCTTTCTGTAATCAATAGATGTTCGTTTTTGAGGAAGGCGTTTCTCAACAGATTGCGCAAACAGTATGCTGCAATAAGTAATTTGTCACATTCACTTCAATTCATTGGTAGAAGATGGTGCTCAAAAAACTTGTGCCAAAAGTGCACTACAGTTTTACAAGGCCCTTCTGGTCTGACACAGTTCACAATTGAAATTCGTCTTTTGTAAATCCTGGAGTCATCTTTTGAGTGCAGCTAGGCAAGATTAAATGTTAATGTCATCCATAACGATGTATGCTGTCAGAATATAAGAATATGGAAGTTCATTTGGATGGGAATAAAGAGTCAGTCAGCTATGAAAGTTGCCTTAGCTTGTTCCAAAAATTTCTGCATGGGAGAAACTGACAAGTATAATTTGGGGAAATTTTGTGAACAAGCACGGACATTATTTCTGCCAGTGTATACTGTAGACGTTCAGAATGAAAATTCTAGAGATGTTTAAGGTGTAACCCTATCTTGTTGTCAAGAACTTGAAACGATGCAATGACGCTAGCGTGCGCTTATTGTTAATAAACTCGTCTTTCATTGGAATTTTAGGTTAAATGTGCAAAAACAGATGGAGGAATATTTGGGACTCGTATCAGAGAAATAAACGAGAAAGAAAGCTTGGAACAGGTTCAGAAGCCTCAGCAAAACCAAGAAAATGGGTTCTGCTTGATCACTTGGCTTTAAGAAACCTACATTTCGTGGCATTTTAAATGAAATTATCAAGAGCATATGGAGAAATATTAGTAACTCATACCGGAGAAATATATGACATAAAATGGTTTCATTAGGTCCAAATGTGTCAGCGAAACAAAACAAATGCATTCTCTATCGTGTGATGACCACACGATTCTCGTTGCGCGTCGACAGAACTGGCGGCTAGTCGCGACGCTCCCGGAGATATATGAGCCCAAATCTCGGAAACGGAGATCGATATCATTCTGTTCTCAACTATAAAAATAATTTCGATATGTTAGCTTCTTTTCATCGGCAACGATGTATGACCTAACGTGAACCATACGTAAAGTAGTCAGCGACCACATTTTTCACTGTACACAATTCAAATTTTATGCAGTAGGTTACTTTTAAATTAAGTATCGGAATAACTGTGACGCATATCGGAAAAATAGACACCTCATTATCAAGCTGTGATGTTAAACTGTAAGATACGCAAACATCAATTTTTTGTGCCTTTTACTTTCCTCACAATTGATAGAGAAGTAATATACAGCGAAAAAACACGCAAAACCGGAAGAGATACTTTTCAATTTTTTAAAGTAAAAGGAGAATCTGTATCGAAAAACTAACTCTGGGAGCCGATGTAACTTTGTTGCATTAACATACAGTATTTTTTTACAGCAAGAAAATCGGAATTCTTATTTTTCTTATGTATTTGAATCCGCCGCCGCCGACCGGAGCTTGGGAAACAGCGACGACTCCAGTCGTGTTGCGGCCGTGTCGCCGTCTGCTAGGGTGGGAAAAGAGGAGGGGGCAGCGTCGCAGTCGCAGCCAACTGTCGCGTCTTGCACAACGTAACTTAACCTCCGCCGGGATCAGCCGCACAGTCCATGACTGCAGCGCATAAGACCGCTCGGGTAATTTCGCGCGGCAAGAATTTTTTTATCGACGCCTTGAACCCATACGTGGGAGAAGAACAATTTGTTTTGCTCTTCGATTCGTTGGGAGGTCAAACGAACCCGTGTAGCTAACACGAAACTTTTTACGATGTAGAGGGTCAGCAAATGTGCAGCACTAACTCCAAAAGGTACCGGTATTCGCTGCTGCAGCTCTGCGATGTTTATGTTTGCAGCCAGGTGAAGTACCTCATAAAACGACTACAAAGTTGCACTTACATCATCGAACAGAACAGAGAGATCGCTTCTACAGAATACTGCACAAAAATTCAATCAACTGTAGACCATCAGTCGTCTGCACCAATATTCGTTGATGTGCATCGATATGCGTGATAAGCCGCAGAATTTTGCGATGACCGAGAACCGTTTACGAATGTAAAACGAGTGTGTTTTACAACAGGCCCATGAAAAAGACCACGCACACGTTCATAAACATGAGCTGTATGTCGCAATACTTATTGTTTTCGATGTTTGTATTATTCGTGCAGCGCAGTTGCGAATTACACTTGTCACAAATGTAGATACAATAATATAAACGAAATGAGGAAACTGATTTGATTTAAACGTCTCAAGCAGCTTGTTTTTATTTCCAATCTACTTACAAAAAATTTCTTTCTCCTCTTTCTTTGTAAAGAGTTTGAAAATTATAAATGAACCATTATTGAAAGATAATTTGCATAGTAATAATAAAATTGTTGCTAGAATTACAAAAAGAGAGTACCAGACGCAAGATTCGATCTAGAAACCTCGCGCTTATGTAAGTACGTGCTTACTCGCTCGGTTGCGAACTCCTTAAATGCAAGTGACCATACAAAGTGCATAACCAAGCCTGAAAGTTTCATTATCGATTTTCTCAAAAACAGTTGAGAGTTGCGTATTTTTGTTTACACCACGATTAAGTCTTAGTCTTCCGTACACACTTTTCACTATTATTGAAATCGGCGAGGGGAAATTCGTACTGTCTTCTTGTTAGCAACGTGCGGCGCGAGGGCCAAATTCCGGGATTTACTGCTACGCCGGTTAACCAGAAACGCTTAGTAGCGGGCCCTAATTAATTCTCTGTTATGCTGCGCTATCAAATCGGTCTAAATAAGGGTAGGCAGCCTCGCTTTGAAGTGCGGACAGGGTTAAACTACACACAACTCCAAAGTCAATAATTAGGAGCGCTGTAGCTACCTAACCACTATCAGAACAGCCTCGAGATCCGTCCACTGGTTTGGAATACGTTCACCACCTAACAGCTCAATACACAGCCTCCAAGTCATTACTAGCAACCGACACCGATATTAACAACAACAACAACAACAACAACACAGAACAGAAACGCAGTTCGAAGCCAATAGAGAGAAAGTCACACGAAAACACTACACTGAAATTTGCACAGAAACAAATGACATTTATTTGTTTCGATTAACTTCAGCCAAGTCCATCACTTTTACCGAACACCACCACTGGCTAGCTGAAGGGTCCGCGCCCTGCTACGAGGCCTCTTTTTACCGAAACATTTCACGCTCGCTAATCCTCAACAGTCGCCGAGAAACGGTAACGCCCGTTATTGCGTGATGGATGGATGGATGGATGGAGAGGGTTGTATGTGCGCACGACGCAAGGTCTTCAGCGCCCGCTCAGTAACAGATTAAGACGGGTGTCAAGAAAAGACTCAGAACAGTAAGATAAAAGAGAACGTAAAACACAGGTAACAATCTTGGAAAAATATGTGCCTACCCACACCGAAGCGTGGGACGAAGCATGCCGCCAGCAGTAAGACATGGACAACACAGGAAGAAAGAGGTAGAGGGAGCTAAAACAATATAGCAGATGGAAATGGCTGGGTGACCGCAAGGAAAAAAGGGAGTAGCCAGCCACTTCGCAATACACTAAAACCCAGCCTAAAAGTTTAGGCCAGGGTCCAGACACATCACAAAACTTTAAAACCCTAGACACACACGTCTCATCATTAGCTAAAATACACGGCAGGTCCCCATCAACTTGTGCTTCTGCCTTTGCATCACGGTATAAAATGCAGTCTGTTAAAATGTGGCGGACAGAGATGTGCACACCACAAGCATCACAAAATGGGGGATCCTCCCGCCGTAATAGAAAGCTATGTGTGAGAGGACAGTGCCCGATGCGAAGACGCGTGACGGTCACTTCTTCCCGCCTGAGCAAGCGGCTGGAGGAACGCCACGGCCGAGTTGCTGACTTCACCAACCGCAGTTTATTGGCCGTCACCGCCAGCCATTCTTCATCCCACAACTCCATGACTTCTTGTGGAGTGCAAAGATGACAGACTGCAAGGGAATAGGACACTGAACCACATCCTGCTCTCTGCAGGCTACCTTGGCAGCCCGATTGGCCAGTTCATTGCCCCTGAGCAGTTAAAAAGTTACGAAAATCTTTCCAACTAAATAATTTCCAAAGTGGGACCGAGTCATTAACGAATCGGGGTTTCAGATTACATAAGAGGCGCGTCACATCGGTTAGAAACGATATTACTGGGTTGGTGCATACGTTCGTAGCATTTTCCCGTAAGTTTAATAAACACAACAGATACATTTAACAGAGAGTTTAGTATAAATACAATATTCTCCTTCACTATTTAGAAAAATCTGTCAACGCTGGGGTAACTTTTTGATCCCGCGAATCATGTGGTTTTGAGGCGAAGAACACATCGAGCTATGTTAGGAGCGTATTTTTATCCTTAAAGGTTGTTCGATAGAGAGCGGAAAAGGTGAATATCTGAGGGCGCTACATCAGGTGAATAAGGTGGGTGCGGAACAGCTTCCCAAACCAACTTCTGTATGGTGTTCTCTTGTCTCCGTAGCATAATGCGGGAGGGCCTTATCGTGGAGTAGCATCACTTAACGGCAGTCTTCTCTGATTGCAACTCAAGGAAACAACTCATAGCACACCACACCGTCGCTAATGCACCAGATGCATAACCTTATCTTTTGTGGATACGCGCAAGTCTTTGTATGGGGAGTTGCTGCTGTGTTTTGGCTCAACAACTCCTTTCTTTTCCTTATGTTAGCATAAAGACACCGTTTCCCGTCACCAATAACGATACATGATATGAATGGTCGATGTTGTTCACGAACCAATCGATGATGAACGAGCGGAGGTGCACGTATGGCCAACAGCTAATTTTTATTTTCACTTTGAGTATGCGGCAGTCATTCACCCGCTTTATGAACTTCCCCCACTGCAAGGAAATGTCGCACGATGGTGGAATGATCACAGTTCATCATACACTACTGGCCATTAAAATTGCTACACCACGAAGATGACGTGCTACAGACGCGAAATTTAACCAACAGAAAGAAGATGCTGTGATATGCAAATGATTAGCTTTTCGGAGCATTCACACAAGGTTGGCGGCGGTAGCGAAACCTACAACGTGCTGACATGAGGAAAGTTTCCAACCGATTTCTCATACACAAACAGCAGTTCACCGGCGTTGCCTGGTGAAACGTTGTTGAGATGCCTCGTGTAAGGAGGAGAAATGCGTACCTTCACGTTTCCGACTCTGATAAAGGTCGGATTGTAGCCGATACAGAAAATGTTTGACTGCCGCCCTGGCCAGCACATTCTCCAGATCTCTCACCAATTGAAAACTGTCGCGAGGGTTTAGCCTAGCGGTCTAAGGCGCTGCAGTCATGGACTGTGCGGCTGGTCCCGGCGGAGGTTCGAGTCCTCCCTCGGGCATGGGTGTGCGAGTTTGCCCTTAGGATAATTTAGGTTAAGTAGTGTGTAAGCTTAGGGACTGATGACCTTAGCAGTTAAGTCCCGTAAGAATGAGATTTTCACTCTGCAGCGGAGTGTGCGCTGATATGAAACTTCCTGGCAAATTAAAACTGTGTGCCGGACCGTCACTCGAACTCGGGACCTTTGCCTTTCGCGGGAAAGTGCTTTACCAACTGAGCTACCCAAGCACGACTCACGCCCCGTCCTCACAGCTTTAATTTCGCCAGTACCTCGTCTCCCACCTTCCAAACTTCACAGAAGCTCTCCTGCGAACCTTGCAGAACTAGCACTCCTGGAAGAAAGGATAGTGCGGAGACATAGCTTAGCCACAGCCTGGGGGATGTTTCTAGAATTAAATTTTCACTCTACAGTGGAGTGTGCGCTTTAGAGATCACGAAGGATTACCAACCCTAAACGTACGGCCGACTACTTGACTTTATGATCTCCAGACCGCTCCCCGGGATTATTTAACCTCTACACATTCCAGCCAATCAGAATTAGGACCAGAATGTGGACTTTCTCGTTGACCACTTCCCATTTCTGCTTAAAGCGCTTCTGTAAGGCGCTGCCACCTGGCAGGACTTTAAGAAACTTGTCTGTCTCGATGGTGGGAACACCGGCTGTCATGTGGAAATTCATGGCCCTGTAAGGCAGCCATGTAGGCTCGCGGCCACAACCCATTTAGAAGGATTAGGGAAATACAGGCTCATCAGCGCCGCGCTGAAGAAAGCCGCCGCCTCCAAGAACCTGAGAACCTGATCCTGATCCTGCTGTAGACAACGGCTGAAGGAAGAGCACACAGACACTCTAGGAAATGAGATGTTCAAATATATCACTCCCTCTTAGTCGTTAACGTCCCGCAGGCGGCGGGTCTCATTAAGGAAGATTTAACGTAATCACACGTAATGGATCATGTCGACGGCGAGCCCATTAGTGGGAGCACTGTAATTACTCCTACATAGGCGAGGTAGTACTGCCATCTGCAAACTGTTGCGTCTGCAGAAAAAGTACAGTCGGAACTATGTGAGCGGTACGGAAAATGAAAATAATTGTAGACTGTCCTACCGACAACGAATTACTTTGGGAAATTTGGGCAAAGATGCGGTCGGGAATCTTTCTTAAGACGCAGTCGTAATACTGGAAGAAGTGATTTCGGAAAGCACATACTGGAAGAAGTGATTTCGGAAAGTACGGAATACCTGAATACAAATGACTGAATGAGGCTCTGTACTCTAATATCACATGTTGCATGTGCCACCTCGATCGGTTGCATGGTTTAGGAGCAAAAGAATCACTAGATGATTAGAGTCACGCAGAGTGGCACTTCAACTTTACAGTTGTCTTCGTCATTTACAGCTAAATCTCAAAGAAAACACCGCTCGGATGCCGGCATATGTATGTACTGCATCACATATGCAAGACAAACGAATCCACATAAATTCATACATCCACTCGGCTAGCGTCTTGCAATAAATCCGTAACGGTACTGTCAACCGTGACAACGGTGTTAGTAACACGTGCATTTCAAAGAGGATACTGCCTATAGATTGTAATACGATCTCTGTCACAGAACGTAGCGTATGATGTTTCACAGTGGGAATTAATACGTGTTACACACTATTTGAAAGCTACTTGCTGATAAAAATCACATAGCTTAAAATAAGCGGAGGTAAACATCAAGCGATGACAGTACTATATGCGTATCATACAGCCAGCACGAGTCAGTATTACAAATACTGCAGCTTACAACTTTGTTGTTCAATGTATAGAACCGGAGAAAGCTTTCGACAATGTGAAATGGAGCAAGGTGTTTGAAATTCTGAGAAACATAGGTGTAAGCTATACGGAAAGGCTGGTACTATACAATATGCATACGAACCACGTAGGAACAATAGGAGGAAGACCAAGAACGAAGTAATCTGATTAAAAATAGTGTAATAGGTAGTTGCAGTCTTTTGCTCTTACTGTTCAGTCTGTACATAGAAGAAACAATGACGGAAATAAAAGAAATTTTCAAGAGCGCAATTAAAATTAAAGTTGAAATTATATGAACGATAAGATTAGGTGACGACGTTGTTATAATTAGTGAACGCGAGAAAGAATTACAGGTAACCCGCCAGGTTAGCCGAGAGCGCTAACGCGCTGCTTCCTGGACTCTGGTAGGCGCGCCGGCCTCTGATCGAATCCGCCCGGCGGATTAACGACGACGGCCGGTGTGCCGGCCAGTCTAGATGTGGTTTTTAGGCGGTTTTCCCCATTCCTCTAGGAGAATACTGGGCTGGTCCCCAAATCCCGCCTCAGTTACGTGGATTACACTAGTCGCAGACAGTTGGGATACACTAATTCCGTCCCGGGGGGTACTGAGTGGCGGCAGGAAGGGCATCCAATCACCCCTTCCACTAACATTGCCACATACGATTAACCATGCCGCCCCTGCGTATCCGCGGGAAAAAAGGCTCAAGCAAGAGAAAGAATTACAGGTCATACAGAATGAAATGAACATTATGCTGAGCACAAAATATGGCTTGAACGCAAACCGAAGAAAGACAGAAGTGATACGGAATGACAGCAGTGAGATTAGTGATAAAGTTAACATCAACGTGAGGACCATGAAGGAGTCGAAGTGAAAGAATTTTCCTACTTTAGAAGCAAAATTACGCATGACGGAAGAAGTGAGAATAAAAAGCAGACCAGCACAGGCACTTCTCCTGGCCAGGAAAAGTAACAAATTCAAGCCTTAACTTGAGGAAGAAATTTCTGAGAATGTACGTTTGGAGCACAGCAATTTATGGTAGTGAGTCACGGACAGTGGGAAAACCGGAACAGAAGAGAATCGAAACGTTTGAGATGTGGTGCTACAGAAGATGTTGAGAATTTGGTGGACTGATAACGTAAGAAATGAGGTGGTTCTCCACAGAACTGACTGAGAAAGGAACATATGGAAGGCACTGACAAGAAATAGGGACAGGATGATAGAACTTGTGTTATGACATCAGGGAATAACTTCCACGAGAGGGAGATGTAGAGAGTAAAAACTGTAGTGGAAGGCATAGTTGGAATGCATTCAGCAAGTAGCTGAGGATGTAGGCTGCAAGTGCCACACAGACAAAAAAAAAAAAAAAAAAAACACCTCAAAAGCGAGGTCGCAAGTTCAGTCTTCAGCAAAGCTCATTTGAAAGTGCTGTGTTCACAGTCTTGATAGGAAAAATACTGGTGTAACGGTGTGATAAAACCGATGGAATGTGATGGCATGCAACTGAATGCGAAACAGTCTGTCATGGAGCTTATCGTGAAAATGGCCATCCTTTAAGGAGCAGCAGCAGTGCGATAAAATGTTTTACAAAAAAAATAAAAAAACAAGAACATTTTTTTACTATGCTGCGAATTATCTTCCATGTACGTAACTGTGTTTAGTACTTGTCCCTTGGAAAACGACTGCCATTTATTAGGTTTGACTGGAGACGGGATTTATGGTTCATTGTCCGACAAAGATGTTCAACTACATGGCTTGGCACCTTTTTCAATATTAATTTCACTTGTTGGGCATGTATCATCATCATCATCATCATCATCATCATCATCATCGTCGTCGTACTCCTTACGTATACTGTCCGCAACGTTGAGCGTATACGACACCACCCATGTCACAGACTCATCTTACAGAAACACTAATACACTACTGGCCATTAAAATTGCTACACCACGAAGATGACGTGTTACAGTCGCGAAATTTAACCGACAGGAAGAATATGCTGTGATATGCAAATGATTAGCTTCAGAGCGTTCACACAAGGTTGGCGCCGGTGGCGACACCTACAACGTGCAGACATGAGGAAAGTTTCCAACCGATTTCTCACATACAAACAGCAGTTGATCGGCGTTGCCTGGTGAAACGTCGTTGTGATGCCTCGCGTGAGGAGGAGAAATGCGTACCATCACGTTTCCGACTTTGATAAAGGTCGGATTGTAGCCTATCGCGATTGCGCTTTATCGTATCGCGACATTGCTGCTCGCGTTGGTAGATATCCAATGACTGTAAGCAGAATATGGAATCGGTGGGTTCAGGAGGGTAATACGGAACGCCGTGCTGGATCCCAACGGCTTGGTTTCACTAGCAGGTGAAATGACAGGCATCTTATCCGCATGGCTATAACGGATCGTGCAGCCACGTCTCGATCCCTGAGTCAACAGATGGAGACATTTGCAAGACAACAACCATATGCACGAACTGTTCGACGACGTTTGCAGCAGCATGGACTATCAGCTCGGAGACTAACGGCTGCGGTTACCCTTGACGCTGCATCACGGACAGGAGCGCCTGCGCCTGCGATGGTGCACTCAACGACGAACCTGGGTGCACGAACCGCAAAACGTCATTTTTCGGATGAATCCAGGTTCTGTTTACAGCATCATGATGGTAGCATCCGTGTTTGGCGACATCGCGGTGAACGCACATTTGAAGCGTGTATTCGTCTTCGCTATACTGGCGTATCACCTGGCGTGATGGTATGGGATGTCATTGGTTACACGTCTGCGTCACCTCTTGTTCGCATTGATGGCTCTTTGAACAGTGGACTTTACATTTCAAATGTGTTACGACCCGTGGCTCCACCCTTCATTCGATCCCTGCGAAACCCTACATTTCAGCAGAATAATGCACGACCGTATGTTGCAGGTCCTGTACGGGCCTTTCTGGATACAGAAAATGTTCGACTACTGCCCTGGCCAGCACATTCTACAGATCTCTCCCCAATTGAAAACATCTGGTCAATGGCGGCTGAGCAACTGGCTCGTCACAATACACCAGTCACTACTCTTGATGAACTTTGGTATCGTGTTGAAGCTGGATGTACACGCCATCCAAGCTCTGTTTGACTGAATGCCCAGACATTTCACGGCCGTTATTACCGCCAGAGGTGGTTGTTCTGGGTACTGATTTCTCAGGATCTATGCACCCAAATTGCGTGAAAATGTAATCACATGTCAGTTCTAGTATAATATATTTGTCCACTGAATACCCGTTTATCGTCTGCATTTCTTCTTGGTGTAGCAATTTTAATGGCCGATAGTGTATTTCTTCTGCCGCTTTCTCACTCTGCAAAATTCCTTGGGTAACTTTCTGACGAAATTTCAACTTTGGCAACTGTTTTTATGGATACAACGCAATGTTTGCTTTTTTATCGTTGCCATTGCTCTACTTTGTATCACGACCACTAGTTCTGTAGCACTGTTGTGAGTTACTCGTCTACTAAGCATTTCAACTACGCTCCATAGCATCATGCTGCGCGCACCACTAGATACCTCCAGTTCCGCAAACTGTTTCCATTAGTTGCCAATATTGTAGCTGCATCGTAGACAATATGCGGAGCATCGAATGCCGTAAAAATCATTGGCGTTTTGCGTCCTCGCACTCAAGGGGTTCCTTGAGAGACTAAGAGGTTGGCGCAGGAGAGGAATTCGCGGCGGACCACATCAAACAAATCAGAAGAATGATCACTCAAAAAAGTGTAGAACAAAATTAGCTCCGTTCAGATATGTCACAGAAACAAAAAGTGAAGTGTTTAAAATAAATGAACAATCAAAAAAGACATTTTCTCTAATTTTTTTTTGTTAATGCCTGTAAACAACCACCCACTGTTCCCATACTGACATAAATGCGAAAGAAACTGTCTGTCAGGATTTTCACAACTGTACAGATCAACCGACTCCGATGAAATTTGGTGTATAGATAGCTTCAACCCAGAGAAGCAGCATAGGTTACGTTACAAAGCAATATCTTTTTGGGTATTATTAACATTTTTAACTACGTTGTATGTGAGTGGAATACGCTGGCCCGATGGTCGGCGACTCAATCTTTGTGGATTATCCCGTGACAGGGCAAATCCAATATCATTCTGCGCGTGGCTTATGATACTGAGTTGATATAACACCTGGCATTGCTGGAGAGTTTTGGTGGAGATACGACAACAAAATCGGACGGTAAGCCTGAAAACTATATTTAAAACTGTTACAATAAACCTCGCAAACGTTAAGTCTGATTTAACGCTTAGTTCTAAGAGAGCTCAGGCTGCGTTAAGTTACTCGAATGCAACAAACGTCAGAGGTGTCTCTCGTCCGACGGACCCTGGGTGCAGAACGTCAGGCGGCCTATTACAGCGCCATCTATCACAAAGCGAAAAAAGTGGTCCAACTAAAACGTTCATGTTTCTTTACGTACTACACGAATATGTAATAAAAATGGGGGTTCCTATTTACAAAACGCAGTTGATATCCGTTTGACCTATGGCAGCGCCATGTAGCGGGCCAACCATAGCGCCATCTGGTTTCCCCCTTCAATTTAGACGAGTTTCGTTGTTTGTGGTTTTTTCGTTTGATGCTTATTTCGTGAGATATTTCATCCGGTCACTATCAATGGACCACCCTGTATACACTATCTCGTAAAATTACTAGCTTGCTTAGTCACAGTCAGTCGTCGTAACAAAACTACTGATATACGAGAGCAGCAGGAGGTAACAGCTACATAAGACGTATTTTATGGAGAGGTCTCGTCTCATTAATTTTTCTAGAATATAAAGTCGATGAAGTTTTCTACGAATTTCTCGTTTCTGACATCCAAACTTCAAGATGTCAGACACTCAGATCAGTACCAAATGTTGTGTGTCGATAGAGTACCAACCTTAACTCCGATTTAGTTCGTGCTGTGTGATGTCGTCCAGTGGAAAATGCATATAAAAAAAATAGAAAATGGAAATGATCGTATGGCGTCAGAGGCCGGGAGTTCCCAGACGGGAAGTTCGGCCGGCAAGTGCAGGTCTTATTGAGTGCGACGCCACATTGGGCGACCTGCGCGTCGAAAAAAATGGCTCTGAGCACTATGGGACTCAACATCTTAGCTCATAAGTCCCCTAGAACTTAGAACTACTTAAACCTAACTAACCTAAGGGCATCACACACACCCATGCCCGAGGCAGAATTCGAACCTGCGACCGTAGCGGTCCTGCGGTTCCGGACTGCAGCGCCAGAACCGCACGGCCACCGCGGCCGGCCTGCGCGTCGACAATGGGGATGAAATGATGATGAAGACAGCACAACACCCAGTCCCTGAAGGGGGAGAAAATCTCCCTCCCCAGCCGGGAATCCAACGCGCTGACCATTCAGCTAATGGGGCGGACAGAAGATGCGTAAACGGTAAATAAAAGTAACGCCAGAACTACGGAGTACAGCAAAAGCATGTGTGTGAGCGCTGAATGTATAGATCTCTGGTAGGTGAGATGGTAGAGCGTCAGGTCATCTTACCAAAGGTCCCGAGTTCGAAATCCGCTACATGTACCGCTTTTCAGCAGTTTACGCATGAAATTGTTGTATGGGAGAATATTTTTCTGACATGAAAGAGGACATTTAGGAGTTTGTAGCAATGTTCTTCTGGCAGCGTGCTTTCGCTTCGTTGTTTGGGAGTAGCAAACCTATAGCGTGTATTTGTATAAATACCACCACATCTATCTATACAAATGTACTCTAAATTTTTGCTACTTTCAGTTAACGAATCTAAAGCACGCCGCCAGAAGAGTATTGCAACAAACTCCAAAACGTCCTCTTGCATGTCAGTAAAATATTTTCCCATACAACAATTGCACGCGTAAACTCAAAAAAGATCGCCAGTAGTGGGTTTCGAAATCGGGACCTTTGGTACGACGATTTGACGCTCTACCAACTCACCTACCACAAATCTTTACACTGAGAACTCACAAATACGCTTCTCCTGTATTCCGTAGTTCTGGTGTTCCTTTTAATTACAGTTTACGCTCCTTCTATTGGACGACAGCACTCAGCACGATCCAAATTGGAGTTTTGGTTGACACTCTATCGACACACAACATTTGGCACGGGTTGAGTGTCTGACATCTGGAGGTTTGGGTGAGAGTTCAGTTTGTTCACTGAAAAGACAACTTGTGTCGGCCAATGAAGGCGCATATTATTTCTTCTTCTTCTTCTTCTTCTACTACTACTACTACCACCTCCATGTATGGTGCTTTGTCCGCTATGTGAACTTATTGGAATTTGTTACTTATTGATAATAAAAAATATTTTATTTTCAAATGGCGGTCTGAATTACAATACCCATGAAGGCGTTGCATAACTCCGCCCGGAGAGGCGGGCTGTTGCCGCAAGAGCTTCACCTTGCGGCGCGCCATACCTGTTCATATTTGCCGCCTGCCTTGCTTGTCCGCGAGGCTACCAAAGCACGCGCGCACGCTGTGGACCGAGCTGCGGCGGCAAGTTCCAGGGAGAGGTCCCTGCCGTGGCGCAACGCCCACACCTGTTTGCATTCACTCACCCATCCGCTCTAGCACACTCGGAATATCTGCTTCGACTGCGAAAATGACAAGGTCGTCGTGTCAAAAGGCTCTTCGCACACCCCCAAGCTGACAGAAAGCGAATCTGTGTGTCAACTGCGCGCCACTGGGGCAAGGACTGCATGTTCGACCAACAAGGTCAGCTCAAAACGTTAGACATGTCACGGCCGTTTAAACATTCGCTCAGGATCCGAAGGGTCCTTGTAAGCGCTTGACGACGAGGACCGTGCCAAGTGCACAAAATGTCATCGGAGGAAGAAATGAAGGTTGAAGATCTCTGAAACTTAAGTATAATTAGTCCCCCCCCCCTCTCTCTCTCTCTCTCTCTCTCTCTCTCTCTCTCTCTCTCTGTGTGTGTGTGTGTGTGTGTGTGTGTGTGTGTGTGTGTGTGTGTGTGTGAGAGAGAGAGAGAGAGAGAGAGAGAGAGAGAGAGAGAGAGAGACGCCTGGAGCAAACTCATTTGGCTAACGTACGATTTGCAATTTCGGAGGAAAAATTCCACAAGCTTTGGACACATCTCTCCCTAGCATACCAATGGTTGGGGTTTGGTATGGTAATACTGGAACGCCTAGAAGAATGTCATTATTGGCACATGCAGGACTTACTACACAGAAACAAATTCTTAGGGGTTGAGACAGTTCGAGCAGCCCTCTGGTTCGGGATGGACGCTGTATGGAATAATAACCATGCACGACCGATAGGGTACCGAATACATAGTTTTGGTGTTGAGTGTACCAACAATGGTCAGCGTACCGATAACATTTAGGTCCGAATTTACTCTAATAGAACACAAATAGTCTCCGAAACACTCCTGGAATATTTGAAACAAATTCAAGTACGCAGTACCTTCCAGAACTATAAGCTGTAAGAAATCATTTCCTCATGCCTTCCTTGTAAACGTATACGACCATCGACATTTATAAGTGACGGGATCAAGAGAGTAAGTAACCGGACAATGCTAGGTAATCCGTCAGTAAACACGCACAATTTAATGTGTGTTGATCCTGAATGTGTGAGCTCCGGCGTGAAGGCAAAGTGTTTAGATCGATTACACCTTAACGTAAGGCAAGCGTTTGACTTACTATGTGGAATTGAAGACGGTAAGGACGAGAGGAATCACTAGACCGCAATCGTCTTCCACATCTACAATCCGCAAGGCACCTTACGGTGTTTAGCGGAGGGTACAGCGAGTACAACTGTCACTTAATCCTTTCCTCTTCCTGTAACGAACAGAGTGCGAAAAGGACTACTACTGCTTATCCTCCCTACGGGCTCTAGTCTCTTAGTCTCTATTTTTAACTTCAGTGTCTTTACGCGATACATATTTAAGAGCAAATAATACAGGCTGTATCAAAAAGCATCATCAGATTTGGCTCGACTATATTGAATCTAATAAATATATACAATGAATTTTGTTTTCTGATGAACGGGAAAGTTTTTTTTCCATACCTTTTCATAGGCGTTCAATACCCCCCCCCCCAAGAGATATGTCATTGCGGGATTCATACTGTTGCTACACTGCAGCGAGCATGTCCGGAGTTATAGCATACACAGCTGCTGTTATGCGATGTGTCAGTTCATTCATTGTTGTTGTTGTTGTTGTTGGTGGTGGTGACGAAGGTACATAAAACAAATCCCCACAAGCAATAATCACATACAGGCAGGTACGGTGATTTTGGAGGCCAGTAATGTAAGGTTGAACCATTTGCTCCAGTGCGACCGATCCATCGCTCAGTAATCCTTTGATTTAAAAATTCCCGTACTTCCAGATGTCAGTGTGGCGGTGCCCCATCCTGCTAGTAATTGTTATTCGAATCAATCTCCAACTGTGAGAAAAGGAAGTTCTCGAGCATACCGAGATGTGTGCTTCCCGTAACAGTGTTGACGGCAAAGAAAAATGGATCGTACACCTGCACATAACGCATTAAGTTTTGGAGACTTCCTCTCATGTTGTACAACTTCATGTGGTCGCTCCGTACTCCATAAGCTCACATTATGAAGGTTCACTTTTCCATTTAAATGGAATGTTGCTTCGTCACTAAACACTGAAGAAAACTGTCGTCTTCCATCTTGCCAAGAACGAGATTACAGAACTGCACACGTTGTTGTATGTCACCTTCATGAACAATTTGCAGTAGCTGCATTTTGTATGATTGCGCCGCGTGGTTTCAGGCGTCATGTCACGGACTGCGCGGCCGCTCCCACCGGAGGTTCTAGTCCTCCCTCGTGCGTGTGTGTGTGCGTGTGTGTGTTGTTCTTATCATAGGTTAAGTAGTATGTACGTCTAGGGACCGATGACCTAAGCAGTTTGGTCCCTTATTTCTGCGTGAGCAGTAAAATTTAAAACAATTGAAACTGGCAAAGAATCAACAGAATTAGCTATAGAGCGCTGAATTTTTAACACAAATACAAAAAATAAATAGGGCCAATGTTACATAATTGAGAACCATTATTGGCAAAAGATGTAATGTTAAACCGAAATGTGCCGCTGCAGCGCCCCAGAGTTGGTGTTCGTTATTTCATCATATCTGCAGCTGGGACAAATGGAAAATAATTGGAACACACTGTTCATTTTTGTGGGAAGTCTAAATGTGAACGACGCCAGTGTACAAACGACTGCCTCTACTGAAGCACCAGCTGTCTGCGAGAAATATGGCTAGCAAAAACTGGGAAACGAACACCTCTACAGACGTGACTTGCAAAAATGGTCGTCGTCATCCTGGTACCGGACGGCAGCGGAATACAAATTCACCCTCTAACTGCCGTAGCATACCAACAGCCATTGATCATCGCGCGGAGGACCAACTGTGTCTGCCAGGGAAAGCAGGATCTCTTTGCTGGAAGTTCGTCTACGAGCGATGGTGCTTACTGACGGGCTGCTTCTCTCATCTCTTACCGGTGACGTCCGCCTCTAACGGAGTAAAAGAAAGAAAGAAAGAAAGAAAGAAAGAAAGAAAGAAAAGGCGAGAGTAGCAAAAAAAGAAGAGCGCAACTGAGTGCTGGGTAGCAAAACCGATGCAACAGAGCAAAAACAAACTGGAATGTTACAGGATATCAGCAACTACAGAAGATATTCGACGCGCTATGATATGACGCATCATCGTATGACGCGCCATGGTCTGTAATTCTAGCCCACCTCTGACTTTTGCCAATGGAATACTGACCAGCATAAAATGTTAAGATCTTCCTCCAACAGTCAGCATAGTAAGCACACTAATAATTTCCTGTCGTCATCTGTAATAGAGAGCCAAGTCCGTGTAAGTTAAAAACATGGTCTACTAGGATACAGCCACTGTTGTTCTGACCTAACAAGGGAAGCTCCCCATCGCACCCCCCTCAGATTTAGTTATAAGTTGGCACAGTGGATAGGCCTTGAGAAACTGAACACAGATCAATCGAGAAAACAGGAAGAAGTTGTGTGGAACTATGAAAAAAATAAGAAAAATATACAAACTGAATAGTCCATGCGTAAGATAAGCAACATCATGGATGGTATGAGTTCAGTAGCCCCGTGGTTATCGTGAGCAGCTGCAGAACGCGAGGTTCTTAGATCAAGTCTTCCCTCGAGTGAAAATTTTATTTTCTTTATTTTCGCAAAGTTATGATCTGTCCGTTCGTTCATTGACGTCTCTTTTCACTGTAATACGTTTAGTGTCTGTATTTTGCGACCACACCGCAAAACCGTGCGATTAGTAGACGGAAGGACGTGCCTCTCCAATGGGATCCGAAAACATTTGATCGCAAGGTCATAGGTCAAGCGATTTCTCCACAGGAAAACACGTCCGATATATTCTATACGACACTGGTGACGGCATGTGCGTCGCATGACAGGAATATGTTGTCGGCCCACCTAACTTTGTACACTTGGCGAATGGGTAAAAAGATTCTTCTAGCTTGCCCGATTTAGGTTTTCTTGTGGATGTGATAATCATTCCCAAAAAAGCGCTGTAGTCGACTGACGTCGTGTGTTTGGATGTTTGTTTAGGTGTAGCGTCCCCATACTACGGCGCAGTTACCTCGCATCGGACGGACGGACAGATAATAATTGTCTGAAAATAAAAGATTAAACTTCTCACTCGAGGGAAGACTTGAACCAAGGGCCTCTCGTTCCGCAGCTGCTCACGCTAACCACGGGACAACGGTGCTCCTGAACTCACACTATCCTTGCTGATGCGTATCTTGCGCATGGACTACTCAGTTTGTATATTTCGCTTTTTTTTTCTTAGTTCCACACAACTTCTTCCTGTTTTCTCGATTGATCTGTGTTCAGTTTTTCAAGGCCTATCCACTGTGCCAACTTATAACTAAATCTGAGGGGGGTGCGATGGGGAGGTTCCCTTGTAAGTACTGCGTACGTGGTGAACGGGAAAACCAAAGACAAGACTTGATAAAATATAATCGACAGCCCACGATTTGTACGCTTTTACTAAGCAAACACAAAAACTTTAACAACTGTGACAACCTGTTTTGTGCTACAAAAATCACATCTTTCAGTTGAAACACAAGACAGTTCATTAACAAGTTGATGGCAGGTAGGAAATTTAACACTCACAATGACGTATAATCTGTTACTGACGTGTACACTGGCATTTAACTTCGACATACCTGTTTGGGACCGTATTAAGTGCTTGCAGCGCGATAAACACGTGCCCCCCCTCCCCCCCCCCCCACACACACACTCTCTCTGCACTCTCAACTTATTACGTACGTGTCATCTATTTTCGTATTGTTGCGTAAGTTCATAGCGTTGGTCCATAAATTTAATAAACACGACAGATACATATAACAGAGACTAAGGTCGTGAATAGTATATTCTCCTTCACTATTTACAACAGTCTGCCAAAACTGTTCCGATTTAGCGACTGTAGAAATCACGTGGCTTTGAGGCGAAGAACTCGTCGAGCCATGTACGGAGCGCATTTGAATCCAGAAAGGGAGTTCCTTCAAGGTTGTTCGATAGATAGCGGGAAACGTGAAAATCTGAGGGTGCAAGATAAGGAACTTTTAGGTGCGTTCCGAATGACTTCCCAACCCAACTCATATATTATGTTTCTTGTTAGTCTCACAGTAGCGTTATCGTGGAGCAACATCACGTCATTGGATTGCGTGTGCGAAGACGTCTCATTTGTTGACAACAAATATCAGCAGTGATGGTGACACCCAAGAGAAACAATCCGCAACACACCACACCAATCTCGTTCCACCATATGCATAACAATATCTTTTGTTAATCAGCGCATGTCTTTTTTTTTTGGCTCAATCTTTCCTTCTTTTCCTTATGTCAGCATAAAGATACAGTTTACCCGCCAGGGTAGCCGAGAGCGCTAACACGCTGCTTCCTGGACTCGGGTAGGCGCGCCGGCCCCGGATCGAATCCGCCTGGCGGACTAACTACGAAGGCTGGTGTTCCCGCCAGCCTGGATGTGGTTTTTAGGCGGTTTTCCACATCCCGCTAGGTGAATACCAGGCTCGTCACGACGTTGCGCCTCAGTTACACGACTCTCAGACATCCGAAAAACGTTTGCACTCTTTCATGGATTACACTCGACGCAGAGAGAGAATAAAGATACAGTTTCTCACCATCAGTAACGATACAGGATAGGATGGTTGGTGTTTTTCACCAGCCAACTGATGACGAGCAAGCAGAGATGCATATACGGTCATCATCGAGTTTTGTGATATTACCTTAAAGCATGTGGTACCCATACATATATTTGCCAGCTCTCGAGTAGACAAACGAGCTTCGATGTTGATTAATGAGTTAACTGATCTTCGTCAAACCCCGAAGGTCTTCCTAATGTCAAAAGGATCCACTTAAAACGCGAAAGTCCAATGGCAAATGCTTCTGGCTACCTACGCTGCTGTCACTCCTCTACAGAACTCAAACAGATCATGTCGGAAATGTTCCGATTTCTCTACTTGGCGCTCGATTTTCTAGTGTTCACAGCTCCACTCACAATCTCCAAAAGATAAATTTACAATATGTAAACTCAGACGGCAACAGTGAACTACAAATAAAAAATGACAAACGATGAATTATCCCATAGCAACTGGAATGCCAACATGCAAAACAAAAACGCTACGAACTTATGCACCAACCTAATGGACTGCTTTCAAAGAGAATGAAGTGTCTGTCATCAGGTGCAGCTCGAGCAGCACACATCAACTCGACACTAGCGCAGACCAGCACTTTATTCCTATACAGCAGCTGTGGTGCCGGCACTGCTCTTTGAGAGAATATCCCAGACACGCCTGCCTCCCGTGAACCCCGCCTCTGGGATTACCATCCTCCTGGCGGCACAAGTAAATTTGCACAATTTCGTTGAGTTCTACGAAGCGACCTCCTGCTCGCCCCTGTGACGCTACGGGGGACCGGCGCCCTGTCGTGCCTAGTTGACCAACCGTGACCTGTGGCAGCGCTCCGGGTCGATATCGCCGCTCCACAAATCCCCTTGGCCAACGGTACATAGGTAGAAGCGTTACCTCTTGTCTACCTCCGCCACCGACAGTGTAGCAAGAACGCACGAAAAATAAGATTTTAAAAGGTGACGCAAATTCTAGTGCAAATAGCTGATTCCTTGCATAAAAGGTGAACAACATCCTACGCCAAAACCGGTAGCGCACTTTATTTAAAGCTCCGACGACGGGCCTCAATTTGCCAATGATGATCTAAGCAACAAAAATTTCAGTAGTTAACTTCGTATCTTTCCAGACATCGCGCCTATTAGTAACAGCGTCTTTTACGCTCGTATGATTAGACGGTAAAATTATGACGGAACTGTTCAGTGCAGGAGGGTCGATGGGTTTTTAAGCCATCCCGTAGACCAGGGCCGGCCAGAAATTCTGCACGCGTGCGGTGCTCTTGCACATGTGCAACTTCCGGGTCACAGCGTGCACGCCGCAGCCGTCAGCGTTCATGTAGTGCAAGTTTCTACGCACAGGTGTCGCTTTATGCACTTGCTGGGATACTCTGTACCGGCGCATTCTAGTGCTCTTTCCACAGCTTGCAAGCCAACCATGGGAAGCTATTTCGCGTATTAAACATTTAAAATATTGTCTACTCATTGTGGCGTCTACTTTTATGTTAACAGTTTAACACAGTAAGACAAGTAATACAGTTAACAACCATGGGTTTTTATTAAGGCAGCTTGACTGACGGCACGTAAATACGCGTAATGTTTTTGATCTAGTATTTAAGAAAGAGAGCACTTAGCGACTTCCAACGAACCTTAGTCATGATTTCAAATAACATTACCAATGCAAGGTTTCCTATAACTAATTCTCGGTACCCTCAGTTACACCCACATAATTTCTGTCTCACTGACCTCTTAACAGAATGACAACCGCAGACCTCTCGATGATCACCTGTACCATTAATGCTACATCTTTCATCAGTTCCGTCTGAAATCTGCACAATAACCGACAATTAGATGAATGTTATGTTTTATCGACTTCAGCTGAGCGTAGCCCTTCACACCTTTTAAAAAAAAAACCTAAATGTAAGTATACAACAATCGGTTTAATGACCAATTTTCCTGATAATAATGTAACATGGAGCAGAATGAGGAAATAATGCACAGTTAGTAAACAATAATTTTTAATTATGAAAGGACTAAATCCAAACACGTTTATCACTGGTCATGAGAAATGATATAGTTAATATCGGGCACATAACCACGGCTCATTGACAAACGCAAGCAGTTGCGGGAGATTTTCATCGCTGATGCTTGATCGAAACGACTGAGAACATAGATCTCCCGTCCTTTGCTTTTTCACAGCACCAGCCATTTCTCAGTACTTCTCTGTTAAGCTTTCGGTCACCAGGGGTAGACGAGACTGGGTATGTTGCGCTCTTGCTTGTACCACATAAACAGGGAAGTGGAGCCGCCGCCGTTCATTTAGGACACATGTCTAATAACAGATGTCGCTGTCGCACTCGTGCGCACGTGTGCAGCACTTCCGCACGCCTGCACACTGTGCAGCGTTTGGCCGGTCCTGCCGTAGACCGTCTGTAACAGCAATCCTGGATACGTAACACAGGGATGTGTGTATTTTAACAAGTTCGGAGTCCGCGATGTTTACAGTTGTCTACTTTTTCGTATCCTTATACACGAGAAGACTGACAACTAGATAGAGCTGATGTTCCATCTTCGTTGCATTCTATATATGTGCCGTTGGCCAAGGGGATTTGTGGAGCGGCGATATCGACCCGGAGCGCTGCCCCAGGTCACGGTTGGTCAACTAGGCACGACAGGGCGCCGGTCCCCACGTAGCGTCACAGGGGCGAGCAGGAGGTCGCTTCGTAGAACTCATACTTATTAATCGACCGAAGTATTTCGACTACCGAACTGGATGTGTTATCAGATGCTCTACGGCGGTCGTTCAGTGCATTATGTCATACAATATTTTTCTCAGGCTGCTTCTAAATATATAGACATCAAACTGAAAATAGTCAAAACATTGTCAGATCGCTTGGTTATCTCAACTTCCAATGTGAAATTTTGTTGTATGTCGTTCTGAAGAAGACGGGTTTATAAACATCAAAATCATGGTAAAAGGTTGGATAAAACCACCTTTCGTTGCCACTGGTTGGCTGCTTTGAATTCATTTACTTTCGTTCAGGATGTATTTATTCTTAAGAGTTGGCGTTTAGTGACGATATCAATCGATATTTCTTTTACATCTACTATAATACCGGCCCTAGGACAGGACACATAATGGTAATAACTATTATTATTATATTTATACAGTCTCCATGAAGCTTTAAGACAATGCCAGGGTTGTGTAAAAGCATGTATTCCTGCTGGCAAAATCTCTTGTTCTGT
Source organism: Schistocerca cancellata (assembly GCF_023864275.1). NCBI lineage: Eukaryota > Metazoa > Arthropoda > Insecta > Orthoptera > Acrididae > Schistocerca > Schistocerca cancellata. The sequence goes on from NC_064626.1 coordinate 219,701,491, forward strand.
GCTTGCAGCCAAGTTCTCACTGAATGATTTACGCCCTTCTCATCTTCAAAGTGTCTCTTCACGTGCAGAATCCTTAAGTAGCCCAAACAGGCGGAAGTGCGAGGGCGACAGGTCTGAGCTGGGTGGATGAGGCTGTGTGTGGCCGATCACGATGCTCTGTTTCTGCGCTTCCCGATGCTTAAGCTCTCTTCTCCGTCGCCCGACAGTACTATTACCTGCATCATAATCATATACTGCAAATGAATGTTCCATTGCTCGACCTGTTAGCTCTCCATTTGAATCGGCATCAGACTATGGGTAGACTGCATACCCGGACAACTTACTCCCAAAGTACACGTATCACTGTGATAAAGTCCATAACCTTGTGCCTATCTGACACATGTCCTCTCAGTCGATTGCTTCCATTCTTCAATGTAAGTAACTCAAATAAACACACTACGCTGACAAAGTGACTTCGAAATTGAACAGTTTATAATTAACGCAGGGTTCATTCTTTTTTAAGCTCATGAAACTGTCCTTATGGCGATCTATTATGATCCATGAACACTCACTGTTCATATTTTCACTGTAGTTACCCATTGTACTTCAAAGTTCCGTCCGGTGGGCGTTTATGGGGCTACTATAAATGATTCATTCGTTTCCAAAGTATGCGTTTTCCAAAGTATGCGTTTTCCAAAGTATGCGTTTTCCAAAGTATGCGTTTTCCAAAGTATGCGTTTTCCAAAGTATGCGTTTTCCAAAGTATGCGTTTTCCAAAGTATGCGTTTTCCAAAGTATGCGTTTTCCAAAGTATGCGTTTTCCAAAGTATGCGTTTTCCAAAGTATGCGTTTTCCAAAGTATGCGTTTTCCAAAGTATGCGTTTTCCAAAGTATGCGTTTTCCAAAGTATGCGTTTTCCAAAGTATGCGTTTTCCAAAGTATGCGTTTTCCAAAGTATGCGTTTTCCAAAGTATGCGTTTTCCAAAGTATGCGTTTTCCAAAGTATGCGTTTTCCAAAGTATGCGTTTTCCAAAGTATGCGTTTTCCAAAGTATGCGTTTTCCAAAGTATGCGTTTTCCAAAGTATGCGTTTTCCAAAGTATGCGTTTTCCAAAGTATGCGTTTTCCAAAGTATGCGTTTTCCAAAGTATGCGTTTTCCAAAGTATGCGTTTTCCAAAGTATGCGTTTCCCAAAGTATGCGTTTCCCAAAGTATGCGTTTCCCAAAGTATGCGTTTCCCAAAGTATGCGTTTCCCAAAGTATGCGTTTCCCAAAGTATGCGTTTCCCAAAGTATGCGTTTCCCAAAGTATGCGTTTCCCAAAGTATGCGTTTCCCAAAGTATGCGTTTCCCAAAGTATGCGTTTCCCAAAGTATGCGTTTCCCAAAGTATGCGTTTCCCAAAGTATGCGTTTCCCAAAGTATGCGTTTCCCAAAGTATGCGTTTCCCAAAGTATGCGTTTCCCAAAGTATGCGTTTTCCAAAGTATTATGAGTACAAATACGACTGATACACGAATAGAACCGGGAGCACCAAGTTTGCATTTTGCACTCAAAATATCGACTATGAGTGCCCCTCTGGCTACACGACACACGTCAAGTGGTAGTGAAGTTCGTTTTATACCTTATGTAGCAACATGCTGTCAATGGTCATCACAGCAGCAAGGATGCGTTCTCCGAAGTAATCCAGTGCTCTTAGCCGTGGGGCTCCGTAAACGCGGTCTTTAATGTACCCCCAAAGGTTAAAGTCACAAAGCATTAAGTCATGCTACTTGTGGAATCAAGGGAACAGAGCCAGATCATCTACACCACTGCGCCCAATGCAGCAATGCGGATGTTCGTCGTTTAGCTAGCGACGAGCACCTATGGTCCAACGAGGGAGATCTCCCGTCTCGTTGAAAGATGAAATTCTCGGAATCGACAGTCAGTTGCGGAAACAACCACAATTGCAACATATCAAGGTAAGAAGTAACAGTCATAGTCTTGCCACAGAAGAAAAACGGCCCGTACCGGATCTGCTTGTGCAAAGAAAACATTAACCTTCGGTGAATCTGGTCCATGTACCGCAATTTCATGAAGAAGTACAGTGTAGCACGCACTCACATTGTGGCGATTAATCTTTGTGGACAACTGGAACGCCTTTTTTTCAGTTTCGACTCGAAATGTTCAACCTTAAGTGCTTCCTTCATTGTGATGCAAAAGGTGCCGAACATGATCTTCCTGTTTTAATTGTTGCACGGGCTGCAGACGATATGGTTGGAGATGTAACTGCCGTAGCAAAATCTTGCACACAGTTTGCTTTGGTATTTCAGGTCAGTAGCTTGCGCGGACCGCAATTTTTCCACAGTTGCCTCCGGTACTCTTGATCGACCGGGTACTTTTCTATTTACTGTCGATACCAACTCAAAATGATGTGTTTACAAGTCGGTTCTTTTCGATAATTCCTTCTGAATGCACGCTGCACTGTGGTAACAAACATCCCTCACATTCCAACAAACAAAAACTCTTTCTTGCTTTGTCGCCATTTCGTCAAGGCACTGCTTTCTGAACGCCGACTAATGGGCACGATGCAAAAGCTGTGCTTACGGTTCTGTTCATGCATCCATCATATTTGTGCATTTTGGAAAATATGTAACTTCGAAAATGAACGAATCATTCAAAGTAGCCGTGTACTTCGTGCCTTTATTCGCCCCAACGGGGACCTCGGCCCTATTCGTTCTTCTTCACTCAATTAGCCGGATTGCTAAGAGTAACTACTTACCGGACTTTTTTGCAGGCGCTCACCCATACACTCCAGCCACCGGTAACACAGAAACCAGGAGAGAGAGGTAATTGTAAGATTCGATAAATTGCAACAGTACGAAAAGTCAGACTGAGTGGTCATCAAACCTTCATGGTTCTACGGCGACAGTGAAAGTTCTGCACAGTGTAATTTTTATCCCTGGAAGAGCATTTTTTCAATACGCACAACCAAATCCAGAGTTTCTGAGACTGGCGGACGGTGCTGGAAACAGACATTCACAACTTCTGGTATCGAATACCAAATAGGTAATAGTTCTTACAGGAAAGATGTTCGAGAACTATTAGCATCAAATTCGGGAGTGAACTATACCGACAGTTTTGTATATAGCTACGGTTTGCGTTATATTAGCACGGGATTTTAACCGGAACTTTTTGCCAGGCTCTTCCACAGTACGTTCAGGTTATGCAGCATCGGTGTGGTGGTGTTACATTGTTCAGCTCCTGAGGTGTGTCTCCCTACGTTAAATGACGGTATATTCCATACAGTGACTGTGAGAGTAATTTATGAAATTACCCTTGGTTGCAAATTATTAAATCAATCATTTGCAAAACGCCAGTATTAGCTGAAAAGTAATACGTGTAAAATATAGAGACAATGTGAATCGGTTTCGGTTTCTCAGTTACATTGAACAAAACGCCGACTCTTTTACTTTGACAACTACTTCGAGTTCTGAGCTGCAGGTTGCGTCGCGAGCGGGCGGAACCGTCGGCGGAGTTGGCCATTCATCTTGGCGTGGCCGGCGCGCACTGTGTCCTTATCGCAAAGACTTGAGCGGCAAGAGGAAGCGGCTAGATGACGACACGCTAGCACTGAGCCAGTGGCCATCTGGGTCGCTGGAAGACTGTTCGTTACCTCACGGACCGCTCATTTGCGCTACAAAGGTAATATATATTACAGTTAAACTTGCACCACCCGTAATAAAACGGAGAGAAAGATAGGATTGTCTTTGTCGACCCATCCACTTGGATACATTGCTTACTGCGGTCTAACTGCATCCGTCTACCAAGTCCAGGAGAGCTCGATATGCGTTTTCGTTTGAAACACATAATTTGCTCTTCTCAGTAGGCAAAGACAAACACTGGTGTATTTTATGTTTACAGTAATTCTACTAATTTCCGGAGTAGTTTCGTTTTGCATCACTTTAAATGTTTCGTTTGAACTCGACTCCCATAAGTCTGAAATAAAATTGTACAATTTTAAATCAATCATGTTAATTAAATACCAACAATAAAACAGCTGAATCGATTGAAACTTCCTGGCAGATTAAAACTGTGTGCCCGACCGAGACTCGAACTCAGGACCTTTGCCTTTCGCGGGCAAGTGCTCTACCAACTGAGCTACCGAAGCACGACTCACGACCGGTACTCACAGCTTTACTTCTGCCAGTACCTCGTCTCCTACCTTCCAAACTTTACAGAAGCTCTCCTGCGAAGGAGGAAGGTTCGCAGGGGAGCTTCTGTAAAGTTTGGAAGGTAGGAGACGAGGTACTGGCAGAAGTAAAGCTGTGAGTACCGGTCGTGAGTCGTGCTTCGGTAGCTCAGTTGGTAGAGCACTTGCCCGCGAAAGGCAAAGGTCCTGAGTTCGAGTCTCGGTCGGGCACACAGTTTTAATCTGCCAGGAAGTTTCATATCAGCGCACACTCCGCTGCAGAGTGAAAATCTCATTCTAGCTGAATCGATTATCCAATAAAAGTATATTATTGAAGTACAGCAGAACTCTCGTGAAGGTGAATCACACCAAGAGAAACTTAAGTTGTCAAACACGCATTGCCCAAACCAGACCTTGTACCGCCTGAAATAATACCTTTAGCATTCTCAACCGTCCCTACACTTCCAAAGTTTGGGACTCCCAGCACAAGTAGTTCTGCGAGACCGTAACCACAAGTAGAAGTAGCTTGGGGCGAACTGGCAATGGACTGAAGCGCTGGACACAGATTCCTTGCTCTGTGCCACAGGTACACATCCTCATCTGTGGCTTCACAATTCAATGAAATGGCTCCATGGCATGGAGACCAAGTCCATTTCACCTGGTTTGGAGCTAAATCTGAGTGCCGTAGTGCATCTGTATACCTTGTCATCACCTAGAATTGGGTACACTATCGGCGATCCACGTCTTCCCAACACAGCGTTGGGAAGAAGCGCACCACTGAAACTACGCCAAGTTCTACGAGATAACAACGAATCGCCGGGATAGGCTAAGAAATTATCTGTATATCTTTTCACGTCTCTCACCTGCGGGAGGTATCGTCGCGTAAACCTTGAAATGTCAGAGAGTAATAATATGAAATAAATTGTCAAAAATTTTTCCAATGTCGCAAACATATATACCTGGAACAGATGATTTTATTACGTCAACGTAAGTTTAATTTGTATTGTAACTTAGTTATAATATAGTACCGTGTTACCGTTAGAAACGTATTTGTTTACTAAGATGTTAACATAACATAGTTCTATTTTAGCCTTAGTTTGTTGAACAGAATACATCTGCATTCACTTAAACATTTATAATAATAGAAGTAACACGACCTGCAACAGTCCTCAGGCATCAGGTCAGAATTCAATACCAGAAAATTGGTATTACTTCAACACAACTTCGACATACAGAAACAACCACCAAGTGCTCAATGACTATCAATGAACTTTAATTTCTCTCGCATCACCATTTCACGTCGACGTAAAACTCATTACGCCCACTAAAAATGGTTCAAATGGCTCTGAGCGCTATGGGACTTAACTTCTGAGGTCATCAGTCCCCTAGAACTTAGAACTACTTAAACCTAACTAACCTAAGGACATCACACACATCCATGCCCGAGGCAGGATTCGAACCTGCGACCGTAGCAGTCGCGCGGTTCCGGACTGAAGCGGCGCCCACTACGTATCAGGAGAATTAGCATTACACAGCGCAAGGATGCACTTGCTGCTTTCAGTTTTATAGGAATTAGACTCTGGTCAAAGGCTTGCTTCTGTGCGTATCATTTAGTCTTCCAGTGTTTAAGAGATACATGTTATATGGAGACGTAATAAGTTAGTTTTCGAACATAAAGAAGGTTAGCAAATCCAAGTTTCTGTAAGTAACTACACAAAAGTGAGTTTCAAAGTTAAATAAGTACGTCATTACAGCTTCTGAGGACATCTTCAGCAATAAGAAATGGTACGCAGCGCACAGTAACATGCATTATACCACGACCTAATGCCCACAAAACAGAAATCACCCAGGAAGCAAACACTGGACGTGGAAGCCCTGCACTGAACATCCACACGTTAATGCCTAGGCAAGAAAATGACTGACTGGACGAAGACGGCCAATTGTTAGATACGATGTATAACGCTAATGAAAATGATGGATGTGATGATTATCATATCGACTTGACAAATGTCATGCGAGTCCGCAGCCCGTGGTCTTGTGGCTAGCGTTGCTGTCCCTGAATCACGGGTCTCGGATTCGATTTCCGGCCGGGTTGGGGATTTACTCTGTCCGGGGACTGGGTGTTACTGTTATCATCATCATCATCATCATCATCATCATCATCATGCGAGTGACTCGACTAAGATTATATCTATTTAGCTGCTTAAGGCGGAAACTAATTTTTTATAATATTAATGTGGGATCATATAACCAATATCTCTGTGAAGTTTCTTAATGGGTAGTGCAAATTCGCTTAACGAAGAAAGGAAAATACGGTTGTCATTATAAAAGTACAGAACGCTTTGATATGAAGATCAGCGCAATTCTCCCCTTACACCCGCCGCCGACGCCGGTCATAGACCTTCCTAATCGTTGGCGCCAGTGCGGCGCTAATAGCGAGCAGGGACGGTAGCTTATTGTTTGTCTGTGCTTGTGACGAAATTTACGATCGCGGAAAGAATGAGGTTCGTCGTGTGTAACACGGTTTCTGAATGTAACAGAAGGTCCGCCCTATCGAAATTTACACGTATATAACTTATGTTTATGAAAATGTATGTACTAAGCTCAGTTAGAAAATGACTCATTTTCAATGGCGAACGAAAGAATATTCATGATGGACTATCCGGCCGACCTTTAGTTGTGACTGACAAACTCAGATCAAGGTTCGCGGGAAAAACTGAAGAGTATATATTCTCCTCTGGTAGTGTACTGAGCTTGTACTTTCTTGAAATTCCAGGATTAGCTCATTACCATATTGTCAAACCAATATTACACGACGCACCTAAAGTGTAAAGTCAGCTGCAGACGGCCTGCCATTTAGGGGAGAACTGTTAAAGTTACAATTTTAGCACACAGTTAATCCTCTGGGGAGAAATAGCAGCCGTTCTCTTCTGCGTGAATTCGTGCATATGCAGTGGTGGTGGTGTGTAAGCGCATGCGCATATTTTCAAACTTTGTTATTGTTTTCACCTGTGGTCAGCAGATGAGGCAATACGTGAGCTTTCGAGGGCTCTTTTGCCTATTGTACGAGATTTTCTACACTTTTTCAGTAATTTTTTTATAAATACAGTAATACAACAAAAGAAAATTCTCTTTTTGTATTGCCATTTAGAAAAATCGTATATCTAATGGCAGCTTCTTATAGTAGAAATGAACAACGAAAATATCAGCGCGCTTACTGAGGGAAACGGCAAAGAAAAGTGTCCATATCATCGTATAGACACTCTGTACCGTAAAAAGGTACGTCTACAAGTGTTTAATTCTGAGTTTATACCTTTTATGTAAAGGTGGACGTAATTTTACTTTCCATGTGTGCACGCATCACCTCAACTGATGCAAGAACCGCATTTGTTTGATTTGACTATATCTTTTGTATTATTTCAGCTTGCCAGGAATGATACTGTTGAGAGAATAGTCACAAGAGTCTGGACAGATGTTGTACCGGTTCGACCGGTAAAGACTGTGAAAGCCGTTTTCATCTCTGCGGTCGCACTATTATGCCACTGTGAAAAAAAGATAAGAGAGAGAGAAGTGGCACAGGCATGATGAGAGTGAATAAACCGAGCTTTTGCTAGGTCCCTCATTGCTGAGTCACGTCCAATCCCGTCATGTACACTACTGGCCATTAAAATTGCTACACCAAGAACAAATGCAGATGGTAAACGGGTATTCATTGGACAAATATATTATACTAGAACTGACATGCGATTACATTTTCACGCAATTTGGGTGCATAGATCCTCTGAAATCAGTGCCCAGAGCAACCACCTCTGGCGGTAATAACGAGCTTGATACGCCCGGGCATCGAGTCAAACAGAACTTGGATGGCGTGTACAGGCACATCTGCCCATGCACCTTCAACACGATACCACAGTTCATCAAGAGTAGGGACTGGCGTATAATGAGCCAGTTGCTTGGCCACCATTGACCAGACGTTTTCAATTGATGAGAGATCTGGAGAATGTGCTAGCCAGGGCATCAGTCTTACATTTTCTGTATCCAGAAAGGCCCGTACAGAACCTGCAACATGCGGTCGTGCATTATCCTGCTGAAATGTAGGGTTTCGCAGGGATCGAATGAAGGGTGAAGCCACGGGTCGTAACACATCTGAAATGTAACGTCCGCTGTTCAAAGTGCCGTCAATGCGAACAGAGATGACCGAGGCGTGTAACCAATGGCACCCCATACCATCACGCCGGGTGATACGCCAGTATGGCGATGACGAATACACGCTTCCAATGTGCGTTCACCGCGATGTCGCACAAATACGGATGCGACCATCATGATGCTGTAAACAGAACCTGGATTCATCCGAAAAAATGACGTTTTGCCATTCGTGCACCAAGGTTCGTCGTTGAGTACACCATCGCAGGCGTTCCTGTCTGTGATGCAGCGTCAAGGGTAACCGCAGCCACGGTCTCCGAGCTGGTAGTCCTTGCTGCAGCAAACGTCGTCCAACTGATCGAGCAGATGGTTGTTGTCTTGTAAGCGTCCCCATCTGTTGACTCAGGGATCGAGACGTGGCTGCACGATCCGTTACATCCATGGGGGTAAGATGCCTGTCATATCGAATGCTAGTGATACGAGGCCGTTGGGATCCAGCACGGCGTTCCGTATTACCCTCCTGAACCCACCGATTCCGTATTCTGCTAACAGTCATTGGATATCCACCAACGCGAGCAGCAATGTCGCGATACGATAAACCGCAATCGCGATAGGCTACAATCCGACCTTTATTGAAGTCGGAAACGTGACGGTACGCATTTCTCCTCCTTACACGAGGCATCACAACAACGTTTCACCAGGCAACGCCGGTGAACTGCTGTTTGTGTATGAGAAATCGGTTGGAAACTTCCTCATGTCAGCACGTTGTAGGTGTCGCCACCGGCGCCAACCTTGTGTGAATGCTCTGAAAAGCTAATCATTTGCATATCACGGCATATCTTCGTGGTGTAGCAATTTTAATGGCCAGTAATGTAGAAGCGACAGCAGTTTATAAAAAAGGAAGATCTTCGGACCTCAACTCCTTCATTAACACGGCGTATATGTCCCTGCTTTAATCCCTTCTTCCCAGCCAGGATCGAACCCAATTCCTAGTCCTGGCATTACGTGGCCCTGCCTTTCTCGTATCGATTACGGTGGCCAGTGTCACAGAAAGTGCTGCTTCGACAGCTGCGTCCTACACATCCACAATGACGAGAAACGTGAACAAAGACAACCCTTTGCTTGTACCAGCAGGACATAAAACGAACACTAAAAGTCCGTAATTCCGTGTAACCATAACGTAAATTCATGACAGCTCACAAGAGAGCTTTAACTGCTTATTGAATATGAATATGAAACTAGAAAACCTCAGAAGGTGTAACATGTACATGAAAATTCTGCAAATCACATTTAAGTGCCTGGTAGAGGGTTCATCGAACGACCTTCACAATTCTCTATTATTCCAATCCCGTACAGCGCGAGTAAAGAACGAACACCTGTATCTTTCCGTACGAGCTCTGATTTTCATTATTTTATCAAAAAAATGGTTCAAATGGCTCTGAACACTATGGGACTTAACGTCTGCGGTCATCAGTCCCCTAGAACTTATAACTACTTAAACCTAACTAACCTAAGGACATCACACACATCCATGCCCGATGCAGGATTCGAACGTGCGACCGTAGCGGTCGCGCGGTTCCAGACTGAAGTGCCTAGAACCGCTCGGCCACACCGGCCGGACATTATTTTATCGTAGTGATCGTTTCTCCGTATGTAGGTCTGTGTCAAAATATTTTAGCATTCGGAGGAGAAAGTTGGTTGAGTAAATAGCAGCTTTACCTAAATATCAACTTTCACACTAAACGACGTAAACAAGCCTGCTGTTCAGAGTATGTTCCCTTGTGGCGCTGGATGGAGATTTGCACACGTTAGGTGTATCGTGTAATAGGGATTACGAAAAAGTTGACGGTTCCGTACTTATAAGCTCGGGGTGCTGGTACAGACTTGTATACGATAGGTTTTAGTGGTGAATAGGGCTACAGTAAAGTGCGTGCCAAGTATCTGGAATTTTGATACTTGAACACAAAAAGCAACGAATGGGAGTTGCACTGACATTTCACACTCTATGCGAACGGTTGGCGATGTTTTTGCATCACACTGTCACTAGTAACGAGAACGGGGTTTCACCTAACGAAAGTCCGGGAACAAAACGCCAACGAATGGCTGGCATCATTCACGACTCCCAAAAAAACTGAAAGTAGCCAAACAAAACTGTGAGCGCCAAAAAAGTTATAGCCGCAGTGTTTCTGGAGCGAAAGGGTGTCCTACAGATGGACCGCATGCCTACAGTGACGCGCTGGACAGCCGCGCGGTTTGAGGCGCCTTGTCAGGGTCCGCGGGGCTCCTCCCGTAGGAGGTTCGAGTCCTCCCTCGGACGTGTGTGTGTGTGTGTGTGTGTGTGTGTGTGTGTGTGTGTGTTTTGTCCATACCATAAGTTAGTTTGATTAAGTAGTGTGTAGGCTTAGGGACTGATGACCTGAGCAGTTTGGCCCCGTTAAGACCTTACCACAAATTTCCAAATATTTTATGCCTACAGTAGAGAGAATAATTGCAGCGACCTACTGTCAGACCGACGAACTGCGTCGCGCCGTTCAAAGCCCAAACGGTGTGGATTGTTGACCAGCGGCTCTGTTTCTTCACGACAATGCTCGCCCTTTTCTGCTGTGTTGACGAAGGATTTGCTTTGGCAGTTTAAGAGGCAATTCTTTTTGTTTAACATCCACTTATAGCGCGGACTTGTCCCTGAGTGATCACACTCTTTTTCCGAAATCGAAGGATTTTTTGTCGGAAAGTGTTACGGAAACGACAACAAATTGAAAGAGAACGTTTGTGGACGGCTCAAAATCGGAGTCTGCTGAATGCATAGGACAGTTTGTGGAGCAATAAGAGAAATGTTTCAGTCTGAACATCAACTACGAAGAACAAGAGGCGAGATACCAAAATATGTTACAAAATACTTTTACTTTATTACCTTGACTGAAATGAAACGGGATTAAAAATTTCTGGCGAAACAATTGTTGTTAACTTTTCGAACGACGCACGCAAGTAAACTATGGTCAACGAAGGGTCATAAATTGAAGCAGAAGTGGATACGAACAGGTCATCATATTCAGGGTGGGACCAGGTAAGTTAAAAGCATTCACTAATGAAAAACTGATCTTCCTACGATTGCCACACATTTACACTACCTTTGTCTACAGGTATCCTGGATAAAACAGTATAGAGCGACGCAGAATACCGAAACGCACTAGCAAAAAAGCGTAAACCGCTAAAGTCATGCGGCTTGTCAGTACAAAATACACGCGAATCTGATTTTGGTCTCTCTTTCACAGCCCTACTTCCCAAGCATAAGTAACTCTGCAGCGATAGAAACGCGGGGCGTCAATGCTAACGACCAGCATCTTCATCTTCAGAAAGCGCCGTCAGATAATCCAGGTTTTATGGAGTCGCCGTCGAAGCGATTCCCTAGTCCGCAAAGCGAACTCGGCCGCCGGGAGAGGCACAAATCGTGGCGTTTAATTATCCGGAAGTCGCAAGCGGCGGTGGTCGCCCGGTCGGTTGCGATTAATGAGGAGGACGGGGACGGGCCTCCCGCCTCTCGCATCGGAATACCCCCGCTCTGGCTAATGGGGGCTCAGCACAGAGGGCCGGACCGCTGCAGGAGGGAGGAATGTAGCAGCGGTAGCTGTTTCAGTAGTACACACACGCGCATACACACACGCACAGGTAAGGCTTTCGTCCCTTAATCTGTCTGATCGTTATACATAGCGAGGCGCATAGGTACTTTAACAGGTCGACCCCGCGCTTCTTATGACATGGTGAAAGCAACTCGGCAAATGTTTCAGCGCCACAAAAGTCTACTCGCCGCGCATGCAGAAAACTGGGCAATGCCTCATACGATTCTCTGGCTAGTGTTAAAGCGTCGTTTGGTCTATAAACCATACAGACTACTATTAGTGCAAAATCAGATGCTTGAAATGGCTCGAAGCACTATGGGACTTAACATCTGAGGTCATCAGTCACCTAGAATTGGAACTACTTAAACCTAACTAACCTAAGGACATCACACACATCCACGCCCGAGGCAGGATTCGAACCTGCGACCGTAGCGGCAACGCGGTTCCGGACTTAAGCGCCTAGAACCGCTCGGTCGCCAGCGCTATTAGTGCAAGTCCTTCGGATTGGTGACAAAAGGAAACGATTTGACTTCAGCAATGCTTTGCTAGAGGACAGGAAACACGGTAGGTTTTTAGCGCGGTTAACCAGTGATTAAGCAACATTTCATATTAGCGGTGAAGTGAGCCGACATAACGTGTGCATAAGGGCACTCCAGAACCTTCGTCACATTGAGCATGAAAGAGACTCACCTAAAGTCAAAGTTCTTCTTGCCATTTCTCATGAAGAAGTGTACGATCCCTTCTTGTTTGAGTAAAACACAGTGAGTGGAATGAGCTACGTATGTTCAAATGCTGAAGAACTGGCTTTTTCCACAACTATAGGAGGACTCCTATGACTTCATTTTCCAGCAGGATGGTACTCCACCACACGGGTATAACGAAGTACAGCAACAGTTACTCAATTACAGTCTGCCCTGCATTCTTAGCCTCCAAGATCTGCAGACAAGACCCGATGCGTCCCCCCCTCCCACCCTTTTGTGGAAATATCTGATGGAAAGTGTGTTCATCTCCCATTTACCTCGTGACATGGAAGAAGTGAAGAACAGAATAGCAGCCGTCGTGACTTCTGTAAAAGCAGATACTTTGCGTAAAGTTTACGACGGATTTAGCTATCGTCTAGATGTTGGTGCTGCTCCTGCCGGTGGACAGACAGGTATGCCGTGTTTGTAGAATGCTTTTATCAATAAATATGGAGTTTTAATATCAGGTCATTCTTTTTCAAACACTCTAAGTTCTTCGTTATTCTCTTAGTCTTAAGTAAGAAATAACTTTGTGGAAAGCTAGTTTTGTAAGATTAATTTACAGTTTAATTCTATTTGCGATTTTTTGTGATGTTATCACATAAGTGTAGCCCTGCGTACACCAGGATGTCCGATTTTCGACGTTTGCGACCAAATCACATCAACATTTTTCTTTCGCTGTAAGATTTTCAAAATATCCGTACTGGTCGCACGTATTTACTGTTGACATTGTTGCCAACTGTCGTTCTATGTTTTTCGGCCGTTTTTTGTTCATGCTGAGCTGTCGGTTTGCAGTTCTATATTCTTTCGAGTGTTATATTGGTGCGTCTGTTATTATGTGTGGTGAGAGATGCTCAGAGGTAAAAGGGGGAATAGTAGTGGAGGGATTTTTTTTAATGGAAATGTCTGCGATGAGAATATTATGTTTTTGTTGTTTTAGTGGCTACCCGTGAGTTCAAATGGCTCTGAGCACTATAGGGCTTAACATCTGAGGTCATCAGTCCCCTAGAACTTAGAACTACTTAAACCCAACTAACCTAAGGACATCACACACATCCATGCCCGAGGCAGGATTCGAACCTGCGACCGTAGCGGCCGCGCAGTTCCAGACTGAAACGCCTAGAACCGCTCGGCCACACCAGCCGGCTATCCGTGAATTGTTATTTATATTAATTATACTAATTTGGTCATTTATTACTTTCTTTTTCATTGAAAGAGCTCTTTGTAAGTGAAAATTTTTTAAAATGTATTGATGAGACATTGAAACTGAATTCTAACATTAAAATTAAGCTTAACATTCTCTTCCTCTACGCGTGAGAATGTTTCCTGGAAGTCTGGTCATGCGTTTTTGTTACACCTCGCATACTCCAACATTACCAGTGGAAAAATGCTCCTGTCGAAGCACGAAAAAGGCGAATATGTTGTTCTGTTCAAAAGACTGCCTCAATTCTATCCTGCCGCATTCCTCACCAAAAATTTTGGTCTCAATCCTTGTATCCAGTCTCTCTTTGTACTGAAGACTTCACACTCACCATCTACCTCTGACTTCCACTGTCTGTATATACCGACGGGAAAAAATCTGAACGCCAAGGAGGAGTTGTGCGCTATAAATGAAAGTCGGTTTGTGTGTTTCTAAATCTGGAAGATTACGTCAATTCAAATTTCGTGCCAGTTGCACAAGAATGGCGCTAGTAGCGCCACTTATGAGGAAGCAAATCAGATTTACATTGAATACACGCTGTAACGGTCGTCAGCTTTAGTTGCCTTCGAGACGGGACGTTGTGAGATGATGATAGTCAAGAATGCTTTCGAGGCAACAAAGACGCCATTACGAACACCTCAATTTAAACGAGTTCGGATAATAGGTGTACGAGAAGCTGTATGTTCCATCTGCGATACTTCAGAAAGACTTGGCAGAAACGTAGCCACTGTACAAGATTTCTGGTAGTAGTGGTCAGGAGAAGGCACTGTCGCAAGATGATAGGGCTCTGGACAGCCACGTGGCACTACAGAGGGGGGAAGACCATCGTATTGGGCTTAAGACTCTGGCGCTTCGTACTTCATCTGCAACAGCAATATGAGCAACAGTTGGCACCACAGTGACATCAACGAACTGTTACAAATCGGTTATTTTAAGGACAGCTGCGAGCCAGACACCCTGTGGCGTGCATTTCACTGACGGCAAACCACCGCCATTTGAGACTTCTGTGGTGTCAAGCGAGAGCTCACTGGATCGCAGGATGGAGGTCTGCTGTGGTTACTGACGAAAGCTTGCCCTGACTCGGTGCCAGTGATGGCCGTGTGTTGGTTACAGGGAGGCCAGATGAGTGCCTGTAACCGACTTGTACGCGTGCTACACACACTGGACCTGTACCTGCAGTTATGAACTGGGATGCGGTTTCGTATGACAGCAAAAACACTTTTGTGGTTATTCCATGCACCCCTGCACGTTAATCTGGTGATTCGACTTCTTGTGATGCCATTCATGAACAGCATTTCATGGGGTGTTTTCCAACAAGATAACGCTCGCCCACATACTGCTGTTGTAACCTAACAAGCTCTAAAGTGCCGACACTTTGCCTC
This sequence comes from Schistocerca cancellata, assembly GCF_023864275.1. Lineage (NCBI taxonomy): Eukaryota > Metazoa > Arthropoda > Insecta > Orthoptera > Acrididae > Schistocerca > Schistocerca cancellata. The sequence continues at coordinate 219,716,720 of NC_064626.1, forward strand.
GGTCTGATCGATCACCAGGTGTATCTCGAATGGAGCACATGTGAGATATCATTGGAAGAAAACTCCAACGTCAGCATTAACCGTCCCTCTACTGACCGTCCAACTGCAACAGGCATGGGACTCCACCCCACATACTGACATCCGGCACCTGTACCATACAGTGCGTGCACGTTTGCATAACATTTTGGCGGTTACACCGATTATTAATGTACCAGCATTTTACATTTGCAATGACTTATCTTTTGACCGAATTTCTACCAGAAAGACATGGTTTTCCGGCATCTGTTGCATTAAGTATGTTATAGTTTGGTATACCTGACATTACAAAACGTGGCGGACAGTGTCGTTTGTTACTGCTAGCCTTAGCTCTGCAACGCATGGATAGTCTCTCAATGTTGATTATACAGGGTGTTACAAAAAGGTACGGCCAAACTTTCAGAAAACATTCCTCACACACAAATAAAGAAAAGATGTTATGTGGACATGTGTCCGGAAACGCTTAATTTGCATGTTAGAGCTCATTTTACTTTGTTCTTCCACCTACGCTCAATGGAGCACGTTATCATGATTTCATACGGGATATTCTACCTGTGCTGCTAGAACATGTGCCTTTACAAGTACGACACAACATGTGGTTCATGTACGACGGAGCTCCTGCACATTTCAGTCGAGTCGAAGTGTTCGTACGCTTCTCAACAACAGATTCGGTGACCGACGAATTGGTGGAGGCGGACCAATTCCATGGCCTCCACGCTCTCCTGACATCAACCCTCTTGACTTTCATTTATGGGGGCATTTGAAAGCTCTTGTCTACGCAACCCCGGTACCAAATGTAGAGACTCTTCGTGCTCGTATTGTGGACGGCTGTGATACAATACGCCATTCTCCAGGGCTGCGTCAGCGTATCAGGGATTCCATGCGACGGAGGGTGGATGCATGTATCCTCGCTAACGGAGGACATTTTGAACATTTCCTGTAACAAAGTGTTTGAAGTCACGCTGGTACGTTCTGTTGCTGTGTGTTTCCATTCCATGATTAATGTGATTTGAAGAGAAGTAATAAAATGAGCTCTAACACGGAAAGTAAGCGTTTTCGGACACATGTCCACATAACATATTTTCTTTCTTTGTGTGTGAGGAATGTTTCCTGAAAGTTTGGCCGTACCTTTTTGTAACACCCTGTATACCTCTTGGCGGCATAGTGTACCACGAATTCTTACTACAAAGTCAAACGATTAATAAGGACTATTACTTACAGTTTATGAGAAGGAATCCGGAAAGTACACTTTAGTTTTGCTCTGAGCGTACGTTACGAGGCGTTAATTTTTAGTCCACGGTAGTTGGCCACTGCTGCTTTGTTAATAAACAGCAGTCGCGGAAATAAGTGTTCTAATGCAGTAAATTTCTCACCCGCATTCACCGTGAGGGAATCCCAGTTGACACGCTGACTCATAACCATATACAGTAATGGAAATAAATATTCATACACTAGAGCGTGGAAAAGTAAACTGCCGTTATTGACAATACTCAACCAAAAACACGAATTGGATACGCACTATACATATTGGCCAGTCGCCAATGCAGCTATGCTGGTATATAGAACGAAAATGAACAAGCCTTTACAAAACAAAATGCAAAAACGTCTGCCAAGTTCTCTATTGCGCTGGGAATTAAGTATTCATACACCAACAGAAAATGACACTTCTAACAAAGCCAGAACATGTTTAATACTTCGTATGCATACCCTTCCGATGTATTACTTCTCGCAACCTCCGTGGCATGGAATGGACCAATTTTCTTGTAGTTTCTGACGTGATACCTTCCCATTCTCGAAGGAGAGCCTCTTTCAAAACTGGCCTTACTACGGATGTCGTGTTTTCTCAGTCGTGTTTCCAGCTCACTCCTCAAGTGTTCGATGGGATTCAGGTCCGGACTCTGAGCTGGTGTTAAGAGTGTATGGAGTGTTGTAGAGCAACCACAGCCGGACAACTTGCGCCGTATGTTTGGGATCATTGTCCTGTTGGAAGTAATAATTTCTAGGAAGACCCAAGACGTCAACACGCTGTTGTAAGTTCTGTTTGAGAATGTTCATATACACAAATCTGTCCATGGTACCTCCCACAAACACTAATTTTCCGACACCGGAGGCTGACATACAGCCCCATACCATCACTGCACCACCTCCGTGCTTCACCGTGGGTTGAATGTTGTTTCGCTCGAGGTCTGTATTCGGTCTTCTCCAGACCAAGATCCTACCATCATTGTGCACGATATTAAATTTGCTTTCATCACTAAACAATACAGTATCCCAGAAGTCTGCTATCTTGGATACATGCTGTCCCGCGAAGTCCATCCGCCACTTCCTGTTCTTTTTGCTTTCGTCTCGGGACTCTGGCTCTGTAGCCCGAACGATTGAGAATGGTACGAACTGCCCTTGGAGTGATGTCCTTTCGGAAGTGGTCATGTACATATGATTCTTAGTAGCATTCTGGGCTCTCTTGTTGTAAGCTTCTGTGGACGACCGTGTCGTTCACTGTTTATTACTACATGTCTGTCCTTACGTCGCTTAATGATATATTCCACAGTCGCTCGGCTTCGTCCTATGACGTTCGCAATTCCGGCATACGGCTTGTGTTGAAGACATTGGGCGACAACGATGTTTCGTTCCTCAATGGTCGTTTCCTTCCCCTTGGGGCCCATTCTGCTGTTCCACGGTACCCACGTCCGTCGTGCTGTTGCTTCACGGCCGCCACACGACTACACAAGTGTGGCATGCACTCCGGGGCTGCGTCAGCCGTTTGTTTGGTTGAAAGTAGTCCGCTGTATGAATACATTTTGCCCTGTCGTAGACCGTGCGGAGTGTAACTTATTTTATTTTCCCACAATAGATTCATGGCATACGGGAAGCTTCATTACCAAGAACATAGTTATCTGACGCTAAATCATCGTACTTATTCGTATCGGCGCTGTGAGGGATTTACTATCCCAACACACCATCGTAGTTTGTATGAATACTTATTTCCATGACTGTACAAAATTGTTACAATTACGTACTTTATTGCAGTCACAAAAGATCAGACTCTACCGTAAATACTAAGTGATCGAAGGATTTAGGTTTTTGCGATGGGTCACGAAAAGAGTACCCCTGGAAAACAGTGCGCCCATACGACAGTTTGTAAAGGGGCGGGGGTGGGGGTTTGATAGGGAGGGATGGTAGAACAGGCGTATGCAGTACTTTTAGTATTTTGGAAGGATGAAGACTTGTAAGTAGCCATAAAATGTTCCAGTTACTACCTCGTTAAAACCAGCGAAATACCGGCTTTTAAATCACTGTATTGAAAGAAAAACGCTTTATCGCAATGTATCTTTTTCTTTTCGTGAGAGCTGCGGGGAGGGGGGGGGGGGCCGTTTGCTGGAAAGTGTGCACAGATCGGAATAATAATAAAAAATAATGGTGGCTAAGTAACAGCCGGGTGGGTTCCGCCGTTGCGTCACTCCAGTTGCGAGATGTAAGCGGGGATACACACAATAGACCAGACTTATTCGTCTACAAAGGTATATCATTTCCGTAAGAGCATTTAAAGAGGTCAAGGTAAATTTTCGTTCAAAATTGTGTTGATATGACACGGAATGACCCTATTATAAAAGGGATGCCTACAAAAAAATCTCGAAAAAGCACTTCCAATTGCAACAAGGTGTATTAACGATCAGCGCCTGGCATTGCCATAAGTGAAGAGTGTATTTAATTCCAGTGACAAGGTGACAAACGCTCCTAATGTGGCGTATGGGAAATAGTTCTCAACGTCTAGTGTTTTTTTTTTTTCACTAATAAGTGTGTCCACGGTCTTCCTCTACATATCTACGAACCTGGTCGCAGCGGTTTGTCAGTAACTTCGAGCACAAACGTGAGCATGCTTCAGATTCGTTACCATGTATGCTAAATATAGCGAACGTGAAAGAAGGATAATTACGGACTTCTCATATTTTTTCCCTTTCTAGGGGATTCTTGCGCACAACGTCGATTTGGTTTGTGTTGCTCGGATGGTGACACGAGCTACAACTTCACCTGGCCAATTGCTCGCTTCACATTGGAAATTCATTCAACTGAACTTCAGCAGGGAACACAGCTAAGCAACTGAGCGGGTGCCGAGAGGGATTTCTGTTTCGTCGAGAGGCAGTTATGTTGCGACAAAAGTACAGCCACGCGGCGGAAAGGCTGGTCTCAAGGGCACATAATCAGCGGCACTCTGGCCGTCTTTCCTTCTATCGGATCTGCCAGAAACTCTTTTACCCCTCGACAGAAAAGACTTTATTAAATAATAGCAAGTGCCGTGGTCCAGCTATCTGCTTCAATTAAATTTCAATATCGTCACAGCCCTTTGCATTCCCAGCTGCCGCCTTTAATTAAAAATTAAGAGCACCCCCTGCAAATGCTTCACTAATGTTCCGAGGGGCTTTGCATACCCGTTGGAAAATCTTAACTGCATCCAGTGCTTCTATTAATACGCCGTTATTGCTAGATTTCAAAATCGCGATGAATGAATCAGTGTAAACGAATAATTTTTTATACAAACATATATGCCTCGTGATGTTAAAATTAAATAACATGGAAAGATTCACAAAAGAATGCAACAAACGATTTGAATATTGCGAAAGCGGTAAGAATTTTATACAGGAGTTTCGAAACAGCTGCTTACTGATTTACATACTGTATCGTAAGCAGTGCAGCTCGTATCAGCAAGCATAAAAAAAAGTCGTTCTCTGCAACTGCTCTTCTGTATCCAGGAGCGCTGCATTCCAACAGTGAAATTTACCACCACGTCTTGTGGTGTCTCAACGCAAAAGGTGGATTCAGTTGCCACACAGATTGACTATTCAATCCCGTCCAGCGTATATTTCAATGTGTCCACAAAAAATAGTCTCAAGAAGTCAGATCGGGTAAATATCGAAGCCAATCAACGCCCGTGCCAGTAAATTGGGTCGGGCTCTATCTCCCATGAATCTATGTGCCTGCCCGATTCTTCAACAAGTGCTACGGGTGCGACAAATTGGACCCTAAAAAGAGCCCATAATGTGTCTGCTCCACACCGCAGTCCAGTGGTTTCGCTTCACACAAATGAGGACTTTCGAATCCCCAAAATCTCCGGCTTTTTTTTATTCACGATTTCATTCAGCTGGAAGTGTGCTTCAATTATGAACCAGATGCAGTGAACACCATGTACCGGTATAACCTGGTGACTTGATTTTGAATAGGGACTTTTGTAGACTGCTTCTCAGTATTTTATGAGCGCTGGAAAGCTTCAAAACAGTATCTGTTGAAATTCTTCGGTCGGATTTCCTCTGATGTTGTTGAATATCTTCAGAAGTAGTGAAGACATTTTCAGAAGTAAATACTGCGGCCAACATTCCTCACTATCAGCCCTTCTGCTAGTCTGATCGAATCTGCCGAAGAGCTCGCGCAACATCTGCGAAACACAGCTCTTTCAGGGCTAATTTAACGCTCAGAAATAAAAAGAAGTCTTCACGGTAAATGATGACAGCCAAAACAGTTGCAGGATAAAAATTTATTAAAATTCTTGACCACGGTTTCGGTATAAATATACCTTCATCAGGAGTAAAATATCTAAAATTACATCCTGCAATGGAGATTAATAAAACATTTCTGCCAAAGGCGTCGTCAGTAGTTGAAAAACTATAGTTCATAGACTAAGTACTGATGCTAAGCTGTGTTCGCATCGACCCTCTGTCCATAATCATGTTGTACGTATGGAGATGATGTTTTAACTACTGACGACGCCTTTGGCACAAATGTTTTATTAATCTCCATTTCACGGTGTAATTTTAGATATTTTACTTCTTATGAAGGTATATTTATATACACCGAAACCGTGGTCAAGAATTTTAATAAATCTTTATCCTGCAACTGTTTTGGCTGTCATTTACGGTGAAGAATTTCAACAGTTGATGTTTCACCCATGTTCAAAATCTTGAAAAAGAAGTCTTCCGGCGCCGGACTTGGAGAATACGGAGGGTGGTGAACAGTCACCTAGCGTTGAGAGGGGAAGTCGAGAACGTTGCGGTTATCCGCGGCGCTTTGGGCGATTCTACAAGAATGGTTTGCTAGCAGTTTCAAAAAGATTTACAACCGGTATCAGAAGTGTGTTGCAGCTAATAGTGATTACTTTGGAGCCAGTAAATGAATTTTATTTCTAACTCTTATTTCCTTAATTTTCAGAGACAATTCACCGAAATTTTCAGAGTACCTTGTATCAACAAAACCAGGTATCTGTTGTCATCCTTTTCAGCTCCCATTCACAGTAGATCGCCCGAGCAGATAATAAACAGCCCGCCGCGCATATACCGGGTGATCGAAAAGTCAGTATAAATTTGAAAACTTAATACTCCACGGAATAATGCAGATAAAATTGACACACATGCGCCGGCCGAAGTGGCCGTGCGGTTAAAGGCGCTGCAGTCTGGAACCGCAAGACCGCTACGGTCGCAGGTTCGAATCCTGATTCGGACATGGATTTTTGTGATGTCCGTAGGTTAGTTAGGTTTAACTAGTTCTAAGTTCTAGGGGACTACTGACCTCAGCAGTTGAGTCCCATAGTGCTCAGGGCCATTTGACACACATGCTTGGAATGACATGGGGTTTTATTAGAACCACAAAAAAAGTTCACAAAATGTCCGACATATGGCGCTGGACAGCAAAACTTCGGTGACTGCGCGTGACACTCGTGTATAAAAGGAGCTGTAATGAGAGAGAGAATCAGATGCGCCAGCAGTCGCAGCCTGTTGACTTTACCTGAAAAGGCGCTTTTAGTGAAGCTGTATTATCAGAATGGGGAATGTGCTAGTTCAGCGTTACGATCCTTTCGCCATAGGAAGGGGATTCGAACGAGTAAAGGTCCGTTGACAAATGCAGCTGTGGCGAGAATGATTTCAAAGTTCGAAGCCACGGGTTGTTTAGACGACAGACCCCGTAGTGGCCGACCGAGCACAAGGTGTAATGCTGCTGAGACAGTTCAGGAAGAAATTGAGACTGTAGCGGGTTCGTCTATGCACGGGGAAGTCAGCGCTTGTGCAGTCGCACGTCGCACCGGCATTTCATACACTACTGTTTGGTTGGCACTTAGGCGTACCCTCCGTGCTATCCGTACAAAATCCATCGGCATCATGAACTGTTACCTGGCGATTTAGTGAAGCAGAGGGCATTTGCGGTGTGGACGTTTCAAGAGATGGCGGAAGTTTACGATTGGTTGAGTAACGTGATGTGGACCGGCGAAGCTCATTTCACGCTCCGAGGGTCTGTCAACGCCCACAACTGCAGAATTTGGGCTACCGAAAATCCTAGAACTGTCGTGGAAACTCCATTGCACCACGAGAAAGTCACGGTATGGATTGGATTTACCACATCTACCGTTATCGGGCCTTTTTTCTTCGAGGAAATGCGTGATTCTGGTTTTGTAACGGCTACCGTGACGGGTGAGAGGTACGCCGATATGTTACAGAATCACGTCACCCCCAGCTTGGCTGATAAACAGCTGCTGGAACGTACGATGTTTATGCAGGATGGCGCTCCACCCCATATTGCTAGACGCGCGTCGTTTGGTGATGATCGTGTGCTCAGCCGCCACTTTCGTCATGCTTGGCCTCCCAGGTCCCCAGACCTCAGTCCATGCGATTATTGGCTTTGGGGTTACCTGAAGTCGCAAGTGTATCGTGATCGACAACTCTAGGGATGCTAAAAGACAACATCCGACACGCCAATGCCTCACCATAACTCCGGACATGCTTTACAGTGCTGTTCACAACATTATTCCTCGACTACAGCTACTGTTGAGGAATGATGGTGGACATATTGAGCATTTCCTGTAAAGATCATCATCTTTGCTTTGTCTTACTTTGTTATGCTAATTATTGCTATTCTGATCAGATGAAGCGCCATCTGTCGGACATTTTTTGAACTTTTGTAATTTTTTGGTTCTAATAAAACCCCATGTCATTCCAAGCATGTGTGTCAATTTGTACCTATCTATCTACATTATTCCGTGATTTATTCAGTTTTCAAATTTGTACTGACTTTTGATCACCCGGTATACAGTCGATGTCATACAGGACAACAAAAGCTCTGACACAGCGTGAGCACTTCCCTTATATAAGTACTAAACTAAACTCCGATCAGGCCTTTGATGCCCAACAGTACCGACCGACCGCCGTGTAATCCTCACCCAACAGGCGTCACCGGATGCGGATATTGAGGCGCAGGTGGTCCGCACACCGCTCTCCCGACCTTTGTCAGCTTCCGTGACCGGAGCCGGCGCTTCCCAATCCAGTAGCTCCTCAATTGCCTTCACAAGGGCTGAAAGCACAATGCTTGCCAACAGCGCTCGGCGGACAGGGCGGTTACCAACCTAAGTGGTAGTCAAGCCCGACAGAGCGTAACTTCGGTGATCTGACGAGCACCGGTGTTATCACTGCAGCAAGGCCGTTGCCTCTCTTATATAAGGGGCGATCCAAGAGTTTCCGTTCGAAGGCTACACTAACTCCATGCCCGCATGTCGATGGTCGTATACCCCCACCCCCACGCAAATCGGAGTCGCGCTGGGTTGATAATAAGCTGCAACAACGCACTCAAACGAAAACTTTTTGATCTAGCCCTCATAACAGATGAATAATGACATAGCATGCAATTACGATTCCGTCATATGCTAAAAAAGACGCCTTGTGTAGCAATTAGAGGGAATACATGGAGTCAATTTCAGCTCTCTCTCTCTCTCTCTCTCTCTCTCTCTCTCTCTCTCTCTCACACACACACACACACACACACACACACACACACACACACACACACACACACACACACACACACACAGAGAGACGGGGTGAGGGAGAGACGGGGTGAGGGAGAGACGGGGTGAGGGAGAGACGGGGTGAGGGAGAGACGGGGTGAGGGAGAGACGGGGTGAGGGAGAGACGGGGTGAGGGAGAGACGGGGTGAGGGAGAGACGGGGTGAGGGAGAGACGGGGTGAGGGAGAGACGGGGTGAGGGAGAGACGGGGTGAGGGAGAGACGGGGTGAGGGAGAGACGGGGTGAGGGAGAGACGGGGTGAGGGAGAGACGGGGTGAGGGAGAGACGGGGTGAGGGAGAGACGGGGTGAGGGAGAGACGGGGTGAGGGAGAGACGGGGTGAGGGAGAGACGGGGTGAGGGAGAGACGGGGTGAGGGAGAGACGGGGTGAGGGAGAGACGGGGTGAGGGAGAGACGGGGTGAGGGAGAGACGGGGTGAGGGAGAGACGGGGTGAGGGAGAGACGGGGTGAGGGAGAGACGGGGTGAGGGAGAGACGGGGTGAGGGAGAGACGGGGTGAGGGAGAGACGGGGTGAGGGAGAGACGGGGTGAGGGAGAGACGGGGTGAGGGAGAGACGGGGTGAGGGAGAGACGGGGTGAGGGAGAGACGGGGTGAGGGAGAGACGGGGTGAGGGAGAGACGGGGTGAGGGAGAGACGGGGTGAGGGAGAGACGGGGTGAGGGAGAGACGGGGTGAGGGAGAGACGGGGTGAGGGAGAGACGGGGTGAGGGAGAGACGGGGTGAGGGAGAGACGGGGTGAGGGAGAGACGGGGTGAGGGAGAGACGGGGTGAGGGAGAGACGGGGTGAGGGAGAGACGGGGTGAGGGAGAGACGGGGTGAGGGAGAGACGGGGTGAGGGAGAGACGGGGTGAGGGAGAGACGGGGTGAGGGAGAGACGGGGTGAGGGAGAGACGGGGTGAGGGAGAGACGGGGTGAGGGAGAGACGGGGTGAGGGAGAGACGGGGTGAGGGAGAGACGGGGTGAGGGAGAGACGGGGTGAGGGAGAGACGGGGTGAGGGAGAGACGGGGTGAGGGAGAGACGGGGTGAGGGAGAGACGGGGTGAGGGAGAGACGGGGTGAGGGAGAGACGGGGTGAGGGAGAGACGGGGTGAGGGAGAGACGGGGTGAGGGAGAGACGGGGTGAGGGAGAGACGGGGTGAGGGAGAGACGGGGTGAGGGAGAGACGGGGTGAGGGAGAGACGGGGTGAGGGAGAGACGGGGTGAGGGAGAGACGGGGTGAGGGAGAGACGGGGTGAGGGAGAGACGGGGTGAGGGAGAGACGGGGTGAGGGAGAGACGGGGTGAGGGAGAGACGGGGTGAGGGAGAGACGGGGTGAGGGAGAGACGGGGTGAGGGAGAGACGGGGTGAGGGAGAGACGGGGTGAGGGAGAGACGGGGTGAGGGAGAGACGGGGTGAGGGAGAGACGGGGTGAGGGAGAGACGGGGTGAGGGAGAGACGGGGTGAGGGAGAGACGGGGTGAGGGAGAGACGGGGTGAGGGAGAGACGGGGTGAGGGAGAGACGGGGTGAGGGAGAGACGGGGTGAGGGAGAGACGGGGTGAGGGAGAGACGGGGTGAGGGAGAGACGGGGTGAGGGAGAGACGGGGTGAGGGAGAGACGGGGTGAGGGAGAGACGGGGTGAGGGAGAGACGGGGTGAGGGAGAGACGGGGTGAGGGAGAGACGGGGTGAGGGAGAGACGGGGTGAGGGAGAGACGGGGTGAGGGAGAGACGGGGTGAGGGAGAGACGGGGTGAGGGAGAGACGGGGTGAGGGAGAGACGGGGTGAGGGAGAGACAGGGTGAGGGAGAGACAGGGTGAGGGAGAGACAGGGTGAGGGAGAGACGGGGTGAGGGAGAGACGGGGTGAGGGAGAGACGGGGTGAGGGAGAGACAGGGTGAGGGAGAGACAGGGTGAGGGAGAGACAGGGTGAGGGAGAGACAGGGTGAGGGAGAGACAGGGTGAGGGAGAGACAGGGTGAGGGAGAGACAGGGTGAGGGAGAGACAGGGTGAGGGAGAGACAGGGTGAGGGAGAGACAGGGTGAGGGAGAGACAGGGTGAGGGAGAGACAGGGTGAGGGAGAGACAGGGTGAGGGAGAGACAGGGTGAGGGAGAGACAGGGTGAGGGAGAGACAGGGTGAGGGAGAGACAGGGTGAGGGAGAGACAGGGTGAGGGAGAGACAGGGTGAGGGAGAGACAGGGTGAGGGAGAGACAGGGTGAGGGAGAGACAGGGTGAGGGAGAGACAGGGTGAGGGAGAGACAGGGTGAGGGAGAGACAGGGTGAGGGAGAGACAGGGTGAGGGAGAGACAGGGTGAGGGAGAGACAGGGTGAGGGAGAGACAGGGTGAGGGAGAGACAGGGTGAGGGAGAGACAGGGTGAGGGAGAGACAGGGTGAGGGAGAGACAGGGGGAGGGAGAGACAGGGGGAGGGAGAGACAGGGGGAGGGAGAGACAGGGGGAGGGAGAGACAGGGGGAGGGAGAGACAGGGGGAGGGAGAGACAGGGGGAGGGAGAGACAGGGGGAGGGAGAGACAGGGGGAGGGAGAGACAGGGGGAGGGAGAGACAGGGGGAGGGAGAGACAGGGGGAGGGAGAGACAGGGGGAGGGAGAGACAGGGGGAGGGAGAGACAGGGGGAGGGAGAGACAGGGGGAGGGAGAGACAGGGGGAGGGAGAGACAGGGGGAGGGAGAGACAGGGGGAGGGAGAGACAGGGGGAGGGAGAGACAGGGGGAGGGAGAGACAGGGGGAGGGAGAGACAGGGGGAGGGAGAGACAGGGGGAGGGAGAGACAGGGGGAGGGAGAGACAGGGGGAGGGAGAGACAGGGGGAGGGAGAGACAGGGGGAGGGAGAGACAGGGGGAGGGAGAGACAGGGGGAGGGAGAGACAGGGGGAGGGAGAGACAGGGGGAGGGAGAGACAGGGGGAGGGAGAGACAGGGGGAGGGAGAGACAGGGGGAGGGAGAGACAGGGGGAGGGAGAGACAGGGGGAGGGAGAGACAGGGGGAGGGAGAGACAGGGGGAGGGAGAGACAGGGGGAGGGAGAGACAGGGGGAGGGAGAGACAGGGGGAGGGAGAGACAGGGGGAGGGAGAGACAGGGGGAGGGAGAGACAGGGGGAGGGAGAGACAGGGGGAGGGAGAGACAGGGGGAGGGAGAGACAGGGGGAGGGAGAGACAGGGGGAGGGAGAGACAGGGGGAGGGAGAGACAGGGGGAGGGAGAGACAGGGGGAGGGAGAGACAGGGGGAGGGAGAGACAGGGGGAGGGAGAGACAGGGGGAGGGAGAGACAGGGGGAGGGAGAGACAGGGGGAGGGAGAGACAGGGGGAGGGAGAGACAGGGGGAGGGAGAGACAGGGGGAGGGAGAGACAGGGGGAGGGAGAGACAGGGGGAGGGAGAGACAGGGGGAGGGAGAGACAGGGGGAGGGAGAGACAGGGGGAGGGAGAGACAGGGGGAGGGAGAGACAGGGGGAGGGAGAGACAGGGGGAGGGAGAGACAGGGGGAGGGAGAGACAGGGGGAGGGAGAGACAGGGGGAGGGAGAGACAGGGGGAGGGAGAGACAGGGGGAGGGAGAGACAGGGGGAGGGAGAGACAGGGGGAGGGAGAGACAGGGGGAGGGAGAGACAGGGGGAGGGAGAGACAGGGGGAGGGAGAGACAGGGGGAGGGAGAGACAGGGGGAGGGAGAGACAGGGGGAGGGAGAGACAGGGGGAGGGAGAGACAGGGGGAGGGAGAGACAGGGGGAGGGAGAGACAGGGGGAGGGAGAGACAGGGGGAGGGAGAGACAGGGGGAGGGAGAGACAGGGGGAGGGAGAGACAGGGGGAGGGAGAGACAGGGGGAGGGAGAGACAGGGGGAGGGAGAGACAGGGGGAGGGAGAGACAGGGGGAGGGAGAGACAGGGGGAGGGAGAGACAGGGGGAGGGAGAGACAGGGGGAGGGAGAGACAGGGGGAGGGAGAGACAGGGGGAGGGAGAGACAGGGGGAGGGAGAGACAGGGGGAGGGAGAGACAGGGGGAGGGAGAGACAGGGGGAGGGAGAGACAGGGGGAGGGAGAGACAGGGGGAGGGAGAGACAGGGGGAGGGAGAGACAGGGGGAGGGAGAGACAGGGGGAGGGAGAGACAGGGGGAGGGAGAGAGAGAGAGAGCTGAGCTTTCGTGTGTTTCAACTGAACAGTTCGGGTCCAATTTCTGCTACTGTTACCGATAAACAATAATAATGCGATACTTATCCAGATAGCGACGTAAGATTCAAGATATTTTAAACATGACTATTGTCTTTGACAAACCGCTCTTTATTGGAGTAAAATTCATCGACAATATTACTAAGTGTTATAAAAGGCCACGGACAAATTGAGGCGTAGGGCTAATAGCATGTAGAGTCAGGCTGGAGTCCAGGGGAGCACCAGCGCTCCCGCAATCTGTGGCAGAAATACTGTGCGTAAGTATGGCATCGCCAACCGGTTGCAGCAGGACGCATTTAGACAAATTTATACTGCCGCTCCTACTTCAATATCTGCATTACTGTAGCATTTACTTGCATCCACACAAAAATTTAAAATATTTGGTGATACAGTAAACATATGCCACAAGCTCACAGTTTCATATGAGTGAGCCATCTATCGAATTCCATTCGATGATGAAATTATAAAAACAGAGGCAAAATAACTACACAAAAATATTAATGTAAATGTCACGGAAAGGCACCTTTGTTTCGGTTTCGCCGGTTTCTCTGACAAAATGTCACTGACTTTCTCTTTGCAATGAAACCGCAAATAACACGAAAGGACGTAGCATTGTTCAAAGGCCTCGTAGCGGATTTAGTCCTTTTACTGTAACTGCAACTGACATTTGTGAAGCTCGAGACGCTATTACTTATTTTTTGCTGGTTTTCAAGAGGTGAGTAAGAAATGAATCGTTGACCTAATTGAAGATAGGCCGACGAAAGCTGTAGACAGATTAACTTGACGTACGGGGAAAGACGAATTCCCGACGCCTGCATCCAGCAGTTTATACCAAACCGACGATGATTCGTTATGTGCAATTTCTGTACTCATGTATGTTGATAAAAAAACCGGAAACAATCCTATTATAGAATTACTCTCTTATTCACGCCATAACCAATTTCTGACAAATATTCCGTGTTTCACGTATGTATCGCCGGCCGCTATGACCGAGCGTATCTAGGCGCTTCAGCCCGGAGCCGCGCTGCCGCTGCGGTCGCAGGTTCGAATCCGGCCTCGGGCGTAGATGTGTGTGATGTCCTTAGGTTAGTTAGGTTTAAGTCGTTGTAAGTCTATGGGACTGATGACCTCAGAAGTTAAGTCCCATAGTGCTCAGAGCCATTTGAACCAAGTTATATGTTTGTTGGTGTGGTGTGTGACAAATAGTTACGTACTCTGCTGTCGTTTGATGAACAAATATTAAATAAACTGCTTCGAAGGCAAGCGTATGTATTTTATGTTAGACTCCTCACCGGCATACAGACAAAGTTTAAATGGAATATATAAAAATACTTGCATTAGTCTTTCCGACTCTGTTGTTTTCCTTTAGTAGCATGAGTCTTCAGAAAAATTTCATGCTAGTTATGCTGATCCTCAGGCTGTGTCCGATGGATAAATACTGAAAAGCTACGGATCAGCGACATTAGTCACGCCGTGAACAATATGGTCGACTATAGCACATCACTGGAACCCACGTAAGGAGACACTTCCATATGTGGAGAACAAACAAAAGATAGTCCACCTGGGAGCTCTGTTAAGCAAGTTTACAGTATTATTCCTCTTAAAACCTACTCAAGTGTGTATTGACCGATTATGACATACAGTGCCTCCGTTGATAGGGGCCACTTCCCAATATCTCAGCCTAGTGGTATATATGAAAATATCAATCTGTGAAAGCGGAGGAGAAGGTGCTCCAGGTTCAAAAATGGTTCAAATGGCTCTAAGCACTATGGGACTTAACATCTGAGGTCATCAGTCCCCTAGACTTAGAACTACTTAAACCTAACTAACCTAAGGACATCATCACACACATCCATGCCCAAGGTAGGATTCGAACCTACGACCGTAGCAGCAGCGCGGTTCCAAACTGAAGCGCCTAGAACCGCTCGGCCACAGCGGCCGGCGTGCTCAAGGTTATGTGGATCTGAGCAGTCCCAGTTTCCAGTGATCTGTAATTGCAAACAGCTGAAGAAGATACAAATTTACTAACTATAGTAAATATTGTGTAAAATCGCATTTCAAAGAAGTTGTTGTACCACCTGTATTTACGGCGAAGTGGGCGCTCTGAACATCACCCAATATCAGTAGTTTGAGAACGACTTCAGATGCGAAACATAATACGACGCTACAGAAGAAAAACAATAACTACAAATTTCAGATTATCTATATATGAAACAGCAATGACCCAGCAGTTTAAAAGTACATGTACTCATAATCTTTACAAGCTTGGCAATCCTCGAGGTAGCCAATAACTATTTACTTCTTAAAAATGTATTTAGTAAGATAGGGGAAAGATTGTCAAGATATTTTGTTTCGTTTTTGGATACTAATAAGCTTTGTTATTAACATTACTGCTTTTGTTTTATTAGCTTAAGGCGCTCAGCACGATTACCACCGCACTTATTTGCTTTATGAGATGGATGTCGTTAAAATGTATAAAATGCAGAAAAGCCGGAAAAGAGAGATGACATCATATTTGTTCCCTCGCTCTCTTTCTCAGATAAGCCTGCTAACGCATCACGTCTCTTAAACTGTTACTATTAAATTACGAATACCAGACTATAAACGACACGAAACAGTAAGTTCAAAAATAGTGGTTGGCTGATTACTTTCATAATACTGGATGAGCCAGCTATCCTCCAGGCACATTAAAATCTCTTGCACCGCAGTTTCACCGAATCTTAGAACGCACGCCACATTCATCACATCATTTCACACAGGACATATTCTTGCCAACAATTTCAACGTACACTATCATGTGCACTATTAAGCACATCCGATTAAAAATTTTATCACCCCACGAGAATACCATGTAGCACCACATCTAGCCACAAGCTTCTTCAGGTTTGCCATATCCTGCTGTAGCCACTCATTGATGATGAGATACGAAAGAGAGGTTCATTGCTATATTTCACCCGCTGCCCCCCCCCCCCAAAAAAAAATAATTCCAGACATTTTTCATGGGATTATGGCAAGAGTGGATTTAGCGGCTGAGTCGAGGTCTAATAGGGTGCGTGAGTTTTCGTATGCATCCCTGTTAACACAGCTGTTTTTAAATTTGAAAAGGGGAGTATCGATTCCACGTTCGCCATTGCGGTGAAGAAGAAAGGGAAACACCTTGCCACCGAGAACGTAGAAATAACTTGGTTGGGCCCAAATCATGGTGCGAAAAACATTACCACAACATCACAGAACCATCTCTGGGCTGAACTAAAAACTGTGCATACTATGGGATAAACGCTTCACTAGGCTATCGCTGCAGTCGACGCCTTGCTTCATTTGAACTGAGACAAAATCGAGTCAGACCGCACTACACGCGTCCAGTCGACTACGGCCTACTTTCTGCGCTGTTTGACCCAGTGAAGAGTGCAGTTTTATGTGCCACTCTGAATATTGCCCCATGGCAGTTACCAGGCTCCAAATATTCATTGCATGTAGTTCCCTTCGCAGATGTTCACACGCAGGCTGGTTGTGATGGACCTGCATCTACAGAGAGCAGTCACTTCTGACTGTCACCGACACGCCGCGACATTCGTCTCCCGTCTCTGTCGCATGGGATTTTTTTTACGACCACTGATCTTGCACTCTGTTACAGGGCTGTGACTAGTACACCATTTCCGGTAGTCACGTTGGACAGTGTCTATACACGAACAAATCGGGAAATTAGCTCTTTTCTTCCATTTTCTCATGTTTCCACGTCTACTCATCTTAATGTGATCTCGTACAACTGACTGGCACATACAAACCACTTCACTGCATTGGCGTACTACTGTATAACGCGACTACACTTCCCAGAATCGTCACGTGCCTGGACACGACGTACGAGTGCACCCGCTCAAGGCATCTAAAAAAGAAAGAAGCAATTAATGAGTGGTCTCTTTTGCTTCTGAAGTATTTAAAATTAATAATTCGTCCGTCTAATTACACATCTGAGATCCTTTGACAATGAGCAACCCACGGGTAACTGTTTTGGAGCTATTAATTTTATTTCGATATCCTTAATATTTCAGCTAAAAATTAACCTCTGACCAAAAATTTGAAGAGGAAGGACAGTGGAATAACCGTATTCCAGAGAGAAGTTGATAAATTTCTCAAAATGGCGGCAAGCATTAAAAAGTATATACAGTTTCAACCGCTTTCTTTTCCACACTGTGGGAGGGCACGGATGCAGGGACAACAGTCTTCACGATTAGAAATGAATAAGAAAAAGGCGTGGTCAGTTCGCTATGCCACTACAGATAATCTTTGTCGTCTGCTCCTCGCAATGGCAGTATTTTTTGAGGTCGAAAGGTCATATAAGCGCAGCGTCTCTGAGGCCATTAAAGCCTGGAGCACAGCTGTCACCATCTCAGGCTGAGCGTCCACTGGAACCTTATTAGTCCTACTAGCTGGACGGCCGTATACGACCGCACGCGGCCGACTAATCTCACGACACATAGCGGCACTGGTACGCCTCAACCGCACACGAACAAGTAGGCCGCGTACGGTCATACACAGCTGGCCGACCGGGCGGATCCCAGTGACATGGGACTAGACTGACGATTAAGAACAGGTCACTGTGGAATATGCAAGACGAGAGATGTTCCCACCGCGACTTACACAGGAAACTGAACGGTATGCCGGCGTAGGTTCGAGTCCTCCCTCGGGCATAGCTGTGTGTGTGTGTGTGTGTGTGTGTGTGTGTGTGTGTGTGTGTGTGTGTGTCCTTAGGATAATTTAGGTTAGGTAGTGCGTAAGCTTGGGGACATGACCTTAGCAGTTAAGTCCCATTAGATTTCACATGTATTTGAACATTTTCGAACGGTATGCCTACCTCACGCCCCTTCATACTGCATCTAATGACGCCAATGGTGGTAGGGGAAGAGGTCGCTACCGATGGGCTCGCCAGGGGTTTTACGTTTACGTTTGTTCAGCCTCTCTGTCATCTCGGTCATGGTCTCATGGGTTCAGTACTCTTTTTCTCTAGTATGGCAAACTATTGATGCACACACTGTCTCCGGCCCAGTATTAATGTAGGTTTCTAAGTTTTTATTTGGAGACTTAACATCTCTGGTTCAGTTCTCTATTGATATACTTTGTGTTGCTCGATATGGATTTACTGTCAATGAAGGTTGCTGTCGGGATATATTCTAAGAATAGCGCTATATAAAGGTAAGCCATTTTTAGTCGAACTATAGCACCTATCCATATCCTTCCATGTCTTAATTAATCAAGGATCTCCTGCACGTAGGTAAGAAGCCGATTCTTTCCACACGAGGATGTTGATTTAGCATAAACGCCGGCCGCTGTGGCCGACCGGTTCTAGGCGCTTCAGTTCAGAACCGCGCTGCTGCTACGGTCGCAAGTTCGAATCCTGGCTAGGGCATGGATGTGTGTGATGTCCTTAGGTTAGTTAGGTTTCTTTCTTCCTGGACTCGGGTAGGCGCGCCGGCCTGGGCGGATTAACAACGACGGCCGGTGTGCCGGCCAGCCTGGATGTGGTTTTTAGGCGGTTTTCCACATCCTAGGTGAATACCGGGCTGGTCCCCACGTCCCGCCTCAGTTACACGACTCGCAGACATTTGTAACACATTCACACTATTTCACGATTTAAACTAGACGCAGACAGCTGGGGTACACAACTTCCGTCCCGAGGGGTATGGGGTGGCGGCAGGAAGGGCATCTGGCCACCCCTAAACATTAACCCTGCCAATTTCGTCCTTAACCTTGCCGACCCTGCGCACATTGCGGGATAAAGGCAGTAGCAAAAGAAGAAGTAGTCTAGGGGACTGATGACCTCAGACGTCAAGACCTATAGTGCTTCGAACCATTTAGCTGTTGTATTTGATCATGAACGGCAGCTGTACGACGTTCTCAACACGCTGCAAGTGTCACCCGTGATCATAACGCTGTTCTCTATAGTTGTGAGCGCATTATGTAGGAGCTAAGTGAATTCGAACGTGAGAAAATTATTGGTGCTAATATGGTGGATGTTTCCGTAACCAAGGTAGATGAAGAGATTGGTATTTCAAGCGGCACCGTATCAAAGATTTGTACCGTACACAAGGAAAGCGGAAAAACATCAACAGCTGTCACAACGCGGGCGACAGTGGGTGCCGAGTGATCGTGACGGCGGTCATAGAAGAGGATTGTGGCGAAAAGTAAGAGGACAACAGCTGCAAAAGTCACTAGAGATCTGAATGTCGCACTCGCGAACCTTGTTAGCAGCAGAACACTAAGGGAGTTCCATAAGCAGATAGTTGCAGAGCGACCCGGAATTCCAAAACCACTCCTTAGTGATGCAAATGCCCATTGCAGAAAAACATGGGTCCGAAGGCATAAAACCTGGACTAGGGAGCAATGAGAGGAGAAAGTCGTTTGGTTGGATGAATGTTTTTTTTTTTCACGATGTTTCTAACTCCTGGTCAAAAGTTTACGTGGAAGCGTAAAACAAGCGGAGGTTCGATAATGGTATGGGCAGCCATAACGTGGTGGTTCGCGGGTACTATACAAGATCTCCTTAGTGCCAAGAATTATCTGGCCATTTCGGCCGATGAGGGCCATCCCAGGGTACAATATTTTGCTCTTCAGTTGTGAAGCTGTGTTCCAAGACGACCGGGCCCCTGCTCACACAACTCGTATCGTCCACGACTGGTTTTGTAAGCACGGGATGAAGTGTCGCATCTGCTCTGGCCATCACAGTCATCGTCGTTAGCTAAACTTGCGACTATTTTACAGGAAAAATTGTATAAAATTATAGTACCGGACGAAATTACACACAGGTGGGTTCTTAGCTTTACTCTTGGAGGGGCTGCTTTGATACTGTAACACGTAAAATATTAGATCACTTTATTAAAAGGTGGACGAGATTAAGTATTTAAATTTGTTACAATCCATGTCCACAGGAATGTCGTGAGTGTTTATTATTTATTGAACATTACTCCATTAGTTTACCCTGATGACCACTTTTACGGAGACGTCATGATACGATACTGTCCTCTTCGGTGATGATTACTGACTGGGCTGAGCGCCACTGCGCTCAGACTTGAGTAAGCGAGCTGATGCCGTGGAGTACGCAAACTTCTAGGCGTGTCGTCTCCACCGTCTCATATTCGTTGCTGCTTGTGCTGCTTCGGACGACACCACAAGGAATACCTTGAAAACCATATAAACTTAACTCCACCCGAACAGCCCAACAGTACCGGCCGGCTGCCGTGTCATCTTCAGCCCAAAGGCGTTACGAAGGGGCATATGGTCAGCACACCGCTCTCCCGGCCGTATGTCAGTTTATGAGGCCGGAGCCGCAACTTCTCAATCAAGTAGCTCCTCAGTTTGCCTCACGAGGGCTGATTGCATCCTACTTGCCAACAGCGTTCGGCGAACCGGATGGTCACCCATGCTAGTGCAAGCTCAGCCCGACTAGTGCTTAACTTCGGTGTCTGATGGGAACCGGTATACCATTGCGGCAAGGCCATTAGCTTGAAAAACATGTAGGAGCTGTATTTATCCATTTCGAGACGAATGGAAGCTGTTTCCAAAGTAGACGGTTTTTTTACGCAGTATTGAGAACGGTAATGTGTTTTCGATGTTTCCATGTTTTTGTCCAGTCCCGTAGACGATCACATGACCGCCAAGTACACCATCTACAATACCTGCAAAATTACAGACCAATATCCCTAACTTCGGTTAGCTGCAGAAACCTTGAACATATTCTCAGTTCGAATATAATAAACTTTCTTGAGACTGAGAAACTTATGTTCGCGAATCGGCATGTTTACAGAAAGCATCGCTCGTGCTAATCTCAGCTTGCCCTTTTTTTTTCTCACACGTTATACTGCGAACAATGGATGATTTCCGGAAAGTATTTGACACGGTGCCCTATTACAGGCTGTTAACGAAGGCACGAGCCTACAGAATAAGTTCGGAGACATGCGAGTGCCTCGAAGACTTCGTAAGCAGTTTTCTCTACATACGTAAATGACATTGCGGGCAGGGTGGGCACCAATCTGCAGTTATTTGCTGACGACGCCGTGGTGTACGGTAGGGTGTCTAAGTTGAGTGACTGTAGGACGAGACAAGACAGACGTCATTTCCAGTTGGTGTCATGAATGGCAGCTAGCTCTGAATGTACAAAAATGAAAGTTAATGCGGATGAGTAGGAAGAACAAACCTGTAATGTTCAGATACAGTATTACTCGTGTCCTGCTTGACACAGTCAAATCGTTTAAATATCTAGACGTAACGTTGCAAAGCGATATGAAATGGAACGAGCATGTGAGAACTTGGTAGAGAAGGCAAATGGTCGACTTCGGTATATTGAGAGAATTTTAGGAAAGGGTGATTCATCTATAAAAAGAGACTGCATGCAGCACGCTGTTGCGACCTATTCTTGAGTACTGCTCTGGTGTCTGGGAACCGCACCGAGTGGGATTGAAGCAAGACATGGGAATAATTCAGAGGTGAGCCGCTACATTTGTTACAGGTCGGTTCGAACAACACGTAAGTGTTAAAGAGATGCTTCTGGAACTCAAATGGGAATACCTGGAGGGAAGCGACTTTTTTCCGAGGAACATTATATAGAAAATTTAGAGGATCGGCAGTTGACGCTGAGTGCCAAATGATTCTACTGCCGCAACATATATTGCATGTAAAGACCACGAAGATAAGAAAGATACGAGATATTAGGTAGGTAGGTGGTAAATTCCTCTCGGACCAAACTGCTTAGGTCATCGGTCCCTAGGTTTACACACTACTTAATCCAACTTAAACTTACTTACACTAAGGACAACACACACACCCAAGCCCGAGGGAGGACTCTAACCTCCGACGGGTGGAACCGCCCAAACAGTGGCAAGACTCCTCAAATCACGCGGCTACCCCGCGCGGCGAGAAATTAGGGCTCGTAGACAGACATATAGATAGTCTCTTCTCCTGTTGCTATTTGCAAGTGGTTCAAATGGTTCAAATGGCTCTGAGCACTATGGGACTTAACATCTATGGTCATCAGTCCCCTAGAACTTAGAACTACTTAAACCTAACTAACCTAAGGACAGCACACAGCACCCAGCCATCACGAGGCAGAGAAAATCCCTGACCCCGCCGGGAATCGAACCCGGGAACCCAGGTGTGGTATTTGCAAGTGGAACAGGGAAGGAAATGACTAGTAGTGGTACAGGGTACCCTCCGCCACGCACCGTACGGTGGCTTGCGTTGTATCTATGTAGATGTAGATAAGGGTACCCTATCTTGCCTTGGCACCTCGCTCGTCAGATACCACAAAGACCATATAGGAGCTGTGTTTATCAGTTCCGAGACAACTGGAAGCTATTTTCAATGGCAACGGTTTTCCTACGCAGTATTAAGAGCAGTAATGTGTTGTGTTTTCGGTGCCTACATATTTTTGCCCAACCACGTGGAGGATAACATTATCGCCAAGTACGCCACCTACAGCACTCCAAAGCGTCCAGCTTGATCGTTGGAGTTTGGTACATAATATTTTGCCGGTAAGCTGATGTATTACGTGAAATCGTGTGTAATTTACTGCCCTTGTTAGAGTTTGCAGGTAACCCCCATTGACCGGAAGTCAGATCAAGGGCCGGCACGCGCTTGCAGCAGCTGGTTCGGGCAGAAAGAGCTCTGAGCTGCGGGCGGACGCCACTTGGTGGTCATCAGTCGTCGGCAAGACAGAGCGGTGCGTGCCCCGGGCACGGCGCACTGGAGGGCCATTGTCCGGCTGACGCGCTTTGTGCCGCTCCTCAAAAGCGGGCCCGAGATGGCACATCGCACGAGCGCGCTGCGCAGCGCCTTTTTCACTCTCGCTAACAAAGCGCGGCCCCCTAACGACACAGTAGCAGTGACTTGCTCCTCATAGCACTACTCACTTCCCATTCTACTAATACGGATGTTAAACGTACTCCTCAGAACCAAACAACCTACTCAGCCTGGAACGTACAACGTGTACGAGAGAAGTAATGAGACTGATGTTTTATCTGCCCAAGTGGTTAAAACAAATAAATTATCCCCTTCGAAATAGTTCACTTCGGCAGCTATACACCAGCGGAGTCGTCGCTCCCCAGTCTTCGAAGCAGCGCTGAAAGGCTCCAACTGGTAGGGCCTTTAACACGTCGGTCAAATTCTTTTGAATGTTATGAAGAGTCCAAAAATGACGCCCTTTTAATATGTTTTACAATTTAGTCACAGAGACTCAGATCAAATGAATAGGGGAGGCTGTAGAACAGGAATGGCTTCTGAGGCCAGAAATTCAGTGATGGAAGTGGCCATGTCAGGAGGTGTTGCCACGATGCAGCATACATTTATCTGCCGCTCTAACTAGATTCTTCCTATTACTGAGTCTTTCAAGGGCGGCTTGGTAAAACACTTGGTATCCACTCGAACAGTCCACGGGTGTCCAACGGGCACAATATTTCGGCGATCAGACATGTCGCCACCGTCAGGTGCGCTGACGAACTAAACTCCTTCACTTCACTTCGCACAGGGCTGAGGGATGGACCCTCTTCAGTAAACGAAGTTCTAGCGCTTATGCGCTTCTCCTTCTGAAATGGTGGGGTGATGCTAAGGGATAACATGGCGGGTGTTTCTTCTGCATGACTTGTGTGCTGGTTTTTTTTTTTAAAATAAAAGAAAGATTAAAGGATAGTGAGAGGGATAGTGAGAGAAGTGGAAAACGAACGGCCGAAA
Source organism: Schistocerca cancellata (assembly GCF_023864275.1). Classification (NCBI taxonomy): domain Eukaryota; kingdom Metazoa; phylum Arthropoda; class Insecta; order Orthoptera; family Acrididae; genus Schistocerca; species Schistocerca cancellata. Next base: position 219,740,460 of record NC_064626.1, read on the forward strand.
TGACGGGCCGGTGGGGTTTGCAGGGGTCCCGCTACACTGGTGATGGCCTCGCATTATATTACTGGAACTGTCGCTGGTTACGTTCGATTTCTGCAATGGCTTCCAGGTCTTCAGGTGTCGGCTTCCTCCTACCAGACCGGAACTCTTCCTTCATGAATAAGTCTATAACGTCCACTAATTCGTCCCACTGTGAAGGCGTGAAGATGGGGTGTGAGTTTATCAAGGTTAGTTCCTTCTTCGTGATCACTTCCGTAAATACGCAGCGGTAGCTGTACGTGCGAAGGTGGAGAAGCTCCTGAGGGCGGGCGGCAGTCTTAAATCCCCTCCCGCTGCGAGGCGTTCTCTCCGCGGTCCGCGCCCGCGCGTCGGCGGTCGCTGAGAGGCTGGCGTCAGCGTGTGTGGTGGTGTCGGTGTAATTGCCTCGTCCGCCCTGGTCGCCCGTTCGTTTTCTTTGCTGAAATATTGTGCCCGTTGGACAATAAGGACTGGGTGTACACCCGTGGACTGTTCGAGCAAGAAACACGCCGGGAGAAACTGAAGAATCACACTTGGTATCCAGTTCGAAGTGTACTCCTTACTTTGTCTCAGGACGGTAGAAAAAAAAATCTGGGTCTCATCATCTGTGATGACACGACTGAACCATTCGTGGTCATTTGCAGTCCTCTCAAGACGATCAACGTACGCTTATCTTCGATTGTCCTTCTGCTTAGTTGTGATGTTTTTCGGCGTCATTTTGATACAAATCTTTCGCGCGGGCAAATCTTCGGCAAAATTTGTTGTACAGTGAAAGTGTTTTGAGTTTAACAAGTCAGCCCTCACCCTTATTGTTAAAGGTCGTTCTGATCTCAAAAAGAGCACGCACACGTTCGACGTTTTCGTCAACTTTTGAGGTTGAAGGTCTCCCTAAGCGTGTTACCGGCCTTCCAAAAATGAATTGTGCCAGCGAATAATTTGTGCTCTTGGTCAGGAACATTCCCTATAGGCCCGTTACAACTTTTCAAAGGACACAGTTGCGAATTCCCCATGTTTCATACGAAACTTGATTGTATAACGTTGCTCTAAATGCCGCTGTTCCCTTTTCTTAACATAAAACAAAAACACAACTACACTGATAGCGTTCTCAAAAACCACGTGATGGATGTACGTAGCTGAAACTCGGGCTGATCATCTGGAAGGGATAAACACACCGGTCTGCTCAAGTAGAACACGTGTTGCCAGATCTTAGCAATGTTTCCAGTCTCATTACTTTTCTCAGACACCCCGTAGGTGGCGCTGATTGGTTTATTTTTTATTTATTTACCTCTTTATTTATTCGTATAATCCTTTTGGAGGGTACGATAAATCAGCTTCGGCTTTGCTTCTTTGTGTTCAAATTTCGCTGCTCCCCGATTTCCTCCGTCCACAGTGTGTCTCGTTCCTTTTTTTTTTGTAGGTCCACTTCCTTCCTTTTGCAACCATCTTCCTTTTTTGAAATCCTGCCTGTTGTGTTGCTTCTCTAAAGAGTATTCTCTTGTGTATTATGCCGACTAATTCCAGAGTTCCTCATATCTTTGCCGTTTTCAGTGAACCACGTGGATTTGGATTTGTAGCTGTTTAGTAAGTTGATTTGCTTGGTTAGTATATTACTACCTGTTCGGTATGCCTGTCCTTAGAACTGTATTCTTCTTTTCCCCATTACACGAGTTAGCTTTTCTATTTTCAAATAGAACTCTGTTTGATATTTAATTTGTATTTAACAGTTCTATTACTTATCGAGCTCTAGGTCCCAGTACTTTCCTTACAACTCTTCTCTCAAGTTTTTCCAGCTTTTAGAAAGATTCCCCAATTTTGTTAGTTTAAGCGTTCCTGCTGTATAGGGCGGCCGGGGTGGCTGGGCGGTTCTAGGCGCTACAGTCTGGAACCGAGCGACCGCTACGGTCGCAGGTTCGAATCCTGCCTCGGGCATGGATGTGTGTGGTGTCCTTAGGTTAGTTAGGTTTAAGTAGTTCTAAGTTCTAGGGGAGTGATGACCTCAGATGTTAAGTCCCATAGTGCTCAGAGCCATTTGAACCAGCTGTGTAAAACGTTTCAAGTCCTACCATAGTTTGATAGTGACTTAGTTTTGTGTCCTAAGACAGAGAGATCTTTGTTACATAGGTTGCTGTAAAATTCCCCTTACAAACTTCTAGGGCTTGTAGAGGGGATTGAGTAGGCAATGATTTAAATTGCACACATGTCTGGAAACATCATCCAACAATGTTACAGAGCGTCAAAGTCATATGCGCCAGCGCCTGTAAATATACACTGATCAGCCAGAACATTATGACGGCCTATTTAATTGCTGCTATGTCCACAATAGGCGAGGATAACAGCGGCGACGCTTCGTGACATGGAACTAGTAAGGCTTTGGTAGGTCGCTGGAGGGAGAAGGCATCGCATTTGCACATACAAGACACCTAATCCCGTAAATTCCAGGGTGGGGGGTGGGAGGGGGCGATGAGCACGGCGCCACGTTCAACCACATTCCAGATATGTTCGATCGGGTTCAGACCTGACGAGTTGCGAGGCCAACATATCAATTAGAATTCGCCACTGTGTTCCTCTAACCACTCCATCACACTCCTTGCGTTCTCGGATGGCGCATTATCTTGTTGAAAAATGCCACTGCCTATGGCAAACATGATCGTCATGAAGGGGTGTAAGGGTCTGCAACCAGTGTACGATACTCGTTGGCCGTGACGGTGCCTTGCACGAGCTCCACTGGACCCATGGTTGGCCACGTGAATGTTCCCCAGAGCGCAATGGAGCCGCCCGCAGCTTGACTCCCTCTAGCTGTGCAGGTGTCAAGGAGCTGTTTCCCTGGAAGACGACGGATTCGCGCCCTCCCAGCAGCACGATAAAGAAGGCGTCGGGATTCATCAGACCACGCAACGCCGACGTCCAGTGCCGACGATCTCGTGCCCATTCCACTTGCAGTTGCAGATGTCGTGGCGTTAATATTGGCATATCCATGGATCGTCGGCTGCGGAGACCCACCTAACGTGTTCAGTGTACTGTGTGTTAAGACACACTTGTACTCTGCCCAACCTTAAAGTTTGATTCTAGTTCCACCACAGTTCGCCGCCTGTCCTGTTTTACCAATCTATCCAGCCTACGACGTCCGACATCCGTAACTGCGGAGTGGCCGCCGAATCGCACGACCTCTGGACGTGGTTTCACCTTGGTTTCGCTACGCGTTTAAGATACTCACCACAGCACTGCTCGAACGCCTGACAATTGTGCAGTTTCCGAAATACTCGTGTCGAGCGTCTGGACCATCACAACCTATGGACAGCGTGCTTACTGATACTACATACACCGTGCGGTTGTCTGACGCAGTTATTCGACGCTACTATCGCCTGGACGGATTTACATCGGTTGTCATTATGCTCTGGCTAATCAGGGTGATTCGCTGGTTCGGAAACCAACGAGCCGAACGCCACAAGTGAAAACCGCTCCGATACCTTGGACTGTGGAATACATGTATTGTTCCTGTCGTTGCTTAAAATTAAGCTATGAAGCCTTCAGACGTTGTAGTATGGGGCAAAACAAGGGAAAAACGTCCAGTAGACATTGGTTCTAAAACGCATGCCTTAAGAACTATTAACACTTTTTCATCTTCGCTACTGTGACATTTTTTCTTGTTTTGGTCCATACTACCGCCTCTGAAAGCTGCCCACCCTACAATCTTGGCAACAACAGTACTGGTACATGTATTCTACTATCACAGGTATCAGAACAATGTTCGGTTCTAACTTTTGGCTTGTTAGTTTCCGGTACAGAGACCCCTTCCTCAAATTGATAACATTTATCCTTATCAGTCATCGTAGAATGTTTGTTACATCACACGGAATCGCTCTGTATATACATACATAACTTTGACGCTCTGTATCGTCGACGGGTGGGGGTTTCAATTGAAAATATTAACTACTCAGTCCCCTCTACAGGTCCTAGAACTTTCGGGGAATTTTAGAGCACTCTGTATAATTTGTCATAAAGAATTCCCTTTCCATTTTATCTATTCTATTTTCTAAGCTATCTTTTGCTTTTTATTCCTTATTGTTCATTCTCCAGGGTATTTGAAACAGTTTGTTTTATACATTATGTAATGTGGCAGCACCGATATTAATGAAATCCTTGTTTGTTACGTTGCCACATATTACGCTATACGAAATTAGTGAAGGCAGCAGACAAGCAATCAAAAATACAAGAGGCTAGTAGAAATTTTTGATAACATGCGGGATGGTGAACTGACGAAAGAATAAAAATTATAGAATGCAGTAAATGAAATGCAAACAAACATGAGAGTGACAAAAAATGTAAAATGGCAAAGCAGAGAAGACTAGAGTAAAAGTTTGAGCTGTAGAAGCAGGCACGGTTATTGGAATATAGATTCCGCCGGTAAGGAAGTTAAAGAAACCTTTTGAGAAAAGAGTTCAGGCGGCAGGTCACTACTACGAGAAGAGGGGAAGACGGAAAAGATATTTAAGACACTCAAACCAATAACAGCGCCAGTTGCAATTTTGTTTTCTAATATCTCGACCGGTTTCCGCCACCAAGGCTATTTTCAAGTGGTTATGAGGCTTTCGTCGTGGAGGTAAGCAGTCTCATAATCGTTTCAAAATGGCGTTGGCGGCGCAAACAGGTAGTGGTAATAAAAAACCAATTTGGTTTCCAAATAATTACTGCAGTTGCGGAATAAGGGCAGGTAATTACTTTATAGAAGAATAAAAAATTTAAAAAAGGTAGAAGCCGAACACGGGGAAGCTCGATTCGGGTTCCTGAGAAATGCAGGGTCACACCAGACTCTGTGACTTATCTTAGAAGATATGCAAACATACGTACATAGAGTTAGTAGATTTACAGGAAGCTGTTGACAATTTTGGCTGGAATACGCTCTCAGACATTCTGAAGTAGACGGGAATAAAATACAGGAAGCAGAATCTCATTCTCAAATTGGACAAAAACTAGACTGCTGTTATATGGAAGTCTAAGGACATGTAAGGCAAGCTGTAGTTAAGAACAGAGTTGCAAGCCTTCCTCAGTATTATTCAATGTGTACAATGAGCAAGCTCTGAAGGAAACCAAAGAGAAATTTGGATAAGGTATTATGAAGTTCAAGGAGAATAAATAAAAAACCTTGTGGTTTGCTGATGACATATCTCTGTCACAGAAGGCAAAGGACTTTGAAGATCATGTAACGTGCCAAAATTTACAAAGCGTTTGTCACGAGGAGAGGAAACAGATCACGCCCAATCTTATTTACTGATCAACTGTAAGGAGACAAGAATAAGAATATGGATTTAAGATTCATATAATTTCTTAGTGATTTCTTGATGTAAGTGTACAAAACTGCTATAGATGTAAAGAAATGGAGGAGGAGGGGGGGGGGAGAAGCCGCGAGCTGTTGGTGCTGATTGATTACAGCTGCGCTGAAACTCTGTTCCGGCAGAGAGCATGTAGCGTCGGACGCAGCGAATTACTTGCTATAAAGCACTGTTTGTTTGTCGAGTTTTAATGGTTCCTGAACTTTAGTACGGGTCTTAGGGCAGCAAGGTTTTGATCTACGCTTAGTCAAATTACCGGACCGAGACCAGTACGGTTTCTATCTCGGCACAGTCGAGTTGCCCAATCGCAGTTTTGTTAAGTCGGCTTGAGAAGCGCCTCCTAAGGGGGCGTCCATTAATTATGTTGAGTTCAAAATGGTGGGGGGGGAGGAGCAAAATTTCACGGAACTCGTTTAAAAGGTAACGGAAGGGGGGTGGGGAATATCAAGTAAACTTTTTAATTCAGAGAATAAACATTATTATTATTATTATTATTATTATTATGGAGAACATTTTGTTTTGTATAATTATCCCGAGCATAGACATTATTAAATGTGTAAAACAATCTTTATGGCCCCTCTGATTGAACACTTTACAAGTATACACGCCCGAGATTCCCCGATCTGAAAGCAGTTCCGTGAAAGTGTTAAGATTTCATTCGGGGAGTTCTCTGCTGCGCCGGTCGAAATCACTGCGTGCCAGAATCAGTCGTGATATTCTGCAACGCATATAAAGCCGACGTTGTGTTCAACGTGAATCTGTATCAAAACTTTTACAATTCCTATGTTAAGCGATATCATGGCAAGTCGAAATATACAAGCGAGCAAAAGGTTGGCTGGCTGTGGAAGAAGCTACGCTGAAGTTCACCGACAAGAACTCTCTTCGTGATAATATAAGACGAAATACTGAAAAGCTACGTAATCATACGGTTCAAACGAAGTTGGAAAGAACGCCGCCTTCCTTATGCAAAGCAATTATAGGTTTAATGGCATTTAATGCATATAACATAACCAATAAAAGGTCAATTTGATAGGGCTCAGTCAAAACGGTTAATACTATTTTCGCAAAGACTTTTTGTTCATCTTTCTGTGAGTGTTCTGGCAGAATACTACTCAGGGTTGGAATGTTTAAAATAAAGTGTTTTTAATCACGTGTTATTAAAACACTTTATAGATAAAACACGAAACAAAGAAGCCTGTGACTTTGGCTTCAGGTTACTATTGAAAGGTCGTCAGGTTGGTTTAGAAAAAAAGTTATCTAAATCAAGTTTCTGCGGGTCTCTAGAGCCACTGCCGTATACTTTTCGTTTACCATTTGGTAATGAAAGTAATTCAAGTTATTTGTTAGTTCAACGTTACTGTATAAGAAGAATGTTGGGTTGTTAAAACCTCCAATGATCATAACTCAACTGTATGTTGGTAGCAACTGGAGTGTAACTTTATTGCAGTGGAGAGAATATTATTTCCATCGGGTTTAGTTCAGATTAGTTCCGGCGCGCAGCAGTGGTCCTGCGCAGAACCATTTCGAGTGGAAGTGATTTCTGCTTCGTGGTATATGAGGGTTTTACTGAGTTGCTTTGAGTATTGCTGTGATACTCAAGAGAAAACTTGTTATTATAACATGCACGACATTATTAGCAGCAAATTCGTGTTGTTAACAAGCCATATTTGCTCTCAAACAAGGTTATTTTATCGAATTCCAATTTCCATTGTAGTATTAGGGAACCGATAAACATTACAGCCTGCAATGCTGTTAGTCACTTCGTGGAAAGCTGACTCCGAGTATCCGCGCACTTCCGTAATCAAGATAGGAATAATACGCTAGTTAGGTGCCAACACCTAAGTGGTACAGATTTCCATGAATGTTAAATTGTTAGGGATAAAGTAGCGATTTGTTAGGGATAAAGTGGTGGTGAAGCGCTTTTACGACCAATCGTCGCAGAAGTGTTAAAATGAATAAATTCCAGCCTTGCCATTAAGTCGTTAGTTGATGTATTAACAAACCCTTACAGTTCTCAAGAAAAGATGAAGTCAAAATAATATTAAAATCTTTCGCAGAAAGATTCTAATTATACTTTAGTCTGAAAAGACAGATACAGGAGGAAAGGAAATAGGGGTACAAAATTGAACAAAAAAGAGAAAAAAATTAACGAATACAATTTTACGACATTTCGTAGATACACGTCTGACGTTTTCCATTCTTGGGTAAGTTGTGTCTGACTAGCGATTAAGTAGATGTTGGTTATTTTAATTTGGGAGTAGCAAAAGACAGTCTGATGCAGTGGTAGTCAACCTGGTCCCTACCGCCCACTAGTGGGCGTTCCAGCTTTCATGGTGGGTGGTACGTGGTAGGGTTCAAAATAATTTTACTTAGGTTTTCATAAAATTTCAGTCTTGAGTATTTGGTAATTAATTATTATATGCTTTAACTCGCCAAAGTTACTATCCTACTTTCTAAGTAACCACTACTGTAAATCAGTGGGCTGTTAGAAAATTTTATTCCTAACAGAGATACAATAATTGGTGGTAGGTAAAAAAGTTTGACTAACCCTGATCTATTGCGTGCAGGTATTATTACACTTTCAAGGTCTAAATGGTTGTAATTGAAAAACTTTGAGACGGAAATTAGTTCTAAATAGAAATTTTGGTATAACATTTCTGTTGTGGAAAAGGGTAAGACTCTTCATGTTTTGCGTTCATACCGTACCTACACAGGGCCGGCATGGTTATTATAGTATTTGGCATTGTTAATGTTAGACGGTGCCCCTATTTTTCTCTCATACTAGCGTCTTCGTGAATGCTAGACAGTTGTTGCCCTATGAGGGTACAATTATGCGAAAACATACAGCATGTCCCAGGAGGAATTGTCAATATTTAGGGATAAGACAGGAACGATCATTCGAGGCAAAACAAACTTTATTAATCGTCGGCTTTAAAATGCATACCTTGAGAGCTAGGAGCACTTCATATTCGCTACTGTCAAAACATCTCCATTACTGAAGTCCCATGTTTACTGAACTTTTTTGCTTGTAATGATCTTTCCTGTCATATTCCAGAATATTGACCTTTCCTCTTGGGACACACTGCCTATCGCTGAACAAGACTATCTTTGTTTGCTTTTCACGCCTAAATGTGTAATTTTCTTACCTTGAAGTATCATAAGCCTGACTGTCATTAAAAGTGTTTGAAAAATTAATTGTTACGCACGATTGTTTTAGATATTAATTTGCGTTTTTACATTACTCTCAAACTTTCACTTTCTGTAGTCTAGAGGGTACTGAATAATCCCTTTCTTCTTAGTCTTGCAGCGATAAGGTACTTCAGGAATTACGCAAAAAATTGCTCAAATGGCTCTGAGCACTATGGGACTTAACATCTGAGGTCATCAGTCCCCTAGAACTTAGAACTACTTAAACCTAACTAACCTAAGGGCATCACACACATCCATACCCGAGGCAGGATTCGAACCTGCGACCGTAGCGGTCACGCGGTTCCAGACTGTAGCGCCTAGAGCCGCATGGCCACCCCGGCCGGCAAGGGATAATCCTCATCAACTATCTGGACAAGAGTAAAACTATTACAGGTGCATATTATTCATCGTTATTGGACCGTTTGAAAACCGAGCTGCAAGAAAAACGGCGATTGGAGCGCAAAAAAGTCCTATTCCATCACGACAATGCACCAGCACACATCTCAGCAGTTGTGGTCGCAAATTTAATGGAAATAGGATTCCAACACGTTTCACGTCCCCCCCCCCCCCTATTCTCCAGACTTGGCTCCATCGGACTACTATTTGTTCCCCAGTTTGAAGAAATGGCTGTTGGGACAAACGCTTTATTCAAACGAGGAGGTGACTGCAGTAACTAATAGCTATTTTGCAGACTTGGACAATTCCTATTATTCGGGAGGGATCAACAAATCACAACACTGTTGGACGAAGTGTAGAAGTCTAAAAGGACACTATGTCGAAAAATAAAAAAAGGCTTACCCCAAACACGTAAGTAGTTTTTATTTTTGCACTTTTCCATTTCCAACGCCCCTCGTATGTCACTGTCCAGTCGCAGTCAGTCATCAGACATGATGGTTGCACCATGTGCAGCTGTTACTGTAAACTTAAAATAAGTCATTGACACAGTGGAGCAGTAAACGTGGCCCTGGCCCAGATAGAGACAGCGAACTGGACGTGGAAGGGGATCGAAGCCTTGAAAGCGGCGAGCCCGCCTTTCATCTACCGGCATCCTGTAGCTCCAGATTTCTTGCTTGCGCTGTCATACATCCGTCTCCGACGTCGGCCACTGGTTCACTGTGTCGAACACGAATAAATGCTTACGTTCGAATCGACAGCAGCAAACCATTCTGTAAAGGTAACCGACGCGACGCGTAAATTTCTATCCACCACTGAACGAGCCTAATCCGAAGAAAATGTTTATCTGGCAATTTTTATTTAATTCGTGTGTTCATTTGCACAATAGTTACCAAATAAAAGAACTTAACAGTATAAAAAGAGGGTAGCATTTCACTGCAAACGTCGCAGGTGAACCAGTTTCACTAAGAAGTATTTTTTAAACACAATATTCCAGAAAAGAGAAACATGCGTTGCACTGTAAGGGTAGATTCTTTCCTTACAAATTCTTACACAACGAGACAAAGGTACGACGCCAGTAACGGTGTATGTTAAGGGGCGTAGGACGTCAAACGGGCCGACTTGGAGCAGGAGAGGCATCACAGGACATTTGACAGTGTCTATACTTTTACAAACAAGTTCATGCAACTTTGTCGGCATCACCAGGAAGGATTCAGGATTCACACTCATTGCAGTGGAAGTTCGAAAATATAACAAAATAATTTTCTTTTTACGTGCGAAATTTCCTTATTGTTTCACTTACTAATGGCTGCATTTGTTGCTACAGGTACACTTTTCTTCATAAGTTAGAGAGATTCTTCGATGAATTTTGCACAGCATACAAACCATACTTAGAGGTGTATGAAACTCTAGAATTTATTTAATTTATGAAAAAACGAATGAGATATTATATTTTAAACTTCATGTTTAGGAAAAACACAAACTTTATAGTTAATTACCTCAATTTCTACCACAGTTTTTAATAGATTTGGAAAATTCTAGAGTTTCATACACCTTTAAGTACGGTTTGTATGCTGTGCAAAATTCATCGAAGAATCTCTCTTACTTATGAAGAAAAATGTACCTGCTATGAGTGTGAATTCTGAATTCTTCCTGGTCATGCTGACAAAGTTTTATGAATTTATTTGTAAAAGTATAGACAGTGCAAATTAAAATGTCCTGTGGTGCCTCTCGTGCTCCAATACGGCCCGTTTGACGTCCTACCCCCCCCCCCCCCCCTTTAATACATGGAGCGTTCAATACGAAATGAAACTTTTTTCTGAAAGTTGTTGGGTTTATACATGATTTTATAAGGCTACAAAGCCTTATTTTTCAACACACTCTCCGTCCACTGCGACGGACTTACGCCACGTTACTGGGAGAGATTATATGCCAGCATGCCACTATACTGGTAAACGTCGGAGCCAGCTACTTGCTAGATCAATAACCTCCGCATCATCCACGTACTGCTTCCCGCGGAATGCACCCTTCATTGCGCCAAACAAAGGGAAATAGGAAGGTGCGAAAGCCGGGCTACTGCGTGGGTAAGGAAGAACAGGCCAATGAAGTTTTGTGAGCTCCTCTCGGATGCGCAGACTTGTCTGACGTCCAGTTGAGCAGCGAATTGTTTGTTTGCAATCCATCGATTACCTCGAACGAGAGTGTCCTCACGTTCTACCATTGCGGGAGTCACAGCTGTCTGTCGCCGGCTGGCGCACAGGAGATCGAATAGGTTTGCGCGACCTTGTTGCGGTAACAGACGTCTCGTCCAACGGCTCTGCGTGTTTTTGTTCACTGCCAGGTCTCCGGAGGCATTCTGCAGGCGCCCGTGAATATCTGTACTGCTCCGGTTTTCCGCCAAAAGAAACTCACTGACAGCTCCTGCTTGGAATGCACCATCGTTACAGGCGTCTTTCTGAAGGTTACGTATATTGCCGCCACCTATCGGAAGTTCATTCAACAACGGAGGCTGAAGTGCGAATATTCCACGACGTCCCACAACAAATTCTGAATTTTTTTAATTGACGGAAAAACTGTTGTATCACTTATTGAACGCCCCTCGCAGAAGCAAAAACGTTCCAGTAAATATGGGTCCACAAGCAGGCCATCGAAAACGAGATAGTTGCTAATATGTACACTACTGGCCATTAAAATTGCTACACCAAGAAGAATGCAGATGATAAACGGGTATTCATTGGACAAATATATTATACTAAAACTGACATGTGATTACATTTTCACGCATCTGGAGAATGTGCTGGCCAGGGCAGCAGCCGAACATTTTCTGTATCCAGAAAGACCCGTACAGGACCTGCAACATGCGGTCGTGCATTATCCTGCTGAAATGTAGGATTTCGCGGGGATCGAATGAAGGGTAGAGCCACGGGTCGTAACACATTCGAAATATAACGTCCACTGTTCAAAGTGCCGCCAATGCCAACAAGAGGTGGCCGAGACGTTTAACCATGGCATCCCACACTATCACGCTGGGTGATACGCCAGTATGGCGATGACGAATACACGCTTCCAATGTGCGTTCACCGCGATATCACCAAACACGGATGCGACCATCATGATGCTGTAAACAGAACCTGGATTCATTCGAAAAAATGACGTTTTGCCATCGGTGCACCCAGGTTCGTCGGTGAGTACACCATCGCAGGCGCTCCTGTCTGTAACCGCAACCATGGTCTCCGAGCTGATAGTCCACGCTGCTGCAAACGTCGTCGAACTGTTCGTGCAGATGGTTGTTGTCTTGCAAACGTCCGCAACTGTTGACTCAGGGATCGAGACGTGGCTGCATGATCCGTTACAGCCATGCGGATAAGATGCCTGTCATCTCGACTGCTAGTGATTCGAGGCCGTTGGGATCCAGCACGGCGTTCCGTATTACCCTCCTGAACCCACCGATTCCATATTCTGCTAACAGTCATTGGATCTCGACCAACGCGAGCAGCAATGTCGCGATACGATAAACCGCAACCGTGATAGGGTACATTTAGACCTTTATCACAGTCGGAAACGTGATGGTACGCATTTCTCCTCCTTACACAAGGCATCACAACAACGTTTCACCAGGCAACGCCGGTCAACTGCTATTTGTGTATGAGAAATCGGTTGGAAACTTTCCTCATGTCAGCACGATGTAGGTGTTGCCACCGGCGCCAACCTTGTGTGAATGCTCTAAAAAGCCATTCATTTGCATATCACAGCATCGTCTTCCTGTCGGTTAAATTTCGCGTCTGTAGCACGTCATCTTCGTCGTGTAGCAATTTTAATGGCCAGTAGTGTAACTGACGGAAAAAACTGTTGTATTACTTATTGAACGCCCCTCATAGAAGCAAAAACGTTCCAGTACATATCAAAAGCAAGCTACCGGAAAGGAGATAGTTGCTAACATATAGCTACAATATCCCCCTAATTTAATTTTAAATGAAATGGAAACTTTTCGATTAATTTTCATCAAATTTTACCCATGACCAACCTTAAGAAGAAATATAGTACTGCTTCTGCACATTACTATTTGCTGAGCTGTCTCTGCAGTGAGTTACGAATTCTTTGCAACAGCCGGATTATCCCGAAAAGCTTGACAAGACAACATAATTCGTTGCACCAGTTCTTCAATTATATCGACGGGAGTGCTGTGCACCACATTTTTTGTGATGATCACAGACAGAAATATTCGAAGGTTTTAGGTCAGGTGATCCAGGAGTCCAAGGTACAGCCTCTGTTCGACCACTTTGAACCATACTGTGCGTCACATGTCGTCTTAACTTAGTAGTAGCATGCGCGTGTCGCCCGTCAGGCACAATCCACATTCCCCAACCACAGGCAATTTGTGAAATTTGAGCCGAATTAAATGGAGACTCAATCAAACAGTTTGAATTTCAATTACTTCTGCAGTAACTAGGACAATATTTCAGTGGTCGCTAGTACGCAGTAATTCGCAATAATCTCGCAAACAGCTCGTTTGCGGATACATATGTCCTTGTTCCTATTATGGTATACATTCGCTTGTAGCAGTTTTCGTTATTATTTACGACAATTCCTGTATAAAGCAGACAGAAATGAAGAATATATGAATATACAGCAGCCGCCAAAACGAGTTGCACCCGGGGAAAATTCCAGTCAGTCTGTACTACAAACCGGCCGGGGTGGACGAGCGGTTCTAGGCGCTACAGTCTGGAACCGCGCAACCGCTACGGTCGCAGGTTCGAATCCTGCCTCGGGCATGGATGTGTGTGATGTCCTTAGGTTAGTTAGGTTTAAGCAGTTCTAAGTTCTAGGAGACTGATGACCTCAGATGTGAAGTCCCATAGTGCTCAGAGACATTTTCAGAAATAAAAAAATAAATTAAGAAATAAAAGACAAAAGAAGAAGTGTATTGAAACATCACGAATGTATTACAAGCAGTTTTCCAGTTTTACTGGGTGAAAGGGTAACAGAGACCGTTCCCACACTCCTGAACAGAAAGTACTATGATAAAATCATCAACGATGAAAAAATGAAGCAGGTGACCGAAAAGTGTGGTGCAGTTACAGCTTAGCCTCCAAAATACTAAGATTATTGCTCAAGTAAGAATGCCGTATATTTCCAGTGTTTCGAAAGCGGGAGCGGAAAAAGAAAAAAAAATGTTTCGAAACAGATAATTTTTTAGCTACGACTACTGCCAAATAGCCGCTCTGTTAATAGTTAAATAACTGACAGCAAACCGCCAATAAATTTTAAATGAATGTAGCATCTGACTAATTTGAGGTTACGCTTTGAATATGGGACGTATTACGGACAACACTTGCCTTTAACGAGGACCAAAACGAGTTTTTCGCTGACAATGGACGCCGAAAGACACGCTGCACAGGCAATCTCGGTCTGCACGGATTCCACGAAACATATCCACATACAAACAAACTGCATACTTTTTAGAAACTCTAAAGAAACACAGCTCATGGTTTTTAGGAGGGGCAGATGATATGATGTTTCAGATGCCGATGCTTTGGGTTGTTTTAAGTTTTAATGACGTCACGGGAATGTCTTGTTTTTCATTTATATCTTACGTACAATAAATACTGTGCTCGTTACTAATGATAGAGGAAATACAGTCGATTCAGATCTTGTAGGAAAAAAATTGTAGAAACTGGTCATAATGTAGAACTATGGAAATCAAAAAAGATGTTTAATACGTCGGTGAAGAATGAGAACGCAATGATGGGATCAAACTATTAAGATTTTAAAAGTCTGTCATCTATTAAACAATCGAGGCGACATTAAGCCCTTTAATGACCGCCGTATCGAAAGATGGTTGAAGGCATTTGTGGGAAACCCCGTTTTCTTCACATCCAAAATGCTAGTGCTATAAAGTTTTTGACCATCGTATTCTTGCCGATTCAACTCACACCCGTTCTACGAAATTATGCTACTAAATAAGTTTGCAAAGGGTGAAATTGCGGACTGTGCAGGGAGCCACAGAAAGATGTATATCTCAGGTCTATGTGGAAAGGATTGCAAAAGAGTTAACGAAATTCGCGCAGTGGTCAAAACCTACATAGCATTTCACATGTGGACGGTATGCTTTGTGTGACTTGTTTGAAAATAAATTTGTTTCATTCCTCATGGTAACTGAAAAAAAAAAAAAAAAAAAAAAACTCCGTACGAACAGTCCTTGGAAGGCCCAATGGTACCGACCAGCCGCCGTGTCATCCTCAGCGCACAGGCGTTTCTGGATGCGGATATGGAGGGGAATGTGGTCAGCACACCGCTCTCCCGGCCGTATGTCAGTTTACGAGACCGGAGCCGCTGCTTTTCAATGAAGTAACTCCTCAGTTCTCAGTTTGCCTCACAAGGGCTGAGTGCACCACGCTTGCCAACAGCGCTCGGCAGACCGGATGGTCACCCATCCAAGTGCTAGCCCAGCCCGGCACCGCTTAACTTCGGTGATCTGACGGGAACTGGTGTTACCACTGCGGCAAGGCCGTTGGCTTACGGTAAACGGTGGTGACAATAATTCTCACTTTACTCTTCGCCTTCACGCTTGCATTCAGTAAAGATCGGATCTGTCTCTTGTCTAGCCCGCATCTCGTGGTCGTGCGGTAGCGTTCTCGCTTCCCACGCCCGGGTTCCCGGGTTCGATTCCCGGCGGGGTCAGAGATTTTCTCTGCCTCGTGATGGCTGGGTGTTGTGTGCTGTCCTTAGGTTAGTTAGGTTTAAGTAGTTCTAAGTTCTAGGGGACTGATGACCATAGATGTTAAGTCCCATAGTGCTCAGAGCCATTTTGTCTCTTGTCTACTTTTCTGGCAGTGTTTGTTGTACTTTAACAACCAGGCACAGCAGTATGGCTAGGCTCAACGCTCGTGAGTTGGCCGATATTAGTCTCCTATATGGATTCAGTGAAAGCAATGGAGGAGCGGTACCGCATTTGTACCCTGTGACTGTGCTGACTGCAACCATATTACATTTCTTTTCGCCTGCAACTTTAGCAAGGTTCATCAGTAAATCTTGTCTACACTGCTGTGTATCACAGTCAACATGTAACTATAACAACACCCCCGGAAAAACAAACCCGAAACAGAGTCGAGCAGAGCTGAATGCATTCTGAAGGTAAAGAGTAAAGTGGACATGACTGTTGGTAACAACAAGAACTGCTAGTGAAAAGAAGTTTCTTTACAAGCAGGACACACACACACACACACACACACACACACACACACACACACACTATGAGCATTTGCACTGTTGAGCAGATATTTTCAGTTAAACAGGTCCGAACATAAATGGAGGTAAGAACTAATAGAATGGAATTATAGTATAGCAAGCCACAGGTCATATAGATGGCATTTCAGCTTCCCCTACTACTGAGTTTTATGCAACCCACAACACCTTCAAATACCGTGCTCAAGATTTTCAGATTCTCTCGCTCACTACATTCGAACTATTAGTCTTACAGAAAAAAATTAACAGGACCATTTTGTAGGAAATTTAATGCAGTTAAATTTTGTCCTGGGATGCGTTATTACTGGAGGCCACAGTTTTGTAGTTGTAAAAGGAAAATGTACAGAAGTGACCTTCAAATGCGTTTTTCTTGAATAGTTTCCAGAGGTATGTGACGGGCTGGTAGACTTAAGTAACAGATCAAACTATGGTGTCCTCAATAGCAACTCTTCATCAGAGGCAAGGGTATCGTCTGGAGTGCCCCAGGGATGTATCACAGGACTACTGTTGTTTTCTACATAGATACATGGTCCGGCGGACAGGGAAAGAAACATTCTACAGTTGCTTGCTAATGATCCTGAGAGGTACGGGAACATGTCGTCACTGAATAGCTGTAGGAGAATAGAAGACGACTTAGATAAAATTTCTTTCTACTTGGTGTGATGAATGGCACCCTTACAAGGGGACCCTCTATACTGTAAATCACGGATTTTGAAGCGCTTCAAATATGTTGTAGAGGCACTTACCCTGGGTACCTGCATATCCGGTTTTCTAGCGACGGGCCTTGGTTTTTGAGGAAATCGATTTTGAAGTTCATTGCGCGCTCTGCATACCCGTAACATTACATATATTCCGAGCAAGTCAGCGTAGCGCAGCGGTAAAGGTTCACGGCTACCGCGCTGGAGGTACCGTGTTCGAATCCTGCTTCCATATGTTTTTTATGTATGCAAGAACCATCCGGAAATTTTGGTCCTAACGTTAAAAAACGAATAGAAGAATTAACTGGGAAATACAGAAATGTAGCCGTGTCCTGCACGAAATCAGGGAAGTTCACGATTATAGCGATCATCTATTCACTCATGAAAGGAAAACGAGCACCTGCACCCTAAAAGTGGTTCCACCAAAGTGCACTCCTTATTGACAGCCCTGCGATGTTTATTTTTTACCGACAAGTGAAAATCTTCAAGAAAATTATTCAGAATGCTCCCAACTTGATGAAAGACAACAGAGAGATCGCTTCTATGGAAGATTCGATAAAATTACATTCGCTAATCATACATCAATTCGGCGCACCTAATTTTGAAAGCAGGATTAGGCACGCATGCTTCGCATCGAAACTAGCGGATGGAAGAGAAAACTGTTTGAATGCAAAAGAACTGTGTTTCCTGATATCGCTCATGAAGAAACCGTGCGCCTGCAAGACGACTGCTTTCATAAAATGCGCGTGATGCTGCGAAAATTTGTGCTTCGGTGTCTCTATGATAAGTATCACCCACAATATTGTTTTCTGGCACATCGAGCAATGTGGACGATGAAAAGTAAGATTTTGTAATATTGTATGACAGAAAAAATTAATAACTGAATATATCTTTATAATTTCGCACACCTTACACTGTTTGCTGATATTCTTTGAAATAAAATGGAAAAATTCGGTCGATTTTGGAAAAAAAAAACCACGAGCAAGAATCGAACACGGTATCTCCAGCACGGTAGCCGTGAACCTTTACCGCTGCGCTACGCTGACTTGCTCGGAATATACGTAATGTTAGGGGTATACAAAGGGCGCAATGAACTTCAAAATCGATCTTCTCAAAAACCAAGGTCCGTCGCTAAAAAACCGGATAGCCAGGTACCCAGGATATGTGCCTCTACAACATATCTGAATCGCACCAAAATCCGTTATTTACAGTATGGAGCGTCCCCTTGTTAGTGTAGATAAATGTAAGTTAATGCACACAAGTACGAAAAACACTCCTGCAATAGTGTGCTGGTTGACACAGTCACGTCAAATATCAAGGCGTAACGTTGCAGGGCAATATGAAATGGAATGAGTGTGTAAGAACTGTGGTAGGGAAGGAGAATGGTCCATTTCGGTTTATTGGAACAATGTTCGGAACGTGTGGTTCATCTGAATAGGAGGCTACATATAGCACAGTAGCGCGACACATTGTTGAGTACAGTTCGAGTGTTAAGGACCACGAAGACAAGAGAAATCAGGGTTCGTACGGAGGCGTATAGACAGTCGTTTTCCCTCGGTCTATTTGTGAGTGGAACAGAAAAGAAAATGGCTAGTAATGGTAAAGGGTACCCGCCGCCAAGCAGTACAGGGTGCCTTGCGAAGTACGGATGTAGATGTACACGTACGAAAAAACAAGAAGATATTTTTGACAATTAACATGAAAGGGGAAAAGGGAGACAGATGATAAAGGCAAATACAATAAAGATATACCAATTCATTTATGCCGAAACGAATGATTGCCTAGCTTAGTGCGTACCAGAAATCCTCTCACCTCGGTTCTTTAAGGAATCGGCCGCCCGTATATACGAGTATAAAAACTCTGTTTTATGAAATGCTAGTGTGACGTGTCACAATTCGCAGTGTTTATGACATCACATGTCCGGAACTGTGTGTTGTACAACGGTAAAATTCTGCAGGTAGATTCAGTGGATGCTATTTGGAAAATGTGTTGCGAACTGTTATCAGTAACTAAGTAATAAACTAGCCCGCCCGGTTGGCCGTGCGGTCTAATGCACGGCTTTCCGGGCGGGAAGTAGCGCCGGTCCCCGGCACGAATCCGCCCGGCGGATTTGTGTCGAGGTCCGGTGAACCGGTCAGCCTGTCAGTGGTTTTTACGCGGTTTTCCATCTGCCTCGGCAAATGCGGGCTGGTTCCCCTTATTCCGCCTCAGCTACACTATGTCGGCGATTGTTGCGCAAACAAGTTCTTCACGTACGCGTACACCACCATTACTCTACCACGCAAACAAAGGGGTTACACTCGTCCGGTGTGAGACGTTCCCTGGGGCGGGGGCCGAACCGCACAATAACTCTGGGTTCGGTGTGGGGTGGCGGAGGGGTGAAGTGGACTGTGGTAGTCGTGGGGTTGTGGACCACTGCGGCTGCGGGAGGACGGAGCCTCTCCGTCGTTTCTAGGTCCCCGGTTTACATAACATAACAAGCAATAAACTAAAACGTCATTCCTGAGGCTGAAGTTTACTGCATGAACAACGTAAATTTAGTAGGCGGTAAGCAGCTTTTCTTTCATTATTTTGTGAATTGTGTCGGCCAGAAAAAGTTTTTCCAAAAGATTTGAAATTCCGTGTAAAGTTTGTCGGAAGTCGCTAAGTGCTCTCAATTCTCAAATACTACGTGAGTATAGTTTGTATAATTCGTGTGCCGTGGGTTATGCTGCCTCGAGACACACACAGGGTAGTCAGAAACGGTCTGTAAGGCTTGTAACTGAGTTGGAGGTTAGGCTGTGCTGGGAAATAACTGTTAAGAAAAACATTCGACACACTGCGCCGTTTCGGAGTTAATTAGCGCTGAAATTAGCCATCCAGTCCACTGCGCGCGCAAATTCAAGCGGCCCGCCTGTGATTGTGTCGCCAGACGTGTTCCTCTTTTGTTTTCTTAAAACCAAAAAAGAGAGCGATACAAAAATTGGACGTGGATGGTTGTAATGATCGAACCCGAGCGAAAGGCTGAGCAGTCTCGTGCGCTATCATCTACGCTATGAAAACAACTGACACTAAATGTATACGGCGGGTCGCTTGAATTTGCGTGTGCAACAGCCTGATTGACTAGCTTCAATAGTAATAAACTCGGAAACGACGCAATGTATCTAATTCTTTTCTTATCAATTATTTCTCAGCACAACCTACCCAGCAACACCCTTACAAGCTTTTCGGATTGTTTCTGACCACCGTGTATATACCGGGTGATCAAAAAGTCAATATAAATTTGAAAACTTAAACCACGTAATAATGTAGATAGAGAGATAAAAATTGTCACACATGCTTGGAATGGCATTGGGTTCTATTAGAACAAAAAAAAAAAAAAAAAAAAAAACAAAGTTCACAAAATGTTCGACAGATGGCGCTGGACAGCAAAACGTCAGGGACTACACATGACCATCGTGTATAAAAGGAGTTGTAATGAGAGACAGAGAATCAGATGCGCCAGCAGCCGCAGCATGTTAACGTTACCGGAAAAGGCGCTTTTAGTGAAGCTGTATTATCAGAATGGGGAATGTGCGAGTTCAGTGTTACGATCCGATCGCCATAGGAAGTGGATTCGAACGGATAAAAAGGTCCGTTGGCAAATGCAGCTGTGGAGAGAATGATTTCTAAGTTCGAAGCCACGGGTTGTTTAGACGATAGAACCTGTAGTGGCCGACCGAGCACAAGGCGTAATGCTGCTGAGACAGTTCAGGAAGAAATGGAGATTGTAGCGGGTTCGTCTATGCACGGGGAAGTCAGCGCTCGTGCAGCCGCACGTCGCACCGGCATTCCATTCACTACTGTTTGGTTGGCACTTAGCGTACCCTCCGATGCTATCCGTACAAAATCCATCGGCATCATGGACTGTTACCTGGTGATTTGGTGAAGCGGAGGGTATCTGCGGCGTGGGCGTTTCAAAAGATGGCGGAAGATTACGATTGGTTGAGTAACGTTTTGTGGACCGACGAAGCTCATTTCACGCTCCGAGGGTCTGTCAACGCCCACAACTGCAGAATTTGGGCTACCTAAAATCCTAGAACTGTCGAGGAAACTCCATTGTACGACGAGAAGGTCACGGTATGGGTTGGATTTACCACATCTACCGTTATCGGGCCTTTTTTCTCCGAGTAAATGCGTGATTCTGGTTTTGTAACTGCTACCGTGACGGGTGAGAGGTACGCCGATATGTTACAGAATCGCATCATCCCCAGCCTGGCTGATGAATACCTGCTGGAACGTACGGTGTTTATGCACGATGGCGCTCCGCCCCATATTGCTAGACGCGTCAAAGATCCCTTGCGCGCGTCGTTTGGTGATGATCGTGTGCTCAGCCGCCACTTTCGTCATGCTTGGCCTCTCAGGTCTCCAGACCTCAGTCCGTGCGATTATTGGCTTTGGGGTTACCTGAAGTCGCAAGTGTATAGTGATCGACCGACATCTCTAGGGATGCTAAAAGACAACATCCGACGCCAATGCCTCACCCTAACTCCGGACATACTTTACAGTGCTGTTCAGAACATTATTCCTCGACTACAGCTATTGTTGAGGAATGATGGACATATTGAGCATTTCCTGTAACGAACTTCATCTTTGCTTTGTCTTACTTTGTTATGCAAATTATTGCTATTCTGATCAGATGAAGTGCCATCTGGCGGACATTTTTTGAACTTTTGTATTTTTTTTTGTTCTAATAAAACCCCATGTCATTCCATTCCAAGCATGTGTGTCAATTTGTACCTCTCTATCTATATTATTCAGTGATTTAAACAGTTTTCAAATTTATACTGACTTTTTGATCACGTTTCTAACTGTAACACTCGTGTTAAACTTTTAACGGAAGATTATACCTACCGATGAGTAGATGACACATTTTTAAATTTTTTAATTCCGCCAATCATATAATATACTGAAAAATCATGTTTTTGTTCCTCCTGAAAGTATTTAGACAGGCAACCTGCAACTGTGACTGTGTGATTGTTTTAATCGTCTGGCAATACAGACAGTGCATATGCTCAACGCCGGGAGGAGTATATGGACGGGTGCAATAGGTAGGAGTGCCTCAGGGAGCAGGACTAATGGGGGACGCAAACTCGGGCAGCCGGCGGCGGGCCGAGATTGGCCACTGGAGCTGCTCGTTAGCGACGTAATCCGATTCGGCAGTGGACCGCGGCTCAGGGGCGCGACTAATCCTCCGCCCACGCCGGCTAAATGACCGCCACATTTCTTCAACGGGGAATATTAGCTCTCTCTGGCATTTCACACCTCGCGAAAGCGACCATGACAGAAACCCATTACCGGCAACACACAGACTGCTTAAGTGAACTGCTGCTTACACAGTTCGTTGTCTCCAGAGGACACAGATCTGTTTGCTAGGAGGAGGCCGGCTAATATTCCACACTACTAACTTTTCTGCCCGTACAATTATTTGTATTCAAACTTTAAATTTGCTACACCACGAAGATGACGTGTTACAGTCGCGAAATTTGATGATGATGATGATGTTTGGTTTGTGGGGCGCTCAACTGCGTGGTTATCAGCGCCCGTACAATTATCCAATCTTTGCTCAGTCCAATTTTGCCACTTTCCTGGATGATGATGAAATGATGAGGACAACACAAACACCCAGTCATCTCGAGGCAGGTGAAAACCCCTGACCCCGCCGGGAATCTAACCCGGAACCCCGTGCTCGGGAAGTCGCGAAATTTAACCGACAGGAAGAAGATGCCGTGATATGCAAATGATTAGCTTTTCAGAGCATTCACACAAGGTTGGCGCCAGTGGCGACATCCACAACGTGCTGACATGAAGAAAGTTTCCAACCGATTTCTCATACACAAATAGCTGTTGACCGGCGTTGCCTGGTGAAACGTTGTTGTGATGCCTCGTGTCAGGAGGAGAAACGAGTACCATCACGTTTCACATTTCCGACTTCGATAAAGGTCGTATTGTAGCCTATCGCGATTGCGGTTTATCGTATCGCGACATTGCTGCTCGCGTTGGTCGAGATCCAATTACTGTAAGCAGAATATGGAATCGGTGGGTACAGGAGGGTAATACGGAACGCCGTGCTCGATCCAACGGCCTCGTATCACTAGCAGTCGAGATGACAGGCACCTTATCCGTATGGCTGTAACGGATCGTGCACCCACGTCTCGATCCCTGAGTCAACAGATGGGGACGTTTGCAAGACAACAACCATCTGCACGAACAGTTCGACGACGTTTGCAGCAGCATGGACTATCAGCTCGAAGACCACGGCTGCGGTTACCCTTGACGCTGCATCACAGACAGGAGCGCCTGCGATGGTGTACTCAACGACGAACCTGGGTGCACGAATGGCAAAACGTTTTTTCCCGATGAATCCAGGTTCTGTTTACAGCATCATGATGGTCGCATCCGTGTTTGGCGACATCGCGGTGAACGCACACTGGAAGCATGTATTCGTCATCGCTACACTGGCGTATCACGCGGCGTGATGGTATAGGGTGCCATTGGTTACACGTCTCTGTCACCTCTTGTTCGCATTGACGGCACTTTGAACAGTGGACGTTACATTTCAGATGTGTTACGACCCGTGGCTCTACCCTTTGCACGACCGCATGTTGCAGGTCGTGTACGGGCCTTTCTGCATACAGAAAATGTTCGACTGCTGTCCTGGCCAGCACATTCTCCAGATCTCTCACCAATTGAAAACGTCTGGTCAATGGTGGCCGAGCTACTAGCTCGTCACAATACGCCAGTCACTACTCTTGATGAACAGTGATATCGTGTTGATGCTGCATGGACAGTTGTACCTGTACACGCCATCCAAGCTCTGTTTGACTCAATGCCCTGGCATATCAAGGTCGTTATTACGGCCAGAGGTGGTTTTACTGGGTACTGATTTCTCGGTATCTATGCACCGAAATTGCGTGAAGATGTAATCTCATGTCAGTTCTAGTATAATATATTTGTCCAATGATTACCCGTTTATCATCTGCATTTCTTCTTGGCGTAACAATTTTAATGGCCTGTAGTGTAGCAAACGATGAACACAACAGAACTATTCACATCTTCTAGAAAGAAAATGTTTCGATTGCCGCTTTCATAACTGTTCTTCCTATTTTCTCACCCAATCCTCACCATAAATGTCGCAGTCGTTGCGGAATAGTATGTATGATAACATTCAGGTTAGTGAATAATGGTCAAGAGTGAAACAAGAACTGCCCGACACTCCCAAGGGAAAAATACGCGCAACGAACAACACTTGCACACAATTGTAGTACATACGCAGAAGTAAAAAATGTTTGCTTTAGTACAATGCGACTTTTGAGTGCGTTCGAGAAGCTGAGTTTTACATTTTCAAGAGCCTGTTGAATATCATAACAGCGTCGGCCGGCGTGCAGTCCCTACTGCGTTAGGATCTCTTTATTTTCTTCTGATCTTCTAGAAGACATTTGTGTCGCTATAAGGAGTCATTTCTTCAAAAAGGTGCAACCACACAAATTTACACATCGTGGCGAAGTATAATAAAGATAGACAGATATTCAGCGATCACAGGCCCTGCAGACCACGCGCTGCTTCCACAGACTGCCTCCATTCCTTCCTGTTTTGTGTCCGGCTCCTCCAGGCGTCTTCAATTCCCAGGGCTGTCCTCTTCGCCAGGTCGTCCATCCAGCGCTGTCTTGGTCGTCCAATGGGGCGTTTGGTGTTTGGTGTTTGGTTTCCCCGCTAGTGCCATCTTCGCCTGTCTTCCATCTGGCATACGGGCTATATGGCCCACCCATTGTATTATTTTGCTCTTTATCTTCTGTAGGACAGTTGGTTGTCGCATCAGAAGGTAGATTTCCTCGTTTTTCCTCCTCCTCCATTCTCCGTTATCTAAAACTGGTCCCCGTATCTTCATCATTACTCTTCTTTCAAACATTAATAGTTATTCCCTTCTCGCTTAGTCATGCTCCATGTTTCTGAACCGTACATTACGGCTGGGCATATCACTGTGTTGTAGATTTTCACCTTAGTGTTCACTGAGATCGATTTAGAACCAAGCGTCACTCTGAGGGAATGCACGCATTTCGTTCCTACTGCTATTCTTTCCTTGATGTCCATTTTTATGTTGTTGTCCGTGGTAAACCAAGATCCTGAGTATTTGAACAGGTCTACTCTCTTGAACCTCTTGCCATCTATCTCAAGAAATTCCACCTGCTCTTGTCTTCTTCCTAATTGCATGAACTCTGTTTTGTCTCGATTCACTTCGAGCCTTACCTTCTGTGCATTATTGTCCATTTTCTGGTACATTTCTTTCAACTCGTGCTTTGATTCACTTAATAGTACTATGTCATTTGCATACGCGAGACAACTGAAGTTACCGTCCATCTCTATCCCAGCCCACTTGAGAGAGCATCCCCTTGTCTGAGGGCTGTCTCAATCTCGAATGATTCTGATGTGGCTTCTCGGAAACGTACTACTGCCTTTGACCCATTCATACAAGCTTGCACGATTCTCACTAGCTTCTCGGGGATCTGAAGTCCCGCATTGCATTGTATAGGCTATTCCTGTGGATGCTGTCATATGCACGTTGAAAATCGACGAACAGGCACGTGCACGTGCACCGATGCATCGACAAACATTTCATCTCGCTTCTTTAGTATAATAAAGAAGCGAGAGGAAACGTTTATTTGTCGATGCACCGGTGCACGTGTTAAAAACTTAATGCAGTGAAGTGCCTACACGTTTAAATCTTCGTCGTCACTCACTGGCCGATTGTACTTGGGATCGTATCCATCCACACTTATTACACAAATGTGTGTGTGTATTGTTGCCCAACTCCTCCTAACCTACTGGACCGAATTCAACCAAACATGGTACACACAACCCTTACTTTCAGGCAACAATCGCTGTGGGGATAACAAACACCTACCTATCATAGTTCAGGAAATGTGACGTCAAACAGCAAGATATTTTTCGAAGATAGCTGCCATATATGCTTCTGAATGTATGTATACAAATGTATCATTGTACGGCATATATTCAAGAAATGACTTCATAAACACTGAGATGCGTGTGAAAATGGTGCATCGTGTATGACGTTTGAATACATTTATTTTTTATTGCTAAGATACTCCTTACAGACGAGCCAACTTAAGGAAATTCCTTACGCTTGGCAGAGCTTCTGACAGCTCTTAACTGCGAAGCGCAAATGGCTGTAGGCGGAAACAGTAGCCGTCAATAGAGCTATTGAGAGCCGTTGCCGTAGAGACGTTTAAAAAAAAAAATCACGTTGTAGACACACAAGGCAGGTGTGCCCTGAGTACAGAAACTGTTTGGGATCATCTCACACCCAGTCTATTTCAGGAATGCATATAATGTGTTAATAAACGAAAGGAAGACGACCGTCTCGGTCAAAGGTCAAAATGGCAAAATGAACACGCGGCAATATCGGGTCTGCCAACAGTCTTTCATTGAAGTATGAAAAATATTAGGTTTGCACCAAGCACATTTTATAAACGCCTTTTTCAGACATGTGCATCTGATTTCTAATAATGACCAGTAATCCCCACCCCCATGTTTAAAAAATTGTTTATCTCCAAAACACCTTCGAACGTCTGATTTCTTAACAAAGGAGTTAGTGTGCTAAACACTCGGCTTTAAGTGCGTAAAGCCTTTACGGTTGAAGACGCAAAACTTTAATTGTGTTGGTTGCATTAGTTTCGGCTTACTCGCCCACAGACTACTGAAAAAGACAAAACCAAAACTGGTCTCTCGTGAGCTGTCATACAATTATAATTTTGCAGGTACATTCAGTGGTACATGTGGATACTGTCTACAAAACGTGTGGCGAATGGAGTTGGTAGCAATGAAGTAATAAAATAAAAGATCATGACTCAATCTTAAGTTTTGCTGCCTGAACTGTGAAAATGTAGTAAGCGACGAACACTTTTCCTTTCATCATTTAAATGCGTGTGTGTGGGGTGGGGGAGGGAGGTGTCAGCAAGAAAGTTTCGAAAGTGTTTGAAATTGTGTGTTATGTTTGCTGGATGTCATTTAGTTCTCTCATTCTCACATAGTGGATGAATATACTCTGGATAATTTACGCGTCGTGAGTTACGCTGCGTCAAAGCATATATACAGTTTTCAACTTTAATACTTTACTTGTTTTGGTAAACCTTTAACGTAATAAATAGATTATACAGCATTTTAAATTTTCAGATTCGGTTAGTAATTATGCGAAATACTAAAAAACATATTTCTTGCTCTTAAAGTTGTTAGATAGGACCACGTGATCGGGGTCAGTGACAAGACCTTTGCGTCTAACGCTGGAAGAGGAATCTTTGCTGTTAACCAATGCGGTGATAAAGGATTTCTGAGTACTATGTATGACACACGAGAACAATAGATGATTCTCTTCTCTTACTTCACTGCGCCGGCCGTGGTGGCCAAGCGGTTGTAAGTGCTTCAGTCTGGAACCGCGAGACCGCTACGGTCGCAGGTTCGAATCCTGCCTCGGGCACGGATGTGTGTGATGTCCTTAGGTTAGTCAGGTTTAAGTAGTTTTAAGTTCTAGGGGACTGTTGACCTCAGATGTTAAGTCCCATAGTGCTGAGAGCCATTTGAACCATTTTTACTTCACTGCATAACTCAGACTGTGGACATTTCTTCAATCATATTCGGAACAGGTAGGATGAGAATTTGCAAAAATTTTAAGCGCGTGGCTGTAATCGTTATGTATCGTCTGCTCCAAACCCAATCAGCAAAGCCCTGGGATAAAGCTACTTTAGCCTGCAGCTACCACACTGTACTCATTTCGATATCTTGGTCGAATCCTATTGCGTCTGTCAGTCGCTTCTCGCTTTTTCATTGGTTAGGCTCAGCATTTCTTGGTAAGGTAGTCTTATTTAGGATTTCGCCTAATTTCTTTGCTCGCTTCACTACGCTGTTTACTCTTTCATTACGGAAGATACCAATGTACCCTGGAATCTACAACAAATTTTAACTATTCCTGCACACTATAGTTATAGGCGACACACTTTTATTCCATTTCGGTTTTTTGAGGTTCTTTAGTATAGTTAGGTAAATGGAAATGATCCTATGGCATTGTTGGCCGGGAGGCCCCATTCGGTGAAGTTCGGCCGCCGTATTGTAAGTCCTTTTTAGGTGATGCCACGTCGGCGACTTACGAGTCAATGACGATGAAAATGATGGACACACAACACCCAGTCCCCTGCCGGGAATCGTACCCGGGCCCCCTGCGTGGTAGGCGGTAACGCTACCGCTACGCTACGGAGGCGGACAGAATATTCAGGTAATCTGTTAATATCAGCATACAGCTTCGTCTACAGAATCCGCGGTATTTTACTGAGGATTCTGTAGACGAAGCTGTATGCTGGTATTAACAGATTACTTCTCTAACTGCGGCGGCGCCGGCCGCGGTGGCCGTGCGGTTCTAGGCGCTCCAGTCCGGAGCCGCGCTGTTGCTACGGTCGCAGGTTCGAATCCTGCCTCGGGCATGGGTGTATGTGATGTCCTTAGGTTAGTTAGGTTTAAGTAGTCCTAAGTTCTAGGGGACTGATGACCACAGCAGTTGAGTCCCATAGTGCTCAGAGCCATTTGAACCATTTTTTCAACTGCGGCGGCTTCCGCGTAATACATGTTGCCTCCAGGGTAGAGAACGGCAGCAATAGTTGGCACATCTGACGCAGGAATATAAATTCTTTGACATGCTCTTCCGCGGTATTTGGTGCAATTTCATGAACATCTCAGTTGTATTTTTTTTTTTTTTTCTTCTTTTCTCTCTTCCGCCCTGGACCTTTGAAATGTGGGAGGTTTGAAACTAACATCCAGTATTTTGTCTGGAGATGTTAAATAATGCGCAACCAGAGAGTGGAAGAACGAAAATAATATAACTTTATCAGCAGTGAATACAGAAATATCGGGCAATCACCCGACCCTGACCCTAGGCGCTGTGTCTTGTGAACAGCTGTTGACCGTGCATGTGAGTCAGAGGCAAGTCTGGGCTTGCGCGGCCGCTAACGAACAGCTGAGCGTCTGGGCAGCAGCAGTGGGACACACACACACACACACACACGTCGGAGGAGGTCGATACTGCGGCTTGGCGAGCGAGCAGACACGGGGCATTCAAGGCGTAGTCTCCTCTTTCCTTCTCTTCGCACCTCTTCCATTCTGTTCGTACCTCTTCCAGGAAAGGATGGTCTTTCCGGGCCGACTCATCACGCTGCCACGTCACACATGAGCATGTGCTGGCGATCGTCCCACAGTTCCCGGAAAAATTCGTCTCCTTCTGCGCAGAGCTTACAGATATTAAAACCGTAACTCATCGAAACTGCATGGATCCATTTTCCTTTTCACAGTCATTACTAAAAATAAAAGCTTGATGGGAGCTTTGCTGGCAGTTTCTCCAAACAAATTCTGCATTGCCACGGCATCTGGCAACATCTGGGAATCGTTATTTCTTGATAACACTGATGCATTCCGAAAGAGAGAACTTCTGCTGCACATAAAACCTCCTATTACTCATGCACTCGTGTAGCAGCACAGAGGCGAAGCCAACGGTAATCTAAGAAATTTTGGTACATTATATGTAGCACCACACTTGTTAGCGGTACAACAGTAACATGTTCAAGGTCAAACCAGCAAGTTTTTGGGTGTAGGCCGCAGGACAAATAAGTAAGCTGACTATCGGACGTACGTAGTCAGACGAATCCTTACCGGCGGCAGAAATGGAAACTAAGAACAGTCTTTTGTATTCCAACAGCCGCTGTGGATTTCCGAGGGCAGACATTTCCCTGCGCAGGCTGTTGCTTTACTTTGAAATAAACCTTTTACTTCATAATTTAGCAATTAGTTAATTTTATCCCCTTGGTCGTTATCATTCATGCTACACCACTGTAAAAATTGCTATGTACACAGCGCGATATATTCCACAAATCCCTGGGGAGTGTGTGTGTGTGTGTGTGTGTGTGTGTGTGTGTGTGTGTGTGTGTTGGGGGGGAGGGGTTGGAAAGGAATATGTGATAGGATCCCCAACAAATACACTCCTGGAAATGGAAAAAAGAACACGTTGACACCGGTGTGTCAGACCCACCATACTTGCTCCAGACACTGCGAGAGGGCTGTACAAGCACTGATCACACGCACGGCACAGCGGACACACCAGGAACCGCGGTGTTGGCCGTCGAATGGCGCTAGCTGCGCAGCATTTGTGCACCGCCGCCGTCAGTGTCAGCCAGTTTGCCGTGGCATACGGAGCTCCATCGCAGTCTTTAACACTGGTAGCATGCCGCGACAGCGTGGACGTGAACCGTATGTGCAGTTGACGGACTTTGAGCGAGGGCGTATAGTGGGCATGCGGGAGGCCGGGTGGACGTACCGCCGAATTGCTCAACACGTGGGGCGTGCGGTCTCCACAGTACATTGATGTTGTCGCCAGTGGTCGGCGGAAGGTGCACGTGCCCGTCGACCTGGGACCGGACCGCAGCGACGCACGGATGCACGCCAAGACCGTAGGATCCTACGCAGTGCCGTAGGGGACCGCACCGCCACTTCCCAGCAAATTAGGGACACTGTTGCTCCTGGGGTATCGGCGAGGACCATTCGCAACCGTCTCCATGAAGCTCGGCTACGGTCCCGCACACCGTTAGGCCGTCTTCCGCTCACGCCCCAACATCGTGCAGCCCGCCTCCAGCGGTGTCGCGACAGGCGTGAATGGAGGGACGAATGGAGACGTGTCGTCTTCAGCGATGAGAGTCACTTCTGCCTTGATGCCAATGATGGTCGTATGCGTGTTTGGCGCCGTGCAGGTGAGCGCCACAATCAGGACTGCATACGACCGAGGTACACAGGGCCAACACCCGGCATCATGGTGTGGGGAGCGATCTCCTACACTGGCCGTACACCACTGGTGATCGTCGATGGGACACTGAATAGTGCACGGTACATCCAAACCGTCATCGAACCCATCGTTCTACCATTCCTAGACCGGCAAGGGAACTTGCTGTTCCAACAGACGTCTGCATGTATCCCGTGCCACCCAACGTGCTCTAGAAGGTGTAAGTCAACTACCCTGGCCAGCAAGATCTCCGGATCTGTCCCCCATTGAGCATGTTTGGGACTGGATGAAGCGTCGTCTCACGCGGTCTGCACGTCCAGCACGAACGCTGGTCCAACTGAGGCGCCAGGTTGAAATGGCATGGCAAGCCGTTCCACAGGACTACATCCAACATCTCTACGATCGTCTCCATGGGAGAATAGCAGTCTGCATTGCTGCGAAAGGTGGATATACACTGTACTAGTGCCGACATTGTGCATACTCTGTTGCCTGTGTCTATGTGCCTGTGGTTCTGTCAGTGTGATCATGTGATGTATCTGACCCCAGGAATGTGTCAATAAAGTTTCCCCTTCCTGGGACAATGAATTCACGGTGTTCTTATTTCAATTTCCAGGAGTGTAGTTTCGTACAAACACGCCATGTGCGTTTTCACATTATTAGTTACACTAACATATATTGATGTGCTGCGTAATGGTTGCGTTTTTTTTTTCCTTTTTATACATGTATTTCACTAATGAAACTGTACTCGTATTTATTATGGTTGTGCGAAGCATTTATTAGGGACGCCATCACACGTTTTCCCATACGGATGAGTGGAATGCATCACGCTATACATATAACACTGTGATGTAGCTTGATAGTACCCAAGAGAAAGAAATTAACTAGTACCTAAATTATGAGACAAAGTGTTAACTCAAAAATTTAAGAGAGACCTATGCGGGAAAATGGATTTCCTTAAAGAAACTAAAGGCACGACCTACGATGTGTGTGTGTGTGTGTGTGTGTGTGTGTGTGTGTGTGTGTGTGTGTGTGTGTGTTTCATGGTCTTATCTTCCACGCTACCTAAGTCAATGAAGGACCAACCGATGCCGGCCGCGGTGGTCTAGCGGTTCTGGCGCTGCAGTCCGGAACCGCTGGACCGCTACGGTCGCAGGTTCGAATCCTGCCTCGGGCATGGATGTGTGTTGTGTCCTTAGGTTAGTTAGGTTTAAGTAGTTCTAGGGGACTTATGACCTAAGATGTTGAGTCCCATAGTGCTCAGAGCCATTTGAACCAACCGATACTTATAAAATCTACCCGGAGTGTATATACACGGTGTTCCGAAACTATTGGTTCAAATTAATACAGGAGGCAGAGCGCGTCAAAAACAAATACATTTCGCTGTGATATATATGGTCCCTGAGGACAATTTATGACGTTAGGAACGATTTCCACAGAATGTTGTTTGGTGTGCTAATTACAGCAGCGTAAATCACAGGAACTGCTCGAATGCGCGATTATGAACGCTACATCGTCGGACCACTGACTGTTGCGTCCGTTCGAAGAATCTGGGAATGTCCGCAATGGCACCAGCGACGGCAATTCTAGTGACGAGGATGTCTTCTGTTTCCACAACGGTTTCATACACCAGCTGCTTCATACGCCCCCAGATAAAGAAATCCAGACAAGTGAGTGTCAGGTAACGTAACCCTTCCTACAATAGACTTCTTAGATCTCTTCCAATAACTAGGTTTACACACAGACCCTGCCTTTCGCAGACGACAAATTGTTTCAGCAATTAGTGAATCCTGAAAGCTGGAAGCGGTCCACAAAAATGAAAGCGAGAGAGAATTATTTTTGTGTGGTCTAGATGTAGCCTGTGTGGACTCAAAGCGTTGATATATCAGTTTAAAACTACTATGAAGTACAGAATTCAAATTTCTAGCACAATTTAATGTGTTCAGTACCCAATAAGAAAAATAGCTCACACATAATATATTGATGGCAAGGACATACAAGCATATGATAACTACCGGAAAAATGCTCCTATCATTGCACAAAAAGGGCAAATATGTTCCTGTTTGGATGACACTGAAAAGTCGTGTACCAGCTGCCTCATTATACCTTTCCCGGCACCTTTAAAAAAATTACCAAATATTTTGGCATCGAGCATATTCGCACTAATTTTAACATGCAAGCTGCCCTAATTGTAACTCTATCACGCCCACTAGCCCATCGCTGTAAATTGCTAGGACCCATCCACTTCCACTTGTCCATTCTCACTTGTTTAGTCTAACTCACTGTCATCATCTCTTTATGTCTCTCTACGTGTCACTGCCTCCTGTCTCACAGTCTCTTTCGTTCTGTCCTACTACCACTACTCCTCCTCTCTCTCTTACTGCTACTATCTCGTTCATTCCCTCCCACAGCTGCAGTCTCTTCTCTCTGTCACTATACCTTTCTTCCTAGTTGTCATTTTCTTCCTAGTTGTCATTATCATAGATTGTCTCTCATTCTCATTCACTTCCACTTCTCCTTATTTCTATTCCCCTCCCACTGGCATTGTATCCTTCATTCTCTTCCTAGCACTGTTCTGTCACTGTCAACTATGTTTCACTGCCACTGTGACAATACTCTTTCTCTCACACTGTCACAGTCTCCTTCGAAGTTTCTATATGACAACCACACTCTACTATCAGCCAGCACTTACTTTTCCGTCTCTTTCTCGCTGCCTCTGCCACTGTCTCCTCCTCTATCAGCATAAGAAAGAGCGAAGAAGTTCGCATGCCAAAATTTTTAGAAAAATGTTTGGGGGTGCTCCCGCACACCAACCCCACTCGCTAGCGACGGGGCACCTCCTCATCCCACATGATTTTGGAGCGGGAGCACCCTCATTATATATATATATATATATATATATATATATATATATATATATATATATATATATATATATATAAAGTGCCGGGGAAGGCAGAATGAGGCAGCTAGTACCCCACTTTTCAGTCAGTCTTTTAATAAGCAGAAGCATATTCGCATTTTCCGCTGGTTCCCTTCTTCTCCCCCCTACAGCAGGGCTTCTCACTCTTATGAAGAGAACGTTGTGGGTCAATAAAATTTTGATCGAAATAACACAAAGCTAATTTTACGTTGCACAAAATTCATCGTGAAATACATACTTCGTGCTCTTATTCGCGCCACCAGGCATCGCGACCCGATTCGTTCTAGCTCACTCCATGGGCTGATCTCGCAAATTACTAGCTATTTGACAAAAGCGAACCCCACTCGCTAGCGACGGGGCATCTCCTCATCCCATGTGATTTTGGATTCAGCACAGATGGGTAGGGTGAAACTGGATCATCTCGCAGCGATATCGATATCTGTACCCTTACAATTTACGTCCGCTTACCCCAGAATCTTATGTGAGTTATTCAAATTTGCACGTAAACATCACTTTCTGTGTGTTCGCAGCAGACGAACAGACTAAGTAAACGCTTTACAAAATGGGTTATACTTTTCTCCCCGCAGAAACGCCACAACGCATAGGAAAGTAAGCCGTCCTTTACAACGAAGGAGTGCCGAATTATTCAACTGATGCAAAATCCAATCACAGAGTCATATAGGAGGGGAGTTAAGCATCCAATGACCGCAATCACGGATCGACTGCGTGGAGTTTTAATGAATTGGAAACCTAAACAAGCAAATCTCCCTTTTACAATCAATTCTGTTCGGCATTCTTGACGCACTAATACGTTGCTGAAATACAGGATCATCGGATGGTACAGTCGATATAATGTTTGTACCTCGCAAGCAATAGTTTACAGAAACGACCCAAGACAGAATTGATCGTGGCGCCAGAGAGAACGACCCAAGAGCGTCGAAGTCACCCCACTCCACAACATTAAGGAGGAGAGGTCGAGGCAGCATTCCCTGTAAGACTGACTGCAGGAACAATTTTTTTATGTGTGTGAAGCCAAACCATCCATTCATTCAATGAAACTAACGCAGAAACACTCACCAGCGTACTACGACGCAGGCTGTCTTCAATGCTGTTTGGTTTCGGATCGTTCTGCGTGCCGGCTGCATACCACACACTATTTCGATGACAACTGCTGAACACGTTGCCCTTTGCGTTCTAATCTGATTCACCTTCATGAACAACAGTGTTTCACCTCTCTCTCAGGGCTGTTTCCCCATGCCTTTTACGAATAATAACCCACATCGGCTGGACGACGAAACTTCTATTTGTCCTTTATATTCTTATTTAATAAATTCATAATCCCGTGGAGGAAAGGCGATTACTATGAACAGTCCAGTTTTGTGTACTGGTAATGCCCTGATTTGCAAAGGCTGTCTTACATTTTGTGTGTGTTTGCAGGCTAATACACACGAAAAATAACTTCCTTTCTGCCCCTCTGTTACTTGTTTGTGGCCTCTCCTTCTCACTTAGGTCAGCCGACTACTTCTTTTCTTCCTGAATCCTGTAGTCCAGTCCCAAGCACGACGACAAGACGCAAAGGTAACTGGGGCAAGAAACCAAACGAAATGCAGTAAATATGTAACGAGCGCCTTATAACAAAGTACTCGGAAGGTAACTCTGCAAAACCTCTCAAAGTTTGACATTGGAATTCTGGTTTACCCTTTATATATGCATAAAACACCACATCAGAAACCCCAGAGTCGAGACATCTTGCAATATTAAATAATTTACGCAACAATTTTAACTGGTAGCATTCTCTGAAAAAAAAAGGGAGAAATGGATACCTGTTCATAAACGATGCATCAACGTGTCTAACCTGTGTATTTTGGAAGATGGAAAGTAATATGTAATCGTTTACAACGCTGCGGGTCGTACAGTATAATCAGTTACAACGGCTGAACTTTGAGACTAGACGAAATTTCTGTGTTATGGAACGGGCAGCTGTCATCACGTGGAGGGGTGTCCCCAGCAGGCGGTGCGAACCGCTACGTGGGGAGCGCACCCTTCCCTGCCAGGGCGATCGCGTGTGAAGCAGAAGCCTTTTATCCGAGCAGCGCTCCACCCATGGCCTGTGCAGGTTCTCATGTTCTCAACATGCCAGGGAGGGAGGAAAGGGTACACGCCTCACGCAACTGAAATGCCTGCAGGCTTGCAACGGAGCAGTCTTTCTCAGTGAATGACCCCCCTCCCCTCTGTCTCTCCAGTACAGCATCAATCAGCAGCGACGTGAGTCGGTAACGAATAAGTCCACATATACTGCTGGCTCGTACTCTTATCAGCCAGGACATTGTGACCACCTACCTAATAGCCGGTATGTCCAACTTTGGCACGGATAACAACGGCGGTGCATTGTCGCATGGAAGCAATCAGGCCTTGGTAGATCGCTGGAGGGAATTGCTCACACAAGTCACCTAATTCCCGTTAATTCCAGGGACAGGGGCGATGAACTCTAATGCCATGTTCAGTCACATCCCATATGTGTTCGACCGGTTTCAGATCTGGCGACTTGAGAGGTCAGCACATCAACTGGAACTCGCCAATGTGTTTCTCGAACCATTCGATCACACTCTTGGCATTGTGATATGGCGCATTACCTTGCTGCCAAAAGCCACTGCCGTCGGGAAACATGATCGTCATGGAAGGATTGGATTGGATTGGATTGTTTGGGGGAGGAGACCAGACAGCGAGGTCATCGGTCTCATCGGATTGGGGAAGGACGGGGAAGGAACTCGGACGTGCCCGTTCAAAGGAACCATCCCGGCATTTGCCTGGGGCGATTTAGGGAAATCACGGAAAACCTAAATCAGGATGGCCGGACGCGGGGGTCATGAAAGGATGTACGTATTCTGCAACTAGTGTACGATACTCCCTGCCGCCGTGGTTCCTTGCGCGAGCTCCATTGGACCCATGGATGCCCTCGTGAATTTTCCGCAGAGCATAATGGAGCCGACGCCGGCTTGTCTCTGTCCCGCAGTACGAGGTGCATTCAAGTTCTAAGGCCTCCGATTTTTTTTCTCTGGACTGGAAAGAGATAGAAACATGCGCATTGTTTTAAAATGAGGCCGCGTTCATTGTCAATACGTCCCAGAGATGGCAGCACCGTACGGCAGATGGAATTTTACCGCCAGCGGCGAGAATGAGAACTATTTTAAATACTTGAAATTGCGACGTTTTCCTTACTTGAACAGCGTGCAATCATTCGTTTTCTGAATTTGCGTGGTGTAAAACCAATTGAAATTGATCGACAGTTGAAGGAGACATGTGGTGATGGAGTTATGGATGTGTCGAAAGTGCGTTCGTGGGTGCGACAGTTTAATGAAGGCAGAACATCGTGTGACAACAAACCGAAACAACCTCGGGCTCGCCCAAGCCGGTCTGACGACATGATCGAGAAAGTGGAATTGGTCGGCCTCTACCAATCCATCGGTCACCGAATCTGTTGTTGAGAAGCGTACGAACACTTCGACTGAAATGTGCAGGAGCTCCGTCGTGCTTGAACCACATGTGTCGTAATTGCAAAGGCACATGTTCTAGCAGCACAGGTAGAGTATCCCGTATGAAATCATGGCGGTGAATCGAGGAAGTACAGTACATACTGACGAAACTAAAATGAGCTCTAACATGCAAATTAAGCGTTTCCGGACACATGTCCACATAACATCTTTTCTTTATTTGTGTGTGAGGAATGTTTCCTGAAAGTTTGGCCGTACCTTTCTGTAACACCCTGTATACACGGATAACAAGCTCACTGATACATGCACCGTGCATATGTCTGACTAGCAGTCATTCCTCGACAGTTGACGCTGCCATCGCCTGGACGGGTATATATCGGTAGTAGGTGGGTGGTCATAACGTTCTGCATTTTCAGTTAATAAGGTCCTTGTAGGTAAGCAAATTCAGTCCAGAGCGAATACCATAAGAGAAAAACTATTAGCATAAGCAATAGTCGAAAGAAGTATCAAATAGTGTAGTCTGCGAAATCCTATTGGTATACTACGACTGGAAGTCCTTCCTGATTAACAGACAGCAGTGGCGGAATGCAATATCGCCGACGTGCAGCCGACCACGCTTCACAAGGTGCGACACGTACTACATAACAGGCAACACGTCGTGCGAGTGGTGCTCGAGAAAGAACTACGATTGGACGGCGGATTTCAGCGAAACTTTGTACAGACATCCCTCGCAGTCTGACAACAATCGCTTTGGATTTAAGAACCATTTACTTATAGTTCAGGTGATATGAAGTCATAAATAATGAGATACCTGAAAAACTGCCGCGCCATACACGACGTTTAAATTGGTGTACTTCTGTGCTGCTAGCTTTGCTCGCAATAAATTTCGCAAAAAGTATCCACATATGCTGCTAAATGCACCTACAAAATTATGTCATGATACCAAACAAAGTTCTGGACGTGGCCTGCGATAAATACAGGCCTAAGCGCACGTCTGTATGACGTCAGCAATGTAGTGTTAACAGCTGGCAGACACAAACGCGTGAAACTTCTTGGATCAAACTACTTCACTAGAGTTATCACACGATCATAAAATTTTTCGACATAGTTGTTCGGGAGCGGATGCTTAACTGTTAACAACCTCGTATGTTGGTGGCGAGCGCACTGCCGGATAAGAGAGGAACGGAAATGTGGGTGAATCCATTGATAGCGAGTGGAGAAGCTCGAAGTGTTCTCCAAAATTTGCTTCGTGAGCTACAGTGCGAGGACGTGGAGAACAATGAAAATTATTT
This sequence comes from Schistocerca cancellata, assembly GCF_023864275.1. Lineage (NCBI taxonomy): Eukaryota > Metazoa > Arthropoda > Insecta > Orthoptera > Acrididae > Schistocerca > Schistocerca cancellata. Next base: position 219,778,879 of record NC_064626.1, read on the forward strand.
GAGAAGGGACGAACAAATATTTCAGTCTACCCTCATGAAAGTCGCCCCTCATCTTTGTAAACACGATACTCATTTAAGAAATGTTATTTCTTAATTTCATTCACCACGATCGTTGTTTTAGGAAAGCCTGCAGCTGTGTTAGTCTTGATTTAAATAATGAAACACTGCACTAGTTACGCATTTTAATGATTTTTATGATGCTTTTAGGGAATTTATTCTCATTATTGTAAGGAAATATGCACAGACGTATTTTATGCGGTGTTTGTATGTGTGCCCCGCGGTTATGTTATTATGGCCAACTGCAACCGGACAGATTTTTTTGAGCGATTTTCCGAAGCATCACAGAACACCTATGTAACTATTTGTACTTAATCATAAAAATAAATTCTTGCAATGCATTGTGCACATCGTGAAAAAATACGTAATTGGTGCAGTATTCACTCTAACTCATTAATTCTGTTTCTGCTAAGGATGGTCTCATGGCTGATTTAAGATGTTTAGTAACAGGCGAGACCAATTCCTGCTTTCAATATAGTATTCTAATCCCACATCGTACCCTTTTAAGTTTTATTCCAGAAACATGTGAACCACTACATAAATCCCCAAATGAGAAATTCATGAAAGTTATTTGGAGTACAAATAAACATTTATTTCACTTACGTACACTCTGAAGAAACCTCCATCTAGTTTCACATCCTTTCTTTTTATATGTCCGCTTAATACCATCGACAGCGCAGCAAATTCGAATGCAGCTGATTGCTGCAGCTAATGTTTTGTGCGATTTCAACCACTTATTACGGTTTTTGTAGTCAGCGTACTTCGTGGTATGAAGAATTTCGTTTTTTCGTATTTTCCAACAATCGCTGTGGTTGTAGCCACGCACCAAATTACGAAGTGGGGCAAATAAAAGTGGCCCGGACGAGTGAATATGATTGGACGTGTGCGTATGCATATAACCACGTCCCAACAGGGCGGAACGGCCGAACCTTTGAGCACATTTACACAATCTTCACGCCTGACAGAGCTGTTAGTGGAGGTCAGTCTGGTGGCGGCGGTAACTGGCCACCCAGGCCACCTGATCTGTCAGTGAGCAATTGCTTGGTGTGGGGAGCCCTCGATTGTAACGTGTCTCGCAACTCAATAGTTTGTAGGAGAATATTTCGGATGAGACTGCAGCAATTCCAGCAGTCCAGCTTCGATCCGTCTTCAGCAAACTCCTGACCAGGGCCCAACGTGACAAGAGATGAATGGTAGTCACTTTCAACATCTGCTATGGTCACGTTAGTACTGTATTTCCTTCCCTCTGCCGTGTTTCTTTGTACGCTGGAACAGTTCTACAGGCCAGTTTTACTTGCCCCACCCTCTACATCATTTTATAGCTTAAATGCACTGAAGCAAGCGAAGCGACATAAACAATGGCTCCATCCTAACTTAACAAAAATTTTCCTAAGAGATTCCGTACTACACTGACAAAGAATTGACCAAAGGGCTTTGATAGACAGATGTATGCCTGCGGCTTTAGTAAGTATTTCTCTCACCACGAACATTACACTGCCGACATCACACCCCCTGTGCTCAGCCCGCATCTCGTGGTCGTGCGGTAGCGTTCTCGCTTCTCACGCCCGGGTTCCCGGGTTCGATTCCCGGCGGGGTCAGGGATTTTCTCTGCCTCGTGATGGCTGGATGTTGTGTGCTGTCCTTAGGTTAGTTAGGTTTAAGTAGTTCTAAGTTCTAGGGGACTGATGACCATAGATGTTAAGTCCCATAGTGCTCAGAGCCATTTGAACCATTTGAACCCGGTGCTCAGGTCTGTACTTACCGTAGGCCGGTGGTTCAGGAGACACGTCACAAACACTGACATACGTGAAAAACTGCCGATTCACGCATGACGTTTGAATTTATTACTTCTATGCTACTAACTCTATTCGCGACGTATTCCGCAGACATTACCCACGTATGCCGCTGAATGTACCGACAAAAATACATCATTGGACGACAGATAGGGGGGCACTAGGGCATAGTGGGCACATTTCCTGTTTTAGAAGAATTTGAGATGAAATTAGATAATATTTGTAGATTCTTTTTTGTGATGTAGGAAGCATATACCATACAGTTTCTATATTATTTCTATGTTTTGCTCTGATAAAAACTTCACAAACAGAATAACTGACAGTAAAGTAATGCGAAAATGCCCACTCTACCCCCACCATGGGGAAAACTGAGCACTGGCAAGGGACACAGTGAGCAACAATATAAAAAATCCACAGATAGACTGCAGATAGAAGTACAAATCTTTACTAAAGGCGTGGTAAAATTTGCAGAGGAAGTTGGTAAAATATAAGAGCCACAATTTCAATACTCCAGCATCATCAGCCATTTAGTTTTCACAGCCTTCTAAATGCTCAGGGTGTGTAGGCTACATGTACAGAACTAGACGGAATCATGGCAGTCCAAAATTTCATATTAACAATTACTGACTGTGCCCCAGTGTCCCCTATTTCAGAAGATATGACGTCACAAACACACAGACGCGTGGGAAAGTGCCGCCATCACGCGTGAAGTTTTAATAGATTTATTCTTTACTACTAAGTCACGTCTACATTAGAGTTACCTTAAAGGATTCCCTGACACTTGGCAGCAATTTTGGTAGCTTTGAACTGCGAAGCCCAAAAGGCTGTAGGCGAAAACAACAGCCTTCTACACTCCTGGAAATGGAAAAAAGAACACATTGACACCGGTGTGTCAGACCCACCATACTTGCTCCGGACACTGCGAGAGGGCTGTACAAGCAATGATCACACGCACGGCACAGCGGACACACTAGGAACCGCGGTGTTGGCCGTCGATTAGCGATAGCTGCGCAGCATTTGTGCACCGCCGCCGTCAGTGTCAGCCAGTTTGCCGTGGCATACGGAGCTCCATCGCAGTCTTTAACACTGGTAGCATGCCGCGACAGCGTGGACGTGAACCGTATGTGCAGTTGACGGACGTTGAGCGAGGGCGTATAGTGGGCATGCGGGAGGCCGGGTGGACGTACCGCCGAATTGCTCAACACGTGGGGCGTGAGGTCTCCACAGTACATCGATGTTGTCGCCAGTGGTCGGCGGAAGGTGCACGTGCCCGTCGACCTGGGACCGGACCGCAGCGACGCACGGATGCACGCCAAGACCGTAGGATCCTACGCAGTGCCGTAGGGGACCGCACCGCCACTTCCCAGCAAATTAGGGACACTGTTGCTCCTGGGGTATCGGCGAGGACCATTCGCAACCGTCTCCATGAAGCTGGGCTACGGTCCCGCACACCGTTAGGCCGTCTTCCGCTCACGCCCCAACATCGTGCAGCCCGCCTCCAGTGGTGTCGCGACAGGCGTGAATGGAGGGACGAATGGAGACGTGTCGTCTTCAGCGATGAGAGTCGCTTCTTCCTTGGTGCCAATGATGGTCGTATGCGTGTTTGGCGCCGTGCAGGTGAGCGCCACAATCAGGACTGCATACGACCGAGGCACACAGGGCCAACACCCGGCATCATGGTGTGGGGAGCGATCTCCTACACTGGCCGTACACCACTGGTGATCGTCGAGGGGACACTGAATAGTGCACGGTACATCCAAACCGTCATCGAACCCATCGTTCTACCATTCCTAGACCGGCAAGGGAACTTGCTGTTCCAACAGGACAATGCACGTCCGCATGTATCCCGTGCCACCCAACGTGCTCTAGAAGGTGTAAGTCAACTACCCTGCCCAGCAAGATCTCCGGATCTGTCCTCCATTGAGCATGTTTGGGACTGGATGAAGCGTCGTCTCACGCGGTCTGCACGTCCAGCACGAACGCTGGTCCAACCGAGGCGCCAGGTGGAAATGGCATGGCAAGCCGTTCCACAGGACTACATCCAGCATCTCTACGATCGTCTCCATGGGAGAATAGCAGCCTGCATTGCTGCGAAAGGTGGATATACACTGTACTAGTGCCGACATTGTGCATGCGCTGTTCCCTGTGTCTATGTGCCTGTGGTTCTGTCAGTGTGATCATGTGACGTATCTGACCCCAGGAATGTGTCAATAAAGTTTCCCCTTCCTGGGACAATGAATTCACGGTGTTCTTATTTCAATTTCCAGGAGTGCATAAGCTATAAAGAGTCATTGTCTTAGATACGTTTACAAAATCGCGTTATGGGCACGTGAAGCAGCTGCGCCCAACTGCCTTGACATGTTAAGTAGAAATACTGTTTATAATCTAGATCAGAGTTGAGTAAACATTACAAAGAATTTGTATTTTGCATATTTCTTTTCAAAATTTGGTTACTGTAGTTATACGTCCGTATATTAGGATTATTTATTTGTACGACTGTTGCATAATTTCAAATGTCTTTTCACCAATACATGGAAATGAAATTTTTTCGACATTACACTACAAATACAGTTCATGTTTTGTTTCCTTTTCTAACGGAAAACTGGCAGAGTAAATACCCGGGCAATGGCGCGTTTGTCACCTAGTCGGGGTATAATAGGTATGTGACCGCGAGTGCGTGTTTGAACATAATACCCCGTCAGATGGCGCTCCCATTGCACTCTAGGCTTGTGTGTCTGCGAAACCGCGATGAACAGTGTCTACACGGGTATTCTAGAAAATGTGCTCAGTGAAATTTGAGCCTAGAAAATAAAATGGTGGAGGATCCACTAATCCACCTCTCCCAACTCCGCTACTTGCCCAAGAAGTGCTGGGGGGCCCCTTACGTAGTTTACTGATGGAGAGGACTGGAGATGCTCGAAGAAGAGCTATAACGTCAACATTTTTTGCACTCAGAAGTGATCACATTCTGCTTTATTTTCTATCACGTGTAATCATAAAGTTGTTTACTTATGACCAGACTTCATTTGAAACAATAAAAATCTAATTAGGAACACGACATTTATAATTCGTATCGCTGTTTGACAAACTACACTTTGCTACTTTTTGTGCAAAGCCAATGTTAACAAGCGTTATAACTCTGCATTCTCCTTTTCAAGAGCTCTCGAATATCACTGCAAATGTACATTTCTCCATTAAAAGAAACCATACCTGTTTCAATATTTCGGTCGATAACACAACGTGTCGCTTAGTGTACCATAATTTGCCGAAAATTTCTCTTCGTTAGCCTGAATTATTAAAGTAAGTAGAACGTTCCGTCCTACGCGGCACATTCTAATTATTCCCCCTATATTTATATAACCTTACACTGCAATCACAATTCCTTCTGTAACACGCTGAACCGTTCCTTTAGTGTGCGCCTGAGAGCTTCCGTGGCGTCGCGCGGCGCGATGTCAGAATCCTCGCACTTTTGGTGTTGTGCAGCGCGCGTGACAAATTACGGGACACACTGATCGGAACATTTATTTAATCGTAAAACGTATATTGGCTGACCTACATTAATTCTCTGCTCTGCTACAATATCAATTGGTCTAAATCAGGCTAGCCAGTTTTGCTTTTACTCGAGAGACACGGTTAAACTCAAAAACCTGCACAAGCTACCTAACCCCGCTGTGCAACAGAATTAAAGTACCAGTTTTTCGAAATCACTTAACTGTCATCGACTCCGACGCAGAAATTTGTCTCCTAGATGCCTACAAACTTCCTCTGTAATGGTGCAAAAGATGGGCGTCTTGCGACGTCACCCTCCAAGCTTCAAATACGGTGTGGCGCACGACATGTGTTACAATTTTGTTTTTGAATATAAACTTTATTGTCAATACAATCTGAAAGGAACATACACTACAATGCAGAACCGTCCATGGAGATTTGTTCTAACTCAGCACATGCTCAATATGTCCACCATTTCGTTTCCTAACTTCCTTCAAACGAACACTGAAGTTAGTGGTTACCCTACGGCATATGTCTTCCCTAATTTCACGGCAAGCTTGAAGAATAAGTCTTCTGAGCTCCACTGGTGCCCCCAAAGAAAAAAAGTCACATGGATTGAGGTCTGGACTATTGGGGGGCCAATTTTATCCGCCATTGAAGCGACCTGGAAACCTGAGTGAAATGATCCGCATGTCGAAATGCTCGTGTAAAAACTCCAACATAGTGTTTGCTGTATGTGGCCTTGCTCCATCTTGCATGAACCACTGCGTGTTGAAGGGCAAGGCAGTAGCAAGAAGCTGTGGAATAAAGCTATTGCGAAGCATGCTCAAATAACGCTCGCTGTTCACAGTTTCTTCAAAGAAAAAGTGTCCAATAAGTCCGTGACTGGAAATTGCTGCCCGCGCTGTAATCCTCTGAGCATAATGTTGTCGTTCGTGAAGCACTTGTGGGTTTTCAGTGAACCAAGGGCGTACATTTTTTTTTGTTTTTTTTTTTTGTTAACCACACCGTCTAAATGAAAATGCGCCTCGTCTGAAAACCAAACGTTGTTGAGAGTTTCTTCCCTATCCTCCGCCCACTGAGCAAACAGTCTCTGCTGCTTGTGTTCTTCAGTGAGCTTCTGTACACAGGTCATCTTGTATGGGTACATATGGAGGTCACTTTTAAGAATGCGTTGAACGGAGCGTCTGGATATTCCCAGTTGCACTGCTGCCTTTCTACACGATTTCCCGGGACTTCTCTGTACATCAAGTCGTTTGTTGTTGTTGTGGTCTTCATTCCTCAGGCTGGTTCGATGCAGCTCTCAATACTACTCTATCCTGCGCAAGCTGCTTCATCTCCCAGTACCTACTGCAGCCTACATCCTTCTGAATCGGCTTAGTGTATTCATCTCTTGGTCTCCCTCTACGATTTTTACCCTCCACACTGCCCTCCAATACTAAATTTGTGATCCCTTGATGTCTCTGGACATGTCCTACCAACCGACCCCTTCTTCTAGTCAAGTTGTGCCACAAGCTCCTCTTCTCCCCAATTCTATTCAATACCTCCTCAATTAGTTATGTGATCTACCCATCTAATCTTCAGCACTCTTCTGTAGCACCACATTTAGAAAGCTTTTTTTCTTTTCTTGTCTAAACTATTTATCGTCCACGTTTTACTTCCATACATGGCTACACTCCAAACAAATACTTTCAGAAACGACTTCCTGACATTTAAATCTATACTCGATGGTAACAAATTTTTCTTCAGAAACGCCTTCCTTGCCATTGCCAGTCTACATTTTATATCCTCTCTACTTCGACCATCATACTGCTTCAATATTCTCTGGCGAACAAACATGTTCGCAATGCGATAGGCAACGTTGTTAATGCATGTTGCTGCTGCTGCTGCTAGCTCTGTATAGTCACGTGACGTGCACGCGTGCCCTCTAGCGACTGGTTGTGAACTTCCATGCTCTGGTCAGAACCACACACCTTACACACTCCACGATATTGCCCTCCTGTCACCGGTGTGCGCATTCCAGACTCCGGTTCGTTTCTTTTTGAACACCCCTTATACTAACAGACACTGTTTCACGACGAAGGGTTATGTTTATAAGTTACAAATATTTTGAGCAAAATGGCTGAACTATGTTGAACTAATGTCTCCCAGCGCTGTGAAAACGATGTCATTGCGATCTAGTGGTGACTGGCAGAACTCCTCGGAATCATCCATACATACGCTTCCAAACTGCAGCGCTAGGCTGGCGCGAGCTGCTGCTATTGGGAGGACGGGGAAAGACTTCCTAAACAACTCATGATGCAGAACTTACCACACATTAGGTTGATAAAAACACATCACTGGTAAGGGTTTAACGTTTACTGGGTGGGATATCGATTGAGGTTTATTGAAGTGGCTGGTTACTTGACGTTGTTCTCTGAATTTTATTCTAACTCTACGCAATGGCCCAAAAGAAAATTACAGATATGCCAGAAAAGGTGTCAACCTGTGGATACTTAGTGCAACACATGTGAATCCGGGGTGGGGTGGGCCACTAGTCAAGAATACATACAGCTTTTACCACGATGCTGTGTTCATGAATTCTTTCGCAGACTGACACAATTATAGATTGTGTGTTAGTAACACCCACCCTTTATGCAGCAATGGAATTTATCCACAGTCACCATTGCTGTCCAACTCAGGAAGTAGGATCGAAGCAATGCCCATTGTTCCAGAGCATTTCTGTGTGCATGCATGCAGCTTCAGCTATCCCAACAAGCTCGCCAGACAGACCCCAATTTCCATAAGTCACCGTTATGTCTTCATCCTATACTCGCATACATACTGTGATTCTTGTACAGATGTATGATTAAACTCCCACCCTTGTCTTCAGGAGTGAAATACCGCACATACATGCATGAATGCTTGTCTGAAGGAATAGGAACAACTGCGACTATAAGATAGCAAAGAAGTTAAGGCGACCGCTCGCATAAAGCAGGAAATCCGGGTTCGAGTCCCGGTCCGGTCCCAACTTTCATTGTCGCCAATACATTGTGCAGCTGGACTCTCACTAAATTGCAAATACAGTTCTTGTATAAAACTCATAGGTGTATAGATGGGCGGGGATCTGAACCTCTCTCCTTCCGAATTCATTATTACCTAAACCACAAAACCATCTCGCTTGGTGGACGAATGTGAGAAATTCAAAAAGAGTAAAGGCACTAATAATAGCTTCAAAAATAATGAAAGATGAGGATACTTTCGTGTAATCTGCAGACCTTTAGAAAGTCATCCAGATCGTAAAACTGATTAAGATGTTTGAACCATGAAGATCTACACCTCCACAGTAAATAAGTGACGGCAATGAATGGGGAGATCAAGAAACGTACGATGGTGTTAAGAACCGCTTAAGGAAGGACTGCAGCTAAACCTAATTAGTTCATTGCTTTTTCGAAGTATGCATAAAACAGAGAAAAATTCTAGACAGAGATAAAATTGCAAGAGGAGCAGATAAAATTCTCTTTCTAGCCAAATGACACGGACTATCATACACCACAGACGCTGGGTTGAAAAAATAAATCAAGAAGAAAGTGAGAACAGTAGTAGGAAAGACAAAACTGATTTATTTAACGACCCTCACACAATAGAATAAGAAGCGCAAGACTTAACTAAGAAGCATGATTACTTAAAAGAACCGCAGTAAGGAGGGCATAACTTAGTTGGTCCGACTGAAGGAAGTTTTCTTCGCCGAAAGAATCCTGCTGTGTTCATTATCGAATTGGAACGAAAAAGAAATGATTTGACTGTCTGCTGTAGAGCCGCGTTACGTGAACGTGGACGACAACGTGGAGACCGAAGCAGAAGGGAAAAGTATGCGCCAGACTTGCACCTCAATTGTCTCACCATCTGCAAAATTGTTTGACCTGCGAAACTGAATTACGATTACACTAATGAGAACATTTTCCTTGAGCGAGACATCGATTTCAATTTACTGGAGTGTAAAAATAAAGAGAGAGAGAGAGAGGGGTGCAAAGAAGACCTTTCTTTGCCCTGGGAAGCCAAACAGTTTTTTTTATTTACTTTATATATCCGACTTTACTACTTGGAAGCATTGCATTCACGTATTATCTTGCAGCGACTACTTTCTTCAGAGTTTAATATCAGCGAATCATTCTTCCCAGTAATGAAATCTTTTAAGATTTTGGTAAGAGAGAGAGAGAGAGAGAGAGAGAGAGAGCTTATGAATACCGTAATGGATCAGAAACCTGTATTAACAGAACGAAGGGTCGCCGTCCTAGAAATCAGGATGTAGTCATGAGGGTGTCTTTCATACGGTGACGAATTAAAATGATTACAACGATGATAATGAAAAGAAGGTAGGGTATTGAGACAAAAAGCCTACTATCCGCAGTGCATAGTGATTTGCATAGTTTAATTGTTAAACATGAAGAGTGTAATTTCATACATGTTAAGTACTTACGGTTTTGTTTTTAAAAAAAACTTTCCGTCACAAACTAAGCAACTTGGTGTCTGCATGTGTATTACCTGAAACAGAAAAGAAACGACTATTCAAGCAAAGCAGGTGCACGGCGTATTAAACGTAGAGTCTAATAACAAATTTTTAAAAAATTGTATACGAAAAGACAAGAGGTGCTTTGCAAGTATTTATGAACAAAGACGGTATTATGTACGATATTTAGGCCTTCTGAACACTTGGTCTAACGCCAGCAAACAGCCATCAATGTCCTAGATGAGAACACAAACTGCATCTAAATCGAAAATTGTTACTTGTCACGGGCGTAAATACACAACTACTTATTACAATACGCTAAGAAATTCTGTAGTTATGGCAGCGGCAGGAGAACATTGGGTAGTTCCTTCCGTCGTGGCTGGCGTTAACTCTGGATACGGCTTCACCCACTCATATGCTTTACCAGTCTTTTGTTTACAGAGATATTGCATTCGAAGAAAACATATACCAAAAGGATTTTCTTTTAACTTAATGATCTGTACAATCTCGATGTCGTTACAGAATCTAAAGTACGAGAGCGAAGACGAGATAAATTATCAGTATCAGCAATTTTGGCATCATTAAGCAAATACAGAAATGCGATAAAATGAAATTAATGATTGAATATAATACAATCAATGGAAATGCAGAGGTTTAATGATATCAGTGCACACGGTTCAGAGTTACTGAACCTAGAATGTAGCCGTAACACAAAATCTGTGTCAGACGTGTATCCAGACCTGAAGTTTCCGTTTAACGCTAGCAGTTGCGTTGATTCTTGATCTGCCTGAGCACGTCTCTAGATCCAACACATATTTTCATCATTACTGATATATCAACGCATGATTTCCGAGAACCATTTCCAGAATTTCTGCCGAGGGGATGTGGAAGTACTGTCCCTGGGAGAACGGACTGTAAAGGGAGGGACCGTGGCTTACGCTGCCTTAAGTAATGCAATCATCATTGATAGCGCTGATCGAAAGAACCTACATGGAAACACCAGTGACAGAGGAGGATGGTTTGAATCAAACATGGAAGAATGTTTGTCTATTTCTAGTGTTTAAGACGACGCGTCCTCATCTGGAACAGATTTTTTAACTATCATGCCCAACTGTAAGGTCTCCATGGATCGTTAAAATCTCCGCCGATTAACATTTCAGTTTCTCGTGAAAGTGCAATTACCAGTGTAACAAAATTCTGTTCTCATTTCACGTGAGAAACTATCTAAAAAACTTTTCTCATTACAGATCACGTGATCCTAACTGCAGCCAACTCTCACTCTCTCCATCAATTTGCTGCTTATTTTCCTCTTCAATTAGCGCAGCATTTTCCTCTCACGACTGCTCGCTCACAGTTTCACCTTTGGAAGAATGATCGTACCGCAATCAGCAAAGGCTCAGTGATAGAAACACTCGAGAGTTTACTTCTTCACCCTGAGGTCGTCAGCGAAAGCTATTACTTTTCCCCTCAAAGTTTGCATGGCGAAACAACGAAGGAATAGTGGAGGTTACAATGTAGGGGCAACATGCAATGTTACTGCAATCATCTATGTTGGAAATTAGGGTTTTCACAGTCGACTAGTGGATTACCGTGCCTTGCACGCTGGCGGTGTTTATCCCAATTTTCCACTACATACGAAAAGGAATGAGACCTGTTTATACTGCAGTGCAAAATCAAACATTTTTTGACATACAGTAACGAGAAGCAAAGTAAAATACTTTATCACCGCAAAACTTCATCCGTTCTTAGTAGCAAGAATACATACAATCTTGTGTGAACCCACCTTTCAGTTAGCAACACTTGAGCTGTTCGTCGCTTGTATTAGCTTCTCTAAAGTTCTGAAAAGTTCTTCTCGTTCCACTGGCTTAAATTTCATCGGTACTAGTAATCAGTCTATCGACTCCGGTGCATTTGTCACTAATATTGCTCCTTTCAGATTATTTTTTGCACTTCACCCCTTTCCGCCTTAACACGTACCTTAAACCTACACTACTAACTTTGATTGAAACTGCTCTAAGATCCCTTGAGCTCGAACACTAACAGCTATGTAAAGAAGTCTTTTGCCCACGAGTGTTTTTTTTCTCCTCCTTATGGAAAGCCTATGTACGAAGTCTGCTTCAAATTGGCCGGTCTATTCGAGCGCTAAATAATTAAAAACTTGTTCCACATAATATAATGATATTAAATGAAACAACAAGTTTACTGTTACCAGTCGCTGTTTATTGATCTCCACGACGCGTTTCAAAGGTTTAAACCTCCATCATCAGGTAGATTTACATTTGTTAATATGACATTTGTGTGTGTGTGTGTGTGTGTGTGTGTGTGTGTGTGTGTGTGTGTGTCTCAAGGGCGTACCATCGTGTGCACAATGGCACTGTTTGCACTAGAACGATTAGAACGATGGACATTCGAACGCAACAGCATACACACACCTGACAGTCATACTGAATACAGCCGCGGGACACGACAAAAGTAATGTTATGAATATTAAGAAGTTGGTTGATTAAAGCCAACTAAAGTACGTCAAAGCTCGTAAATTTTACGCAACAGGATAAAGGTGGGATTATAAATTCTCTCTCGGGATAATTAATCACGGTGACATGGTAATTAAGGCCAAGCTCTTTGACTACGTCACTAGCATAACTCCCCGTGATAATGTCGAACCTCCAGTCTACTCTGCTTTAAGGTCGGTCTTCCACGCCTTGATGACTCTTCAATACATTCCAGCGTATTACAAGAAGGAAACTTTCCTTAATGTCTTGCTGTACTATAGTCCTTAAGTACGAGTCTGGCATGAGTAACTGAATGAATACAGATAGCTGCTCTGAATAGATCGAGAGTGAATGGGATCGGCGAAAGACCCTGTTTTACTCTCCCAACCGTTTCTGTCAGTTTTTCGGCTACATTTTTACGATCCTTCTTTCTTACTGCCCAGTGCTCCGTGCTACAATGCCTTGCCGAATAGCCTTGATATCTATTGTTGCTCACATTTATTGACGTCCACGCGACAGCAGCTATCTCTGATGGCCCTTGGCGTCTGAAATCTGACGCAGATTAAGTCGTCTCAGTTAACACAATGCTCCAAAAGCTGTTTGCTAATAAAGCTCTTAACGGCAAACGTGTCCAAGTAGCACACTCATTTATCACATAGAAACGCACACACGTGACCAAATCGGGCAGTGCCGTGTATTGCTGGATAGCTACTGTTTTGATATTTGCTGGTTAAGTCTCACAAAGAAGTAAAAATAGCAACCAGCCACTGTTGATATTGCTTTTTATTATAATTTGTTACAGTTAAATCCTATTTTACGCAGCCAAAATCTAAGTCAATTTTCGACAAAAAACACGTATTTATTTCTTCACGGAGTCTCATAGCTTGCTCTCTCTCTCTCTCTCTCTCTCTCTCTCTCTCTCTCTAGCAAGCCGCAGCGTCACAGTTATTGTTGGTCTCTCAAATTTCCATGATAGCTTTAGATGAACTTTTGGCAGTCAGTAATCTGTGACCTTTCACATATTTTTCGACAAATCACCAACATTCACTAGGTGACTCCCGTAATTCAAATAGCAGCAACATCCACGCGTTTTCTGCCGGAGACCAGATCACTGAAGGAATACCATACGAATGGTGATGCACACTGCCGATCCTGCTAATGCATACCTTTCATCAAATTAGCATTTTAGAACTCCAGAGAGGCCAGAATTAAATCAGTGTTCAAGTCACTCTCTTAATGGCGATGTCGTTGGCGGTTCAATATCAAATTACCAAGTCACGCGGACATGTCCTGGCGGAAAGCTAACGTGTTACGAGGGGCATGCAACACTTAGCCCGCCCGGTTAGCCGTTCGGTCTAACGCACTGCTTTCCGGGCGGGAAGGCGTTCCGGTCCCCGGCGCATTAGTGTCGAGGTCCGGGGGGGTGGGGGGTGGGGGCGGACAGTCTGTGGATGGTTTTAAGGCGATTTTCCATCTGTCTCAGCAAATGCGGGCTGGATCCCCTTATTCCGCGTCAGTTACACTACGTCGGCGATTGCTGCGCAAACACTTTCAAAACTTACGCGTACACTATAATTACCCTACCACGCAAACATTGAGGTTACACTCGTCTGGTGTGAGACGTTCCCGGGGGAGTCCATTGGGGGCCAAACCGCACAATAACCCTGGGTTCGGTGTGGGGCGGCGGTGGGGTGAGTGGACTGCTGTAGCGTGTTGGGTTGTGAACCAGTGGGGGCTACGGCGGGGACTAAGCCTCACCGTCGTTTCTAGACCCCCACTACCATACAATGCAATGCAATACAATGCAATGCAAGGCTTTCTGAAAGCTAGTTTCTTTCATTCATAATTCTATACATTATGTTATTCCCCGTTCTTCTGGTAATGTTGTTGTTGTTGTGGTCTTCAGTCCTGAGACTGGTTTGATGCAGCTCTCCATGCTACTCTATCCTGTGCAAGCTTCTTCATCTCCCAGTACCTACTGCAACCTACATCCTTCTGAATCTGCTTAGTGTATTCATCTCTTGGTCTCCCCCTACGATTTTTACCCTCCACGCTGCCCTCCAAAACTAAATTGGTGATCCCTTGATGCCTCAGAACATGTCCTACCAACCGATCCCTTCTTCTGGTCCAGTTGTGCCACAAACTTCTCTTCTCCCCAATCCTATTCAATACTTCCTCATTAGTTATGTGATCTACCCATCTAATCTTCAGCATTCTTCCGTAGCACCACATTTCGAAAGCTTCTATTCTCTTCTTGTCCAAACTATTTACCGTCCATGTTTCGCTTCCATACATGGCTACACTCCATACAAATACTTTCAGAAATGACTTCCTGACACTTAAATCTATACTCGATGTTAACAAATTTCTCTTCTTCAGAAACGCTTTCCTTGCCATTGCCAGTCTACATTTTATATCCTCTCTACTTCGACCAGCATCAGTTATTTTGCTCCCCAAATAGCAAAACTCCTTTACTACTTTTAGTGTCTCATTTCCTAATCCAATTCCCTCAGCATCACCCGACTTAAATCGACTACATTCCATTATCCTCGTTTTGCTTTTGTTGATGTTCATCTTATATCCTCCCTTCAAGACACTATCCATTCCGTTCAACTGCTCTTCCAAGTCCTTTGCTGTCTCTGACAGAATTACAATGTCATCGGCGAACCTCAACGTTTTTATATCTTCTCCATGGATTTTAATACCTACTCCGAATTTTTCTTTTGTTTCCTTTACTGCTTGCTCAATATACAGATTGAATAGCATCGGGGAGAGGCTACAACCCTGTCTTACTCCCTTCCCAACCACTGCTTCTCTTTCATGCCCCTCGACTCTTATAACTGCCATCTGGTTTCTATACAAATTGTAAATAGCCTTTCGCTCCCTGTATTTTACCCCTGCCACCTTTAGAATTTGAAAGAGAGTATTCCAGTCAACATTGTCAAAAGCTTTCTCTAAGTCTACAAATGCTAGGAACGTAGGTTTGCCTTTCCTTAATCTTTCTTCTAATATAAGTCGTAAGGTCAGTATTGCCTCACGTGTTCCAGTATTTCTACGGAATCCAAACTGATCTTCCCCGAGGTCGGCTTCTACTAGTTTTTCCATTCGTCTGTAAAGAATTCTTGTTAGTATTTTGCAGCTGTGGCTTATTAAACTGATTGTTCGGTAATTTTCACATCTGTCCACACCTGCTTTCTTTGGGATTGGAATTATTATATTCTTCTTGAAGTCTGAGGGTATTTTGCCTGTTTCATACATCTTGCTCAACAGATGGTAATAACACCCCAATTTTCAACATGATATCCGTTCAATGCGACGGCCTTTCGCCACCTTACTGCAAGGGCCTGTACGTCCGTATGGTACCACTCTACGGATTGCCTTTTCTTTCGAAGTTATGAACTCATGTTTCATCGTCTGTGACTAAATACGACAAAAATGTCACTATCAGCCTCGTAACGCGCAAGCTATTCCGCGCACATGGTCCTCCGACGCTCTTTATAGTCTTCCGTTATGCGGCAAGGAACCCGGAGGGCGTACACATTCGATTGGTGTGTCAGCACTAGTAACCCAGGCGTAAGGCTGTGCAGCGAGATGTTTTACTGCAATCTATCAATCACCTCGAATGAGAGTGTCCGCACGTTCTAACATAGCAGGAGTCACAGCTGTGTGCGGCCGGCTGGCCGGCACGCAGGAGATCTGACAGATTTGCGCTACCTTCTTGCAATGGAGACACACGCCTCGCACGACTATTCACCGTGCTTTTGTTGACTGCCGGGGTCTCCGTAGACACACTGCAAGCGCCTATGAATACCTGCGATGCTCTGGTTTTCCGTCAAAAGAAACTCAATGAGAGCAGTCTGCTTGGAACGCACCTCCGTCACAGGCGCCATTTTGAAGGCTACGTATGGCCCGCCACATATTGGGTTGTTTTTTGGGGGAAGAGACCAAACAGCGAGGTCATCGGTCTCATCGGATTAGGGAAGGAAGTAGGCTGTGCCCTTTCAATGGAACCATCCCAGTAATTGCCTGGAGCGATTTAGGGAAATCACGGAAAACCTAAATCAGGATGGCCGGACGCGGGATTGACCCGTCGTCCTCCCGAATGCGAGTCCAGTTTGCTAACAACTGCGCCACCTCGCTCGGTCGCCACATATTTAAACTACATGAAACTATAGCGGCAGGAGCGGGAATATTCTCCAATGTCCCACTACCAATTCCGCAATTTTTCAACCGAAATTGATCGGAAAAAAATATGTGTTGCATTACTTACTGAATGTCCTCGTATATCAAGAACCCCTTGGCCGAATTGCACCAAACCGATAACCCAGTATTCTAATGCCTGTGGGGTACGTTGACTAGGATTTCATCCTTATGGAAGTTTATTTTTAGTGCAGAAAACCGCTATTTCTACAACACATGACAGCAAATCAATGCATCTGAAGTATCGAAGTTTTCAGGTGGACATGGTAACAACACAACCGAAACACTGCGCACTTGCAGCGTATCGCTGTCTTTCGGAAACTTCAGACAGGTCGCAGCTCTAGTGAGAGACACATGGGAGCATCATAAGGACACGTAGTTAACTGAGTTCTATGATTGCAGGACGAGTAGTGACGATGACAGCAGTGCGAGAAGATTGGACAATATGCACTTCCAGAAGGCCTCCAACACGACGAATTGACGTATGATAACAGCTGAAAACCGGGTAGAGGTTACAGGTAGAGAGTCTCCAAGAACCGTCATGTATGGATTGCTGGAAACTAGGTTGATACCTCGACTTGCCATTTGTAGTTCACCGCTGAAGTCGCAGCACAGACAACAGTGCAAAGTTCCATAAAATCTCTCAACGGATACTAAGTGGCACTCTGGTTTTCAGTGACGAGTATTACTCCTGTTTGTGGCTGTTAGATCGAATCTAACTTGTCCATAGACCACCTGGTTGTGGGTCGCGGAAAGTAGTAATCCTCTTAACACATACCGCTCGAATTCCTGTTGTCATACCCTTCATGACCAGGTTACAAAATGGCATATTTCAGAAGCATAATGCAAGACCTAACACTCGAGTTCACACCACACACATCTTGTGGAATGTACAGATTCTTGATTGGCATGAGCTATCCCGTGATTCGTCAACCATAGATCAAGTCCTGGATGCGATGGGAAGACTTATACTTTAACACCAGCCTCCTGCCATCGATCTCTTGAGCTGACTCGGCGTGATTAGGAGGAAAGGTCATTCACCCACTCCCCAAAGTCACATCCTAATTACCCTGACCCACTTCCATTGCCCTCCCCCTCTCACTGCCATAACAAGTGTTATGCAATGTAATAGCGCAAGTAGCCCAAAGCGGCCAATGGCATATGACATCACAAACTGTTTCGCAACAACACTTAAGCTCTGGAACCTGAAGGTTCGGGGTTATACCCCCCAGCATGTCAGAATATTTTAATTTTCACGTAATTTAACTGAAATTTCACAGAAATTTTTAATGTTGGCAATTGTGCGAGTTATTCTCAGCTTCACAGCTCCCAAGTCTTAGGTTCGAGGCCCCAGTCTCTCCCCCCCCCCCCCAATCACTGCCCCCTCTTAGGCCTTAGAGTCACACCCCCTAACCCCAGGTCATCTGCCCTCCAGGTCATGGGTTCTACCCCTCCATATGTAAATATCACAATTTTCACAACAATGCTTCTGCTCTAATGCTGCAAGTAAATATTGTAATTTCATGTAAATGTTACAAAAAAATTAGCGTAAATCTCTCAATTTTATACAGACAGCAATGGGTCTTCTGACGATAACTTCAATATAGGAGGTCCTTAGATGGCAATCATAGTGGCCGCCTTGCCGAAGATGATATCTGGAGGAAGACTGGATGGAGCATACTCTGTTATGAACTTACTGATGTACTTCATTTCCCCGCACAATTGAACGCACTCCATCTCGGTAAATTGCACTTACGTATTACGACGAACATTTCCAATTTTCAGTTTTACCTTGCAGTCATTAACTGAAGCTAAACCGACATTTATACTTAGCAACCATACGCTTTTAGCATGTTCCTACTGTTACGCAGCAGCATTTTGAAATGAACTACATTGTCTCACTGCAGGATTTATATACCTCTCCGCACCAGAATGATGTCTTAGGTGACTTCGGAAATCCCGAGCTTTAGCGTTATTATTACATGCCTCAGAGTTATAAAGGTTAAACTCTGTTGTGAAATTGAGACAATAATGTCGTTTTGTTACGAGAAATTATGATAGTTACTTGTGGCAACTGAGGCTAAGCGTCGTTGTGAAATTTACGATATCTACTTATGCAGGGGTCGAACCTAGGGCCTGGATGTAGGAGGCTTGAACCTAGGCCATGCGGTAGGCGGCTTGAACCTAAGGCCTCAGGACGAGGGACCTGTGGAATAGGGGGCCTTGGAACTGAAACCTAAGGCCGAGAGTAACTCGTGCAATTGCCTACACTGTTGCGAAATTTCCATTAATTAAATGAAAATTAAAATTTTTGCATATGCTGGGGATCTAACCCTACACCTTCAGCCTCTAGAGCTTAGGGGTTGTTGCGAAATAGTTCGTGACGTCATATGCCCTTCTACAGGTCGGCTCACTTGCGCTATTATACTGCATTCAATCTGCATATTGAGCAAGCAGTAAAGGAAACAAAAGAAAAATTCGGAGTAGGAATTAAAATCCATGGAGAAGAAATAAAAATTGTGAGGTTCGCCGATGACATTGTAATACTGTCAGAGACAGCAAAGGACCTGGAAAAGCAGTTTAAACGGAATGGACAGTGTCTTGAAAGGATACAAAAGCAAAACAGGGATAATGGAATGTAGTCGAATTAAATCGGGTGATGCTGCGGGAATTAGATTAGCAAATGAGACGCTTGAAGTAGTAAATGAGTTTTGCTGTTTGGGGAGCAAAATAACTGATGATGGTCGAAGTAGAGAGGATATAAAAACGTAGACTGGCAATGGCAAGGAAAGCGTTTCTGAACAAGAGAAATTTGTTAACATCGACTATAGATTTAAGTGTCAGGAAGACGTTTCTGAAATTAGTTGTATGGAGTGTAGCCATGTACGTAAATGAAAAGTGGACGATAAATAGTTTGGACAAGAAAAGAAGCTTCCGAAATGTGTTGCTACAGAAGAATGCTGAAGATTAGATGGATGGATCACTTAACTAATGAGGAGGTATTGAATAGAATTGGGGAAAAGAGGAGTTTGTGGCACAACTTGACTAGAAGAAGGGATCGGTTGGTAGGACATATTCTGAGGCATCAAGGGATCACCAATATAGTATTGGAGGGCAACGTGGAGGGTAAAAATCGTAGAGTGAGACCAAGAGATGAATACACTATGCAGAATCAGAAGGATGTAGGTTGCAGTAGGCACTGGGAGATGAAGGAGCCTGCACAGGATAGAGTAGCATGGAGAGCTGCATCAAACCAGTCTCTGGGCTGAAGACCACAACAACAACAACACTTGTTACGGCAGCGGGGCCAATTGCTTAAAAGTGGAAGTGTGTCAGAATAATTAGGATGAGACCTTGGGGAGTCGGTGAATGCCTGATGTCAGGCACGGCACGAAATTCTTCAGAATGACATTCGGAGACTGCTTTTTTTCATGTCACAAATATTACAAAAGTGCGTTCATGATTTTCAAGGTCATATCTCATACCGTTGACAGACATTAGTTCTGAATGAAATTTGTGGAAATGTACATTTCCACAAAGTACGATAAACAACTGATGGTGAATCGCGGAATAACATTTTCCATTTACGCTATTAATACACTCCTGGAAATGGAAAAAAAGTACACATTGACACCGGTGTGTCAGACCCACCATACTTGCTCCGGACACTGCGAGAGGGCTGTACAAGCAATGATCACACGCACGGCACAGCGGACACACCAGGAACCGCGGTGTTGGCCGTCGAATGGCGCTAGCTGCGCAGCATTTGTGCACCGCCGCCGTCAGTGTCAGCCTCTTTGCCGTGGCATACGGAGCTCCATCGCAGTCTTTAACACTGGTAGCATGCCGCGACAGCGTGGACGTGAACCGTATGTGCAGTTGACGGACTTTGAGCGAGGGCGTATAGTGGGCATGCGGGAGGCCGGGTGGACGTACCGCCGAATTGCTCAACACGTGGGGCGTGAGGTCTCCACAGTACATCGATGTTGTCGCCAGTGGTCGGCGGAAGGTGCACGTGCCCGTCGACCTGGGACCGGACCGCAGCGACGCACGGATGCACGCCAAGACCGTAGGATCCTACGCAGTGCCGTAGGGGACCGCACCGCCACTTCCCAGCAAATTAGGGACACTGTTGCTCCTGGGGTATCGGCGAGGACCATTCGCAACCGTCTCCATGAAGCTGGGCTACGGTCCCGCACACCGTTAGGCCGTCTTCCGCTCACGCCCCAACATCGTGCAGCCCGCCTCCAGTGGTGTCGCGACAGGCGTGAATGGAGGGACGAATGGAGACGTGTCGTCTTCAGCGATGAGAGTCGCTTCTGCCTTGGTGCCAATGATGGTCGTATGCGTGTTTGGCGCCGTGCAGGTGAGCGCCACAATCAGGACTGCATACGACCGAGGCACACAGGGCCAACACCCGGCATCATGGTGTGGGGAGCGATCTCCTACACTGGCCGTACACCACTGGTGATCGTCGAGGGGACACTGAATAGTGCACGGTACATCCAAACCGTCATCGAACCCATCGTTCTACCATTCCTAGACCGGCAAGGGAACTTGCTGTTCCAACAGGACAATGCACGTCCGCTTGTATCCCGTGCCACCCAACGTGCTCTAGAAGGTGTAAGTCAACTACCCTGGCCAGCAAGATCTCCGGATCTGTCCCCCATTGAGCATGTTTGGGACTGGATGAAGCGTCGTCTCACGCGGTCTGCACGTCCAGCACGAACGCTGGTCCAACTGAGGCGCCAGGTGGAAATGGCATGGCAAGCCGTTCCACAGGACTACATCCAGCATCTCTACGATCGTCTCCATGGGAGAATAGCAGCCTGCATTGCTGCGAAAGGTGGATATACACTGTACTAGTGCCGACATTGTGCATGCTCTGTTGCCTGTGTCTATGTGCCTGTGGTTCCGTCAGTGTGATCATGTGATGTATCTGATCCCAGGAATGTGTCAATAAAGTTTCCCCTTCCTGGGACAATGAATTCACGGTGTTCTTATTTCAATTTCCAGTAGTGTATAACACTCGTGTGAAAGGAGCTTCCCGCCACTATTTACCGCAGCTAATGGTTCAAATGGCTCTAAGCATTATGGGACTTGACATCTGAGGTCAACTAACCAAAGGACAACACACACATCCATGCCCGAGGCAGGATTCGAACCTCCGACCGTAGCGGTCGCGCGGTTCTAGACTGTAGCGCCTAAAACCGCTCGGCCACCCCGGCCGGGTACTGCAGCTAAATTACAAGATAACCTACCAGGAATGCGAGAACTTGCTCTGCCTACAGTTATTTCTGGGTCCCCGAACTTCCCACTTAAACATGACTTATTAAAAGAAGGTATGAAAAGGAACAAAGCAGTTAGCAAATTAAGGGTCGTGAGTAACGCCCGGAGAATGTCTCACAATCACAGTGAAACAAAGAGCCCTCAAACGTTCCCGCGCTTTGTGCTTCTGTACATTTCGCAGAGTTTTTACGACTTGTTGGACCTTTCCCCAGCCCTCTCTCCCGAGGCGGCTTTGGCTTCCGCAAGCTTTTGTTCGACTGAGGACAGGTAACCGCGGTGGCAGCGGAGATAGCTCGCAGCTGGCGGCGCTGAAAGTCGCATCGATTGCCGCCAGAGGCAGAGGTTAATATTTGAGATGGCGCGACCGCGCGGCGCCAAAAGTAGACCAGGCTCTGGCCACAATCCGCTGCATGAGCTGCAGCCAGCCGCGCGGATTCCTGGATGCACTCTTCCGTAAAAACCACTCTCGCACAGCAGTATTTCAGGGCAGGCAGGCAGGTCCCCCCCCCCCTCCCCCCTTCATCCGTGGATGCACTGTACTTTATGGGATGAAGAAGACAAACGGCAAAGGGGAGGAACAAATTGTGGGTACCGAACGTCCATACATTACCGGAATTATGTACTCGCATACAACTACGCATCAAAGGACTTCACAACTCATGGATTTCAATTTTCGAAAAAGCATCTAAACGATAATATCTACAGCGTCCTGATAAATGCAGATTCTGTGATGCGTATTTTGTGTTTGCAGTTTGCTTCAACGATGCTGAATACATTACAGTCCAGACTACTGACGCTGAAAGGTGATCTAGTTATCCTTTATATATCTGACAACGCAACAAATAAAATTCTAATCTTATCACCACATTGAAGGGAATATAGACATGAAACGAAAACGCTCTCTCTCTCTCTCTCTCTCTCTCTCTCTCTCTCTCTCTCTCTAACCCTCCCCCAATTTTTTTCTGTCTTCGACAACTGTCCCCACGTATTACTTGACAAAGCGAATCATAGACCCGGGAACTAACTTCATCACGTCGCTAGTAACACTCATATTACACCTGAAAGTAGGGCCAGTTCTTATCTCGAAGTCAAGCATTTGAAGTGATCACGCAAACTGCCTTAGCGGACAAGCGTGAAGGGTCGACGTTAACGCTATTAACTTTCCTGACGACGAGAAAAGCAATGGAGCGACAATGTTGTCGAAAAAGGTGACGGAACATGCAAGGGGCAAAATGTTAACAGTTGAGTACGTCCAGTGGGTGCAAATTACGGCGGGAGGGACACGACACTGAATCGGGGGTGGGATTTTAAATAACTACTGCAAACAGAAAGTGGCCAAGCGCAAAAAATAAATATTTCGTTGAGCATATTTAAATTAGTAGTTCGACAGCAAATTCTGCAGTACTGTGAACAACCAATACTTCCGCTACCGCCGATTCTTAGAATATTCGCACGCCCATGATAGTAGTAAAGCGGTAAACAATTAAAACTTCATGCCTGATGCTGGCGTTACTGGATGGAAAATTTGCGGTAACGTCTTATGGGACCAAACTGCTCAGGTCATCGGTCCCTAAGCTTACACACTAGTTAATCAACTTCTACTAAGGACGACACCACACACACACACACACACACACACACACACACACACACACACACACACACACACACACCCGAGGGAGGACTCTAACCTCCGACGGGGAGGGGGGGGGGGGCAATAGTGCCCTCCACCACACACCGCTTGGTGGCTAGCGGAGTATATATGCAGATGTAGAATATTAACGGCACTACTTATAAACGTGCCAGAATGGACCTGTGCACTGAGTGGCAATACTCTGCTGAGCGTTTCTCGCTTCTCTCCTGCCTGGTTACGAGATTAAAATAACCGTTATCCGTAACGGTCTCACTGTATCAGGTAGTCCAATGCAATAAATCTATTGTGAGGCACCCCTCCCTTGCCTCTCCGCCACCGGATAAAGGATGGAGTAGTGGGGGGAGGAGGAGATGGGACGTGCATTGCTTCAGCCCCAGGGCATTGGACCCCTCTCTGTAGGGGAACGTGTGATGGATGGTTCAAAATACCATGGAGGGTGAGATAGGTCAGTACTGAAAAGGACGCACTGCGCCGGTCGTGGCCTTGTGCCAAGCATGGCAGCAGTTCTCTCGAGGAATGGTTTTGGAGAAACTGCAGGAAATCTGCATTAAAATAATCACATCAACAGATGTGACATAACTCTAGACATGTTCCGTGCACTTACATGCCCCTTTTTGTGGGTCTGTATTTATTTCTTAATGAACAGTATTTACGACATTTAACAGCGCGACCCATTACAAACTAACATGTCGCTTTGAGATATTTTACTTCCTTTGAGTGGAAACAGTGTTTTTAAATATACTTACACAATTCTCAATCACTTCACTGTTACAAGGCGACTTCAAAAACTGAACTTAGTCAAATAATATTATGGCAGGCCGAGTAATTTATTGACTGCTACGCTACAGTTCAGACAGACACACATCTGACACTATCTGAAATATAGATGCAATACTTCACATGATATATTGCGAACCATGGATGGAGGGCAACAGGCAGATTCTACATTTCCGGAAAGCATTTGAAACGGTGTCCCGTTGAAGGCTTTTAATGAAGGTACGAGCATATGAAAACTTCACAGATATGCGAGTGGCTCGAAGACTTCTTAAGTAACAAAAAATGGCTCTGAGCACTATGGGACTTAACATCGATGGTCATCAGTCCCCTAGAACTTATAACTACTGAAACCTAACTAACCTAAGGACAGCACACAACACCCAGTCATAACGAGGCAGAGAAAATCCCTGACCCCGCCGGGAATCGAACCCAGAAACCCGGGCGCGGGAAGCGAGAACGCTACCGCACGACCACGAGCTGCGGACTCTTTAAGTAACAGAACCCGGTACTGTCCCAGACGGCAAGTGATCATCAGAGACAAGGGAATCGTGGAGGGAGTGTCTCGGGAAAGTGTGATAGGACCGCCGCTGTTCTGTATATACATAAATGATTTGGCGATGAGGTGGGCAGCAGTCTTTGGTGTACGGTACGGTGACTAAGTTGAGTGACTGTAGGACTATATAAAACCACTTAGACAAAATTTTCAGTTGATGTGAATAGCACGTAGCCCTACAAGTGGAAAGAAAAAAGGTAATGCGAATGAATAGAAACATCAAACTTTTAATGTTTGGATACATTATTACTGGCGTCCTCTTGACACAGTCAAGCCGTTTAAATATCTGGGCTTAACGTTGCAAAGTGATGTGAAATGAACCTAGCGTATGAGAGTTGTGGTAGGGAAGGCGAATGGTCGACTTCGGTTTATTGGAAGAATTTTAGGGGAACGTGGTTCACCTGTAACGAAGACCACATATAGGATGCCGGTGTGACCTATTCTTGAGTACTGCTCTAGTGTTTGGGATCAGTCCCAGGTCGGATTGAAGGAAGACATCGAAGCAACTGATACGCGGGCTGCTAGATTTGTTATCGGAAGATTCGCACAACACGTGTTACGGAGACACAGAAGTGGTGTTACGGAGATGCTTTGGGAACAGAAATGGGAAACCTTGGAAGGAAGGCGACGTCCTTTTTCGAGAAACATTATTGAGAAAGTTTGGAGAACCGACATATGAAGCCGACTGCCAAACGAGTCTACCTTCGCCAACGTACATTGCGCGTGAGGGCCACAAAGGTAAGAAGGTAAGATACGAGAAATTAGGGCTCATACGGAGTTTTTCCCTCGTTCTGTTTGCGAATGGAACAGGAAAGGAAATGATTAGTGGTACAGGGTACCCTCCTCCACGCACTGTTCGGTGGCTTGCGGAGTATCTACGTAGGTGTAGAGGTGGAAGTTTACATAAACTACGGTCTGAACGTTCTACCAATCGTTCAGTTCCTCGACAGCAGAAACCCACTACTTGACTACTGAACCATTGGAGAACCGCAGTGTGAACGACGTCGTCATCCGAATATCAGCGATTCCTACAAATCGCCTGAAGATTTTCGTCTGCGGCCACTGTCTATGTCTTTCCTTTGCAATCGCTATCACCCACATCTGTTCTTCGTCAAATTGTTGCCAATATTTCGCTGCGGCAAGAGGCGACACAGCATTTGGTCCATATACGGCCCGAATTAGACTGTGAACCTGTATGGAATTTAGACGTCCTATCCAGAAGAATCTTAACTATCCCACGTCCCCTAACATGTGATTACGTTTCCAGTTGCTGCGCCATTTCACTCCCACACTGTTATGTATATGTTATCAGTACCGAGGCAGAACTGTGTCTACAGAAAATCCAGAATCTCTTCTGACAACGCAACACACTTTTTACGCAATGGTCTTAGCGATGGACGAGATGTGTAACTTACCAAGTCTCCTCGCAGTTTTTTTCCGTGAAGAGTTTTCTTTAGGCGTCACATGACGAGAGAGATGCCATTCTGTTCTTGTCAAATAGATAGGAATATCAATATCGGAAGATTTAACCCAACACAGCTGCAACAATTGGAGTCGACAATCAATAAGCCAACTAAAATAGATAGCAAATGTTGGCTGATGTTCATCAATGACGTTTTCTGCATGTAAGAAAAGAAGGTACAACCACGCAAAAGAAACCAGTAATTCGCAGTATGAGAAACGGGAGTATCGACTGGCGCCGGCAGGCGATGGCAGGAAGCAAGGTCCGTTGAACCGACCACCACCTGTGTCGCACTGCGTATTTTGCTGTAATTATTCTTGACGTCGAGTCCGCGAATGGCACGGAGTCGGAGCATAAACAGCTATTGCTAAGGTTCACGAACTCACAGCGCTGGATTCTTCAATATTTTTAACTAAACCTTTCCTGCTAAACATCCATTGTTCTTTAAAGTGATCAAACATTCTGCGCCGGATGCCAATAGTTTTAATTATTTTCGGTTATTTAGAAATACGCATCAGTTTGTCCGAGAATGGGTCGTATTTTTGTTCAGTCATCGTGATAACGGACAAGAAATGGGTAAAGAGCAGAGCGGGTGGAGGTTGAAAAATATCACGGAAACATTCACAATCAACAAAACAATCGGTTACTACTATTTATGTAAATAACGTACTACTTAGGAAGCAATGAGGAGAAGTATTCATTCAAAGGACTGGTCTGCTACCCAGCTTTTAATACACTTTAAAATCCATTATCACGAAAATTTTATAGCACTCCAATTTCACAGTAACATTTAGGTAAGAATTTAACTGCCAGCCTTAACGGGAATCAATAAAATTTCTTGTTGATACTGCCATTGGACATATTACACAGTGCATCGTGGGCTACAACGATATGTAATTAACAAACGCCGGGGATCATAATCTCATTCAACAGGCTACCTCAACGACTGTATTCCACAGCGTTCCTATTTTTCATTGTTAGTGAATGCAATTTTGAAAATTTCGATAAAAAAAGCGATATACTTATATAGTATATATAAATATATTAAAGCAACAATGGAACACGACGAAATTCGTGATAGCACTGCCTTATTATAGGGTGCGCAGGAATTGATACATACAGAACAAATACAGAAAGCAACTTGTCGGCCCAGAAATGCTTCAAATGAACGCGATGTGAGCGCTGACACGTATTTAAACAATGGAGCATTGTTGGTACTTGTACAGCAAATAAAGGTAGTAACACAGCGAAAATGTTCGACGCAAAACTTAAGATTCTTTACTAGCATGCAGTAAACATAAAAAATGAGTGTAAGCTGCGCGTAAGTCTGTAACAAGTGCTTTTACGTTTCCGCAGTGCGCTTTTGCGCGTCCCACAAACAACGGAGAACATTGCTTCTGGTGCAACGACGTAAATCTCGAGCACACGCTCTGGTAATCATAGCACGACTATTTACCTTTTCCTCAGTTAATCTAACGACAAAATTGCAAGAAAAACAAATATATTAATGGACTACTAACAAGGACAGTTTCCCCAAGGATAGGATCGATTTTTAAAACCACCTATACCTTGGTGAAGGTTAGGATCCCAGGTGCCACATCCTGCACCCATTTACCCTCGTTTCGCGAAAATTCGACAAAAATTCAAAATTTGTGATCTACTAGTGTCTTCAAAACGGAGTTGCAGCGCAACGGTTAAGTTATTTGTCTAATATGCTGAAGGTTGTGGATTCGAATCCCACTGATTGTGTTTCTTTACATTCTTATCGAAACGACGGCGATTATTACTTCTGTTTAATTAATTGATTTAAATAAAATTTTTTCCTAGCTTCGATTTGATTTCTTTTTGTTCACGTTATTTTATTCGGTATTTATATTGTATCACTCATTTTGCTTGAATTTTGTTCTATTTATGACACCCTCGTTTAAAACTCCGTCTTCTTTATTTTGTCCACGGTGCGAGAATTTATGTTTTAAGTATTTCGTCGTGTAAGGGAAGATAAATGTTTGACTCACTGCACAGCCAATATAAATAGATTACTTCGTCCTTCGTATAATGTTCGATAGGTCGGTACCTTCAAACGTTGAAATATTGATAAATAAATTAATTTGTTTACAATCACATGCACAAAGATTCCAAATGAAAAAGAAATGATAGGAAGTAAGAAATGAAGGCAAACGTAAAAGTTAATGCATGATTAAAATGACGTGGCAAAAAATTCAGTCGCTTCCATAAACATGAAAAAATACACCCAACTGTCAGCATACCACTCACCAGACAAACTTCCGCTACAATGCCGCTTTCAAATCAATGCAATTTTCAAGGCTCTAGTCAACCACAAGAAACGTATTTGTTTTTCTTTTCTTTTCTTTCCTTCGATCACCCGCAGACCATCGTTCATCAGGGTGAATGGCTGCAGTGTTAGACACCTAGGACCCAAAGCTACACCACCGTATAAAAGGTTTTGAAACTCGATCCTAACCTTCGGAACTCTCCTTAGCACGGTGGAAGCACGCGACAGGTCAGAATTACAGTACTAAGAACAATTAACTTCTAAAATTGATATCATAAAGAAGGAAATTGCGATACACAAACTACAATGTATGAACGTGAACCACGCCAACGTTGTGAGCGTGCGACTTCTACCTGGGAGAAAATAATTTTGATTACATGTTTACATCGCTAAGTATTACTTCATTTGCGCTCTTACTGAATTACGAGCGGGCAGGGTCTTTAGTTTACCGATTTTCTTTGGGAAACGAAAACAAAACATGAACAGTGATTGTAAGGTAATCTGTTGACTGAGTAACCTTTTTATCTTAGTTTTCTTGGTTATTCTGGCCTCCCTTCTCAGACTTTTAGCGGCTTTTTCAGCTTCAGCGACACGTTGCCTGTCTAGTCGTAGCAGCCCACTTTCCATGTTGTCCTAATTTTTGATGCCTTGTCTGCTTATGGTTTCCAATTTGCTTGCCACTCCATCTTTAAAACGTATTATGGCGTCCATCGCACCAATCTAAAAAGCTGACAAGCCAACAAAAACGTAAGTAGACTTAAGTAATCTACTTCTACCGACAGAAAGATCGATTACAATAAATCCCTGCTCATAGTATGGTTAATACACTCCTGGAAATGGAAAAAAGAACACATTGACACCGGTGTGTCAGACCCACCATACTTGCTCCGGACACTGCGAGAGGGCTGTACAAGCAATGATCACACGCACGGCACAGCGGACACACCAGGAACCGCGGTGTTGGCCGTCGAATGGCGATAGCTGCGCAGCATTTGTGCACCGCCGCCGTCAGTGTCAGCCAGTTTGCCGTGGCATACGGAGCTCCATCGCAGTCTTTAACACTGGTAGCATGCCGCGACAGCGTGGACGTGAACCGTATGTGCAGTTGGACGGACTTTGAGCGAGGGCGTATAGTGGGCATGCGGGAGGCCGGGTGGACGTACCGCCGAATATCTCAACACGTGGGGCGTGAGGTCTCCACAGTACATCGATGTTGTCGCCAGTGGTCGGCGGAAGGTGCACGTGCCCGTCGACCTGGGACCGGACCGCAGCGACGCACGGATGCACGCCAAGACCGTAGGATCGTACGCAGTGCCGTAGGGGACCGCACCGCCACTTCCCAGCAAATTAGGGACACTGTTGCTCCTGGGGTATCGGCGAGGACCATTCGCAACCGTCTCCATGAAGATGGGCTACGGTCCCGCACACCGTTAGGCCGTCTTCCGCTCACGCCCCAACATCGTGCAGCCCGCCT
Source organism: Schistocerca cancellata (assembly GCF_023864275.1). Classification (NCBI taxonomy): domain Eukaryota; kingdom Metazoa; phylum Arthropoda; class Insecta; order Orthoptera; family Acrididae; genus Schistocerca; species Schistocerca cancellata. The sequence goes on from NC_064626.1 coordinate 219,808,901, forward strand.
CCAGTGGTGTCGCGACAGGCGTGAATGGAGGGACGAATGGAGACGTGTCGTCTTCAGCGATGAGAGTCGCTTCTGCCTTGGTGCCAATGATGGTCGTATGCGTCTTTGGCGCCGTGCAGGTGAGCGCCACAATCAGGACTGCATACGACCGAGGCACACAGGGCCAACACCCGGCATCATGGTGTGGGGAGCGATCTCCTACACTGGCCGTACACCACTGGTGATCGTCGAGGGGACACTGAATAGTGCACGGTACATCCAAACCGTCATCGAACCCATCGTTCTACCAATCCTAGACCGGCAAGGAAACTTGCTGTTCCAACAGGACAATGCACGTCCGCATGTATCCCGTGCCACCCAACGTGCTCTAGAACTACCCTGGCCAGCAAGATCTCCGGATCTGTCCCCCATTGAGCATGTTTGGGACTGGATGAAGCGTCGTCTCACGCGGTCTGCACGTCCAGCACGAACGCTGGTCCAACTGAGGCGCCAGGTGGAAATGGCATGGCAAGCCGTTCCACAGGACTACATCCAGCATCTCTACGATCGTCTCCATGGGAGAATAGCAGCCTGCATTGCTGCGAAAGGTGGATATACACTGTACTAGTGCCGACATTGTGCATGCTCTGTTGCCTGTGTCTATGTGCCTGTGGTTCTGTCAGTGTGATCATGTGATGTATCTGACCCCAGGAATGTGTCAATAAAGTTTCCCCTTCCTGGGACAATGAATTCACGGTGTTCTTATTTCAATTTCCAGGAGTGTATGTTCAAGGACATTACACAAACGAGTTGCTATGGAATAGTCGGCGTCAAAATTAAATAACGAGACATTGCAGGCAAGATTTTGTGTTTGAAAATAGTGTGGCAGTTAGGCATTCACGCGCCGCATCTGCTTTAGGGAGGCATTTAAACATGAAAATAAAGAGGTAATACATATGGGGTGATCAAAAAGTCAGTATAAATTTGAAAACTTAATAAACCACGGAATAATGTAGACAGAGTGGTAAAAATACTCACATGCTTGGAATGACATGGGGTTTTATTAGAAAAAAATAAAATTCACAAAATGTCCGACAGATGGCGCTGGGCGCAGCAAAACGTCAGTAACTGCTACCGTGATGGGTGAGAGGTACGCCGATATGTTACAGAATCGCATCATCCCCAGCCTGTTTCATGAACACCTGCTGGAACGTACGACGTTTATGCAAGATGGCGCTCCTCCTCATATTGCTAGACGCGTGAAAGATCTCTTGCGCGCGTCGTTTGGTGATGATCGTGTGCCCAGCCGCCACTTTCGTCATGCTTGGCCTCCCAAGTTATTGCTATTCTGATCAGATGAAGCGCCATCTATCGGACATTTTTGAACTTTTGTATTTTTTTTGGTTCTAATAAAACCCCATGTCATTCCAAGCATGTGTGTCAATTTGTACCTCTCTATCTACATTATTCCGTGATTTATTCAGTTTTCAAATTTCTACTGACTTTTTTTATCACCCAGTATATAAAGTAAATATTTACAGAATTAGGAAAAATTGCAATTTAATTAAATAAAGAATATTTCCAGTTTTTGGACCTTCATGACGCCTAGGTTAGAGGAATAAACGTGCAGTAGTTTTAGACATAATAACCAACAGTGTTACACATAAAACAATCTTCTCTGGATTACGATGAGTCGCCCAGAAGGAATTTATGGAACTCTCTTTCAAATTTAGCTTTTCTAACTGTGAAGCAGTTTCACGAGCCCACGAGCCAAACATTAAAAATGTACCCCACAAAGTCAATGTCGTGCTTGAAAAAACGCTGCTTTAACACGTTTGTTCTGCTTCATGTTTATACTGCCTTCTCAACTAAGGAAACAATGACTTAGCTTAGATACAATGCAGAAATGATGTTAAGGTCTACGTGTTACCCAGTGTTCAGTCGCAGCTGTGAGCAAGGTCCTCTATGTCGTTTTATTCTTTTGAATGCCTCCAAGTAACAATTTTCCGCTTCTTGCCTACCGCCAAGTTTAACGATGTAGGGGGCCTTGGAAACTTTCGCACGCAAAGGTTCACAAGCGTATTCAGCACAGTCCAAATTGTGACGAGGTGGCAATCTCACGCTCATGTACACTACAGCCTTAGAGGACTTCACCCAAACCATTCCTTTTATCCTTTTATGCTACTTTAGACAGAACTGACTAAGTAATTACGAATAGAAGACATCCGTAATTTTCTTGTAATTAATGGGCTACAGAAAATACAGGGTGAACGTAAAGTCCGGGAACACTTTCAAATATTTATTGCACAAGAACTAAACATTGTACAGATGTCATAGAAACTTTCGATATGCGAGCCATGAGTGACCCGGCAGATGTCAATACGGTAATCGAATTCTTGCCGTACCCGTCCCAGCATGGCATCGTCGAATGTGGCAGTCGCTTCCCGTATTCTCTCCCGGAGCTCTGCTACATCACGTGGTAGAGGCGCTACATACACCAGATCTTAAATGTGTCCCCACAGAAAAAAGTCACACGGAGTGAGATCTGATGATCGGAGAGGCCATTTCATTTGTTTTTGTCGAACTCCAACACACAGAAAGCTCGCTCCGCACCTGAATTCGCCATGTTTGCGACTAGCGCTGACTATTCGCGTATTACCAAGCTACGCTGTGGCGGTACACATGGGAAAAAAGACCTTTCAGGGTTTCTCTTCAAAATGACGTATGTATGATATCTGTACAACGTTTGGTTCTTGTGCAATAAGTAATTCAAAGTGTTCCCGGGCTTTATGTACGTCTGTATATCATTATTTGAATGAAGTATTGTAGCTAAGAAGGGGCTCGTACGAATTTCCCGTCACCGATTTGACTCATATTGATAGTGTGTGCAGAACAGGACCTACGACTTCATCACGAGGAAACAGAAAGACTCAACTCTTAACCGTTTTTGAGAAAATCTAGTTTGAAAATTTTAGGCGTGCTTATGTACTTTGTATGATCGCACGATCAAGTAAGCGATTTTTCATAAGCGTGAGAATTCTGGCTCAAATGGCTCTGAGCACTATGAGATTTAACATCTGAGGTCATCAGTCCCCTAGACTTAGAACTACTTAAACCTAAGTAACCTAAGGACATCACACACATCCATGTCGGTGGCAGGATTCGAACCTGCGACCGTAGCGGTCGCTCGGTTCCAGACTGAAGCGCCTAGAACCGCTCGGGGCTATGAGAATTCTGAATCGTATCTCACTGCCAGTGCATATTTTTTTCATTTCCACGTAATTCTAAAAAACGTTTTATTGTGACTGTGCAGTTGATCAATATTTAATGATTTGTTTGTAATTTTGAAAATCCTTCTCTTGGAAGAAGGAGAAACAAATTTTTCGTAACAAAATTGGGTACAAAAGTAAGATACACGACAACTTTCAATTACATCAGTGTACCCATATTATTTATATTATTCTATCTACATTTATGAAAAGTATAATGTGTAACCTATAGAGCACTGCACGAATCAGGTTGATGCTGTTCTTAGAAATATGGCAACCAATAATTATTGCGACATACAACGCATGTAATAAAGGCCGAATTTTTTGCATGTGTTTTTTTGCAATACGTGTATTGCAAAATAAACTTGGTTTACATTCCAAAACGGTTCTCTATCGTCAAATAATTCTGTCGGGTACTGTGCATATTTATTGTTAGTATTACAGGGAAAGAAAAAAAAAGTACTGGAAGCTAGATTCGTTCCACAGATACCGCGATTATGAAACTAACCGCTTACTGGTTACGCAGCAACTCCTTGAATTCCAGCGACCGTACGACGTATATAAGCTAGCCTGAAGTTTTGTGACTATTTTCTTGAAAAAGGTTGCAAATTGCGTGACCCTGTTTAGATATTAAGTCCTAGTCGTGTCCTACAGATCCTATCAGTATGAATCAAACCGCTGAGAGGAAATTCGTACGACCCCCTGGTAAATATTAAGAATGAAGAAAGGGTATCTTGCAAAACGGGAAAATATTTTATGTAAGAGAATTACGCACACATCGAAAGTATATTACAACAGCCTCCTTATGCACTGTGATACAAAAACAGTTCACTGCTGCAAGTTACAGTCTCTAAATAATAGTCTATGATATATGTTCTGCTTTTACCTTCTTATGAGCGGAGTCGAACAGGCACATAACGCTGGTCTAGCTATCTTACTACTCATCAAAGTATTAGTACTCCTCAGCTCACATACTCCGAATATCATAAAGTTCGCCTCTTATCTTTGCTTCTGAGATCCTTCGTTTCTCGTCAGTTACGTTGTACACGAACGCCTTGATTCCGTCTTACGCTTTCTCAAAGAGGGTACTTGACGTTATCTCCCAAGTAAGTGGCATGAATGACATACCAGGGATCCTGTGCACTATGAGAACATATAAAAGTTAAAACCGTGTAGCGTGGAGCACTCTGAATGACGGCGGTTCTAAACCCTGTTCGGCCATTAACATTTACGTTTTAAGCGGTTTCCCTAGACACTAATGGCTTTGAAAATGCTGCCTATCCGACATTGTGCTTCATCTTTAATGGCCCCGATCTTCCTTACGAACTAGCCACACTTCGCAACAATTTTAAGGAGAAAAGACATGAAAATTACTCATTTAAAACAACAATTTCCGTTAGATAACAGTACAGAAAATATAATTAAACCATTTCTCTCAAAATGAAGTACGTCCCAAGGCAGTCATTCCACTTGAACAGGAAAGTCATGCGATAATGGAGTGAGGCTAGTACGCAAAAGTGTTAAGAACTAGGTCAACTCTGCGGCTGGGTAGAGCTTGCCGTAGTCTTCTAAGCTTTGCTTTCGTTCCCTCGAAATTGTGTATACTGCTCTGTGCGCGAAGCTGGTACTGACCTTCATTGAAATTATTCGTCTACGTAATGGCATCCAACATTTTTTACCATGTACACAAATTCTGGAATTATGACAGTACAGTTCCTAACATATTTTCATTACAACTGCTATATTCAGAGTTTCTCTCTTACCAACAAGTCCTCACGCGATCACACCACGGTGAACACTGGGGCGAAGATATTGAATGCGGCCGGAAAATCAGGACAGTATTACATACAAACTACTTGAGAATTATAACTTTCGAGAGCGTTTATACAAAAGAGTTGACAGCATTGAAGACTCATGTTACAGATCGAACTAGAAATTACTTACTGTGAATAAGGTACGTCTACCTTGGAAACATGAAATTCATTCGAAATGTAATCATACAGAGTCAGATAGACAATTACCGTCGAGATCTGTACAGTCACACAGGTAGAAAAAAAAATTCAAAGGATGTTTTCGTAGATTACGTCTCACACCTTGATTAGATCAGAATCTACGGATAAGTGGTTCAGACTAGAACATCTTTAGACTAGCTATCTAGCTGTCACACACTGTTAACTGTTACCCCTGGGCAGCTATGTTGTTGCAATAGGCACACTGGGACATAGCAAGTGAGACGCTGTCTGTAGAACAACACACAGCTTGATTTTCTTAGTGATAGACCAGTGTAACACCCCCAGCCCCCTAACAACACACACACACACACACACACACACACACACACACACACACACACACACACAGTCACCTAAAAGCCTTAAAACAACCCCTCTCGGTTTCTCAGTATTTATAGGACAGCGAAATCTTATGTCTTTGCTTGTAGAGGAAACAAATCCAGTTCTTAATTTTCAACTTTTTCTCATCCCGCCAATACATAATTGGCATTCGGCTGGAAATCATCACATTTAACCCTGTCGATTCTCTATCCGCATCAAACCGAAAAAATCCGTCACCTTTCGATTGCTCTCGCTTGCCATCGAGAATAAAAACTCTGACAGCCGAGACTTATGGTGTCCTCCTCTTACTAGCCAAGCATCAGAATCCTGAATTATTTTCCAGGCATGGTCCGAACTCAGACGTGTGGAGTAGGACACAGATGAATAGCGCTATTCATCTGTGTCCTCGGTGGCTCAGATGCATAGAGCATCTGCCATGTAAGCAGGAGATTCCGGGTTCGAGGCCCTGTCGGGGCACATTTTCAGCTGTCCCCATCGAGGTATATCAACAACACCTGTCCGCAGATCCGGGTTTCAATTAATTATCATTTATTCTAGAGAAGCCGCACGGTCATCGATGGTATCTGTTCAAAATGGTTCAAATGGCTCTGAGCACTATGGGACTTAACATCTGAGGTCATGAGTCCCCTAGAACTTAGAACTACTTAAACCTAACTAACGTAAGGACATCACACACATCCATGCCCGAGGCAGGATTCGAACCTGCGACCGTAACGGTCGCGCGGTTCCAGACTGAAGCGCCTTTAACCGCGTGGCCACACTGGCCGGCGATGGTATCTGTTCTTTCGAGATCAGATACCATCTTCATACAGAATGTAATAATTGTACTTTTGCTTTCCTAGTCTAGCTGAAGCGGCTGAGTAAACCAGTCCGGCCACCCTGTGACTCCACAGAACCGTGTTTAGTGCTCGCGGGTCGCCTGGCTGCTACCTGCGCCTGCGACGCCTGCCCGGATCGCTCCTCTGGGACCAGCCGGTGGCCACTTCGCTCCCCCAGGAGCGATCGGTTACGCGCTACTTTCTCCCAGAAGGGGGAAATCAACGGCACGGCCACACTCGCTGCAGCCCCCAGCTCGGATACGTCCTGAATGCCGATGAGCTGTGTCTAGAAACCTTTCGCCAAATGCCGCATCCCATACGGCTATCCGCAAAATACTGAAGTTATGACGTGTCGAGGCACATCCAGGACGTTTACTTTATCGGGAAACCGTCACGATACGACACCTTCACTTTCCTTGCTCCAGTAGTATTCATGACAATCTAACACGGGCGCTAAATCTCTACAAAAGAATGGGAAAGATCCTCTTCTCAGTTTTCTTCAAATTTTCGAGAATATGGAAGGGGTAGTAGCTTGTAAGTAGCTATGTGAAGTCATCGAAATTTAATCCTCAGTGCTTCAAAATTTTGAGGAAAATCTCTCCCTCCTTCGCAAATGGGCCTTCTTGAATGTAACGCCATGCCAATTTAAGTTCATTTTTAGGTTACTAATGGACATTAAGTCGTGGGTTGTATGTGACTGTGACTTTGATGTTACGGATATATTTTATTATTAATATTCTGTTTTCAGCCCCAATATTTTCATTTCCTAAGTATTACCCTTAGTTGTTTTACCTCAGAAACGAGTTGGACAGTAATTAGAAAATAAAAATAACGTATCTGACGACAGAATATTACTCGTATTAGTACAAAGGGCGTTCAAAACGTTTTGCACAGTCGTTTCTAACTTTATTTTTTGCAGGAGGAGAATGAAATTTTTTGTGAACATACTTGGAACATTTAGCTATAAGTTGGTGTACAAAAGTATTTTCTTTTGTTTACAGGTGAGCCATAATGGACCGTGTTTAGCTGTCAGGTTACGACAACGATCGGTGATGGAGTTCCTCTTCAAGGCAGACGATGACTCTGGCACATTGATTCACAGCAAGTAGCTCCCTGTTTATGGGGAGGGCACAGTGGATCGCAGCAGTAGTCAGCGGTAGTTACAGATGTTTAAAGAAGGTGATTTCTCTCTATTGGACAATCCACGATGCGGTAGACCATCGACGGCAGTGAGTGATGTGAATAAGGAGAGCAATGACTTTTTGGAACCTGGGTCCACAATTAACCGGGACCGTTACTATTTGTCATTGGACACGCTGCGACGTCCATCAAGACCCACAGACCACAGCTGCAGGGTCAGCTCATCAGACTACACCATGACAATGCCAAACCCCATAGAGCCCTTATGACGCAGGAGAAAATCAGGAAAATGGGTTGGAAAATTATTTCTCATCCTCCCTACAGTCCTGACTTGGCTCCGTCTGATTTTTACGTCTTTGGTCATCTGAAGGGCCACGTGCGCGGTAAAACATTTGATAATGAGAAATACTTTATTTCCTGTGTCAAGCGATGGTGTAAAATTTAATCCCCAGAATTTTATGAAAGTGCATTTACGTCATGGAAAGAACGTTGGGCCAGATGCTTCATAGCTGATGGAGGCTCCACTGACTAGGCTCAATGTATAGCTAAATGTTCCAAGCATGTTCACAAAAAATTTCATTCTCCTGCTCCAAAAAATTTTAGAGACGAGTAGGCAAAACTTTTTGAACGCCGTTTGCACAACATGTTCCTAACCTGGATGTTATTTTTATTTCTTTTGAAATTAGAATATTCGCAAGCAATAAGGTATTCCCGAAGCTTAAAATAATACTTCATTTTTATTTAAATCAGTGGAGTCGTGATTGTGTACCTTTTATAAAACTGAACTGGAAAAGCGTAATTGAAATACTTCGGTAATTCGCAATAAAAGTGACAATTTTGGTGCAGCCTGACATATGAACCATCTGAAGACAAATCACGTTATAGATAGACGCTGGCAGATGTCCGTAACCAACGCATCACAGACCAATACTACCAATTTGAATGCATCAGGGCTCTCCGTGATCGTACAATATCAATTGAAAACCTATGTTAGTTGTGAAACTGGATCTCTGTTCTGCGGTATACTGAGTTGAGCTAAGTCCATAGTGATCGAAGTAGCATTGAACACTTATTACTAGATAAAGGTCGCATGAACACTCCAAATTCGAAGTTTCACACACCTGGTGAACTTTACTGTTGAAGAAAAAGTTCTCTACAAATGGCGTCGCTATTGAGGATGATCCCATTAAGATTCGTAACCTTCTCCAGATCGTACGCAAAGATTTGAGCCAAGTACCGCGTATGAAGACGCTGAAACTGTGATCGGTACAGTGCTTGTTGACTCAGTCCGAAAGCGCCTGAAGACTGAAGTTTTAGCATAATTCCAATATCTTTTCGGAGATTATGTCACTGCAGACGGAGCTTTGATCCGGCATCCAAAACGAAGGTAAAACAATTTGTTGGCGGAAGTGAATAGATTGCTTTTTCAGCCAGCCACCTTTCCACAGACAATTTGGAAAAGCGTTAATATTTAACTATCTCACTCCACGCCACTGTTTGACTGCTGCATGGGAATTTAAAGTTTGGCAGACAAAAAAAGATTCTTGTACTAATATTATGCACTTGCTGTCACGTATCGGCGTTATTTGCAAAGAAATACAAAAACAGAAATAAGTCGAGTAAAAGATTGTTTGGGATGCAAACTAGTGTAATGCAGAGTTGGTAAATAATTTTTGCTGAGACAGTTCAAAAACACAGGTCGATAAAACTGGCAAACTTTTGAACACCGTTCCCGAGACTTCCACATCTTTTTGCCCAATAATTATAGTAGTGCTAGACATCAACTAGAGGCATCTTACTGGACAATATACGCATTCTACTTATAGGAAAACATAACTACCTATATTAGATACGCTGTAACTATATACCAGTCAGTCAACGGCAATATTTCCAATTCCGTTACATTATTAACGACGCAGTATCATACCACGCCGTTTCATTGGAGACCAACCTAAATTGAATGCTGCAATTAAGAACCCGAAAAGAAGCGTTATGATATGGAACGGATGTTCGAAGAAACAGGCAACGGCTAGGAAACTTTGACAACTTTATGGTGCAATCCAGGCCTACTAATACTGCAACGGGACTAGAAACCAGGACCTTGACTTTTGTGGGCGTGTTCTTACCAGCTGAGCTATCCTGACACGACTCACGATCGTCCACCCTGTGACTGTGGCTTACCCAGTTCTCCGCAATATACTTCTTATTAGCAGTCCGGTAAAATACGCACAATAGTACATTCTGTGCATGTGTTAATAAGAAAATGAAATCTAAATTTATGCAAAACGGTGAGTTTCAAACATAGCCCTACTCACATACACGTAATAAAAGTATTATTTTTTTTAAGGTGGAAGTTATTTGCTCGAATAACGGTACACGAGTAATGAATCGTCACATCATGATTAATACGAAATCGAGTATTAAAAATGCTGAATCGAGAAGCTCTAGTAATCAGAGAAACTGGATATGGATGAAATCTAGACGTGATAAATATTACACGGTTGTTAAGAGTTCGAAAATTCAGAAAGAGAGAGAGACTCATTGAAAAGCGGACAGAGGTTACTCTCATTTAGATTACAATTGGTTGCCGTCTGAATTTTCGTCTCTCACGGAACCACCAGCTATTCCAACCGCACAGTAAAGAGAATAAAGAAAGAGAGAGAAGAAATTGCTACATGTATCTCCCAAAGGAATACTATTTCAGAAAAGATGCAGAAAAAGGAGAAAAAAATATACCGGCTGTCTCTCCTGAAAGTCCTCAGGCGCTTTGTGTCTGATGCTTCCGTAGATACTTGAAATTTCGTTTCTGCAATGTGTACTTGGAGTAAGCGCAAATAAATGCTGCTCATCACGTCTTTGATGCGACACTCACAGTCGACGGAATGTGTCGGTTTGTTTCCCGTTTAAAACACAATAATTTTCGAAGTGGAATTTTATGTACCCATTCGACAGAGCTGTCCCAAATGTCTCTAGTGCGATATTCCGTTTTAGATATGTACACTACTGGCCATTAAAATTGCTACACCAAGAAGATGTCATGCTACAGACGCCAAATTTAGCCGACAGGAAAACGATGCTGTGATATACAAATGAGTAGCTTTTCAGAGCATTCACACAAGGTTGGCGCCGGTGGCGACACCTACAACTTGCTGACATGAGGAAAGTTTCCAACCGATTTCTCATATACAAACAGCATTTGACCTGGCATTGCCTCTGGTGAAACGTTGTTGCGATGCCTCGTGTAAGGAAGAGAAAAGCGTACCATCACGTTTCCGACTTTGATAAAGGTCGGATTGCAGCCATTCGCGATTGCGGTTTATCATATCGCGACATTGCTGCTCGCGTTTGTCGAGATCCAATGACTGTTAGCAGAATACGGAATCGGTGGGTTCAGGAGGGTAATATGGAACGCCGTGCTGGATCCCAACGGCCTCGTATCACTAGCAGTCGAGATGACAGGCATCTCAACCGCATGGCTGTAACGGATCGTGCAGCCACGTCTCGATCCCTGAGTCAACAGATGGGGACGTTTGCAACAACAACCATCTGCACGAACAGTTCGACGACGTTTGCAGCAGCATGGACTATCAGCTCGGAGACCATGGCCGCGGTTACCCTTGACGCTGCATCACAGAAAGGAGCGCCTGCGATGGTGTACTCTGCGACGAACCTGGGTGCACGAATGACAAAACGTAATTTTTTGGATGAATCCAGGTTCTGTTTACAGCATCATGATGCTCCCTTCCGTGTTTGGCGACATCGCGGTGAACGCACGTTGGAAGCGTGTATTCGACATCGCCATACTGGCGTATCACCCGGCGTGATGGTATGGGGTGCCATTGGTTACACGTCTCTGCCACCTCTTGTTCGCATTGACGGCACTTTGAACAGTGGACGTTACATTTCAGATATGTTACGATCCGCGGCTCTACCCTTCATTCGATCACTGCGAAACCTTGTATTTCAGGAGGATAATGCACGACCGCATGTCGAAGGTCTTGTACGAGCCTTTCTGGATACAGAAAATGTTCAACTGCTGCCCTGGCCAGCACATTCTCCAGATCTCTTACCAATTGAAAACGTCTGGTCAATGGTGGCCGAACAACTGGCTTGTCACAATACGCCAGTCACTACTGTTGATGAACTGTGGTATCGTGTTGAAACTGCATGGGCAGCTGTACCTGTACACGCCATCCAAGCTCTGTTTGACTCAATGCCCAGGCGTATCAAGGCCGTTATTACGGCCAGAGGCGGTTGTTCTGGGTACTGATTTCTCAGGATCTATGCACCCAAATTGCGTTTAAATGTAATCCCATTTCAGTTCTAGTATAATATATTTGTCCAATGAACACCCATTTATCATCTGCATGTCTTCTTGGTGCAGGCGGTAGTGTATTAAAGGGAACAGTGACACGAAGAATAACCGCTACTCCAGGAGCGACTCAGCAGCACACTTCCGCTTGGCGGCAGCAGTCAGCAACTGCCAGGGGGTCCGGCCGCTGCTGGAGTAACAGTTATTCTTCACGTCACTGATCCCGTTAATACATATCTGTAAAACGAATATCACACTGGACACATTTGGGACAGCTCTGTCGAATGGGTACATAAAATTCCACTCTGAAAATTATTTTGTTTTGAACGGGAAACAAGCCGACATATTCCGTCGACTGTGTGTGCCGCATCAAAGACGTGATGAGCAGTATTTATTTGCGCTTACTCCAAGGACACGTTGCAGAAACATTGCAAACATCTGCCAAAAGACTAGAGAACATGTGTGTGACAAGTCTTAGGAGAGAGACCGTGTATATTTGGGTAGAATTGACGAACATGTTGACTGGCGACTGACACCCAATTTTCAAGTTTGACATGTGCTTCATTTAACACTACCCGTACCGTTGTAAACTGTAGCTGCTACGCCACTTTTTACCCCTTTTTGTTTAGTGATGTTTTCCTTCTAGCAGCACATGGTCGAACGTGTTAGTTTTAGTTGATCCTTTATTAATATAACTATTTCTTTTTAGGAACTTTAGTGAGAAACTACTGACTTTCAACGTACACAGGCTTGCGAAGTATCTATGTAGATGTCACTATTTGTCAAATTAGTGGTCGTCCTTACATGCTACTTTATCCTGTGCAAGCTGCTTCATCTCCGAGTGCCTACTGCAACCTACATTCTTCTGAATCTGCTTAGTGTATTCATCTTTTGGTCTCCCTCTACGATTTTTACCCTCCACGCTGCCCTCCAATACTAAATTGGTGATCTCTTGATGCCTCAGAACACGTCCTACCAACCGATCCCTTCTTCTAGTCAAGTTGTGCCACAAACTCCTCCCCGATTCTATTCAATACCTCCTCATTAGTTATGTGATCTACCCATCTAATCTTCATCAATCTTATGTAGCACCACATTTCGAAAGCTTCTATTCTCTTCTTGTCCTAACTATTTATCGTCCATGTTTCACTTCCATACATGGCTACACTCCATACAAATACTTTCAGAAACGACTTCCTGACATTTAAATCTATACTAGATGTTAACAAATTGTTCTTCAGAAACGCCTTCTTTGCCACTGCCAGTCTACATTTTATATCCTCTCTACTTCGACCATCATCAGTTATTTTGCTCCCCAAATAGCAAAACTCCTTTAATACTTTAAATCCCTCATTTCCTAATCTAATTCCCGCAGCATCAACCAATTTAATTCGACTACATTCCATTATCCTCGTTTTGCTTTTGTTGATGTTAATCTTATACCCTCCTTTCAAGACACTGTCCATTTCGTTCAACTGCTCTTCCAAGTCCTTTGCTGTCTCTGACAGAATTACAATGTCATCGGCAAACCTCAAAGTTTTAATTTCTTCTCCATGGATTCTAATTCCTACTCCGAATTTTTCTTTTGTTTCCTTTACTGCTTGCTCAACATACAGATTCAATAACATCGGGGAGAGGCTACCACCCTGTCTCACTCCCTTCCCAACCACTGCCTCCCTTTCATGCCCCTCGACTCTTATAACTGCCATCTGGTTTCTGTACAAATTGTAAATAGCCTTTCGCTCCCTGTATTTTATCCCTGCCACCTTCAGAATTTGAAAGAGAGTATTCCAGTCAACATTGTCAAAAGCTTTCTCTAAGTCCACAAAAGCTAGAAACGTAGGTTTGCCTTTCCTTAATCTATATTCTAAGACGAGTCGTAGGGTCAGTATTGCCTCACGTGTTGAAATATTTCTACGGAATGCAAACTGATCTTCCCAGAGGTCGGCTTCTACCAGTTTTTCCATTCGTCTGTAAAGAATTTGCGTTAGTATTTTGCAGCCGTGACTTATTAAACTGATAGTTCGGTAATTTTCACATCTGTCAACACCTGCTTTCTTTGGGATTGGAATTATTATGTTCTTCTTGAAGTCTGAGGGAATTTCGCCTGTCTCATACATCTAGCTCACCAGTTTCGTCAGGACTGGCTCTCCCAAGGCTGTCAGTAGTTCTAATGGAATGTTGTCTACTCCCGGGGCCTTGTTTCGTCTCAGGTCTTTCAGTGCTCTGACGAACTCTTCACGCAGTATCATATCTCCCATTTCATCTTCATCTACATCCTCTTCCATATCCATAATATTGTCCTGAAGTACATCGCCCTTGTATAGACCCTCTATATACTCCTTCCACCTTTCTGCTTTCCCTGCTTTGCTTAGAGCTGGTTTTCCATCTGAGCTCTTGATATTCATACAAGTGGTTCTCTTTTCTCCAAAGGTCTCTTTAATTTTCCTTACATACAACGTTGGTATGATCTTTTGCGGACTCGTCAGCTGCAACTTCCAAGTTATGCGAGACAGACGTGTGCGTGTAGGGTTTTGCTGTCAACATGCACTTCCCCTACAGCGCAATGGTCATTCACAAGGCAGCCCCCACCACTATCGTCTTTCCTTCCCCTGCCACACCATCTGCACAGGTACGGGCTGAGTTGAGTGCGCACTCTAGAGGCGTGCGAGAGAGACGGGCTGAGGGGGGGGGGGGGGGGGAGTGTTTATCAACATGTTCAGTCAACCGCTGGGGAGCCACGTGATGTGATGAAGTTAAGCTCATCACAGAAATTGCGGTGCGACCATCTGGGCCGAACGAAACCGCGGAGGCGGGCTGCGCCGGCAGCGCCCGGGGCAAAGCGCATTCCAGTGTGCAAATAGCGGCAGCGGGGGGCCGCCGGCGCCAGGGGCCTGGGATCGATGCGGGGCTGGGGTGGGGCCGAGCCGCGCTGTTTGCCGACCCGGGGTGGGGGTGGGGGGCTGCTGCCTGGCCGAGGGAACGCTTTGTGTCCACCTTCCTTTCATACTCGCTGCTCACCGGCTAAGCCTTCCGGTAACATCGCTATCTCGCCATTCTACTGCACCGCGCCGACTAAGCCCTTGTTTCTCAATAACCGTCTCTGAGCACTGCGGTAAACCAATGACAGTAGCGGTAAAACCGTAGCTGGGCAACGTTAATCAAAAAGTCAACTTCGTTAATCGTTAATCCGTTGCTAAAAATGTTTATTTCGTTAAACTTTAAAGCTTTACTTTACATGAGAGTTACTCGTAATAGTAAATTTTACGTTGTGGGTGTAGTGAAATGAGGACGTGAATCAAACGTATTACCGCTGGCTTAAATAAAAATGTTTTAACAAGTTTGTTTACGTGCCCATCATCCGCAGTAAGGCTCTGAGTACTGTGGGACTTAACTTCTGAGGTCATCAGTCCCTTGAACTTATAACTAATTAAACTTAACTAACCTAAGGACATCACACACATCCATGCCCGAGGCAGGATTCGAACCTGCGACCGTAGCGATCGCGCGGTTGCAAACTGTAGCGCCTAGAACCGCTCGGCCACTCCGGCCGGCCTCCGCAGTAGGCACAGAAATATTAGTTTTGTAAATAAAAACAGCCTTTCCTTGCTGCAATATATTTTATTTGTTCCAGATGCGTTTCGGCTTTTACTTGAAGGTATCTTCGGCGGAACAGTTCTTCGCGTTTTTGGTTGGCAAGAGGATGAAACAAAGTGAACACACGGTGGTAGTGACTTCAAATCACTGTTTTCGGTAAAATATCTACAGCTATTTGACAGAAGACTAACAGGGCTCCACAGTAATGACAAACAATATGAAAATAGTGAAGGAAACAGTTGGTAACATGAAAATATGCTTATATTTCGTAAGTGGAATTACAGTGCGACCACCAGCATGTGACCAGACGAGAGAAAACTCATATGCCAACCATAAACGCGAAGACCTATTCCACTGAAGATGCCTTAAAGTAAAGAGCAAAAGGCCTCTGGAACAAATAAAATGCACTGCAGCAGGAGAAGTCGGTTTTTATTTACAAAACGAATAAAAATGTTTTGTTTGGAGCAACTTAGGTAGCACATCGAAGATAAATAAAAATGATTTAATCATTTAGTTATCAATGTTAAATCACGGAAGAATCAAAATACAGGAGATCAGTATCTGACGTAAGGTGCAATTTGCGTTAATGAACATCAACATGTTACAGTTTCCACCCGACAGCGAGGCTCGTTTAGGAGACAAATTTACCTACGTACAGAAAGAAGTCTGTTTGATAAGAGCACTCGAGGATATTTGTATTTTACAATTACATTAAGTAAAACATTTTCCCAGAGACAGATCGCATCGTTTAATGACGTTTTCGATTTCATGTCCAGCCACATTTTGACTAGACTCTGAGTTTTAATTTTTTCAGATGTGTTACTACTCTACTTTCTCTAGATTGTCGTTAGAGCTACAATCAGACTCCACGATTTATTTTTTTACAGTCAAATCACCGAAAGAAAGGCGCACTTAATGCGAGCCGCGAGGAGTACCCGCGCGATTCGCCTTCCCACGGTTCACGCGGCTCTCCCCGGTGAATATTCGAGTCCTCCTTCCGGCATGGTCGTGTGTGTGTGTGTGTGTGTGTGTGTGTGTGTGTGTGTGTGTGTGTGTGTGTGTGTGTGTGTTCCCCAATTCTATTCAATACCTCCTCATTAGTTATGTGATGTACTCATCTATTCTTCAGCATTCTTCTGTAGCACCACATTTCGAAAGCATATATTCTCTTCTTGTCCAAACTATTTATCGTCCACGTTCACTTCCATACATTGCTACGCTCCATACAAATACTTTCAGAAACGACTTCCTGACACTTAAATCTATACTCGATGTTAACAAATTTCTCTTCTTCAGAAACGCTTTCCTTGCCATTGCCAGTCCACATTTTATATTCTCTCTACTTCGACCACCACCAGTTATTTTGCTCCCCAAATAGCGAAAGTCCTTTACTACTTTAAGTGTCTCATTTCCTAATCTAATTCCCGAAGCATCGCCCGATTTAATTCGACTACATTCCATTATCCTCGTTTTGCTTTTGCTGATGTTCATCTTATATCCTCCTTTGAAGACACTGTCCATTCCGTTCAGTAAGATGTAGCCGAGATTTTACTTTTTTGAAAATGATCTACAGAGCCTACGCGCCACCCGCCAATAAAAAAAGGATTTCTTTCCGAGTTCATTTCCGGTCGGGTATAACACCTGGATAAAATTTCGAATCCAATTTTAGCGCAGTACTGTAATATATAGAGCACATATGCATAAATGCTATTTCGTTTATGAACAGTCTTATACGATTCCCAACTCTCTTACATTTGTTATTCGTGACGTTGTGTCCCACATTTCGTACTGAAGGTATCTTCTGATCGTTAGACGAAGAGCCATCCTATACGTAGCGCAACCCGAGGTGGATACCCGCAATGCCACATTTCTTCTTCGCTGCGTTATCTCCATCATACTCTGCAAGCCACCTAATGGTGTGTGGCGGAGGGTACTTTCGGTGCTATTATCTACTCCCTCCAACCCTGTTCTACTCGCGAATAGTGCGTGGGAAAATTATTGTCGGTAAACCTCTGTATTTGCTCTAATTTCTCGAATTTTGTCCTAGTGGTCAATACGCGAGATGTATGTGGGGGGGAAGTGATGTATGTGGGGGGAAGTAATGTACTGTCTGACTCCTCGTGAAAAGTGCTGTCCCGAAATTTCAATAGTAAATCTCTCCGTGATGCACAACGTCTCTATTGTAGCGTCTGCCAGTGGAGTTTGTTTAGCATCTCCGTAACGCTCTCTCGCCAGCTAAACGATCCCGTGATGAAACGCGCCGCTCTTCGTTGGATCTTCTCTGTCTCCTCTATTAGTCCTACCTGATAGGGATCCCAGGTAGATGAACAATACTCAAGAATCGGGCGAACAAGCGCCTTATAAGCCACTTCTTTCGTGTATGAGTTACATTTCCTTAAGATTCTTCCGATGAACCTGAGTTTTGTGTCTGCTTTTCCCACTAGCAGTTTTACATAGTCATTCCACTTAAGTCGCTCTGAATAGTTACGCCTAGGCATTTTACGGCACAGTGGATTTCTTTTCCTATGTATCCGCAACACGTTACATTTAACTGCCAGAGTCTGCACCATTCGTCAATTCTTTGTAGGTCGTTCTGCAAATTCTTACTATCTTCTGGCGTTGCTACTTTGGTAGAAACAACTGCATCATCTGCGAGTAGCCTTGAAGAGCATCCGACGCTTTCTACTAGGTCAAATGGCTCCGAGCACTATGGGACTTAACTTCTGAGGTCATCCGTCCCCTAGAACTTAGAACTACTTCAACCTAACAAACCTAAGGACATCACACACATCCATGCCCGAGGCAGGATTCGAACCTGCAACCGTAGCGGTCGCGCGGTTCAAGACTGTAGCGCCTAGAACCGCTCGGCCAACCCAGCCGGCTCTATAGTGAACAGCAACGGTCCTATCACACTTCCCTGTGCTACTACGGATTATATAAACAGCAACGGTCCTATCACACTTCCCTGTGCTACTACTATGGATATTACCTTTACATCTGTCGATTTAGTTCCGTTAGTTATCCGGTTAAGTGCCTCCGATCCCTGGTGAGTTTACACCTGCCACCTGTGCGGCGTGACATTTGTGCAGACATGAAATGTGCTGACATTTCTGCAGAGCCCAATAACACTTCCGGCACTTATTTGCTTTCACATTCGCTCACTACTTCCAACTGTCACTTTCCAACCCAACCTCTATAGGCATAACTAATTCCTAGTAACGCATGTCTTCGACTACCGCACGCAAACGCTTAGTGTGCCTGTATGCTAACCTCCACAAGCCGCTTATATCACCAAGAAATCCAAGTTCTGCAGAAGAGTAGCTCCGCAAAAGTTTTTCAAACCCCTCCCCCTCTTTCTCCTGGTCGTGTGCACGACGTAATAAAGGCGACTGCTCGTGGTAATCATGAAATCTGGATGCGAATACCTGTCTAGCCCACATTTTGTCAAATGGTCTTTATGCGAAGAATACATACTTTTTTTTAACTTACCTGTAAGTATCACTTCGAAATGGGCATACGAGCTGAAATCAGCTGATTGTGGGAGACACACAGACTTAAGTCCTCCTCTTACAAATACATTAAAGAAAAGGGCGTAAACTGATGATTTTACTTCAGTGAATTTAATGTAGTTGATGTTCCTAACTAGAATCTGAAATATATGCGGCTACACCAGGAGGGGAAAAATCGCGTGGGCATTAGACAGGAAATGTGCCAAACCGTAGACAGGCTCCGCTTACGCCAGAGGATGTACGCTCTGCTGGACGACATGAATGAAGTTTTTTACCAAAACGTACGCATTTCACTCCCGATTCAATGCGTATGCGGGAACAACGCACAAAATAAATGGTGGCGCAGTAGTGCAGAGGACAACCACAGTGGCGACGGCTCCGCTGTTGAACGACAATCGCATGGTGTAGCGGCGGTGCAGATCGACAGCCTGGAGCCTATACACAAAATGTTTGTTCGTTTAGCTTGTAAGCTACAGCGAATAATCGGATTAACAGGTTATGTCAGAAAGACCAATAATTTGTCAAATATGGACTTTCGAACACTACTGTTGCTCGCTACAGTACCTTTCAAGGGCCGCACAAACAAAAGACCACCCAAAGCAAAACAAGATCGATCACGCACTGTACGATCAAAATAATATCTAAAAATAAAATTCTCCGCTCCTTTTCCTCCTGGGTCTTCGCAAAGTAGTGAAACCTTGTAAAGTACTGGTAGCTATGGTTTATTACCTTTATTGATAAGAACTTTTTTTTTTCAGGGCAACCGCAGCTGCTGAAGTGCATCTTGTGGAATGAAAACCGCAAATCGCTGTAAGATATTTCATTTGGATACACAACCGGTTACGTAGCTTAAAGCCACATCTTCAGGTTTGTTCAGAACTAAACATGGTGTTGGTGAGGGCTCATACGGTGCGACGAGAGCTTGTTCATGAATTCCGCCTATTTACAATTTGAAAGTACGTTCACTTGGCGTATTACTATTATTTGGACACTGAATGCTGGGTCTTCTACCAACCTCCACATTTGTGTATCGTCGTCGTCGTCGTCGTCGTCGTCGTCGCCGCCGCCATCATCATCAACATCATAGTAGTAGTAGTTGTTGATGCCTTCAGTTCAAACACTGGTGCAAGAGCTACTCTATACTGTGAGGTCTCTTCATCTCTGAATAGCTACTGCACCCTACACCATTTGAACCTCCTTACTGTAACCATCTCTAGGTCTTCCTCTACAATTTTCGCCTCCCACGCTGCCCTCCAATGCTAAATTGGTGATTCTTTGATATCTCAGAATGTGTCCTATCAATCGATCTCTTATTTTAGAGAAACTGTGCCACAAATTTCTTTTCTCCCCCTATCTATTCAAGTACCACTTCATTAGTTACGCGATATAGCGTTCTTCTGTAGCATCACATTTCAAAAGCCTCAATTCTCTTCTTGTCTTAGGGTCTTATCGTCCAAATTTCACTTCCACACAAGGTTACACTCCAGACAAATACCTGCAGAAAAGACCAAATTCTTGAATTTATATTCACTGTTAACACAGTTTACTTCTTAAGAAACGCTTTTCTTGCCAAGTCTACATTTTATATCCTCTCAACTTTGGCCAACTTATTTGGTTTTCTAATTCTCTCAGCATCGTCTGATTTAATTCGGTTACAGTTCATTACTCTTGTTCTGCTTTTGTTGATGTCCATCTTGTATCCTCCTCTAAAGACAGTGTCCATTCCATTCAACTACTCTTCCAAGTCCTTTGCAGCCTCTTACAGAACTGCAGTGTCATCTGCAAACCTCAAATCCTTTATGTATTCTCACTGACTTAATTCCTACTCCCAAGTAAGTTTTTTTCCTTTACTGATTGCGCAATGTATCTGCTGAATAACATCGGAGATAGGCTACAACCATCTCTCACTCCCTTCTCAACCACTGTTTCCCCTTTCGCGGCCCTAGACTCTTTATAAATACCGTCTGGTTTCTATTAAAGTTGCAAATAGCCACCCGGAATTTTACCCCCGCTGAATTTTACCCCTGAATTTCAAAGAGTGTGTTCCAGTCACTGTCAAAGCTTTCTCTAAGTAACAAATGCCATAAACGTAGGTTTACCTTTCCTTAACCTATCTTAAAAAAGAAGTCGTAGGATCACAGTATTGCCTGCCGTGTTCCAACATTTCTACGGAATCCAAACTGAACTTCTATGAGGTCGGCGTTTACCAGTTTTTACCATTCTTATGTGAAGAATTCGTGTCAGTATATTGCAGCCAGAACTTATTAAAAATGATAATTGGGCAACATTCACACCTGTCAGCATTTCTTTGGAAGTGAATTATTACATTGCTCTTGCAGTCTGAGGGTGTTTTGCCGGTCTCATACATCTTGCACGTCAAATGGAATAAGTTTGTCATGCTTGGATCTCCCAAGGCTATCAATAATTCTGACGGAATGTAGTCTACTCCCGGGGCCTTTTTCCGACCTATTCTTCCCGCAGTATCATACCCCCATCTCTTTTTTCATCTACGTCCTCTTCCATTTCTGTAATATTGCCTTCGAAGTTCATTCCCTTTATGTAGACCTTTTATATACTTCTTTTAGCTTTCCTTTTTTTCTTCGGACTGGTTTTCCATCTAAGCTCTTGATATTCGTCCAGCTGCTTCCGTTATTTGGAAAAGCCTCTTTAATTTTTCTGTGTGCGGTCTCACAGGACATAATTTATATACCCACCTGCAGATGTGGCTTTCAGCTACGAAACCAGTTGTAGACCCAAAAAAAGCCTCTTACACACAGCTGTTTGCGGTTTTCATTCCACAAGATTTCTTTTTAACTAAGCGATTGATATAGGTAGTGGTTCGTGCAGTCCTCATAACCTCAGTTTTTAATGAGATTTTTGCTTCCTCGTCTCCTTCTTACATGGCACTGCACGTAATCACTCGTGCCTGATTATGAATGGCTTTTCCTGTACTTACGGTGCGCGAAGACCGCGATGCTACTATGTGCAGTAAAGTGGTAGCAACGAGAACGCTCTAGGCGACAGCCACCTGGGGCGGCCGTTCCTCCGGGACATCGGGAAGCAAATGCCCTGCTCTCACACCGAGAATGCATTTCTGCACCAGTGCCACTTTATTCTGCGCGGCCAGTTACCATTACCAGTTTATTAGCCACAGGGTACATATCTTCGCAGTGATGCCATCGGTGTTTGCTAAAGTTATCGAGAAGGTTGTATATACAAGGTTACTGGAGCATTTAAATTCACATAATTTGCTGTCAAATGTTCAGTTTGGTTTTAGAAATGGTTTAACAACTGAAAATGCTATATTCTCTTTTCTCCGTGAGGTTTTGGACGGATTAAATAAAAGGTTGCGAACGCTAGGTGTTTTCTTTGATTTAACGAAGGCTTTTGACTGTGTTTGCCACAAAATATTACTGCAGAAGTTGGACCATTATGGAGTAAGGGGAGTAGCTTACAATTGGTTCGCCTCTTACTTTAAGAACAAAAAGCAGAGGGTAAGTCCCCGCAATATTGAGAGTGGTAGTGATGTTCAGTCCCAATGGGGCACTGTTAAGTGGGGCGTTCCCCAAGGGTCGGTGCTGGGGCCACTGCTGTTTCTTATTTATATAAATGATATGCCTTCTAGTATTACAGGTGATTCAAAACTATTTCTGTTTGCTGATGACACCAGCTTGATAGTGAAGGATCTTGTGTGTAATATTGAAACAGTAACAAATAATGTAGTTCATGAAATAAGTTCGTGGCTTGTGGAAAATAATTTGATGCTAAATCACAGTAAGACTCAGTTTTTACAGTTTCTAACTCACAATTCAACAAGAACCGATATTTTGATCAGACAGAATAGGCATATTATAAGCGAGACGAAACAGTTCAAATTCCTAGGCGTTCGGATAGATAGTAAGCTGTTGTGGAAAGCCCATGTCCAGGATCTTGTTCAGAAGCTAAATGCTGCTTTATTTACCATTAGAACAGTATCTGAAATAAGTGACACTTCAACACGAAAAGTAGTCTACTTCTCATATTTTCATACGCTTATGTCGTATGGTATTATTTTTTGGGGTAATTCTTCTGATTCAAAAAGGGTATTTTTGGCTCAAAAACGGGCTGTTCGAGCTATATGTGGTGGAAGTTCGAGAACCTCTTGTCGACCCCTATTCAAAAATTTGGGAATTCTGACATTGCCCTCACAGTATATATTTTCTGTAATGTCGTTTGTTGTTAGCAATGTTAGCCTATTTCCAAGAGTTAGCAGCTTTCACTCAGTTAATCCTAGGCAGAAATCAAATCTGCATGTAGAATGCACTTCCTTGACTCTTGTGCAGAAAGGAGTGCAGTATTCTGCTGCATCCATTTTCAATAAGCTACCACAAGAACTCAAAAAACTTAGCAGTAGCCCAAACTCTTTTAAGTCTAAACTGAAGAGTTTCCTCATGGCTCACTCCTTCTATTCTGTCGAGGAGCTCCTGGAAGAGCTAAAAAATTAAGCAAATTCCAGTGTTACATTGTTGATTTTCTTCATTTACACTTACGACTTGTCACCTGAATATGTTTTTTTTATATTTCATTTTATCTGTTTTTAATATCGTGTTATAATTTCATGTATTGACTCGTTCCATGACCATGGAGACTTCTCCTTAATTTGGTCCCACGGAACAATAAATAAATAAATAAATAAATAAATAAATAAAACATTTAGATGCGCAGGGCAGACCATTTCGCCAACAAATATCACCTTAAAGTTGTGTGACTTTCGTAAAGCAGAAGCTGTAAACTCTTGAAAAACAAGTTCACTTTTACCAACACGGGTGAATTAGTGAGTCTTAGAATAAGGACGCCTTCGTACCTTATAGAAAGGCTCTGTGTATACGATACGCTATGATAGGCTCCTAACGTATCACATCCTTGTGTAGTCAGTAAGGCATATAAAAAGAAAAATCTTACAAGTTTTGGAATCAAAGTGCTTTTATTGTCGGTTTCTCCAGAGAACTTTCGACACGATACACCATCCGCAGGAAGGAAGGTGTGATGAGACAGGCGGAGGTTGGGTAAGGAAGGTCGCTACGAGCAGCAGACCTAGTCGGTCATTTCTTGAAAATGAAGGGGGGGGGGGGGGGAGGGAGATTTCGGTTTAACGACTGATCGCGACGAAGACATTAGAGACTGACTGGTGAAAATCGGCCTTAGTATTCTCACTTTAATTAGACATCAAAAATGGTCGCGCCCCGTACATTTGAACGAAGCCTTTATACTCCACACAAAGTTTTTTTTTCTCTCTCTCGTTGTGAACGTGAATTTACACGCGCTAGGTGTGTTTCACTGATGACATCGGTATCATAAGTGAAAGTGAAGATGACTTATGTTGAGCGAATGAAGAGTCCAATGAGTAAATCCGGATCGAGACAAAACCGAAGAAAGGCTGAAGTAACGAAGAGTAGCAGAAATGAGGTTAGCGATAAATTTATCAAAATTGGGCACCACGAGAGATAGGCGAAGTTACGGAATTATGCTACATTGGAAACAAAATAATCCATGACGGACGAAGTAAGAAATACATAAAACGCTAATAAGCAGGAGAGCTTCTGTTAAGCTTGGAAGGTAGGAGACAAGGTACTGACAGAAGTAAAGCTGTGAGGACGGGGCGTGAGTCATGCTTGGGTAGCTCAGATGGTAGAGCACTTGCCCGCCAAAGGCAAAGGTCCCGAGTTCGAGTCTCGGTCCGGCACACAGTTTTAATCTGCAAGGAAGTTTCATATCAGCGCACATTCCGCTGCAGAGTGAATATCTCATTCAGGACATTCCTTGTCGAAACGAGTCTACGTGCTTTATCGAAGGAGGAAATTTCCAATATTAATGTAAGTTGGGACCAGAGCACTGTATGGTAGTCAGTCGTAGACTTTGGGAAAACCGGAAAAGAAGATAAAGCGTTTGAGATGTGGTGATATAGAAGGATGTTGAAAATTAGGTGGGATGGCAAGAAATGACGTGGTTCTCCGCAGATTCGGCGTGCAAAGGAACATATGGAGCACATTGACAAGACGAATGGGACGGGATGACAGGGAGACACCAGGGAATAACTTCCATGGTATTAGAGGGAGCTGTAGAGGGTAAAAACTATAGGGGAAGACGGAGATTGGTATATATCCAACAACTAAATGAGGCTGTTAGGTGCGAGTGCTACTCTGAGATGAAGAGGATGGCACAAGACAAGAATTCGTGCTGGGCGGCATCAAACCCGTCAGCAGATTGGTGACTCCAAGGGGGCGTGGTTACTACCTGCATATCGTGGCGAATTTAGTACGTAATATAAACAGGTTTAGGTGCGAAGTACCGACTGAAAATATAAGAAGCATCAGTAGTTGAAGGTACGGTAAAGTTTTACAACTCTCGGTATTATCACGCCTGGACACTAAGAAACAGAGCAGCACTCGTCAGGAATCACTCAGAAACTACTTAGAAATTCTCATCGAGGACATCCGGACAGGCTCCGCGTTCTTCGTTGCTTATTATTCGGTCTCCTAGTCGCTCTGTGACATCGAACGAGCTGGCGCAGTGGAAAGACACGAGTCGCATTCTGGGAGTCTACCGCTCAAATCCCCGCCCGACGATGGAGATTTGGGTTTCTTGTGGTTTCTCCACACTGCTTAAGAAAATGTCGGAATGATTCCTTTCGAAAGGACATGGCCGATTTTCTTCCACATCGGAGTTTGTGTACCGTCTCTAATGACAGCGTCGTCGACGGGACGTTAAACCCTAACCGTCCTATCGAGTCTTTTGTTCGTTAAATGGTCGAACTCGGGTAATGAGACTGCACTGTGTTACGGGACATTTTTGAGATTCATCTGACGCAAGTAAATCGAAGACTCTTTATACTGCGTCTCGTTATTAAATACGCACAGTCCTCGAGTTGTACTAGGAGACAAGGCAACTAAAATTTAATAGTTGACTCAAAATACTTATATCCCTGAGAGTTAATGAGAATCAGCTCACTTCTACACCCGCAAGATGATCATTTCTCCCAATGTAGGTGCGCGCCAACGACGTGTTTCCGCATTCGCAAGAGATATTTGGCGGGTGAAATTTCGTGAAAAAATCTCGACGCACCGAAAAAAACGCCTTTGTTTAATGATTGCCACTCCAACTCGCGTATCATATCCGTGACAAGCACTCCCCAAAACGCGCTGAAGTTCTCCGAACTTTTTCAATGTCTTCCATCAGTCCTACCTGGTAAGGATCGATGCCGCACTGCAATACTCTAGACCGCGGGGGTTCCCAAACTTTTCCTCTGGCGGAACACTGAGAATCCTGGTACTTTTCTGTAACACCTTGTTTATTTTGAGTGTTAGTAACATTTTCAAAAATAAGGAAACTTCTTTTATTTAGTGATTACTTCAATTTTAAGTCATAATTAATAACGAAGAAATCATAGTAAAATTTTAAATCGTCGAAATGTCGAAGGGAAGAAAAAAATCATGTTATCAATAGTTTTTTGCGGAGCATTTATTCACTTCCGGCAGAACGCCAGTGTTCGCGGAAAACAATTTGGCGCCCCTTCCCCACGACATTATCTGTGTGATCGTTCCGTTTTAGGTTGTGCGTCATTTAATTTCTAGGCATTTAGTCGAATTGACAGCCTTTAAATTTGTGTGATTTATCGATGTAATCGAAATTTAATGGATTCCTTTTGGTACTCACGAGGGTGACCTCACATTGTACATTATCTAAAATCAATTGCCATATTTTGCAGCCTACAGATAACTTGTCTAAATCATTTGGCAGTTCGTTTTGATCTTCTGATGACTTTACTCGACAGTATATGGCAGCAAAATCTGCAAACAATCTGAGAGGGCTGCTAAGATTGTCTTCTAAATCGTTTACGTACATCAGGGACACCACAGGTGTATAACATTTCCTTGGGGAGCGCCAGATGTCACTACTTCTGTTTTACTTCTTTCTAACAGAGAATTACGAGTGCAGTTCTAGGAGTTTGCGAGTATTCTGAAAATAATAAAAACACTATTCCTCTACGCTTTGTCACGGAGTATGGAACTTCATAATCATATTGCAGAGCACAGTAAGGAAGGGTGGGGGGTGGGGGGGGGCCGCACAGTCATATGTGGCAGGAAATTTCATTCCATACTCTGTTAGCAAATTTATGACTTCAGTAGCGGCACTGTGTCCCATCCCCGCAAACGACATTGGCCAGGTAACAAAGTAACAGCTTCACCTTCAGTCTCATATTGATCCAGTCGGACCCGACAGACTTTCATTACATGTTCTCCCCGTCTTCATGTAAACGGCCGCAGGAATTAAACTGTTATAACCCAGAGTTGCGAACATCGTTTCCACCGAAATTCAGCAGACATTAAGCCGTTTCCGCGGGCCCCGGTCGTAATCCGCCTATCGGCACGGACTATCTCATCGACTCGCTGTTCATTACGAGCCAGGCTGCAACACGGCAGCGACGGCAGTAAATGGCCTGTCGCTCCGATTCGTATTCGCTAATGCTTAATTCCAAATCCGACCGCAGGATTTTAATAACACTCGCTGCTTTTTCTTCGTACGCCTTCACAAAAGTTGCAACACTTACCAGACGTAGCGGAATTCTTTACATGCTGCTATTACCTGCTGTCCTCCGGAACATACGAGGGTGAGTCAAATGAAAACCTTAAATTTGTAATAACAAATCGAAATTTCGCGCCGTTATCCTGTAAGTTGGTAAGCGTGCTACAAACAGCATGCAGAATGGCCTGTAGGTGGCAGCATAGTGCAGATGCACACATACAGTCGCAGCATCAGTATAAAGATGGCCGCCCCACTAGCGACTTGCACCAGGGAAGAACAACGTTCTGTTATTCGGGTTTTGCGTAGTGAAGGTGTGAAACCTATTGAAATTCATCGACGAATGAAGGTTCAGGACGATGATACATGTTTGTCATAGCAGCAAGTCTACGAATGGAGTAGGAAGTTCGCAAATGGTGTGACTTCAGTGGAAGATGCTCCTCGTCCAGGTCAGGCACAACGAGTTGTGACTCCAGAGAACACTGCAGCAGTTGAAGCTATAGTGAAGGAAAACCGCCGAGTGACACTGAATGACATTGGAGCATGTTTACAGATTAGTCATGGATCAGCACACCGCATTGTGCATGATGTGCTCCAGTTTCACAAGATGTCTGCAAGATGGGTGCCACGGCAGCTGACTCCTGAAATGAGAGAACGACATGTTTACGCTTGTGAAGAACTTCTTCGGCGCTTTGAACGAGAAGGTGATGGCTTCCTTGCAAGAATCGTTACTGGGGACGAAAACTGGGTTCATTTCCACCAATCGGAAACGAAGAGAGCAAGCAAGGAATGGCGCCATTCCTTATCACCAAAAGCAAAGAAGTTTCGAAAAGAACCATCAGCAGGGAAGGTTATGCTGACTCTTTTGGGACGAAAAACGTGTCGAGGGACCACTGTCACCAGCGCATCATACACAGCTCACCTAAAAAAATCATCTGCGGCCTGCAATCAAATCAAAGCGACGTGGATTGCTGTCAGCAGGTGTTCTTTTGCAACATGACAATCCAAGGCCCCACACTGCCGGTACAACAGTTGCAACAATCAGAGACCTGCATTTTGAGTGTCTTCCTCATCCACCATACTCACCAAACCTTGCCCCAAGTGATTTCCATTATGTCTGGATGGCTCAAAGACGCAATGGGAAGAAAGAAGTTCCGTTTTGATGAAGAGGTACGCAGACTACCAAAAGAATTTATAAAGGATTTTATGCACTTTGTAAGCGCTGGAGGACTTGCATTCAGCGTGGGGGAGATTATGTTGAAAAGTGAGACAGCTTTGTACCACTTCTCCACAATAAATAATATTTAAAAAAATATTTAAAGTTTTCATTTGACTCACCCTCGTATAATTTTGGTATATTTCCTGGAGTCTGTTATCCATTGAACAAGACGACACTATAATAAACAGTATGGCGAGCTTAGGGGAACAACAACATTACGCTTGGATACTGAATGTAAACACAAAAGAGGAAAACTTTATTTTAGAATTTACCGAAAACTAACCTGAATCACTTACATGAATCATTGGTAAGTGTCCTTGAAAGCTATCAACTTGTCCGTGATTTCTTACATAGCTCTTACATCGCGCAAAAGCTATTTTATTCAATATCTTATATGGTACGAAAGTCTGATTAAAATTACTTGACAGTCGACATTTTCCGCGTTGGAGCTAGTTTCCTCCGATCAGAGCACTCAGCGTCATGCCCGAACTGTTCGTCGTTGTCAAACTGTCACAAGAATCGAATAGTTCATTACTAGTTCCTTGTCCGGCATTATTTCTTGATTTGTTTGAATCCCAAATCATGGATCTAGCGCTTTTATTTCATACTGCATAATACGTGATAACCGTACCACACACACACACACACACACACACACACACTAACTAGATACCACGGAATACTATCGCACAAGACGCGTTGCAGCGTCACATATGGGGTTATCAAAATCTCAGAGATCAGCTTACGTCAGGCAAGCTTCGCACGACACTGCGTGAAAACGAATTACTGAAGGTTGCAATTTATCGCTGCGACTGGGTGATTATAGTAAAAAAAAAGTCGACTGAGCGCCGTACTTCAGCGCACTGCTTAGTGCATTAACCAGCTATGTTGGAAGTCATAGGTCCGAAGCTCGTCTAAGGTCGCGAACTTTTTTTTATTTAATTTCTAAATCTCATCAAATGAGTTTGATAATCATTTTTATTCAATTTACTGGTTTAAACGTAGTTTTTTGTTTATAATTCATTGCCACGTCATTTTCATCATCGTATCGAGTTTTTATTTGCTCTTATTTCTCTAACATTCTTTTTTCGTCTGGAATCTGCCTTTGTCGCCTGTAATCTGCAACCAGGTGCCAGCGAGAACTGCTCATCGGCTGGTAACGCGGCAGCTCTTTTAGCCTGTGCGAGGATAATTTCAGGTAATCAATGACCGCGAGAAATTACAGTTCGCTTAAATTAGATTTGAAACTGAACTTTTTCTGTCTTGGGTACGCTCGTAAAGGTTAGCTTTAATAGCCGTGAACAAAGAAATCGTCATTTTAGTTCCGCAGCAGTTTCTTGACCACCGCTTTCTCTGATACAAAACACACGACGAGGTTGTGGTTAACTTAGGACACGAGTTTAAATTCAGGGCTACAAAATGCGTCTCCTGCCTCAGTTCAGTCATTCGTCACTTAAAACTACAGAGCATCTCGCATTTGCGACATACCTTGCGGTGGCCACTTCCAACATGCTCCGCTTGACACATTAACAGCCGATGTGGCAACACAGCAGCACGTGAAAGACCGCAAGTATGAAGTAACTTTAAATGAACTACAGATGAGAAACCCGGCACTGCCCGGGTAACCATTTTGCCAGTTTCCAATCAGAAACAAGAACAAAGAATTAACTGTAGCGCAATGTCCAAGAAACTTCATCTCCATGTATTCGTAAAAAGACCTTTGAAATTATGTAGCAGCATCGGCATGAGATGATACCGGACAGATGCTGTACACTGGAAGCAATTGTTTCGCGTGCCTACAACGTGATTTTGTAGAATTCTCTGTGGCAACTCCTCTTCAGGCTCTACAGAAGGCTACTGTTTTCGCCTACAGCCATTTGTGCTTCACAGTTGAAAGCCATCAAAAGCTCTAACAGTGTCAGGTATTTCCTTAAGTTGACTTGACTGTAGGAGTGTCTTAATAATAAATAATAAGTGTATCACAACTTCAATCACACATCTAAGCATTTAAGATGTCTTATCTCTTGAATTGTGTGTCGGACAATGATATATTTGTGTCAGTACGTTCAGCGGCATATGTGGTTACTGTCTGCGAAATTTACTGGGGAAACAGTAGCACCGAAGTAATAAATTTGAACGTCATGCACGATGCGGCAGTTGTTCCACGCATCTCACTCTCTATGATGCCGTTTCTCCTGAACTATGATAAGTAGTCTGTTGTGGTCTTCGGTCCATACACGGGTTTGATGCAGCTCTCCACGCTATTCTATACTGTAGAAGCCTCTTCATCTCCGAATAACTACTGCAACATTCTTCTGAATCTGCTTAGTATATTCATATTTTGGTTTCCCTCTACGATTTCTATCCTCCGCGCTCCCCCCCCTCCCCCCCAAATACTAAACTGGTGATCCCTTGATGCCTCAGAATGTGCCCTAACAACCGAACCTTTCTTCTAGTCACGTTGTGCCACAAATTCCCTTTCTCTCCAATTCTGTTCAGTACCTCCTCATTTGTTACGTGATCTATCCGTCTAATCTTCAGTGTTCTTCTGTAGCACCACGTTTCGAAAGCTTCTGTTCTCTTCTTGTCCACACTGTTTATCGTCCACGTTTCATTTCCATACATCGCTACACTCCACACAAATACTTTCAGAAAAAAACTTCTTAACACTTAATGGCTCTGAGCACTATGGGACTTAACTTCTGAGGTCATCAGTCCCCTAGAACTTAGAACTACTTAAACCTAACTAACCTAAGAACATCACACACATCCATGCCCGAGGCAGGCTTCGAACCTGCGACCGTGGCGGTCGCGCGGCTCCAGACTGTAGCGCCTAGAGTCGCTCGGCCAGTCCGGCCGGCTCTTAACACTTAAATCTATACTTGATGTGTAATATGTATGGATTTTAACGTCAAAATTCATCTTGGAAAAAGCTCTAATGACAAATGTTACGTGCAGCCCCCAGGTACTTTAGTAATGATAATAACATAGAAGATGAGTTACGTTTATGTTAAAGAAACAACAGACAAATTTTTCTGTCGTGATACTGCAGAACTGTTGAAACATAGCTCCGTGACCATTTACATAGAATTGAACGAGGGGTCTTACGAAGAGACTGACGGCGTAGCTATAGACATACCATTCAGCCTAGTGATGAAAAATTTCTTCACGGAAAAATTCGAGGGATAGGCATTCGGAACTGCGAACAAGAAACACGATTTATGGTGCTTCCCTTACGTGAATACAGAGAGATGTTATAGAGACTTGGTAGAGAAGTACGTCGTTTACATTAACATGACATTAATGCGAAAGATTAAGTTTACTATGCAGGAGGAGGAGGTAGACGACAGGTTATATTTCTTGGATATGCTAGGCTCCAAGGAACAATATCTTAGTTTGAACAAACGGTGCACCGAAAACCGATGCACACGGACTGTTACGTACATCGAGATTCATCTTGACGAAATGGAATTTCGCTGTAATCTACAAACCCACCCGAAAGATGCGAGACACCTGAAATCGGCCAAGGGTGCTCGCTAACCGCTGGAAAAAGAAGGAATTTACATGTCATCATGTAGCTGTGGTGAGGTATTCAGTACTACTAAAACAACAATCGAAAAACAACTGTAAGAACACAAGGGCGACTGCAGAAACGGAAAAACAGACAGATCAGCTGTTCTGGAACGGTTCTTTGCAGCCGGGAGACCACCGGATTCGAGTCTACGAGACTCGAAGTACTGGCCGCCACAAGTGGGTCCTATGAAAGCCTTTACATAGAGGCTACAGAGATTTTGTAATCGGTAGATGGAAGGTGTGAAACTGAACTGTATTTGTGGAAGAAAATGAGTACTGGTCTTCCGCCATGGGGTAGCAAAAGCTTAGTACAGCATCCGACAGCGGCCAACTGCGCTGTGGTTTTCAAATCATGCGACGTCATGACTCTGTGCAGGAGCACGCAGAAACTTAATATTATTTCTGTCAGCAGCGAACCAGGGTATGCATCACACCTTCGATACAGCCACAACCCCCCTTGAAGACATACTCCGCAGCTGAAAACGAAACACTGGGTTTCACCTAGACATTAATTCGACCACTGTACAATAGCCAGGGGTATTTCAATAAGTGTAAGAAACGGTTGTGATTTCACTACAATATTCAGCAGTGACTTACTAATCGAGAAGGTAACTTTGGAACACTGAACTCTTAATCATGTGAGGCACTACTTACAAACTGTCCCTCATGATAATTATAACCCATGCATTACAACGACACACCACATCAAAATAAATGATCACTGCAAATGAAAAATTGGAAATTTGTGATAAGGACTTGACGGGACCAAACTGCTGAGTTTTCTAGGGAGCATATTGTGCTCATGTGGGAGCGATCTAGATGCCTGTAAAACAATAAACCGGTAGCCAAGATCGCAGGAAGTTGTTTTGTTCCATGATTACCGGTTTCGGCAAAACTAAAGCAGCCGTCATCGGATCTTAGGAAACATATAGGTTACAACATCACCATTGTCTGCCTTGATGTTGTAACCTGTATGTGTCCTGAGATCCGAAGATGGCGGCTTTAGTTTCGCCGAAACCGGTAATCATGGAATAATAATAAAAAGAACTGCGATCTTGGCTACCAGTTTATTGTTTTACAAACTGCTGAGGTCATCGGTTTGTAAGCTTACACACTACTTAATCTAACTTAAACTAACTTACGCTAAGGACAACACACACACCCATGCCCGAGGGAGGACTCGAACCTCCGACGAGGGGAAAATAGCTCTGAGCACTATGGAACTTGGGACTTAATCTGAGGTCATCAGTCCCCTAGAACTTAGAACTACTTAAACCTAACTAACCTAGGGAAATCACACACATCCATGCCCGAGGCAGGATTCGAACCTGCGACCGTAGCGGTCGCGCGGTTCCTGACTGTAGCGCCTAGAACCGCTCAGCCACTCCGGCCGGACGGACGGACGAGGGGAGCCAGGCGAACCGTGACAAGGCGCCTCTTACCGCTGGGCTACTGCAGATGATTTTCAGTATCAGTTCACTGGTAACCTTAAGACACAAAGTTTACGATAAACGCAAGAAGCACTTGTATTGCAAGAAAACACCACAGCAAAACGACTGAGTAATGCACGGACGGTCTACAGATAGATGAAAAATGATTGTTTTGACACAGCTTGTGTCAAGAAAGAAGCATCTCGTCCCCGAGATGTTACTGTTAAAAACTAAACAATTTCATCATTCAAACAGTGCAGTGGTATTCTTCGACAGCTACGTGAAAACACAAAGAATGGAATGAATAAGTCCCCTCGGTAAATCAATGTACAGTGGCGCGGCCGGGGCAGGCACACAGAGGCAACATCCGCGTGACTTCTCTCCCTTATTCCGGTGACGCAGCATATATTCTGTCTTCTTGTAACTGTCCCTTATGTGCTCCTACCGCTGTAAATCGCGTTTTGGGACATGTCAGGAAAATGCGATTATCATAAATTATAAATTAATGCACGAAACTTGGAAATCAAACTTAATGGCATTACAGACGGCTTATGCATGCAGCTACAATCAGCCACAGACATTAACTTTATGTTTTTATTGGTCAAACTCTTAGTGCACAAGGCTCAGTAACACTACAATAGCCGGCCGTGTGGCCGAGCCGTTCTAGGCGCTTCAGTCTGGAACCGCGCGGCCGCAACGGTCGCAGGTTCGAATCCTGCCTCGGGCATGGATGTGTGTGATGTCCTTAGGTTAGTTAGGTTTAAGTAGTTCTAAGTTCTAGGGGACTGATGACCTCAGATGTTAAGTCTCATAGTACTCAGAGCCATTTGAACCATTTTTTGACACTACAATATGAAAGCTTGTTTACTTTGCCAATTTTGACTATTATATGGTATATTTGTGAATAACGCTGTGCGTATTTAACGACTATTCCTAGCCTTTTATATCTGCTCTGTAAATGAGCAAACTTTGCGGAATTCGGCGTCGAAGTTTCTGTGATGTCGAGCACTGCTGTCCATACCACGTCCTCGCTCGTGGAACTTGTGGTTAACAACCTGTAACTCATTCAAAATTACTGAAATGTTCACTTAGTGAATATTTGACAGAAAAAAGAACATGCAATTCTGTCATTAACGGTAACTCCACGCGAAAATCGAAACATTCGTAACCCTACTGAATGCGGTTCTTTGATTATGTGTCTTCTTCCCAGGCCGTAACACACTGCCATTGTCACTGTTGACCTAATGAAGGCTTTTTATACTTTGCCTTAGGTTCAAACAGCCACTTTTCTAAAGTTAGCATACAAGATTCCAGTGAGCGTCCGCGATTTATTCAATGGTAATACGGTTAGCCGATGGGTAACTTCCTCGTTTACAGCTCCCACCATATACTGATCCTAGATATTTCAATCTACTAACCCCTTGTAATTTGGTTCCGTGGACTTTGCACTGTAATCGGTAGGCTGGGTCTAGCGCTACCAAATGTTACACAGCGCATTATGTTTTAGTCTTAGCGAAAAGCATGCGACCACTCACTGATGTCTGTGTACACTGCTGCAGTCTTTTAACCCTGACATCTGACTTTAGCTGTATTGTTGTATTTGTCTTCCAGCTGTACCCAGCCACGCTTTGCTGTGGGTCCGTTGCTTAAATGAAAAAGAAAAAAGAAATCACAAGTTTCTAATATGTATGGAAATTGGATATACGTCCTAATCTTCATCTCCTCCTGTCCCTTTCTTTGCCCATTTCATCCCATCACTATGACCCTCTCTCTCTCACCTTGAGGGATGCTGTAGCAGTATTCTAATCATAAACAAATAAGCGATACATACAACTTTCTTGTTTGCTAACAATGTTTAACTAATGTGTGTACATTTTTATTACAATCATCATCATCATCATCATCATCATCATCATCTCCTTCCAGCGAGCCGGGTAGGAACTTTGTGAACGATATGCCTACATTGGTTTCTGTCCTGGTATAGCTTTTCCCTCTCCACTACATCCCACGTTACTCCTCTTGAGATCTTCCTTAACCTGTTCTGTCCATCTCTTTCTTGGCCGCCCAATTGGTCTTATTCCTGGTACCTCCATCTCCTAATACTGGCGTCGAGTCCGACTCGGGTGCATTCGCTTCACATGACCGAACTACTTCAATCCCATAGCACTCATCCTCTCCTGTGTAGTCAATGTCACCTGCAGGACTCTCCTTACATAATAATTCCTAACTCTGTCTCTCCTAGTTTTTGTAGAGCTGACCTAAGGAACTTCGTTTCACATGCTTGTATTTGACTCTCTTCCCTCTTATTTATGACAGGCCTCTAGACTATACATCATGATTGGCAGGAGGTGTAAGTTTTGTACAGGGTCTGTTTGGCTCTTTGAGGGACTTCCTTGTCCCAGATTAGATTTCGTACTTGGAGGAAAAAGCTAGATCCTTTTGTTATTCTGCTACCCAGATATTATTACAGATTTATTGCCGTAACGTGTAAAAAATTTAAGTAAATCGGAAAGCAAGCCCGTATTAGAATTCAACGCCATGTCAAATACTATGGCAATTCTTACATTATCGCGTTCATTATTTTCGTTTTAGAGAATTTTTTAAAATTTAAATTCAGACAATTGTGTAATTTCTCATTCCAGAACCAAGAACCTAGCCTCAACAGGACAACGAAAAACCGAATAAAATACATACGGGATGCTGTACAGAGCTGTGCGCTATGCTTTCTGTCCACACGTGACGAAAACTTAGTGTCGGATGTGCACCAGAAGAACTCGTACTATCGCTAGTTCCGAGATCAGCAGCATTCTGTTTGCCTATCCCCTTCTTAGCAGGTCATAGAAGGAATGCCTTCGCAGCACATCTCTGGTGATTACCACAGCGTTCAGGCCGCTATTTTGAAATGTAGCAGGTGACGGACAGGCGGTAGCAGCCTCGTTTCGCTGTGCATTTCCAGCCGGCGCAAAATCACTCCTCCCCCTGCCGCCCCCCACCGCACAGTAATTACACAGTGCCCGGGGCCCAGCCAGAAACACTCCCCCGCATATTCCCTGCGAGCACGTGGCGCATTTCGAGCAAAGCCCGGCAAAAACCGGGAGCGGTCTCATTTTACACCAGCTGCCGACAAGTCTGGCCAACAGCACCGCCAGCTGTTTCCTGCACGCAAAAATTGAAACTAACTTTTTTTCCCCAAAACCAAATTAAAATTAAATACGAGAGCAATTTCACGTACAACCTAAATATCTGATTAAAGATAACCAGTAACCCCAGCACCGATTCTAATTAATTAAACTCCCATGTATGAAACACCTTCAGACTGGATGGGTATAGTCTGGGATACTCGCCCTCCGTTTTAAGAAAAAGTTTTTCACACATCTCAATGTGTACGACATCACATCTCCTGAACTACGTATAAGGCAATGATATAATTTCGCATGTGCAATCGGTGGTGTATGTTGATACTGTCTACAAAATGTGTCTCGAGTTTGCAGTAAAGAGAATAAATTAAAACACCAATCCCGGTGGCGAAGTTTTACTATATGAACGGCAAAAATGTAGCAAGCGATCTTTTTTTTTCCTTTCATTAACTTGTTCAGCTATCATCGAGAAATGTTTCGAAAAGTTTTGAAAAAACATGCAAAGTTTATTGGAAGTACACTCCTGGAAATTGAAATAAGAACACCGTGAATTCATTGTCCCAGGAAGGGGAAACTTTATTGACACATTCCTGGGGTCAGATACATCACATGATCACACTGACAGAACCACAGGCACATAGACACAGGCAACAGAGCATACACAATGTCGGCACTAGTACAGTGTATATCCACCTTTCGCAGCAATGCAGGCTGCTATTCTCCCATGGAGACGATCGTAGAGATGCTGGATGTAGTCCTGTGGCACGGCTTGCCATGCCATTTCCACCTGGCGCCTCAGTTGGACCAGCGTTCGTGCTGGACGTGCAGACCGCGTGAGACGACGCTTCATCCAGTCCCAAACATGCTCAATGGGGGACAGATCCGGAGATCTTGCTGGCCAGGGTAGTTGACTTACACCTTCTAGAGCACGTTGGGTGGCACGGGATACATGCGGACGTGCATTGTCCTGTTGGAACAGCAAGTTCCCTTGCCGGTCTAGGAATGGTAGAACGATGGGTTCGATGACGGTTTGGATGTACCGTGCACTATTCAGTGTCCCCTCGACGATCACCAGTGGTGTACGGCCAGTGTAGGAGATCGCTCCCCACACCATGATGCCGGGTGTTGGCCCTGTGTGCCTCGGTCGTATGCAGTCCTGATTGTGGCGCTCACCTGCACGGCGCCAAACACGCATACGACCATCATTGGCACCAAGGCAGAAGCGACTCTCATCGCTGAAGACGACACGTCTCCATTCGTCCCTCCATTCACGCCTGTCGCGACACCACTGGAGGCGGGCTGCACGATGTTGGGGCGTGAGCGGAAGACGGCCTAACGGTGTGCGGGACCGTAGCCCAGCTTCATGGAGACGGTTGCGAATGGTCCTCGCCGATACCCCAGGAGCAACAGTGTCCCTAATTTGCTGGGAAGTGGCGGTGCGGTCCCCTACGGCACTGTGTAGGATCCTACGGTCTTGGCGTGCATCCGTGCGTCGCAGCGGTCCGGTCCCAGGTCGACGGGCACGTGCACCTTCCGCCGACCACTGGCGACAACATCGATGTACTGTGGAGACCTCACGCCCCACGTGTTGAGCAATTCGGCGGTACGTCTACCCGGCCTCCCGCATGCCCACTATACGCCCTCGCTCAAAGTCCGTCAACTGCACATACGGTTCACGTACACGCTGTCGCGGCATGCTACCAGTGTTAAAGACTGCGATGGAGCTCCGTATGCCACGGCAAACTGGCTGACACTGACGGCGGCGGTGCACAAATGCTGCGCAGCTAGCGCCATTCGACGGCCAACACCGTGGTTCCTGGTGTGTCCGCTGTGCCGTGCGTGTGATCATTGCTTGTACAGCCCTCTCGCAGTGTCTGGAGCAAGTATGGTGGGTCTGACACACCGGTGTCAATGTGTTCTTTTTTCCATTTCCAGGAGTGTAGTTTTTGAATTTTACTCGCTGCTTGTTGTGTTAAACCTTCGGCGTAAGATCGCCAAAGGCTTGTTAGGAAAGTAAGGAAAGATCGGTCGCGAAATGGAAACCACGGTCCAATGGAGTTTTGTACAGATGTGGCGGGTAGTGTCCAGTTTGTCCAAAGATAGCATCACGTCGCTTTTCTCATTTCTGAGCGCACAGGGAGCGCGTAAACATGACTACAAAATACTGTCTCCCGCCAACGATGTGTGCCTGCCGAGCGATTTCGCCTATTTCATGCAACCCCACAAACATTACTGTCATGCATTTCCTTCTTCATGACTATTCTCGACCGCACAGTGCAGGGGTAATGAAGACGCTCCTGCAGAGTTTTCGATGGGAAGCGTTTGATCAGCCCGGACATGGCTCTCTCTGGTTTTCATTGCTCACAAGAACCGCTGGCTATGAAGAATAACATTTTGGCACAGACAATGAGCTGCAGTCCAGCACCGAAAATTGTTGGAAAGAACAAGAGGCTGCCTTATATGACGAGGGTATTGGAAATTTTGGTACAACGCTACGACACATGTGCTATACCGGAGCAACGACTATGTTGGCAAGTAATTGGAAGGTGTAGCTTCTACGCTGAACCGCCAAAGAAACTCGTACAGGAATGCGTATTCAGAGATACGTAAACAGGCAGAATACGGCGCTGCAGTCGCAACGCCTGTATAAGACAACTGTCTGGCGCAGTTGCTACAGTGGCAGGTTATCAAGATTTCAGTGAGTTTCAAGGATGTGTTATAGTCGGCGCACGAGTGATAGTACACAGCATCTCCGGGGTAGCGATGAAGTGGGGATTTTCTCGTACGACCATTTCACGAATGTACCGTAAATATCAGGAATTTGGTAAAACATCAAATCTCCGACAACGCTGCGGCCGGAAAAACATCTTGCAAGGACGAGGCTTACAACGACTGAAGAGAATCGTTCAACGTGACAGAAGTTTAACCGTTCCGCTAATTGCAGCAGATGCTGGGCTATCAACAAGTGTCAGTGTGCGAACCATTCAGTGAAACATCATCGATATGGGCTTTCGGAGCCGAAGGCCTATTCGTGTACCCTTGATGACTGCACGACACAAAGCTTTACACATCGCCTGGGCCCGTCAACATTGACATTGGACTGCTGATGACTGGAAACATACTGTCTGGTCGTACGAGTCTCGTTTCAAATTGTATGAAGACAACCTCATAATCCATGGATCCTGCATGTCAACAGGGTACCATTCAAGCTGGTGGAGACTCTGTAATGGTGTGGGGCGTGTGCAGTTGGACTGATGTGGGACCCCTGACACGTCTTGATACGACTCTGGTAGGTGACTCGTACGTAAGCATCCTGTCTGAACACACGCATCTATTCATGTCCATTCCAACGGACTTGGGAAATCCCAGCAGGACAATGCGCCCCCCACCCTCCTCCCCCTTGTCCAGAATTGCTGCAGAGTGGCTCCAGGAACACTGAGTTTAAAAACATCTGCTGGCCACCAAAATTCCTCAGACGTATATCTGGGATGCCTTCTAACGTGCTATTCAGAAG
Source organism: Schistocerca cancellata (assembly GCF_023864275.1). Taxonomy (NCBI): domain Eukaryota; kingdom Metazoa; phylum Arthropoda; class Insecta; order Orthoptera; family Acrididae; genus Schistocerca; species Schistocerca cancellata. The sequence goes on from NC_064626.1 coordinate 219,849,311, forward strand.
ATGTCTCCACCCCCTCGTACTCTTACGGATTTATGGTCAGCCCTGCAGGATTCATGGTGTCAATTCCCTCCAGCTATACTTCAGACATTAGTCGAGTCCATGCCACGTCGTGTTGCGGCACTTCTGCGTGCTCGCGAGGGCCCTACACGATGTTAGGCAGGTGTACCAGTTACTTTGGCTCTCCAGTGTACAGTAGACTAGTGAATCCAGCATTGGCTCGCAATTGCTAATTATATATGGGAATTATATATATATATGTCTCAATATCCTACTCCCCCTTCTCTCTGCCCATGCCCTCCTCCTCTTACTCCCCCAATCTCCTTAGCCCTCCTTACCTTCTAGCCTCTCTCTGTCCATCTCTTCTTCCCGCTTTATCTGCCCTTAAGCCTTGTTACTGCAAATGAAACCTCGATTGGGAAATTAACTCACTTCCAATAAATGGATAAATTGGTACCACTAATATAAGGGGCATAGTAGAGATCTCTCCAGTTGGTGGATCTGTAGGGACAGTAGCTTCCATGACTGTATTTCTCATAGTTTCTATCTGCGGAGGGGTAGGACTGCAAAGTTTCTAGTGATACAGATTCCATAGTACAGTAGCATTCTAAAAGTCGATAAGCCATAAATACAACATTCCTTTTTCCTCTTAAAGCTGAGGGATAGAAATTTTGTTATCTATATGTGGAAAAAACACTCAGTCTAATGGTTTAAATGCCCTGACATCTAAGTTAAAACTGATTGCGAGAAAGTCTGTATACTGTTGTTAAATATACGTAATTTACCGAAGTCCATCTGAATGTTAGTAGAGTATCGTATACCAATTTGACGTAAAGTGGCCAAGAACTTCTCGTTATTTTTGCTAACAACATTTCGCCTTTTACGGACATCGGTTGGATATATGTCTCCAGATCCAGTCAATGTCCGTCTGAGTGTTTATTGGAGCGTCAAGAAAAAATTTCGAATAAATTGGCCAAGAAACTTCGAGACGTTTACAAACAACGTTTCTCTTTTATGTATTACGTATACATTTATATACCACATATATTTAAAGAGTATGTAGCCTACGTCCATCTGAAAGTTTACTGGTGATAGTGTGGAAACAGGAAAATATTGGTATTTACTTACAAGGTTTCTACTTTATCACTATGTACCACATATATTAAAAATATGTAACCTATATATATATATATATATATATATATATATATATATATATATATATATATATATATATATATATATATATATATATATATATATAACACATTTTTAAAATGTGTAGCCTATGTCGGTCCGAGCGTTTATTACAGTATCGTGTAAAAATATGAAGTAAAACGATCAAGAACTTTTCAAAATGATTGGTAACATCGTTAAATTACAACTTGTCTTTATAGATCAGTACAGATTGATAGTTTTCTGTCCATTTCTCAGAAACTCTCAAGGTGGCAACGGTATTCGCAGGAATACGCTGCTTTCCCGCACTTCAGCGACTTCAAACAATTTTATAATTTACGTTTCTCACGATATCGAGGCAGCTTTCCCACTAGCCCCTTGGGCACTTACCTGTTTTTCGCTGTTTGCATTGCAATCGCTTGCCACCTTCTCTCTCTCTCTCTCTCTCTCTCTCTCTCTCTCTCTCTCTCTCGCCCCCCCCTCCCTCCAAGCGTCACCATTGTAGGCTGTTCTTAATTTTTTTTAAAAAAAATGCCAGCTCTACTGAATTATTTATTAGTTTCTCATTTCACTTCAGATGATGTTCGTTATCTTGCTTGACATGGTTGACCCAATTTCTCGTGGATAAGTGAGAGCTTAAGACCATTAGACACACAGAATCTTTGAGGTGACCTTTATATGGTGACGAAATTTATAAATTTATATAATTTCGTGAGCGATGATTGTTTCGTATTACGGTCTCGGAATAATTTTCCCATTTGAATAGTAAATTTACAATTAAAGATAAATTTAGTTCCGATCACCGACCATATTACGTAATAAACATCTCTGACTGTCCTCTAGCAACTGTCTTCTTACTCATGAGAAAGAAGACTATTTATTAACTTCCCATCAGCCATTAGAGGAGAAAGGACGTAACACACTTGCACCAACATACTACGTGTGCCAATGCGAGGTGTATAATAAAAGATGAGGTAAAAATCACTTGAATTTTCTGACTAGTTACATCAGTTAACTATTGGTTAACTATTATTTAAAGTCACAGACTATCTCTAGCTAAATTGTTTTCTAGTCCTCTCATAAAAAATTGACGAACCTAAGAAAAAGACCAAAGCAGACTTTATTAATAAATAATAATAATAATAATAACAATAAAACAGAATACACAGGCAGTGGATGTTCAATGGCTGAGTTCTGTTTATAATTTATGTCTTCCAAGAAGTATCAATAAGGCTACAGTAACTTAAATACTCAGTTTAAATAGTTCTTGGTACAACAACTTAAAGTGAAACCGGATCGAATTCAAAATATTTTCATGCCTGAATATTTGCTACGTGCCGTGTTTATACGCAGGGTAAATTCGAGCTCCAGTGACAAAATTTCTGCGGTAGTTCAGGATTATTTTCTGACTATTTTGATATAAACGATCCGTTACCTCCGGTGGCTCGTTGCAAAATAATAATCTAATTACAATTATATGGTGTAATCCCATTTAGTATTGCTTCAGTGATAATACCTCCACAACACTGAAAATGTCTGTAATATGGAATCACCAAAACATACCTCACAGAACACAAAGTACTGTAACAGTACAACAACGACCAGACAAATGTGAAAGTACTGTATTGTGATTGCTGTTACTGCGGTAACAGTTCATAACAAAATCCTGTGCCTCTCTTGCACTGCATACAATAAACCCACTACAGGCGGCCCATTGTGGCCAACTCTTGGTCATCACTGTCAACGTGGAAAAACAAACCCCAAGCAGTACTGGAGGCAAGCTTGAGGGTGAAGAGCAAAATAGGCATTACTGTTCCAGCACGAACTACTGGGAGTGAATGGAACAAGTTTGTTGCCATAGAAAACTCACATACTGTTGAGATTTACATTCCTGTGCAGGTATATACAGTGCAATACACATGCAAAGATCAACGAGAATAGAAAATCAAGGGAGTACCAAGTCAACGAGACCACGGGTCATTTACACTGAAATCCTGACAAACGAAACTGAATAACCTGGGAAATTTTGTCAGTGGAGTACACGTTTACAATAAATGACACTCCTGGGAAAAGGGATGTCGCAGAGAAGTGGTCTAGTCACAGGCAGGAGCTGTTTCCAGAATTAAACTTCCTCTCTGCAGGTAAGTGTGTCCTGCACTGAAACTAGCTCGTGAAAAGTCACTGCACATGCAGGAGACTGTTGACAGAACACTTGCGCATCAGATCTTAAAATATAGCTCAAGGGTATGGATATCCATACCAAATAATACTAACAGGGATATTGAATGTACAAATATAAGGGCAGCACAAATGGTCACAGGTTTGTCAGAGTGTCACAGAAACAATGAAAAATTTGAATGGCATGCACTTGACAACAGAGGCCAATTATCCCACAAAAGTCTACTTTGCAAAAAGTAGGTGTGTGTGTGTGTGTGTGTGTGTGTGTGTGTGTGTGTGTGTGTGTGTGTGTGTGTGTGTGTGTGTGTGTGTGTGTGTCCAGGATCTCCTCCTAACCCCTGTACCTATTTAAACCAAATACACCATAGAAACAGCAGGCTCCACGAGTGTCAGCACTGTGGGATTTATAACCTCCTAGCACCAATAGGAGCAGAGATATGTGCAAAAATGTATTTCTTTCCCAGTCCCTGACATATAGGCAACACTGTATGACAGGCAGATTGTGTGGGAATAGTATGTGCCTCACTTTGACAGGCATCCTACATGTCAGGGTGAAGAAACCTTTTTACAACCCGATATATAGGCTGCCCTTCACGACAGGCACGCTGTGTTAAGTGTAATATCAGCCTGTCCTATCGATTTACTTCGCTGTACAGTCTACACGAAAGTGAAAAAATTGTATTCAAGAACCTGACGTGTACACTGCCCAATAAAATGGCCGTGTTGTGAGGGAGCTGTGGCAGGAGTGGATGGACAGACAGGGAGGATGAGGAGAGGAGGGATATAGATGAGGATCAGATGGATAGGGAGGAAGAGATTGATCGGGAGAGGGGGGGGGAGAAAGGAGGTGATGAAAAGGGTATAGTGGGGGGGATGACGTGTAAGTGGAGAGGGCATGAGCAGATGAATGGGGGAGGGGCACAAAATGATGGACATTGGTGCAGGAGGAGATTGACAGTAAGAGTGAAAATGAGGAGGAGAAGATTGATGAAGGGAGAGAATGGGATGGAGGAGATGGACACGGAGAGAAAGGCGTAGGGGGAGATGCAAGTGGCAGAGATGTAGAGGGGTAGTGGGGAGGTAGAAAACGAAGAGGTGTAAGGGAGATACAGTTGCAGAGAGGGAGAGGAGGAGATGGGCATATAGACATACAGGCCGGGGACGGGGGGAGGGGGGGAGATTGACGGATTGAAGTAGGAGGAGGAGGTGGACAGTGAGATGGGGTAGTGGGGTGGCGAGGAAGAGGAGTACACAGAGGGGAAGGGAGATCTGTGGTACATATGCGCCAAACGTGTACACCTGTCAAGCTGTGGGGAAGAGGCTAGTTTGACATAAATGAATTTCAGTTTTAAGACGTGTCATGTAACAAGACCTAAATATTATAAGTGACACAATAAACTCTTATCTCGGGGAATTTGATCGTTGTCCATTCATTTCACGAAGTGTGTGAGAATTCTGTAATGTCTAAGAACTCTGTATCCCAGATTCCAGGGCAAGTCAGGCGACCTTTCTTGTACCCCACCGCTGTGGAAGGCTATGTTCCAACGTAGCCTTCCGTAGGTACAGTAAAGACAAGATTAGGCAAATTACTGTGCACGCACAGCAATTTACGCAGTCATTCTTCCCACGCTCCACACTTTAAGAACCCTAACATATACCACAATAGGAAGTGCCCTCTGCCCCGCACTTCACAGTGGTTGTCAAAATTCGCACGTATATGCCTACAGAGCTAGAAAATCGCGTTTGGTAGTTTCCATGCAGTACAATACAATGCGAGTAGGACAGTAGGGCTGCTGTGGCGATCTAAGCCCCATGCCAACTACGGCAATTACAGCAGAGGTACATGTGGTCAACCTGCACTTGACCTCGAAGTCACGATACCGAATTGGAGAGAAGCGCGGTGCTCGACCAACGCCGGCTGCACGGCAGTGCTGCGCAGTAAGTGTCCGTGGGATGCAGGCAGGCAGGCAGAGAGAGAGAGAGAGAGAGAGAGAAGAGGAATAGCTCCGTCGCACTGCGAGCAACCACGCATATAATTATATGTACTCAGTCACTTCCGCACAGCACTTCGTGCAAGTGCTCCTTTCAACGGGTCGGGATTCAGTTCGCTTCGCCATTCTTTTTCAACTGAGCCAGTGCAGCCCTCTAATAACGTACACTACTGGCCATTAAAACTGCTACACCACAAAGATGGGCTACAGACGCGAAATTTAACCGATAGGAAGAAGCTGCTGTGATATGCAAATGATTAGCTTTTCAGAGCATTCACACAAGGTTGGTGCCGGTGGCGACACCTACAACGTGCTCACATGAGGAAAGTTTCCAACCGATTTCTCATACACAAATAGCTGTTGACCGGCGTTGCCTGGTGAAACGTTGTTGCGATGCCTCCTGTAAGGAGGAGAAATGCGACCATCACGTTTCCGACTTTGATAAAGGTCGGATTGTAGCCATTCGCGATTACGGTTTATCGTATCGCAACATTGCCGCTCGCGTTGGTCGAGATCCAATGACTGTTAGCAGAATATGGAATCGGTGGGTTCAGGAGGGTAATACGGATCGCCGTGCTGGATCCCAACGGCCTGGTATCACTAGCAGGCGAGATGGCAGGCATCTTATCCGCATGGCTGTAACGGATCGTGCAGCCACGTCTCGATCCCTGAGTCAACAGATGGGGACGTTTGCAAGACAACCACCATCTGCACGAACAGTTCGACGACGTCTGCAGCAGCATGGACTATCAGCTCGGAGACCATGGTTGCGGTTACCCTTGACGCTGCATCACAGACAGGTGCGCCTGCGATGGTGTACTCAACGACGAACCTGGGTGCGCGTATGGCAAAATGTCTTTTTTTTATGAATCCAGGTTCTGTTTAGAGCACCATGATTGTCGCATCCGTGTTTGGCGACATCGCGATGAACGCACATTGCAAGCGTGTATTCGTCATCACCATACCGGCGTATCACTCGGCATGATGGTATGGGGTGCCATTGGTTACACGTCTCGGTCACCTCTTGTTCGCATTGACGACAGTTTGAACAGTGGACGTTACATTTCAGATGTGTTACGACCCGTGGCTCATTCGATCCCTGCGAAACCCTACATTTCAGCAGGATAATGCACGACCGCATGTTGCAGGTCCTGTACGGGCCTTTCTGGATACAGAAAATGTTCGACTGCTGCCCTGTTCAGCACATTCTCCAGACCTCTCACCAATTGAAAACGTCTGGTCAATGGTGACCGAGCAACTGGTTCATCACAATACGCCAGTCACTACTCTTGATGAACTGTGGTATCGTGTTGAAGCTGCATGGGCAGCTGTACCTGTACACGCCATCCAAGCTCTGTTTGACTCAATGCCTAGGCCTATCAAGGCCGTTATTACGGCCAGAGGTGGTTGGTTCAAATGGCTCTGAGTACTATGGGACTCAACTGCTGTGGTCATAAGTCCCCTAGAACTTAGAACTACTTAAACCTAACTAACCTAAGATCATCATACACATCCATGCCCGAGGCAGGATTCGAACCTGCGACCGTAGCAGTCCCGCGGTTCCGGACTGCGCGCCTAGAACCACTAGACCACCAGAGGTGGTTATTCTGGGCACTGATTTCTCAGGATCTATGCACCCAAATTGCGTGAGAATGTAATCACATGTCAGTTCTAGTACAATATATTTGTCCAATGAATACCCGTTTATCATCTGCATTTCTTCTTGGTGCAGCAATTATAATGGGCAGTAGTGTAGATATCGACGAGGGGGGAACGTTCCTTCCTGCAGCTGAGCGCCTAAGGTCTGAACAGACGCAGCGCCCGTGACGGCCTCGTCGCGCCCCCTTTCACACACGACCAGTCAGCGGGATCGCGGCCGCACAGGAAGGTTTCCTCTTTCGCGCAGGAAGCTGTCCTGGCGCCACGAGATGGGAACCAGCCTGCGGCGTCTCTGATGAATGCGCACACGGGGCCCCGCCCGCGGACAGGATGCAGCCAGCGTAGCGGTTTCCGCCACGCCCGCGGCCAAACAGCATCAAACCACACGAGCGGCACGCGAAGCGCCTTCCTGGTCATTAGACAACCTTGCAGCACACACACACACACACACACACACACACACACACACACACACACACACTGAACTATGCAGTGATGAGTAGAGATCGGATTATATGCATCATAAAAACCTTAAAAAATATGCAGGAAAAGTGTCGAAATATGCAGGCTCAAATAATAAATGAACATTGCAGTTACCATGCATTATATCTTGAAGTCGAACCTGTGTATGTCAATTAAAAGGAAGAGCGCCGGCCACGCGAAAAATCGGTATATTCAGAACGTTGATAGCATTTTTTGAATACTTTCTGCTACATATTAGGAAAGGATCCTTTCTGGGATAATTTTCTAAAAATTTGCAAAATGAGGACGCATACCGTGTTTCAAGAATTGTTCCTTCTTTGCTGTTGTTGTCAGTAACAAACAGATGCGTTGCGAGTGGGTTGGTTGGGTTGTTTGGGGGGAAGAGACCATACAGCGAGATCATCGGATTAGGGAAGGAAGTCGGCCGTGCCTTTTCAAAGGAACCATCCCGGCATTTGCCTGGAGCCATTTAGGAAAATCACGGAAAACCTAAATCGGAATGGCCGCACGCGGGATTGAACTGTCGTCCTCCCGTTGCGAGTGAGTCACAGCGTAACAATCGATATGTACAGGACAAGCTTCGAGATGTATCGCTCGTACAGGGCCATGCTGGAAAACTCTGTAATATTTTATTTAAGAAACAACATATAAACATCAGTTTTTTGAACAGCATTAACTTTAATTAAATACTATTGGGCCAAAGCATCATTACAATTTATTTTACAATTTCCTACTATTGTAAACATAAACGACCTCGTACTGTTCCAAATGTTCGGTTATATGATTGTGCGTTCGATCACTCAAACATTTTTGTAACCAGAAAAGGACTGTTCGACATCAACTGAGGTAACTGGGCAGTATTTGAATTTGGGTGCTATGTTAGCACTTATTGTTTCTGGTTGAAGTTCACTCGTCCCATTAATAAAACTATCAATTTGGCACAAGGGTTCAAAGCCTGGGTTACTGGATAAAATGTTTTCATACCTTTTCTTTGTAATACCTCTAGTAATGAGGAGTTAACTAGAATAATTTTATTCATTATCTGAACAGATTCATTCAACAGCAAACCCTGAGTTTCAAGCTTTTTAATACTTGCAGCTATCTACATCTGCATCCATACTTCGAAAGCCACCTGACGGTGTGTGGCGGGGGGTACCTTGAGTACCTCTATCGGTTCTCCCTTCTATTACAGTCTCGTATTGTTCATGGAAAGAAAGATTGTCGGTATGCATCTGTGTGGGCTCTAATCTCTCTGATTTTATCCTCATGGTCTCTTCGCGAGATATACGTAGGAGGGAGCAATATAATATACTGCTTGACTCCTCGGTGAAGGTATGTTCTCGAAATTTCAACAAAAGCCTGTACCGAGCTACTGAGCTTCTCTCCTGCAGAGTCTTCCACTGGAGTTTATCATCTCCGTAACGCTTTCGCGATTACTAAATGATCCTGTAACGAAGCGCGCTGCTCTCCGTTGGATCTTCTCTATCTCTTCTATCAAAGAGGCACGGATCCCACACCGGTGAGCAGTATTCAAGCAGTGGGCGAACAAGTGCACTGTAACCTACTTCCTTTGTTTTCGGACTGCATTTCCTTAGGATTCTTCCAATGAATCCCAGTCTGGCATCTGCTTTACTGACGATTAATTTTATATGGTCATTCCATTTTAAATAACTCCTAATGGCCGGCCGCGGTGGTCTTGCGGTTCTAGGCGCTGCAGTCCGGAACCGCGGGACTGCTACGGTCGCAGGTTCGAATCCTGCCTCGGGCATGGATGTGTGTGATGTCCTTAGGTTAGTTAGGTTTAAGTAGTTCTAAGTTCTAGGGGACTGATGACCTAAGATGTTAAGTCCCATAGTGCTCCGAGCCATTTGAACCATTTTTGAACTCCTAATGCCTACTCCCAGATAATTTACGCAATTAACTGCTTCCAGTTGCTGACCTGCTATATTGTAGCTAAATGATAAAGGATCTTTCTTTCTATGTATTCGCAGCACATTACACTTGTCTATATTGAGATTCAATTGCCGTTCCCTGCACCATGCGTCAATTTGTTGCAGATCCTCCTGCACTTCAGTACAATTTTCCATTTGTTACAACCTCTCGATATACTACAGCATCATCCGCAAAAAGACTCAGTGAATTTCCGATGTTATCCACAAGGTTTTATATATATATATATATATATATATATATATAATGGCAACGGTCCTACGACACTCCCCTGCGGCACACCTGAAATCACTCTTACTTCGGAAGACTTCTCTCCATTGAGAATGACATGGGAAAATGAGTGCTAAGCACAGCAATGTCTTTTTAACACCGGAATCATTAAAATCTTCCTTGCACTGGCAAACTGACAAAGCCTCTGTACTATCGGAGTCTGTTCAAAAAAATGGCTCTGCGCACTATGGGTCTTAACTTCTGAGGTCATCAGTCCCCTAAAACTTAGAACTACTTAAACCTAACTAACCTAAGGACATCACACACATCCATGCCCACGGCAGGATTCGAACCTGCGACCGTAGCGGTCGCGCGGTTCCAGACTGTAGCGCCTAGAACCGCTCGGCCACTCCGGCCGGCGCTGACGGAGGGCATAAGGAAAGTCCAAAGAAGGGCAGCTCGTTTTATCGTGAAACATGGGAGTGTGTGTCACAGATGTGATATCGAGTTGGAGTAGCAGTCATTTAAACAAATGGGTTTTCATTAGGCGAGATGTTATCGGGAAATCGTCTCCAACGTTCTCCTCCAAAAGCGAAACTATTTTGTTAACGCCCACCTACATAGGGAAAAATGATCATAATAATAAAATCAGAGACATCAGAGCTCGAACAGGAATCTGTAAGTTTACATTTTTCACAGGCGCTCTTGGAGGGTGGAATGGTATAGAAATAGTCTGAAGGTGGTTCAAAGTACCCTCTGCCACGCATTTAACTGTGAACTGTAATCACGTAGATGTAGACACTAAATATTCCGAAATGTCTCCATTAATACTCAAATAATAATGCGTTACAAATATGAACCTTTGCAAGAAACTACACTACTGGCCATTAAAATTGCTACACCACAAAGATGACGTGCTACAGACCGACAGGAAGAAGATGTTGTAAATGATAACTAACTGAAAACTTCCGCTGCCGTCAGGTGTTGTTGATATACCTCGATGGGTACAGCTGAAAATGTGTGCAGGGACTTATCCCTACCACGCCTCCCGTGAGACTCACATTCTCAACTGTCCACAATTCCAGATATGTATTGTACCTTATTGTACTATTTATTCCAGGGAAGAGTTGCACGGTCATCAACAGTAACTGTTCTTTCGAGAACAAGTTACTGTCTTCGTATATATAGTTAAAGGCTACCCAGCCAGTGACCTTCGTCTGTGCGAATGCGCACAGGTTGCCCAAAATCTTACGGGAATCGAAAACGCGTGCGCGAGTAATGAATGGTTGAGAAAATGTCTATAAGGTACATTACATATGTAGAATTGTGGACAGTTGGGAATGCGAGTCTCACGGGAAGCGTGCAAGATATTAGTCCCTGCAGTCGCGCTATTCATCTGTGTCCTCGGTGGCTCAGATGGATAGAGCGTCTGCCATGTAAGCAGGAGATCCCGGGTTCGAGTCCCGGTCGGGGCACACTTTTTCAGCTGTCCACATCGAGGTATATGAACAACACCTGTCGGCTGCTGAGGTTTTCAGTTAGTCATAATTTATTCCAGGGAAAAGCAGCACGGCCATCAACACTAACTTCTTTCGAGAACAAGTTACTGTCTTCGTATATATAGAAGATGTAGTGACATGCAAATGATTAGCTTTCAGAGAATTCACACAAAGTTGGCGCCGGTGACGACACCTACAACGTGCTGACATGAGGAAAGTTTCCAACCTATTTCTCATATACAAACAGAAGTTGACCGGCGTTGCCTGGTGAAACGTTGTTGTGATGCCTCGTGTCAGGAGGAGAAATGCGTACCATCAGGTTTCCGACTTTGATAAAGATCGCATTGTAGCCTATCGCGATTGCGGTTTATCGTGTCGCGACATTGCTGCTCGCGTTGGTCGAGATCCAATTAGTGTTAGCAGAATATAGAATCTGTGGGATCAGGAAGGTAATACAGAACGCCGTGCTGGATCCCAACGGCCTGGTATCACTAGCAGGCGAGATTACAGGCGTCTTATCCACATGGCTGTAACGGATCGTGCAGCCACGTCTCGATCCCTGAATCCACATATGGGGACGTTTGCAAGACAACAACCATGTACACGAACAGTTCGACGACGTTTGCAGCAGCATGGACTATCAGCTCCGAGACCACGGCTGCGGTAACCCTTGACGCTGCATCACAGACAGGAGCGCCTGCGATGGTGTACTCAACGACCAACTTTAGTGCACGAATGGCAAAACGTCATTTTTTCGGATGAATCCAGGTTCTGTTTACAGCATCATGATGGTCGCATCCGTGTTTGGCGACATCGCGGTGAACGCACATTGGAAGCGTGTATTCGTCATCGCCATACTGGCGTATCACCCGGCGTGATGGTATGGGGTCACCTCTTGTTCGCATTGACGGCACGTTGAACAGTGGACGTTACATTTCAGATGTGTTACGACCCGTGGCTCTAACCTTCATTCGATCCCCGCGAAACCCTACATTTCAGCAGGATCATGCACGACCGCATGTTGCAGGTCCTGTACGGGCCTTTCTGGATAAAGAAAATGTTTGACTGCTGCCATGTGCAGCACATTCTCCAGATCTCTCACCAATTGAAAACGTCTGGTTAATGGTGGCCGAGCAACTGGCTCGTCACAATACGCCAGTCACTACTCTTGATGAACTGTGGTATCGTGTTGAAGCTGAATGGGCAGCTGTACCCGTACATGCCATCCAAGCTCTGTTTGACTCAATAGCCAGGCGTATCAAGGCCGTTATTACGGCCAGAGGTGGTTGTTCTGGGTACTGATTTCTCAGGATCTATGCACCCAAATTGCGTGAAAATGTAATAACGTGTCAGTTCTAGTATAATATATTTGTCCAATGAATACCTGTTTATCATCTGCATTTCTTCTTGGTGTAGCAATTTTAATGGCCAATAGTGTAATTTGACAACATAATGATACAGGGGCCACAGATGTTGGCTTTAGTGGAGTGTGATACACAGGTTTACGTCTACACGATATTTATCACCCGATCGTCGTAGGGCTGTTGCAGGCAAGCGCGTGATTCCGATCGTGGCGGGACCAACAGGTGCGGCAGTGCGTGCCCCCGCGTGGCGTGCGTGCGTGCGCAGATCAATACGCCGTGTTGTGTCTCCGCACGTGAGACGTGCAGCGAATGGATGGCAAGAGGGGGAGACAGGCAACACGCCCTGCCGTGCCGTGGCGTGCCGTGTCCGGTGCCGCATTTCCCGTGATACGATCCCCTGTCAGCAGTCGTGAAGTTTTACTTCAAAAGAGGAGATATTCTCGAGCACTATCACCTGTCTCGTGCTCAACCATGAAATTCCTGTTTACTGGCGAACCAGATCCGTTGACTGTAATTTATCTCTCGTTCAGTGAAACTTTGCAACAATACCTACCAAGGTGTGCACATCAACTCCCAGTTCTATCGTATATATCGTTGGCCATAAAGTCTAAGAAATTAATGCCATACAAGGGAATCATCGGAGTGGATTGCGCTGAATTTCTGTTTCTCGGGTGCTCACGTTATGCTTTGGATTCTTAAAGTAAGAGTCCGCACCAGTTGTGAGGAGAATTTACTTATTACCTGCACCACCGGTTTCAGAGCATTACAGCTCCATCCAAAGGAGCTAACAGTTAATTTAAAAAAATCGTAAATGCTTGGCGGTCGGATCAGTCAGTATGGAAAGTGAAGCTCATGTCGCTCTGTGTGTGAGATAGCTACGAAAAGCCAGCGGAGCACGTCACCGACAGCCACGCGTGTTTTATTGTTTTTAGTTTATCGTTAGGACCTGAAGAAGCGGTTCCGAAATTGGTCGTGCAGTTAATAAATTGTCATTCACGCTGAATCGGATTCTTACTCTTCGAATATACGAATCATCGAGTGAAACAGAAGTGATTTCTGGCGTTCCCCAAGGTAGTGTTATAGGCCCTTTGCTGTTCCTCGTCTATATACACGATTTTGGAGACAATCTGAGCAGCCGTCTTCGGTTGTTTGCAGATGACGCTGTCGTTTATCGACTAAAAGTCATCAGAAGATCAAAACAAACTGCAAAACGATTTATAAACAATATCGGAATGGTGGGAAAAGTGGCAGTTGACCCTAAATAACGAAAAGAGTGAGGTCATCCACATGAGTGCTAAAAGGAACTCAAACTTCGGTTACACGATAAATCAGTCTAATCTAAAAGCCGTAAATTCAACTAAATACCTAGGTATTACAATTACGAACAACTTAAACTGGAAGGAACACACAGAAAATTTTGCCGGCCACTGTGGTCTAGCGGTTCTGGCGCTGCAGTCCGGAACCGCGGGACTGCTACGGTCGCAGGTTCGAATCCTGCCTCGGGCATGGGTGTGTGTGATGTCCTTAGGTTAGTTAGGCTTCAGTAGTTCTAAGTTCTAGGGGACTTATGACCTAAGATGTTGAGTCCCATAGTGCTCAGAACCATTTGAACCAGAAAATTTTGTGGGGAAGGCTAACCAATGACTGCGTTTTACTGGCAGGACACTTAAAAAATGTGACAGACCTACTAAGGAGACTGCCTACACTACGTTTGTCCGTCCTCTTTTAGTACACTGCTGCGCGGTGTGGGATCCTTACCAGATAGGACTGACGGAGTACATCGAAAAAATTCAAAGGGCAGCACGTTTTTTATTATCGCGAAATATAGGAGAGAGTGTCACAGAAGTGATACAGGATTTGGGCTAGAAATCATTAAAGGAAAGGCGTTTTTCGTTGCGACGGAATCTTGTCACGAAATTCCGATCACAAGCTTTCTTCTCCGAATGCGAAAATATTTTGTTTATACCGACCTCCATAGGGAGGAACGATCACCGCGATAAAATAAGGGAAATCAGAGCTCGTACGGAAAGATATAGGATTTTCATTCATTCCGCGCGCTATACGAAATTGGAATAATAGAGAATTGTGAAGGTGGTTAGATGAACCCTCTGCCAGGCACTTGAATGTGATTTGCAGAGTATCCATGTAGATGTAGAAGTACATGCAGATGTTACCCAGTTGCTGATGTCCTCCACATAAAGTCCTTTCGTAGCCCACATTATTGGGACGCCACAAATATTCTGGAGGCAAATAAAGACTCCAAAACGACGATTTTCAGAAGTGACGATACTAAACGGAGGTGATGCTTTCGCCATGTCTTGAATAGTGAAAATCTCATCTGTTGGCACTGTAGAGCAATGTAGCAGGTTATCAACACCGTTCTACAACTTATACGCGAAACAGCAATGAATGATGTTGGTTTCACTAGTTTTCTTTTCGTGAGACTTAAGTTCAAGAGCGGATTTATATCGCCCAATCATCTTGTGTGAGCGGTATGGCCATCAGCAAGTAACTATGAGAAGAAACTAATGAAAGTGGAACATCTATTTCCATCCAGAAGAGTGGAGAAATGCTTAAGTGCTGCTATAATCTTAAAAATGGGTGAGGAAGAAAACTTGGATAACTATCCTCCGGTTAATCACAAACACTCTAAGGCCCGAAAAAGCTACGCACCACGAAGGAAATATCCGAAGCGACAGAAACTGATAAATGCAACGTACATTTACCGTCATATAAATGATTACAGCTTCAGAAAAACTGGATGATTTATTCAAGAGAAAGAATTTCACGGACTGAACAAGTCAATAACGCATTGGTCCACCTCTGGCACTTAAGCAAGCAGTTATTCGGCAAGGCATTGATTGACAGAGTTGTTAGATGTCCTCCTGAGCCGGCCGCTGTGGCCGAGCGGTTCTAGGCGCTTCAGCCCGGAACCGTTCTGCTGCTACGGTCGCAGGTTCGAATCCTGCCGCGGGCATGGATGTGTGTGATGTTCTTAGGTTATTTAGGTATAAATAGTCCTAAGTCTAGGCGATTGATGGCCTCAGATGTTAAGTCCCATAGTGCTTAGAGCCATTTGAATTTCAGTTTTGTCCTCCTGAAGTATATCGTGCCAAATTGTGCCTAACTGACGCGTTAGATCGTCAAAATCCGGAGCTGGTTGGAGGGGCCTGCCCATTATACTTCAGACGTTCCCAATTAAAGGGAGACTCGATGACTTTGCTGGCCAACGTAGGGTTTGGCAAGCACGAAGACAAGCAGTAGAAACTCTCGCCGTTCGCAGGTGTGCATTATCTTGCTGAAATGTAAGCCTAGCGTGGCTTGCTGTGAAGGGCAACAAGACTCTCGACTGGGTTTTAATCTGGGAAGTTTGGTGGCCAGGAGAGTAAGGTAAACTCATCCCGGTGCTCTTCAAACCACGCACGGACACTGCGCCCCGTGCGACATGTTGCATTGTCTTGCTGGTCGATGGCATAGTGCTGAAGAAAAACAAACAGCAAAATGGGTGGTCCTCAAGGACAGATGCATACCAGTGTGCCTTCCAGAATGACGAGGTCACCAGGGAATGCCACGGAAACATTTCCCAGACCACAAGGCTTCGTCCTCCTGGGTGAACCCTTCCGACGACCGTTGCAGGGTGTTTGCTTTCAGACGTTCCTGTCCTACGGAGCATGAAACGTGATTCAGCTGAAAAGGCCACTCAGTGGACCTGTAGCTGCGGTACTGACGTGGAAATTCGTCGCCTATGCACAGCAGTCAGTATTGGTGCACGAACAACGTGCCTGCTACGGAGGCCCACACGCAGCAACGTTCGCTGAACGCTCGTTGACATGACACTGTCAGCAGCTTGGTTCATCTGGGCTGTCAGTTGCTCAACAGCTGCACGTCTATTCGCGCGTATCGCTTATGTCTCTGCAGCCGGCATTTGCCCCCGTCATCTATGGGCCGTGGTGCACACTATTGCCTCGGCACCAGTTTTCGATAGCGCCAATTTGCCATGTACTTTAAACACTCCGGCACGAGGACAGTTAACAAACTTAGTCTTTTCGGAAATGCTTCCACCCTTTGACTGAAAGCCAATGATCATGCCCATTTGGACGTCGGGCAAGTCGCTTCGTTTCCGTATTACGACAATGACTGCACTGTTGTCCGCGTCCCCTCGACACGCTTTATACACCCCTCCACTGCTAGTGCTACCATCTGCCATCTGAGTGGTTCTTGCACGTTGTCGTCGAACATAGGCGGTGGTCACAATGTAACTGGATCGTGTAGTTCCAGCATGACGGGGCCCATCAAATGACACCGCTGATTTCGGAGAACATTTAGACAATGTTTCCACCATTTGCGGATTGGGAGGGGTTGTTTAGTATTGTGGCCACCACCTTCTCGCGAACTCTCTCCTATGGAATTCTTTTTGTGTTGGGAGATGAAGAGTTTGGTGCTCGTTACATCGATAGACACTAAGACATATTCCCCCGTTTGGCTGAAGCTCCACCCATCATTCGCGCAACACTTGGTTGTTTTGAGCGTGTCGGACATCATTAACACATACGCCAGTTGTGCAGTAATATAAACGGATGAAATTTTCAGCAACGTCTATAAAACAATATTCATCATGCGGCAATCTGAACACCTTTTCCGAATATCACAAGCATCAAAAGCTTCATGGACAGTGCACCTGTAATTGTTTTGTTGCATGAAGTGTTTGTTATAGCCTCTCAACATTAAAATTTTGCATATTTAATTTTTTGCGTCCTTTACGTACCTTCAGTTAAAAATGGATTAAACTTTAGTCTATAGTTCATTAACAACATCCGAAACTCTCTCTAGCTTGGAGTCAGAACTGCTTACACTGGGACCCGGTGTTGTGCAAGTTGTCCTTCGCCGAGCTACGCAAACCGGATAGCAAACATAGGAAAGTGCCAAGTTGTATGAGAATATAAACGTCAACTTCAGGCCACTCCAAGGCGTTTGTACTGCTTCAGCCTTGGGAAGACTGTAGCAGTCAACAAAAACGCACATCTTGGGCGCTGAAGCTGTACGCCTTTTTTGTGATTGCTGCTTCAAGCGTTATCTTCACCAGCAACAGAACTCCCACGATTACGTAAAAAAATATAAAATTTGTCCCGGTTTGAATATCTCCGTTCTTTACTGGAAATTGTCCTATATGAAGCGGCAGCCTTAGCCGCCTCCTAAAATTTGTACTGACTTATTCAGCCAGTTACAGGGTTTAACGAGACCTCCTAACAGTGGTGCAAATTGCCTTTTTCACAGAATTCAATGCTAGAGATGAAAGAAGTAACAGTTGACAGTAAGAATGCTACCACCCACAGAGGATTCAATTTCAGACTTTTGGATTGTATGTAGCGACAATTCAAAGCAACTTTTTCACGGCGCAGTGTTCTCTTACCAATTCAGAGTCAGTCAAAGTAGTCTCCATTTTTTTATTTATTATTTTTTTTCAGCACAAGTAAATACCATGTACACACGATAACAGTTACAACATTCAACATTAATTTGTCACTTTTCAATATATTCACTAACTTTGTCCACTTTTTCCCACCTTGAAACAAGATCGTGTACCTCGTGATTGAAAAAGAAAGAGCAGATTGCAATTGTTTATTACAAACAAACTATAAAAAAATAGAAACACATTGCGTGTGTCACTGGACAGAGGTCGGTTCAAAGTTTTGAGACAACTGCGGTGTTGTTTGTAGCAACATGGGAACTACATCACAAGAGAAATCATTTTGTGTGTTGGACTTTGCGAAAAGTCAATCCATTGTTCAAGTGCAACGTGCATTCCGCCGTCGGTTCAACAAGAAGCCATCCGGGAGATTTACTTCCGGCATAAGAAAGTTTTTTGAAGTTGACTGCATGAGCAAAGCTAAGAGCACTGGTCGAACACGCACGTCCAATTAAAATGTCGAGCGTATTCGAGATGCATTCACATGGAGCCATCGGAAGTCCACAGGACGGTTAGGCTAGGATCTTCAACAGCCTCAAACAACGGTGTGGCGTGTTTTAAACGATGCCTGCGTATGAAGCCTAACAAGCTGTAGCTACTGCAGCAATTGCGTCCCGGTGACCGTAACAGAAGGTATGGATTTTGCACTTCAGCTGTCCAGGATAGTAAAGAGGACACTTTTTCTGAAAGACACGTCTTCTCGGATGAATCGACGATCGTCTATCGAGTAAAGTAAGCCGCCATAATGCAAGAATTTGGGGTCATGAAACCACGGCGTCTTCGTCGAACATGAAAATGACCCACCGAAACTAAATGTGTTTTGTGACATTATTATCAACAAAG
This sequence comes from Schistocerca cancellata, assembly GCF_023864275.1. NCBI lineage: Eukaryota > Metazoa > Arthropoda > Insecta > Orthoptera > Acrididae > Schistocerca > Schistocerca cancellata. The sequence continues at coordinate 219,868,128 of NC_064626.1, forward strand.
GTTATGGAGCTCTCTATGACACGAACGTCATGTCTGGACATTCTGCAAAACTGGCTGTTTCCTCAACTTTACGAAGATTCCAATGATTTCATTTTTACGTATGGCGACGCCGCGCCTCAATTCCACCGTACGGCGTTTTTTATTAACACCACCATCCCACGACTTTGGATTCGAGGAAGTGAACAAGATATTGTTCGTTGCTTTTGGCCTCCTAATTCATCAGACATCACACCTTGCGGTTTTTTCTGTGGTAGTACATGGAAGACAGTCTTCGTCCCATCAATGGCAGCTATCTTTCAAAATCTGAGAAATGGAATTGTTGCAGCTGTCGGTTCAATACACACGGACCTGTTGATTCGGGTGTGCAGTAAAATGGGTTACTCTTCAATCTCTCTTCAGCAACGCAAGGTGCTCTTTCTGACAAGGGAACCTCCCCATCGCACTTCCCTCAGATTTAGTTATAAGTTGGCACAGTGGATACGCCTTGAAAAACTGAACACAGATCAATCGAGAAAACAGGAAGAAGTTGTGTGGAACTATGAAAAAAATAAGCAAACTATACAAACTGAGTAGTCCATGTGCAAGATAGGCCACATCAAGGAGAATGTGAGCTCAAGAGCGCCGTGGTCCCATGGCTGATGAGCTGGATTAGCGTAATGGTTAAAGTTCTGCCGGCACGGTAGCTCAGCGTGTTCGGTCTGAGGGTTAGCTGCCCTCTGTAATAAAAAAAAACTGAGTTAATAGAACAACAACGAACTCAAAAGGAGGTCTTACGACGTCCGCCCTGATCAGATTCAACGAACAAAAACGAACAAAATGAGATTAAAAAAAAAAGAAAATGGTTAGCGTGAGCAGCTGCGGAACGAGAGATCCTTGGTTCAAGTCTTCCCGCGAGTGAAAAGTTTATTTTTTTTATATAAACAACTTCGCTCTCCAAAATTCTAGGACATCTTCAGATTTGCTTGGACATATGCAGGATTTGACGGTCTACACACGGAAAAAATTGAAAACGTTAAAAACATATGTTTTGACAGAGCACAGGGAAAACTGTGCGACTGTGAATCTGTTGCATTCATTTGCTGCAGTTTATGTTACAAACTCTTCTGTTTTCATCACATTTTTGGGAGTGATTATCACATCCACAAGAAAACCTAAATCGGGCAAGGTAGAAGAATCTTTTTACCCATCGCCAAGTGTACAAGTTAGGTGGGTCGACAACATATTCCTGTCATGTGACGCACATGCCGTCACCAGTGTCGTATAGAATATATCAGACGTGTTTTCCTGTGGAGGAATCGGTTGACCTATGACCTTGCGATCAAATGTTTTCGGTTCCCATTGGAGAGGCACGTACTTTCGTCTACTAATGGCGCAGTTTTGCGGTGCGGTCGCAAAACACAGACACTAAACTTATTACAATGAACAGAGACGCCAATGAACGAACGGACAGATCATAACTTTGCGAAGATAAACTTTTCACTCGCGGGAAGACTTGAACCAAGGACCTCTCGTTACGCAGCTGCTCACGCTAACCACGGCGCTCCTGAGTTCACATTATCCTTGATGTTGCCTATCTTGCGTATGCACTACTCAGTTTGTATATTTTGCTTATTTTTTTCATAGTTCGACTCAACATCTTCCTGTTATCTCGATCGATCTGTGTTCAGTATTTCCAAGGCCTATCCACTGTGCCAACTTACAACTAAATCTGAGGGGGGGGGGGGGGGGTGCGATGGGGAGGTTCCCTTGTGAGTATATGGTATAGTGTCTGTGCGAACACCGAATGTGTATTTTGAACATTCTTCCATCCACTGACATGCGCAATACGTTTCTATCTTTCATGGTCTGTCTATAATAAACAACTGAAATATGTTCTTTCTTTTTGAATCACCCTGTATATCTGTACAGTACCCATCGACCCCACTCGGATTCAAGATCAAAAAGATGACAGTCTCGTATTCAGTCACAGTCTTCGCCAAAAGTCCTCCTCCTCCATACTGCAGCGCTGCAACAGATTGTGTACAACTGTTTTCCTCGTCTCTTTTCTAGTTGGCCAACATTTTCGGAACGCAGCGCTCACACATCTTTGAGAAGCCTAGTTTTTCAATAACGACCATCAAAGTGCCTTTACCGGTGCGTCACTGGCGATAATTCATATGTTGTTAGACGGTGATCGCCACAGATGATCTGGTCGACACGCTGGATGTTGTATGACGTCACTGCGTTGCACCAGCCAACTGAGTGCCGTTCAGATTTTCTACAGCGACAAACCCATCGGCCAACGAAACTGAAGTCGACCGTAGTATCTCCATGCCTTCTTCAGCCTTTCATGAATGCGGATGGGCTTTTTCACCTTAGCGGTAAGGAATTTAACAGAGGTATGCTGTCTTATATGGACGACAATGTCGACTATTTTCTAAACTTGCTGATGATCTAGAATGCTCTATTGGGGTGGGCTGTAGAAGAAGCTGTTGCGGAAGTGGGCCTAATTCTTCATTATGAATGTAACTGAATTAAGGAGAACACAAATATGAGGCATTACTTTCTGCTTTCTGACTGCCCCGCGAACATAATTTTCTTTCTCCTTCAAATTCCTGTAACTTGAGAGAACTAACTCATTGGGGGGTGGGGGGAAGGCAGCAGTATCATAGAGAGAGAGAGAGAGAGAGAGAGAGAGAGAGAGAGAGAGAGAGAGAGAGAGAGAGAAGCAAGCATTAGTTTCGTTGACTGGAGAGGATTCCGATCAGCACGTTCGTCTGCGACAAATACCTATTGCACCAGATTGCACGTTAGAATCGCAGCATAATCAAGATCTAGGGCTACGAGGTCGCGTCTAAGAATAAAACAGTCTTAATTAGGAAAGGAACGCGTGCACAAAGGCGTACATAGCTTAATGAAAAACTGACTCCTACCCCACACTGTACTTTTCCATTCACTATTGAAAATGCAGTTGTGTAAGCATCCTCTACCACCTCTGCTGACAGTGGCGTAAAAGAGTCTTGTTGCTCTATCTGTTTACAGTGCACAGCTTGAGTCATCTTGGCACTGCCTCAGCAGCTGCAGGCAGTTTCATCGTAAAACGGACTCCGCATTCGGCCGACTTACGCTTCAGTGCTTCGAAAAGGAATTAAGGGCATGTAATTTAGCTTTATTTAAGAGCAGGGCTGCGTTTACGTGCAGGCTATCTACGCTGCAGTCTGTATAGATCCCGCACCAGAAATATTGTAAATAAAATGTGTTTTAATACTGTGGTCCGCGACACCTTATAATCATTAAAGTCCTAGACGCCATTCTTTAATACGGCCTCATTCTGCTTAACTTTTTAATGAACACCTGATACGAGTTAAGTCAACATTCACATCTCTAACCTCGAGCTCAATGCCACCGGATCAAACATGTAGCACTTCGGTTGGCAAAACTGTCAAGACTTTAACGGGATTTCGGCAGTTTGAAATGGACTCGATGATGCGGAAAACAGATTCCTTGCATACCTTATTTAATCCAAATCAGGACACACAAAACATCAGAGACTGTTTTCCTAATACTGACGTCGCTCTAAGAAGTGTCACTTATGATCATGAACAGCAATGGAAAACTCATTTCCAAGATTGAAGCTGACCATAAACAACTGTCGAATCTCCAAGTTTAAGTTACGCATTTGCCTGATGTTACCCAAATAGTTCACAGTGGACACCCCACCTTTAAACGTAAATATAAGTGGACACACAGCTCCATTCACCAATCATTCAGACACTGCCTCAACACAGGACTCTTCCACTGTCACCACCAAGAGGAACCAAACTGGAGAGCATACAAGTGATTGTAGTCGTCGTTCAGTAGACCTACGACTACTGATTAAGGACAGATTAGTGACAGTGAACAATGGTCTATATAGCCATACATAATCTTCATACTCCAGTTAAGTATTACAGAATTAATCATTGTAAAACTTCCAGGCAGGTTATAACTAGGATTCGAACTCGGGACCTATGCCCTTCGTGGGCAAGTGCTCTACCTACTGACAGGCAGGAGAACTCCTGTGAAGTCTGAAAGGTAGGAGATGAGGTATTGGCGGAAGTAAGGCTGTGAGGACGGTTCATGAGTCGTGTCCGGGTAGCTCAGTTGGGAGAGCATTTGCCCTCACAAGGCAAAGCTCCCAGGTTCGAGCGTCTGCAATGTAAGCAGGAGATGCCGGGTTCGAGTCCCGGTCGGGCACACATTTCCAACTGTTCCCAATGACATATCAACGCCTGTACGCAGCTAAGGGTATTCATTTCGTTGTAATTTTATTCCGAAATCAGTTTCGATTGAATAATCAACACAGCCCTTTGGAGATTAATTCTCTATGCTCCAGTGTTCTGCATTCCCTAGCTTAGAAGATCCACTAATGTATTAAACCACTGCTAAAGCAATAAATCTCAATTTGTAAACACTGTTTCCTCACGTACTTATTTCTACTCTGATAGAAACGTAGCAATTTTGAACACAACGCGCAGTTTTACAGTGGCGCGTCATTAAAACTATCCTAGTTTACGCCCGAGTGCAAATAAATCCTGCCACAGCTCCGTCCCGTAAATCTACGAGTTTTAAAGCTGTGCAAAAAGTCCTGAAGCAGGAACATATTTCAGACAGCGAGACTCAAATTCACTTAGTCGTTGCCAGAATCACACGGGACCAGCGGCAGTTAACGTGAACTAACGTATGTAGATTGCGGAGCATAGCACAGCGTCGCCGATGCCCACGTAAACTTCTCGCTGGAGTGTTGCCCAACATTCCGGACAAGTTCCCTTCAACAGAAAAAAACACTGGCACTTTTCCATAACACTAGACCAAAAGGAAGGTGGAATGACGTGTGACCTGCGCATTCTCCGAAGCTTTTACCTCACGTATATTGCGACATTCTAGCCCATTGCCTGGTTGATCTCTCCGTTACAATGAACGAAGGCTGCGGCATCACTACATCTATATTCCGCAAGCCACCTGACGGTGTGTGGCGGAGGGTACCTTGAGTACCTCTATCGGTTCTCCCATCTATTCCAGTCTCGTATTGTTCTTGGAAAGAAAGATTGTCGGTATGCCTCTGTGTGAGCTCTAATCTCTCTGATTTTATCCTCATGGTCTCTTCACGAGACATACGTAGGAGGGAGCAATATACTGCTTGACTCCTCGGTGAAGGAATGTTCTCGGAACTTCAACAAAAGCCAGTACCGAGCTACTGAACGTCTCTCTTGCACAGTCTTCCACTGGACTTTATCTACCATCTCCGTAACGCTTTCGCGATTACTAAATGATCCTGTAACGAAACGCGCTGCTCTCCGTTGGATCTTCTCTATCTCTTCTATCGACCCTATCTGGTACGGATCCCACACCCGTGAGCAGTATTCAAGCAGTGGGCGAACAAGTGTACTGTAACCTAACTCCTTTGTTTTCGGACTGCATTTCCTTACGATTCTTCCAATGAATCTCAGTCTGACATCTGCTTTACCGACGATTAATTTTATATGGTCATACCATTTTAGATCACTCCTAATGCCTACTCCCAGATAATAATTTATGGAATTAACTGCTGCCAGTTGCTGACCTGCTATATTGTAGCTAAATGATAAAGGATCTTTCTTAGTGTTACAAATTTGATTTTACAGTACAACATGGTTAGCAGTTTCAATGTCTGATTAGAAACCACGTTTAGCGCGATTCAGGAACAAAGACGTGGATGTATGGCTTTCTGTTCCCATCTGGCTGTTTGATATCGTTGAGTCTCCTTGCGTCTCACTATTGTGGTGCTTGATTTGGGTCAGTTCCCTAGCCTCTCACTACTGGGGTGCTTCTCGCAGGCTCACAATAAATTAAAATTATTTCGATCTTCCCTCTACGAGAGATGAAACAACCATATCGCCAACTGTGCCAGAACAAGCTGCGAAGAGGTGTGGTGCCGAGATGTTCGGCGTGCGTGCTTATGAAGGCCCCGGCGCTTCACTGGGGGGTGCCGCGTGGTGGGGATGTGTGTGTATCCGCAGGTGCGCCAGTCAGTATCACTTCATGGACATTTTACCGTGTTACAATGGTTGTGTTATTTGTATCAATCCGGTAGCTATGAAGCGGCCAGCGCAAGAGTTACGGCGCTGGACGAAAGCACACACCAAAATCAGTTACCCTCATGACGGGGTTCGACGGCGGCAACCGAAGTCAAAGCCTTCCGATGGTTTGGGGACTCACCACAATCAAACCACGTAGAGTGCAGGATACTACTTAACCCACAGAATTAGCATAGTGTTCGCCTTTTAGGTTGTTTTTCTAGCTTTCATCAATGACTTATGGCCCAATTTTGTATGTCATTTACTATTAACAGTTTCTTCCATTCTCTAAGGCAATAGTTGCGAGCTGTAATCGAAGAAGCGGGCAGTTTAGCCTGGGAAGTGCTTCACGAACGCACAACTGTTAGCTTCTATTGATCTTGGATCGAGCGGACAAGTGATCTTTTTCAGAACTAAATGTACATGAAAAATAAACAACTGTAGTCTCTGTTATCCCTAAGGATGCATCTCTTCCACTTACGAGCCCTTTAGATCATGTTGAGAACGGCATATATGTTTTTCTTAACGAAAGCACGACAACATTCTGCAAAACAAATTGTGAACTGAAACTTCCTGTCAGATTAAAACTGTGTGCCGGACCGAGACTCGAACTCGGGACCTTTGCCTTTGGCGGGCAAGTGCTCTACCATCTGAGCTACCCAAGCACGACTCACGCCCCGTCCTCACAGCTTTACATCTGCCAGTATCTCGTCTCCTACCTTCCAAACTACCTCCTGCGAGAGAGAGCTTCTGTAAAGTTTGGAAGGTAGGAGACGAGATACTGGCAGAAGTAAAGCTGTGAGGACGGGGCGTGAGTCGTGATTGGGTAGCTCAGATGGTAGAGCACTTCCCCGCGAAACGCAAAGGTCCCGAGTTCGAGTCTCGGTCCGGCACACAGTTTGAATCTGCCAGGAAGTTTCATAGCAGCGCACACTCCGCTGCAGAGTGCAAATCTCATTTTGGAAATTGTGAACTGTCTTTCCTGAACGCTGAAGCGAAGGTGAAAGAAATGATTCAAGGCAGTGTTGTTAAGTTACGCCCTTATGAAAATCGTAAAGAATAATACAACGAAAATTTTGAGGATTAAACATTTGCTGCAAACGAATTACTCTGACAATTTTTGAGCTGTCATTGTTTTAACAATATGTTGTTGTTGTGGTCTTCAGTCCAGAGACTGGTTCGATGCAGCTCTCCATGCTACTCTATCCTGTTCAAGCTTCTTCTCCCAGTACCTACTGCAACCTACATCCTTCTGAATCTGTTTAGTATATTCATCTGTTGGTCTCCCTCTACGATTTTTACCCTCCACGCTGCCCTCCAATACTAAATTGGTGATCACTTGATGCCTCAAAATATGCCCTACCATCCGATCCCTTCTTCTAGTCAAGTTGTGCCACAAATTTCTCTTCTCTCCAATTCCATTAAATACCTCCTCATTAGTTATGTGATCTACCCATCTAATCTTCAGCATTCTTCTGTAGCACCACATTTCGAAAGCTTCTATTCTCTTCTTGTCCAAACTATTTATCGTCCACGTTTCACTTCCATACATGGCTACACTCCAAACAAATACTTTCAGAAACGACTTCCTGACAAATCTATACTCGATGTTAACAAATTTCTCTTCTTCAGAAACACTTTCCTTGCCATTGCCAGTGTACATTTTATATGCTCTCTACTTCGACCATCATCAGTTATTTTGCTCCCCAAATAGCAAAACTCCTTTACTACTTTAAGCGTCTCATTTCCTAATCTAATTCCCGCAGTATCATCCGACTTAATTCGACTACATTCCATTATCCTCGTTTTGCTTTTGTTGATGTTCATCTTATATCCTTCTTTCAAGACACTGTCCATTCCGTTCAACTGCTCTTCCAAGTCCTTTGCTGTCTCTGACAGAATTACGATGTTATCGGCAAATCTCAGTTTTTATTTCTTCTCCGTGAATTTTAATTCCTACTCCAAATTTTTCTTTTGTTTCCTTTACTGCTTGCTCAATATACAGATTGAATAACATCGAGGACAGGCTACAACCCTGTCTCACTCCCTTCCCAACCACTGCTTCCCTTTCATACCCCTCGACTCTTATAACTGCCATCTGGTTTCTGTACAAATTGTAAATATCCTTTCGCTCCCTGTATTTTACCCCTGCCACCTTTAGAATTTGAAAGAGAGTATTCCAGTCAACATTGCCAAAAGCTTTCTCTAAGTCTACAAATGCTAGAAACGTAGGTTTGCCTTTCCTTAATGTATCTTCTAAGATAAGTCGTGGGGTCAGTATGTAATAAATTTTAAAACAACAGAATTGTCATCTCTCAATGACTAATTTGTAACCACGAAAAAGACGAACCTCTTATGATACCCGCAGTATTATGTCCTGAAACCGAAGTACCCAGAACCGCATCGCCCCTCCTAGCACTGGAGAAAGAAGCGAGTTTCATTGTTGAAAATTATCTGTACAGAATTGTTCCTCTGAGAATTTCTCAAAGCTTCTAACATGACGTTGTCAGAATGTCTCAACCTCTCTCGTCAATTAACTGAGATTTGCTTATAGTTTTATACTTCTTTTTACTTGTTCATCATGGCATCCAACGATGTGAGACAGTTTGGTGATTTGAGACGGCGCTATATTGGGAGGCGGCCTCGAAAAAGAACGGGGCGTGGCTCGCCATTGTTCAGGAAAACCGCGGTATACCTAAATTAGAATGGCCGAATCCAGAACGGAATCCAGACCGCCTTGGAGGCCGCTCTGGATAGTCTCTGGGCTCTGCACCGACTCTGTAACACATGGCTGGGAGGCTTCGTCTAAACGTTGCCGACTAAAGACATTAATTACTACGTAAAGCAACATACTGCGGAACTGCACGTCGTGGAAGCTGGTACTGTGTCCATACAGCGCCCTATGATTTGACTAACAATCAGCTTACTGTCGCACCTAATTCGTCGTAGGTTGTGTTCCAAAAATTAACAGCATGGACACAGAAGTGACGACACTTTCTGCAGGACCTGCCCATAATTTTGTAGGACAATGCTGAAGCACGTTCACTGCAAGCTGTTACTGACTTGTTTGACTGATGGGGCTCCTAAGTGCTATACCATTTAAAGCACTCCCCTGGCTTAAGCCCTCGTGCGTTCAACTCTATTTCTAAACTGAAGGAAAACACTTCTCGGCATTCGCTTCAGTACTGCTACAAATTCGTCGAGCAATAGACAGCGCCGCTCGAACTGTCAACACAACTGGCACTGCTAAGAGTAGCCTACGACTTCCACATCGCTGGCAACGGGTTATACACAATGCTGGTGACTGCTCTGAAGGTCAGTAAAACTTTGAAACACGTATCTATTTTGTAAGGGCTGTAAATAAATCGTTGCCACTATTAAAGTTCCAGCCTTCGTGTATACTAGGTCTACAACTTTGCTTCCGCCTTTTTTTTTCTCTCGAAGTTCGGAGCTTTTTGTGAAAAGCTTATGATTCATAGTATTGCCCATCGCTGGCCACTACATACTCCCATCTTTCGGATAGCATACGAATCCCGTGGCGGAAGAATTGGGCGTCTTTTGTGAGGATCCATGAATCCATTCAATTTTGTACTTGTTCATATGATCGGAAGTGCTGGTCAGCCAGACTGTATGCCACTGATCGAAAAAGATGGTAGTCAGAGAGAACAACGTATGGAGAATACGGCGGGAGGGATAGGACTTCTCATTTCAACGTTTCCATGTATATTTTGACGCGTTTTGCGACATGGGGTCGAGTACTGACCTGCTGCAAAATTACCTTTACGTGCCTATCGCTGTGTTTTGGCCGTTTGTGTTTCAGTACTGGGATCGAACGCATCAATTCCTTTCGATAATGATGTCCTGTGACTGTCTTCGTCTGTTTCAGTAGCTACGAAAACGTTTTGTCTTCCACCGCCATGCCGGTCTTCGACATCAAAATCATCGTTCTTAAGACGTTCTTCTACTAATAGTTCCATCACCATTGGTCTTACACAGCATTTTAATAGCCACAGCCGCAGATTTCTTCATGTTAAAGCAGAAAATTAAAACTTCCCGTAAATGGCGGGAAATGGGTACTTAAGTTGACGTACTTAATCAAAACCTTATGATGCAATACAAATCGACTAATATTTTTATGGTATTATGTTTACAGATGCCCAAGCTTATTGTATTACACCTATGACCAACCACCTGAACCCCACCTGCCGCTACTGCCGTCTATTGCAAAACGGCGGAAGCAAAGTTGCAGACCTAATAGGTTCACACTACAGTGTCGACAAGTAATCAATGAATCCAGACACCGTCATTTTTCTAACTACTACACTGCTGAAAACTTTCCTTCCTTTAAAGTATTCACATTAATTCTCATATCTGTAACATCACGCCGCCTGGAAATTTCACTAACTCGTGCGATTTCAACAGACTGTAATGTTAACACATGAATTCCGTAGGCAAAGGGTATATAACGAAAATACATGCACGCGACATAGAACAAAACAGGCTCCTTTATCTTCATACGCATGAGACGACCTAGAAAATTATCGCAAACGTCGCGCAGATCTTGCAATCCCACCTACAGCTGACGCTAGAATAACAAGCTGCGAGTATTCAACTTATCTCTGATGCAACTGTATATACGAAACACAGATTTATGGCGCCAACAATGTTATCTAAGAAGTTCACTCACTGGCAGAGTAATTCACCAGACAACCTACAACGCGTACGTACTGCGCTGGTTTCAACTGAACTGAAATGGATGTCGAGGCCCCAATGACAAATTTCAAAAATTAAATACATGTTCCGGAAAGCTCTGCTGTCTCCCACTGGAGATAGGAAGGGAGAAGGGAGGGGGGGGGGGGGAGAGAAAGCACGTATCGCCTGCAAAATTAGCGGTTTTACAGAGAGAGAGAGAGAGAGAGAGAGAGAGAGAGAGAGAGAGAGAGAGAGAGAGACTGCATTTATCGCCTGCAAAACATGCAGTTCTTTTGTGTTTACTCTTCCCACCCGTATGATGGGTCTTCTTTCTACATCCAGATGCGTCGTATCTGCAGAGCCGGCTACAATCTGCGCCTTCAGCATCCTTTGTGAAATAAACCAATATTGCAAGTCTACTGAAATGTAAATTGAATTCAACAAAAGTTTGACAGCCAAAGAAGAATGGGAAACTTTGTGAGTTGCGAGCATTTCTCGAAGGCGGTTGCCGATCTGAATTACAATCGTATCGCGCAGCATTTTCCAGTTAAAGAGGGGACGGTGGCGGAGGAATATAAAATGGTAACTCCTGCACAATAGATTCAATATAAGTATCTGCCACAACTGGTGCAGGTCTTAATTGCGGAAGTAGCGGTGTACGTGAAAGTAAAGACAAACTTTCCTTATAATAGCGAATATTTCGGAATTCTATGAACAAACTGACAAAGTAAGGATTTTCTTTTTCCTTCAGACAACTGTAATAAGTTCTAAGGAACAACGACCTCCAATGTATAAGGTAATATTAGGCAAGCAAAACTGTCATCAGTCCAAAGATTGGGACGTGCACAGTAATCGTTTATTACAACCATCTGACAGCATCATTTACCCTTGCCTCCCTCAGACCTCTGAACTGACTGACACGCAACCAACAGTGCTTCTTCGAGAACATTTTTTCACACAAGTGGCGTATCATGTCGTCCCCCCTCCGCCCCCAGCGCTGTCCTCTGACAGTTTCCTTTCCTTGGGAGGACCTACATAAATAAATCTATTTCCGGTGACCGTGTAAATGGCCATTTTTCTTTCAGAATTAGTACCGCACAGATGCTTCTCTGCAACAAATTTCTGATTATTATTCCAGCGCTAAAAATAAATGAAGAAATCATTATTTCCATTTTATGAAACTCGTGTGATATTTGAAAGATTTTAGCGAGCAAAGAAATTGGAGCGTATTTGTACGCCGCCACAAACTGCATGCGCAGTGCATTGTATGACGACTTTAATAATAAAAAAAGTATGCTAAGAATTTAAATTAACGACCAATAAAAAAGTGATAAATATTTGGATGACATACTGCAAACGTAGGCCTACAACATGTACATGCTCGCATATGAGGATGAACATCAACTGCTTGGCAAAAGAAGTGAAACGCCCTTTTGGGGAAGAGGAAAAGAAATGAAACTTCACGGGTTCAGACGACTTGTTATATTAAGCACGTGATATTTCGTGATCATAAAATCGAATCAGATTTACAAAGAACTTGGCGTTAGGAGCCCACTTATTTGACGTTTTACTAACACTTGCACTGGGTACATGTACTGGGTTGATTGGGAAGGCTGTCGAAGCCGTATCTTCTCCTGAGGCAAGCTAGCCCACAACTGCCCTAACTGGTCCTTGATATCCTGCATACTGATACAAGGAGAGAGCTTACTTCCGAGCTGGTCCCTTATGTGTTCTGTCGGAGACAGATCTGCGGATCTTGCTGGCCACGATCGTACCTCAGCACATACCGTCAGTTTTTAGTGGTATGTGCCGAGCATTGATGAGCACTGTCCTGTTGAAAAATGGCGCCACGATACTGTCGCATGAGAAGTAACGTGAGGCTGCAGGACCTCCGCTATGTACCGTTGAGCCGTTAGAAATTCCTGGTCACTACCAGCCGTGACCTGGAGCTACAACCGACGGCTTCCCATGCCGTAAGGCCAGCATTAAACACTTCTGGCCTCTACGAGACACTGGAAGAATGGGACCGCCCCCAGCTCACCGCCATACTCGCCAACGATGGCATGGGAACCGCGATTCATGGCTTAAGGCCGTGTCTTACGTGAGCGACAGAAGCGAGCGACAACGAGGAACAGCTTCAGGCGACAAAACTCAACCGCAGGTGTAGTTACGGAAGTTTCCTACGTGAGCGACATCTGTGTCGCTGCCTGTCTCCTGCTGCAACTGGCAACGTTTGAATTCGAACGTGTTTGAATCTTGTCGTTGCAGCATGCGCGACACAGAACGACAGCCATGTATCTTCTTAGCAAAGCAGTGGAGCGGACGCGACGGCAGCTATGAATTACTTAACATCCGATTTTAAGAAAACCATTCAGTGAAAAAAATTTGATTCTTCCGCAACCTATAGCTCGATATCCTTAAATGATAAAGATCAGAATTTATTTTCGTTATTCGTCTTAGTTACTGTGCTGCACGAAATTGAGTGCATGGCTACACGAAAATTTTTAAGAATTTGCAGAGGTAAAATCACATTGTGTAGATTTTCCGTATAGTTCATTTAAGGCATATGAAATGTAACCAATATATCTAAATTGTATTTAAAGTTGAGACCGGAATGATATCTCTTTTCATTCTTGAGATGTTGGTTGTTATCTCCGCGGACCGGTCGCTCGTGGCGCGTCCGAACCTTTCCTGCGCTTCGGGAATCAAGTGGTCGTAAAAATCGAAGTATCTCATAAACAGTTCAAGATATCGAAACGATGAATTTTGGAAATGATAGCACGCACAAAGGACTATTTTATCATATGATTAACACTCGATATGTTTGTGTAAACGCGTGAGCAGAGCCAAAACAAGACTCCCTATAACTTACACGATGTTTTGTCCAAATTTTCATAGCCGAACAAAGGGAGAGAGACAGGTAAACGGAGTATCAAAGTGACCAACATGAGGTCTAGTCTGGCATGAAAATATTTAACTGCTTGAAAGTCATCAGGGTAATGAGCGAAAACTTAATTAATAAGCTGAAGAAAAATTTAAATATTTTACGAAAAGCTGCTGTAAACAAAGTGTCAAAAATGTCATCTGTTCAAGACCTAGCTATTTTGCACATAAAAAGATACACTGGTACGGTATTTAAACGTCAAAAAGATTTCCTTCGAATCAAGTACATCAGGAAAGCAAACGAGGAGTCAGTAAAATCATGCTTTCTGAATAAAACTTTAAATTCAAAAATGGAAGAAATCAGTCAAATATCTTATGAAATGATTTGTGTAAAAGAAATAAGTAGATCAGAGAAACGTTCTACGTGCCTTTGAATGAAGCTCGAAATCATTAACAGAAATTGAGGTTCACCAAACGTTTCCCTAATATTTTTTATTTCATACTTTTAGGCAAATCATTACACAAAACGTTTAACTTTCTTTTCAAAAATTTTGTAAACTTTACTTTTACAGACTATTAGAGTAATTGAAATGCTTGGCCTTAACAGTGACTGCTGATGAATTATGTTCGCAAAATAAAATATCTGTAAAATTTCATGGTTCATTGTAATTTATTAGGAATTAAATGTGTGTGATATACTGGGATAGGTGTGAAGATCAAGTTCTTTGGCAAGACCTTAAAAATATACTTAGCGAAGCAGTGTAAACAGTATACATAAAACTTAGTATACAGAATCGTAACTGTGTCAGTAAAAATATAACACCAGCCGAGAATAGAACCCAGGACCTTACCCTTACATGTAATTACACACTGTATACGCTACCCTACACCACAGCTACCTATTGTTCACCATTAACATTCTGAGTGGTTATGTTAGCATTTAGCGTAGTTAGTGATGTAATAATTGTTTATTGGCTGTTAAAAGTTCTTGATCATGTAAAAAAAACCATTTGTATTTAATTTATTGATGAGATAGTGGAATGCTCCTCTGCTCTTTCAGTGTATTTGAAGAACTTGTCTGGTGATCTTCGTATCTCCGACCAGCGGTGCGGAAAGACTCTGAATACACAGTCTGTTGTTCTCGCACGGAAGGCGCACATGGAGAGGGATTTGCGTAATACGGCGACGCTCCCCTGTGGTGGACGACCGGAACCTGGGCGATGGGTATGTCTGCAGTCACATTCCCATCCAGTTAAACATCGGGCCAGTCTCACATCCAAATTCCTCACAAATCTAGATTTGTATGATTCGACCACATAGCTAAATGGAGCCTGACAATGAGGCCTCTTCCACTCTGTCAGATGTTGATAACGCTGTCTAGCATGAGAGCGTGACATTTCTGTATCGTCCTCCATTATCACTGAACATCCGATTCCGTTGAAGTACCTTATTTACCCTACCAGGTCTGTTAACAACACTAATACACACTGGTGCTCACCCTTCCTGTTACAGAGAACTGCAACTTTAATGATTTATATACCCTACGATGGTGAGATCTGTTCAAATTGACATCAGACCATGCATTCTGGGTGCTTCCTTTTAATTTTATTTCTTCCCTCCCCCCTTCCCCTCTCCCCCCCCCCTCTCCCTCTCTCTACGTAGTGTAAAAGTAATTCCATAAAATAAAAAATATACTTCTCTTGCAGCAGCAGTGTTCGGTTAAACTCTTGAAACACAGAACAGGATTAAATGAACTGTGGGTCTTCCTCAAGCTATGAAATGAGAACAGGCTTAACCTTTTACCTGTGTCTTAACATCGTACCTTGTCGATGCTGTTTAAATGTGTTTGAAAATCAAGTACTTAGTTAACGAATATCTGACACTCATCGCTATAATAAAGTAGCAATTTCAGGTATGTCAACAAGCAACGTACCGCCCTCTACACTGAGGTGACAAAAACAATGAGGTACCAGCTAACATCATGTTGGACCTCATTTGCTCGGCATAGTGCAGCTACTCGATGTCGCATGGTCTAAAGTCGTTACAAGTCCCCAGTAGAAATTCTGAGACATGCTGCATCTCTAGCCGTCCATAATTGCGAACATGTTGCCGGTGCATCACTTTGTGGACGAACAGAGCTCTCAATTGTGTCACATAAATATTCGCTGGGATTCACGCCGGGCGATCTGGGTGGCCAAACCATTCACTCTAACTGTTGACAATGTTCCTTAAACCATCGCAAACGTTTGTGGCCCGGTGACATGGTGCATTGTCACCCATAAAAATTCGATCTTGTTTGGTTTTTAAGTGGCCGAATATACCCATTTCCATTCAATAATCGATTCAACTGCACCAGAGGAGCCAGTCCATTCCATATAAACGCAGCTCAAAAATGGCTCTGAGCACTATGGGACTTAACATCTGTGGTCATCAGTCCCCTAGAACTTAGAACTACTTAAACCTAACTAACCTAAGGACATCACACACATCCATGCCCGAGGCAGGATTCGAACCTGCGGCCGTAGCAGTCGCGCGGTTCCGGACTGAGCGCCTAGAACCGCGAGACCACCGCGGCCGGCATGTAAACGCAGCCTACAAGATTATAGAGCCACCACCAGCTTGCACAGTGCCCTGTTGACAGCTTCGATCCAGAGTTTCGTGGGGTCTGCGCCATAATTTAACCCTACCATCACCTCTTACCAACTGATATGGAGACTCTTATAACCAGGTCACAGTTTTCCAGTCGTCTAAAGTACAACCGACATGATCACGAGCCAAGGTGAAGCTCTACAGGCAATGCGCTGTTAGCAAAGAAACTCGCCATTGCCCATTAACGCCAAATTTCGCTGCACTGTCCTAACGGATATGTTCGTCGTACGGCCCACATAGATTTCTGCGCTTATTTCACGTAGAGTTGCTTGTCTCTTGGCCCTGTCAACTCTACGGAAGAGCCGCTGCGTTCGTTCGTTAAGGGGGTTTACTATCTTTGGCCCGAAAACATGTTCCTTGAGAATTTTTTTCTCGGGATGTGTTATAGATATCAATGTCCAATTTGGTCAAAATGTTTATTGATTTTTTCCTCTACAAACTGGAATTTTTTCGACCACAAATGACGAAGAGCAAAGGCGTAAGCGCCGTCGGAACGAAACAAAATTTCGATGTAGACCTCCACGCGCGCAATGTCACAGGTCAGCCGGCTCGTCTGAAATCAAAATTGAGTTAACGTTAGCGAAGTATATAAGATTCTTTAGGAGTTGTACGTCGTTTAAGTTATTTGGACCATAGGAAACAAAATGGCAGCCATTTGAAAAAAATAGGGATTTTTTCATCGATTTTTCGACTTCGTCGGCCAAGTAAAACTATTTATAGTTGATTGATCGGAATAAAAGTGACAATCCCTAGATAATTTAGTTAGCTTCGTCGGAAACAAAGAATCATGTCCATCGGGCTGTTCAGCAGATTTGAAGTTACCATACCGCGCGATACAAAAAACGTCATTTCGAGAAAAACGCATTTGAAGTTTTGACTAAATATAAATGCAATATTATGCAACGTATGTTCAATCTGCTGTTCCGGATCCATAAACTATTCCTTCCTCTTCCTCAGAGGGCGTTCTGCTCAATCTGGGCCATCCTGCGCTGCTCCAGAGCCGCTCGTAGGGCCGGTGACAAGCGGTTTTCGGCCGCTTGAATCCGGTGGTCGTCCGAATGCTTGGCGAACTGCGTCGAATGGAGTCCCAGGGTGACATCCATCGTTGTCATGGTCTTCAGAATTGCTGAATACCCTTCGCTGATGCTGCTCACTGCCATGAAAGTCGCAATCTCCACTGTCTTCGCACCAGAATGCAAATGCTTGGGGCTAACTTCCAAACACGCGTTCAAACTTTCATTTGAACTTTGTGTGTTTCCTCTTAAGCACCGGTACAATAACTCGTCCTCAGAAAGACAAAAAATTGTGTGTGAAAAAGGTCGATTTCAGGCAGGTGCATTTTTTTTTGTTCAACTGCGAATAACAAACATTTCCGTTCCGTATTCGGAAAAAACTGCTTCAGGGGTGGATTCTAAACACTTATATGGATCCAAAAATGCAATTAAAAATCGATCTTTTGAACCAAAAGATAGTAAACCACCCCTTAAGTGAGGGATGTCGGCACTCTCTTGACCCTGTGGATTTCGGAATATTGAATTCCCTTACGTTTTCCGATGCGGAACGTCCCATGCTTCTAGCTCCAACTGCCTCTTCGTGTTTGAGGTCTCAATTCCCGCCGGGTGGCCACAATCACGTCGGAAACCGTTTCATTTGAATCACCTGAGCACAAATAGCAGATCCGCCAACGCACTGCCCTTTTATACCTCGTGTACTCGGTACTACAGCCATCTGTACAAGAGCACATCGGTATCCCACGACTTTTGTCACCTCAGTGTGTATCATCCAAACAAAATGGTTCAAATGGCTCTGAGCACTATGGGACTTAATTTCTTTTGGTCATCAGTCCCCTAGAACTTAGAACTACTGAAACCTAACTAACCTAAGGACATCACACACATCCATGCCCAAGGCAGGATTCGAACCTGCGACCGTGGCGGTCGCGTGGTTCCAGACTGTAGCGCCTAGAAAAGCATGGCAACAGCGGGCGGCTATCATCCAAACAACTGTTAATTGAATAATGGATTTAAAACAAGCACTGGAACATGGACTAGCAGCATCACGACTCGTGATGTTAATTACACAGATAACATTTCTTAATGTAAATACACTCCTGGAAATTGAAATAAGAACACCGTGAATTCATTGTTCCAGGAAGGGGAAACTTTATTGACACATTCCTGGGGTCACATACATCACATGATCACACTGACAGAACCACAGGCACATAGACACAGGCAACAGAGCATGCACAATGTCTGCACTAGTACAGTGTATATCCACCTTTCGCAGCAATGCAGGCTGCTATTCTCCCATGGAGACGATCGTAGAGATGCTGGATGTAGTCCTGTGGAACGGCTTGCCATGCCATTTCCACCTGGCGCCTCAGTTGGACCAGCGTTCGTGCTGGACGTGCAGACCGCGTGAGACGACGCTTCATCCAGTCCCAAACATGCTCAATGGGGGACAGATCCGGAGATCTTGCTGGCCAGGGTAGTTGACTTACACCTTCTAGAGCACGTTGGGTGGCACGGGATACATGCGGACGTGCATTGTCCTGTTGGAACAGCAAGTTCCCTTGCCGGTCTAGGAATGGTAGAACGATGGGTTCGATGACGGTTTGGATGTACCGTGCACTATTCAGTGTCCCCTCGACGATCACCAGTGGTGTACGGCCAGTGTAGGAGATAGCTCCCCACACCATGATGTCGGGTGTTGGCCCTGTGTGCCTCGGTCGTATGCAGTCCTGATTGTGGCGCTCACCTGCACGGCGCCAAACACGCATACGATCATCATTGGCACCAAGGCAGAAGCGACTCTCATCGCTGAAGACGACACGTCTCCATTCGTCCCTCCATTCACGCCTGTCGCGACACCACTGGAGGCGGGCTGCACGATGTTGGGGCGTGAGCGGAAGACGGCCTAACGGTGTGCGGGACCGTAGCCCAGCTTCATGGAGACGGTTGCGAATGGTCCTCGCCGATACCCCAGGAGCAACAGTGTCCCTAATTTGCTGGGAAGTGGCGGTGCGGTCCCCTACGGCACTGCGTAGGATCCTACGGTCTCGGCGTGCATCCGTGCGTCGCTGCGGTCCGGTCCCAGGTCGACGGGCACGTGCACCTTCCGCCGACCACTGGCGACAACATCGATGTACTGTGGAGACCTCACGCCCCACGTGTTGAGCAATTCGGCGGTACGTCCACCCGGCCTCCCGCATGCCCACTATACGCCCTCGCTCAAAGTCCGTCAACTGCACATACGGTTCACGTCCACGCTGTCGCGGCATGCTACCAGTGTTAAAGACTGCGATGGAGCTCCGTATGCCACGGAAAACTGGCTGACACTGACGGCGGCGGTGCACAAATGCTGCGCAGCTAGCGCCATTCGACGGCCAACACCGCGGTTCCTGGTGTGTCCGCTGTGCCGTGCGTGTGATCATTGCTTGTACAGCCCTCTCGCAGTGTCCGGAGCAAGTATGGTGGGTCTGACACACCGGTGTCAATGTGTTCTTTTTTACATTTCCAGGAGTGTAGTTTCGTAATACAATTAGGGGCATCTAAATGGATGCTATACGTGTAGCCTCCTCTCGACAGCGAAACTGGCCACGCCACACAAATTATTCCGCTCCGCCGCAGGGCTCTCCGTTCGGTAATTTCGGGTCACCATTTCCGGCGAGCGGCGCCCTGTGCATATGCGCCGCCGGCGGCCACCACAGAGGTAGCGAGCGACTAGCTAGCCAGCGCGCGCGCCCACCACGGCAGGGCCCGGAAATAACGGCTCCCACACCACAGCCCCAACGCAGATTTCCAGCGACCGCACAAAGGTTCGCACGCGCTGATATACGACGCGGGATTTCGCACCGGGGGCGGCTAACAAATTCCGCAAATTGCGGATCCGCCCTCCCGGGAAGCCTACCGCCGACGCGCTCTCATTAACACACGATGCTCACGTGGAAGCCGCCGCAGGGAGCGAAGGAGTGAGAGTGTCGTGTGGAGCGCAGGTGTGCACACGGTGATGTCATTAACGCCGGCGTTTCTATCCTACAGCACGCCACCAACTGGCGTACGAGCCATTATTAATTATAAACACCTGATGGTGTGGTTGGGCAATTTGCCTGGAGAGCAAAGCCTGGCACTGAATTGGGCGGTGTTAACGACGACGAACACTCCAGCAATTTCAAAGTATTAACTCCAGTAATACTAAGGCGTTTTTCATAACGCGCATTTATGACCACACGAAAACAAATTGTAAAAGGAAAATTGCTGGTGAATTATATTAGTAACATACTTTTTAAGGCGATACTACTGCGTAAGTTAAGTCGAGAACCTAAAAATACCTTTCAGCACGCACTTAGCACAATCAACTCACTTTCAATATCGTATATTACCGAATTTCTGACTGCCGCAATAAATTTTAAAAAGGAAATTTAGCTCATTAATGTTGACGTTTACTCTGTAGTGTGTGAAAAACTGAAACTAAACTCCTCCCGAACAGGCTATGAACGCCCAACGGCACCGACCGGCCGCCGTGTCATCCTCACCCCACAGGCGTCACTGGATGCGGATATGGAGGGGCATGTGGTCAGCACACCGCTCTCAAGGCTGTGGGTCAGTTTCCGAGGCCGGAGCCGCTGCTTCTCAAACAAGTAGCTCAAAAATGGTTCAGATGGCTCTCAGCACTATGGGACTTAACATCTGGGGTCATCACTCCCCTAGAACTTCCAACTACTTAAAAACCTAACTAACCTAAGGACAACACAAACATACATGTCCGAGGCAGGAATGAAGCGCCTAGAACCGCTCGGCCACACCAGCCGGTTAATAAAGTAGCTACTCAGTTTGCCTAACAATGGCTGATTGCACCCCGCTTGCCACAGCGCTCGGCAAACCGGATGGTCACCCATCGAAGAGCTTGCCTAGCCCGACAGCGCCTAACTTCGGTGATATGACTGGAACCGTTGTTACCACTGCGGCAAGGCCGTTAGCGCTTCAAAGAGACATTGATCTGTAAGTAAGGCTCTGAACCTGGAAACCTTGAATTTGACATACAATGGGGAACGTACCCTCTACTATTGTGACTTAAATTTTTCGTTAAATTTAAGTGTAAAATTTAAAACATTTATTTAATCTGGCAGAATAATTCATTATAAACAAATATTTTTTCAAAATTTTAAAATATAAAGTAACTGATTAGATTGCAATTTTTTCAAAAGGCGGGTATAAAGTACTCCCCCCCCCCCCCCCCCCCCCCGGTGCTGTGCTACGAGGAATAGCACTGAACATACATAGCACGCTCTTACAAGAATAGTTTTGTCTCTATCAACTGCTCGTGTCAAATGAGGTTGCTGCAGTACCCACGGGCAACTGAGACTGCCTTGCCACAACTAGCATTACCAGATCAAACTAACAAAATTACGGAACACTGCCTAGCGAAAGGATTTGCTGAGCTGAGAGAAAACAAAAAAATCCCTCAAAAAACACTAAAATTATATTTATTATTGCTAATTAAAGCTTTCAACGAATTTTTGCTGCCCTCAATGTTTTGGTGAAGTTGTTGCATGTTGCGAACTTCAAATTACAACGAATGCATAATTCTGCTTTCACCGTTTCGACATTCACAATCGGTTTGTTTCCAGCGTCAGCCCATAAAGGACTCATGTACCAAGGCTCTTTCAACATGGAAGCGCTGTTACCTTTTTGATAATTTTTTGTTAGGCGTTATTTCTCCGTTTAAAAACGTTTTCCGCAGAAAAGTTTTTGAGGATGTATACCTCTGACTCTGTAACAGCTCCACAGTTTCATTTAGCACACAGATTTTTTCGCATAAAGAATGTTTATCAATGGCTTCCTCAATACCCACCACCTACCGTGCTTCCACGTATTTTTAATATGTAGGAGTTACTCCTCCTACATTTACAAACCTGAAAATATTGAAAGGAGAGCTTTCGTAGTCAAACCAGTTTCGAGATAATCTTCGGTTCGGGTGGCTACGGGAGCTTCATTCTTGCATTTATTTCGTTCAACCTCATTTCGTTTCAACAGTTCTTATACTGTTCACAAACCGCAACACATTCTACACTTTTCAGCTAATTAAGACCATAGAAGAATGGTCTTTTCCGAACGTACTTATAACAAAAAGCGATTCTGGTGGCTGGAGTCCATGATTTTTGTTAATCCTGCCTTTCCCGTTCTTGTTGTGGTATTTCCAAAGAAATTTTCATCCTATTAACACATTTCTTTACACCTAACGGAGAAATGAAATAAGTTTTCATCGATTTAACTTTTAACATAACGCAATATTTTCTTAAAACTTTTCATCCCATATTTCACCTCTTGGAAGTTCAATTTCCAAAAACAGCGAAACACTTTTAGATTTCTACTAAAGAAGCCGAATAACAAACTTTCAGAGATTCAGCTTTGAATATGCTTTCATGAAACTTTTCCCCAGGGGTTGAATTTCCAGAAACACTGAAATCCATTTTTTTAAAATTTGTAACAGAGAAGTCAGATACCAGTTTTCATACATGCAGCTTTAAAAATACTTTAGTAGTTTTTGAAACATTCTTTCTGCTATTTCACTAACCACCGTGTTTCAACATGGAGTACGTTGAGTAACGCGCGCCGTTTTTAATCCTGAACAGACTACGCCCCTAGGGCAGAGGAGGCGCAGTGCTGCCCACCGCTGGGAGCGCTTTACTTGCAGACGACGTCACGGGTCATTAGGATAAGTGGACAACTTGGGCCAAGGCCCCGTTTGCAGTGGACACGTGCACCGATATCGCAGGTTACCATCTGCTGCTCCTTAGCCCTATAGTAAATGGCGTATCAAACCAACTACCACAGTACGTTTACGTTTTACGACCATTTGAAGACGAATTCAGAGTTTGGGTACTTACTGAAAGTCAAAGAATTCCTGGCGATAAAACTTTTTATGGAGGAGGCGAAGGGGGGTGGTGTGGGAATGACAGACGGACGGTGGCGTTTCGTGGTGTAGAATGACTTTTTGCATGAAAGGTACATACCCTAGCAGAAAAGATGCATACCTTATACAGCGTTAAATCGCTGTGTCGCGACACATTGGTGTGTTTCTTATCTTCCACGCATAAAATATCAGAACAATTATCGGCAATAGTTTCTTAGAGTAATAAAGTTGTAGAACTTCTCATAGTAGTTCCACAATAAAAAATGTGTACATTTCCTTTTTTGCATTTACGAAGAAAATTACATGTAGAGGTGTCGCAAAAATTTGTAACGTACTTTGGCGTGCACCAAAGGAAATAAAGGTTGAGAAGCGCGGCCTTACACTACGGTCAAGGACGTCAAACAATAGTATGTAAACACCAATCGAGTAAATCTGCGCTGTCGCTATCCCATTGACATGAGATCGCGTAGAACTGGAACTTCCGTATAGATCAGAACAGTGTTTCGGACCGGGACGGGACGTAACTTGCCGCTTGCGGGCAGTGCTCTAACTTTGGGTATCTAACGGTGCATACGAGGTCTGTTCAAAAAATTCGGAAACACTGTCCACAAATAATTAACTCTGTGGTTCTGGTTATGCTAAGTTAATACAACTTTTTTTAAATAAAAAAATCATTTTGCCATGATATTACCGCTATTTTATACAACTGACATGGAAAATACTTATTACTTTGTCATGTCATTTTAGTATGCCATCTCGACGATCAATTCGTGTGCTGATTATTTATGTAAAGTTGGCGAAATGTCACGCCAGCTGTATTTTAATTGAATGAGGGTGACCCTATGGGAGCGTGCCGCTGATTTGGAAAGTGTGTGACCGCCCCTGTGATTCTGGTTATGCCAAGTTATTACAATAAACCACGACAAAATAAATGACCTATACAAATTGAACAGTAATGAGTGGGCAACAGAAGAATACCTGCAAGTATATATAACCTTGTATATCCTTTATCTACGTAAAACGATGAATAACGATGTATTCCTTTATGTAAGTAAAACGGTGATCAATCTCCAAGTAGTTTATGTACGATGTATTAAAAGTAGGTTACGGAAAATATTCTAGTGGCACAACGAGGGCACACACTATGCTTCCTAGTACAGTCACTGGATGGCAATGACGCTCCACACAGAGCAAAACAATATCTATACTCCGTTTACGCGCCAAAACGGCTACCAGCAGCCCGTAAACAGTAATCTGCCGCTGTAGTTTAGTGCTTATATGACTAGTGATGGGCCAATGAACATGAGTGTCTACAGACTACGTTGTTGTAGGACATATGGTTATGTGCGCTCGCACTATGTAACAGCGTCACCAATGTATTTAATAGTAATGACAACGACATATAAATGTGTCAGTTCATTTTAGGTTGATATGGCCTAATAGCCATAACATGTAAGTAACATGCTTACGCAATTGCATTTTTTTCATATGTAATCGGCAGAATATCAAAATACCCAACAATTTTGTTAAATAATTTAAAATATTCTATATATTTCAGCTTCACTTGATAATGGCAATCGTGAAATGAAGAGATACAGTCACTGGCGTAAATATGTCTTCTTTAAACTGTCCACAAAATTTTTCTGCGCTTACTTTTTACTTATAGTGCATGGTATCCTTCGAAATACTCTCCTCCGCAATTGGTACACCGCTCCCGACGCCGTTTCCTCTTTTGTAAGCAGTCTTGGTATGCCTCTTTGTGAATCGCGCGAAGCGCCGTCTGCAAATTTTCTTCTATCTCGTCTATCGTTGCAAATCTTCGTCCTTTCAACGCGGTTTTCAACTTTGGAAATAAAAGGGGTCAGGTCTGGATAGCTTTTTGTGCAGCAGTCAGGCCCCAACAGGGATGAAAATGCGGGTGCGTTGTCGTGATGCAAGGAGCCATGCAGGAATTGCCTCACCACACTTCAGGCCGTTTCCTTCCCCCATTTTCTCTTAGCCGCGCAATACGTCCCGATAGTACAATCGATTAACAGTTTGTCCCTGTGTCACGAATTCATGATGAACTAATTCTTCAAAATGAAAGAAAACTATCAGCACGGCTTTGACATTTGACCTGACGGATTCTTTCTGATCTTAGAGAACGCTTCCCAACCCATTGTGAAGACTGAACCTTGATCTCAGCATCATAAACGCAGACTCGTGTCTCATCACCAGTTATGATTCTCTTGAGGGACATTTCGATCTCACTTGCGGAATCCAAGAGCTTTTCACAGATTGCGAGGCGGAGGTCTTTCTGGTCTTGACTCATGAGCCGTGGGGCGAACTTGGCGACAACACGATGCACTCCAAGATGCTGTGTCAGGATTTCCTGGCATGGTCCACAAAAATGTTACATTCTTCTGCTCTCTCTCGGACAGTCAGTCTTCGATTGGCAGGAACAGTTTCTTTGACGTTCCTGACATGAGCGTCGTCCATAGACGTCAAAGGGCGTCCTGAACGAAAGTCATCTTTAACTTCCGTCCGGCCATTTCTAAACAGCGTGAACCATTCCTATAACATATAGTACGGCTTAAGCACTCAACACCGTAGGCTTCCTGCATCATTTGGTGTGACTGTGTAAAGATTTTCTGGAGTTTCATGCAGAATTCAATGCGAACGCGTTCCTCCTCTACCTCCTCCTCTAACTCTTTTATGTCGAAATTCGCAAACTGTGAGCCAACGTTTTCTGTGCAACACAGCACTGAACATCTACATATACATGGATACTCTGCAAATCACATTCAAGTGCCTGGCAGAGGGTTCATCGAACCACCTTCACAATTCTCTATTATTCCAATCTCGTATAGTGCGCAGAAAAAATGAACACCTATATCTTTCCGTACGAGCTCTGATTTCCTTTATTTTATCGTGGTGATCGTTCCTCCTTATGTGGGCCGGTGTCAACATAATATTTTCGTATTCGGAGGAGAAAGTTGGT
Source organism: Schistocerca cancellata (assembly GCF_023864275.1). NCBI lineage: Eukaryota > Metazoa > Arthropoda > Insecta > Orthoptera > Acrididae > Schistocerca > Schistocerca cancellata. The sequence continues at coordinate 219,894,324 of NC_064626.1, forward strand.
GATTGGAATTTCGTGAGAAGATCCCGTCGCAACGAAAAACGCCTTTCTTTTAATGATTATCAGCCCAAATCTTGTATCATTTCAGTGACACTCTCTCCCATATTTCGCGATAATACAAAACGTGCTGCCTTTCTTTGAACTTTTTCGATGTACTCCGTCAGGCCTATCTGGTGAGGGTCCCACACAGCGCAGCAGTATTCTAAAAGAGGTCGGACAAGCGTAGTGTGGCAGGCTCCTTAGTAGGTCTGTTACATTTTCTAAGTGTCCTGCCAGTAAAACGCAGTCTTTGGTTAGCCTTCCCCACAACATTTTCTGTGTGTTTCTTCCAATTTAAGTTGTTCGTAATTGCAATACCTAGGTATTTAGTTGAATTTATGGCTTTTAGATTAGACTGATTTATCGTGTAACCGAAGTTTGAGTTCCTTTTAGCACTCGTGTGGATGACCTCACACTTTTCGTTATTTGGGGTCAACTGCCACTTTTCGCACCATTCAGATATCTTTTCTAAATCGTTTTGCAGTTTGTTTTGACCTTCTGATGACTATCAGTCGATAAACGACAGCGTCATCTGCAAACAACCGAAGACGGCTGCTCAGATTGTCTCCCAAATAGTTTGTATAGATAAGGAACAGCAAAGGGCCTATAACACTACCTTGGAGAACGCCAGAAATCACTTCTCTTTTACTCGATGACTTTCCGTCAATTACTACGAACTGTGACCCCTCTGACAGGAAATCACAAATCCAGTCACATAACTGAGACGATATTCCATAAGCACGCAATTTCACTACGAGCCGCTTGTGTGGTACAGTGTCAAAAGCCTCCCGGAAATCCAGAAATACGGAATCGATTTGAAATCAATAAGTAACAGACATACGACAATGAAATTTCCAGCATTTACACATTAAATACAGGCTTTTGCTGGAATGCCAACTGCATTTCTCTCAAACACACCATTGGCGCGAAATTACGAATGTTCCGGAATCCTTTGAACAGACTTCGTAATACGCACCTTCGAGCCAATCGGAACATGGGCCAACTGGTTCGCTAGTGTACACGCATCTTCAAAGCATCGTCCTTGAACGTAACTTCGTGCGTTCGAGTCGGGATTTGGCAAACAGCTGTAATCTGTCGTGAAGTTTCAGAACACTTCATGCATGCTGTACTGTTAACGAGTCATGTAAAAAAGTCAAAATTTTCATCACCTTGCGTGGTTCAGTTACCAAATACTTTGATATCTCTTAAGATCTTGTCACAACACATCGAGTTTTCAATTGCGTTGTTCCTTTTATATCTAAAGTCAACAAAAACTACAAAAATTAGATGAGGACTGGGGGAAGGAGGTTGTGGGACGGAGCAGGTGAATGAGGAACATAGTACCTTCCAAGTGAGTGTAACGGAAGGCCTCTTAACAAAAGCCCCTACTTTCGACAGTCGTAACTAACTCTTACACACCACCAGTATCGCACTACATAACGCATACTCTTAACTAGAATAGCCCAGTCTCTATGACGTTGCAATAGGAATTTCCGTAACTTTTAGTACAAAACTTTTTAACGAAAGTCAACAGGCCCCCTTATAAACTATCTCGCGTTCACACGTACACTTTCCTCATAGCCACAAATATCCTAAATTGTTAATACAGTATTTACTTTAAAATATGTTTGCATGTGAAGAGCCGGCTTACTACACCTAAATGACATCCCAGGAATGGAGGTTGACTCATGTGTTACAGAATGAACAGATGAGCCAGCCACTTAGACACCAATAACAAACATGTACACCACAAGCACGAATACTGTTGGATCCTTCCAGCGGAGAAAGAAACCATACAGCACACGGCTGCGCTCTATCTTGGGGCGCATCATAAAAGCACATAATCTCGGCTGAGTGGCCGGAGGGGGGAATGACATGGCCGACTACCTCACTGGCTTTACTGGCCACAACTTGTCCCCTGTACGACATGGAGACAAAAGACCCGTAATGAAGTGGGGAAACACTCCCAATTACAGGCGCTACAGATTGGCACCAATGTAGGCAGTTCAACGTATCATCCCCCCACCCCACCCCCCAAAAAAGTCGCAATTTTCTATCTTACATCTGACCATGACACTACCGCGTGTGCAGGTTTTCACTAAGCATCAATATAAACTAATGTGCTACGTGAGCCCATAAAAAAATACTAAGAAAAGCCAGTCAGAGTGTACGGCACACGTCAGCAGTTAGAAAGCTCAGGAGGTCATGTACTGCGAGGTGCTTTTTTCGTAATCAAACCCTCAAGAACACATATCAACACAAGAGCCATCTTATTATTTCAGTGTCAGTTACGCAATTAACTCCAAATGGTGAAAAAGGTGGTGGTGTGGTGGTGGTGGTGGTTGCTGTTGTCGTCGTCAGTCCTGAGACTGGTTTGATGCAGCTCTCCATGCTACTCTATCCTGTGCAAGCTTCTTCATCTCCCAGTACCTACTGCAACCTACATCCTTCTGAATCTGCTTAGTGTATTCATCTCTTGGTCTCCCTCTACGATTTTTACCCTCCACGCTGCCCACCAATACTAAATTGGTGATCCCTTGATGCCTCAGAACGTGTCGTACCAACCGATCCCTTCTTTTAGTCAAGTTGTGCCACAAATTCCTCTTCTCCCCAATTCTATTCAATACCTCCTCATTAGTTATGTGATCTACCAATCTAATCTTCAGCACCACATTTCTAAAGCTTCTATTCTCTTCTTGTCCAAACTATTTATCGTCCATGTTTCACTTCCATACATGGTTACACTCCACACAAATACTTTCAGAAACGACTTCCTGACACTTAAATCTATACTCTATGTTAATAAATTTCTCTTCTTCAGAAAGGTTTTCCTTTTTTTTTTTTTTTTTTTTTTTTTTTTGTGGTTTTAGGGCGCACAACTTCAATGGTCATTAGCGCCCTGACTACTCTAAAAATGCACCGCGAGCCACAAGTTGACAACAACAACTAAAAGGAAAAACACAATAAAAGACAGCCTGACAGGCATAGGATTAAAAAACTTCATCAAATGTCCTTAGCAAGGTGTGTCAAATTGATAAAACAAAGAACACGAGCAGCTGCTCGTGGGTCATCCGCTAAAACGGCATCGAAAGTATTAGGCAGGTTAAGATCGAGGCGCAGTTGGTTAAGATCGGGACAGGACATTAAAATGTGTCTAACGGTCAGCAAGTGCCCACATGGGCAGAACGGCGCCGGCGCAGCCGTCAGCAGATGGCGATGGCTGAACCGGCAGTGTCCAATCCTTAACCTTGCTAAAACGACCTCCTCCCGCCGAGAAGGGCGTGAGGAGGACGTCCAAGCCACGGGAAGAGGTTTTAAGGCCCGAAGCTTGTTGTCGGTAAGTGCAGCCCAATCGGCATGCCACAGCGACACAACGCGCTGACAAATGACCCTGCTAAGATCGGACGAAGGGACACAACAAGAAGCTGTCCGAGGCTGGAGGACCGCAGCCTTGGCCGCGGCATCTGCAGCTTCGTTCCCAGGGATACCGACATGGCCGGGAACCCACATAAAGCTAACCGGCGGACCGACGTCCACCAGCCACTGAAGAGAGCGTTGGATCCGGTGAACGAAAGGGTGAACCGGGTACGGATCACTGAGGCTCTGGATGGCGCTCAGGGAATCTGAGCAGATGACATAAGCAGAATGTCGGTGGCGGCAGATGTAAAGAACAGCCTGGTAGAGGGCAAAGAGCTCAGCTGTGAAGACCGAACAATGGTCATGGAGCCGGTATTGGAAACTTTGTGCCCCGACTATAAAGGAACACCCGACCCCGTCATTGGTCTTAGAGCCATCTGTATAAATGAAAGTCATGGTGATGAACTTCGAACGAAGTTCCAAAAAACGGGAGTGGTAGACCGAACTGGGGGTGACCTCTTTTGGGAGCGAGCTGAGGTCAAGGTGAACGCGGACCTGAGCCTGGAGCCAAGGTGGCGTGTGGCTCTCGCCCACTCGAAAGGTTGCAGGGAGTGAAAAATGAAGGTGTTGAAGGAGGCGACGAAAGCGAACTCCAGGGGGTAGCAGGGCAGAGACATACAACCCGTATTGACTGTCGAGAGAGTCGTCAAAAAAGGAACGATAAGACGGATGGTCGGGCATTGACAGTAGCCGACAGGCATACCGACAAAGCAGTATATCGCGCCGGTAAGTGAGCGGCAATTCGCCAGCGTCAGCATGAAGACTCTCTACGGGACTGGTATAAAATGCTCCGATCGCAAGTCGTAAACCCCGATGTTGTATGGAGTTGAGGCGGCGTAAGATGGATGGCCGTGCAGAGGAGTATACAAAGCTCCCATAATCCAGCTTGGAGCGGACGATCGACCGATATAGACGAAGTAGGACGGTTCGATCCGCTCCCCACGACATACCACTGAGAACACGGAGGACATTTAAAGAACGGGTACAACGGGCGGCCAAATATGACACATGTGGAGACCAGCTAAGTTTCCTGTCAAAGGTAAGGCCTAAAAATTTGGTTGTCTCCACGATTGGGAGAGCAACGGGACCAAGTCGTAAGGACGGTGGGAGAAACTCTTTGTAGCGCCAGAAGTTAATACAGACCGTCTTCTCGGCAGAAAAACGGAAGCCATTGGCGACACTCCAGGAGTAAAGACGGTCAAGAGAACGCTGAAGACAGCGCTCCAGGACACGTGTACGCTGCGCGCTGCAATAGATGGTAAAATCGTCCACAAAAAGGGAGCCTGATACATCAGCTGGGAGGCAATCCATTATTGGATTGATCGCGATGGCGAACAGAGCGACGCTCAAAACTGAGCCCTGTGGCACCCCATTCTCCTGGCGAAAGGTGTCGGACAGGACAGAACCCACACGTACCCTGAACTGTCGATCCATTAAAAAGGAACGAATAAAAAGAGGGAGGCGACCGCGAAGGCCCCATGTATGCATGGTGCGGAGAATGCCCGCCCTCCAACAGGTGTCGTAAGCCTTCTCCAAATCAAAGAACACAGCCGCGGTCGGGCGCTTCCGCAAGAAGTTATTCATAATGAAGGTCGACAAGGTAACCAGATGGTCAACAGCAGAGCGGCGCCTACGAAATCCACATTGTACATTTGTAAGTAGGCGTCGAGACTCAAGCAGCCAAACCAATCGTGAGTTAACCATTCGCTCCATCACTTTACAGACACAGCTGGTAAGTGAGATAGGGCGATAACTGGAAGGCAAGTGCTTGTCCTTCCCCGGCTTAGGAATCGGGACAACAATAGACTCGCGCCAGCATGCGGGAACATGTCCCTCAATCCAGATGCGATTGTATGTACGAAGAAGAAAACCTTTACCCGCAGGAGAAAGGTTCTTCAGCATCTGAATATGAATAGAATCAGGCCCTGGAGCGGAGGACCGTGATCGGCCAAGTGCGGTTTCGAGTTCCCGCATGGTGAATGGGGCATTATAACTTTCACAATTCGAGGAGCAAAAGTCAGGTGGCCTAGCCTCCTCTGCCTGTTTGCGGGGGAGGAAGGCAGGGTGGTAATGAGCGGAGCTCGAAACCTCGGCGAAAAAGCGGCCGAAGGCATTGGAGACAGCCTCAGGGGCCACAAGGACTTCATTCGCGACCTTCAAGCCAGAAACTGGGGAGTGGACCTTAGTGCCAGATAGCCGGCGCAGGCTACCCCAGACAACAGAAGAAGGAGTAAAACTGTTGAAGGTGCTTGTGAAAGCAGCCCAGCTGGCTTTCTTGCTTTCTTTAATAATAAGACGACACTGAGCACGTAATCGTTTATAATTAATACAATTCGCCACTGTAGGGTGGCGTTTAAAGGTGCGTAAAGCACGTCGACGAGCACGTAAAGCGTCTCTACATGCTCCGGTCCACCAGGGGACCGGTACGCGACGTGGAGAAGAAGTAGGGTGAGGGATGGAATATTCAGCAGCAGCGAGAATGACTTCCGTGAGGTGTGCGACCTGACGATCGCAGCTTGTGAAGGTTTGATCCTGAAAGTTCGCCCTGGAAGAAAAGAGCCCCCAGTCTGCCTTGGAGATGGTCCAACTAGAGGAGCACGGAGAGGGAGTATGCTGCAGGAGATGGAGAACACACGGGAAGTGGTCGCTCGAATATGTATCAGCAAGTGCATACCACTCAAACCGGCGTGCAAGTTGGGGAGTACATATAGAGAGGTCTAAATGGGAATAGGTATGAGATGTGTCCGAAAGAAAAGTAGGGGCGCCAGTATTAATGCAGACAAGATTGAGCTGGTTGAAAAGGTCTGCTAACAAGGAGCCCCTCGGGCAGGAGGCTGGAGAACCCCAAAGTGGATGGTGGGCATTGAAGTCTCCAGTTAACAAAAACGGTGCAGGTAGCTGAGCAATAAGTTGCATCATGTCTGCCCTGGTAACGGCAGATGACGATGGAGTGTAAACGGTACAAAAGGAAAACGTAAAAGTGGGGAGAGTAATGCGGATGGCAACTGCCTGCAGGCCGGTGTGCAACGTGATGGGATCGTAGTAAATATCATCCCGGACCAGCAACATAACCCCTCCATGTGCTGGGATTCCTACCACAGGGGGTAGGTCAAAACGCACAGAGGTGTAGTGTGCCAAGGCAATGTGATCGCATGGGCGTAGCTTCGTTTCCTGGAGGGCTACGACGAGCGGACGATGCAAGCGGAGCAGCAACTTCAAGTCCTCTCGGTTGGAGCGAATGCTGCGAATATTCCAGTGAATAAGTGCCATCGTAAGAAAAGGAAGATGAGAGAAGGGGTCACCTCGAAGGCCGCTTAGGGCCTGGCTTCGAGCGAGCACTGCCGCCGCTATCAGTAGGCGGACAGTCATCGTCCATGGGGTCTATAGGGTCATCGGCCATCTCGGGAGGATGGCCGGGAGGGGGAGCTTCCTCCGCCGGTGAACGGCCAGATGTACGGCTACCGGCGGTGCGGCCAGGCGAAACGGATGACGGCCTGGGGCGGCAACCGCTGGGTGGCGCAGGAGAAGAGATGCGCCGTGGCGGGGAAGGAGAACTGTGCTTCCTATGCGCCTTTTTGGAAGGACGTTTGGTGGAAGTATCGGTCGAAGGCTGGGAGGTCGAGGGACGGAGGAAGTCTGCACGGGATGGTTCCTTCTTGAAGGACCGTGCATCTGACTTCGGTGTCTTCGACTTAGCAGAAGCTGAGGAAGTGGCTGGTGTCTGTGGTGTGATGGGAGGAAGAGGAGACGTCGACCGCGCGATCTTAGCACTGGCCGAACGGACGACCGTGGTGCTGAAGGTCAGATCGCATGTCTGGGTTGCGACCTCCCGGGTAGTCCGAGGAGAGGCGAGGACAGTACTGTATTTCCCCGCTGGGAGCAGCGTGGGCTTCCTACTAGCCAATAGCTTGCGAGCAGCCGAGGTTGACACTTTCTCTTTGACACGAATTTCTTGGATGCAACGTTCGTCCTTATAGACAGGACAGTCGCGGGAGGATGCGGCATGGTCACCCTGACAGTTCACACAATGAGGAGACGGAGGTGGACAGTCACCCTCATGGGCATCCCTGCCACAAGTGACACATTTAGCCGCATTGGAACAAGACTGTCGAGTGTGATTGAAACGCTGACACTGGTAGCAGCGCGTAGGTGTCGGGACATAGGGGCGAACAGAAATAACCTCGTAGCCCGCCTTGATGCGCGATGGCAGCTTAACACTATCGAAGGTCAAGAAGAGTGTCCGGGTCGGTACAAGGTCGTTGTTGACCTTTTTCATGACCCGATGGACAGCCGTCACGCCCTGCTCAGCGAGGAAAGATTGAAGCTCCTCGTCAGTCAATCCGTCGAGGGAGCTAGTATACACTACACCACGAGACGAATTCAAAGTTCGGTGGGCCTCCACCCGGACAGGGAACGTGTACAGGAGTGTGGCCCGAAGCAGTTTTTGTGCCTGAAAGGCATTCTCAGTTTCTAGTAATAAGGTGCCGTTACGCAACCTGGTACAAGATTTGACAGATCCGGCTATGGCATCAACGCCCTTCTGAATAACAAAAGGGTTGACAGAGGAAAAATCCTTTCCGTCCTCAGTGCGAGAAACTACGAGGAACTGTGGGGCAGGCGGTAGTACTTTTGTCACTGTTGGCTGGTCACGTTTCCGTTTTTGGGTCGAAGTCGAAAGCGATGGAGTAGAATCCATTGCGGAGGAATCCCCCATGATTGCCAGCGTCTCCGATGGCGCGCTCCTTCCTTGTGGGGACCCTCTCAGAGGGCACTCCCGCCTTAGGTGAATGTTTACACCTCAGGTCACACCTCCCGAGAAACAGACGGAGGGACCAATCGGCATGGTCAGAAGGTATCAGCTCAGGCAATCACCCCTCCCCGGGCCTGGCCTTTACCAGGGGGTACGCGCGTGCCTTACATGTCTACCCAGGGCGGGGACTTACGCGTTACCCCGTCACCGGCTACGCGTGCGAACGCGTGGGTCGGCCTTCAGACACGCACAGGGAGGAAGGAAGAAGAGGAAAAAGAAGAGAGAGAGGGAGAAAGAGGACAGACTGTCTCAAACGCCGAGGCGGAGACCAGAGAAGGCAAGGAGAAGAAGGCAATGAGAAGGCAAGGAGAAAAAGGCAATGAGAAGGCAAGGAGAAAAAGGCAATGAGAAGGCAAGGAGAAAAAGGCAATGAGAAGGCAAGGAGAAAAAGGCAATGAGAAGGCAAGGAGAAAAAGGCAATGAGAAGGCAAGGAGAAGGCAAGGAGAAAAAGGCAATGAGAAGGCAAGGAGAAAAAGGCAATGAGAAGGCAAGGAGAAAAAGGCAATGAGAAGGCAAGGAGAAGTCAAGGGAAAGAGTAAGGAAGACAGTGAGGTGGAGAAGAGCAAAGAAAGGGACCAACAAAAGGAAGGAAGAAACGAGAAGTTTAAAACCAAAAAGACCACGATTATAGGTCGTGAAGATCGTCCGTCTCCGGACGCAGGCGCTAACTACCCCCGTGAGGGGGATGGACTCCTTTTAGTCGCCTCTTACGACAGGCAGGAATACCTCGGGCCTATTCTAATCCCCGGACCCGCAGGGGGGGGGGTTTTCCTTGCCATTGCCAGTCTACATTTTATATCCTCCCTAGTTCGACCATCATCAGTTATTTTTCTCCCCAAATAGCGAAACTCCTTTACTACTTTAAGCCTCTCATTTCCTAATCTAATACCCTCAACATCACCCGACTTAATTCGACTACATTCCATTATCCTCGTTTTGCTTTTGTTGATGTTCATTTTATACCCTCCTTTCAAGATACTGTCCATTCCGTTCAACTGCTCTTCAAAGTCCTTTGCTGTCTCTAACAGAATTACAAAGTCATCGGCGAACCTCAAAGTTTTTATTTCTTCTCCATGAATTTTAATACCTACTCCGAATTTTTTCTTTTGTTTCCTTTACTGCTTGCTCAATATACAGATTGAATAACATCGGGGAGAGGCTACAGCCCTGTCTCACTCCCTTCCCAACCACTGCTTCCCTTCCATGTCCCTCGACTCTTATAACTGCCATCTGGTTTCTGTACAAATTGTAAATAGTTTTCGCTCCCTATATTTTACCCCCGTCACCTTCAGAATTTGAAAGAGTATTCCAATCAACGTTGTCAATAGCTTTCTCCAAGTCTACAAATGCTAGAAACGCAGGTTTGCCTTTCCTTAATCTATTTTCTAAGGTAAGTCGTAGGGTCAGTATTGCCTCACATGTTGAAATATTTCTACGGAATGCAAACTGATCTTCCCCGAGGTCGGCTTCTACCAGTTTTTCCATTCGTCTGTAAAGAATTCGCGTTAGTATTTTGCAGCCGTGACTTATGAAACTGATAGTTTATATAGGTGGTTATCAAAGTGGATTGATGGGATAAATCATCAAATTAGAACCTACAGCGAGACCAAATGAAGGACGAGTTTAACATTCCGTCGATTGCGATCACTTTTCTCGTATAGCGCTCTTCGGCTCACATACTGCTTCAAATTGCCTTCCGTTGCGATAAACACGCCTTGCTCTTATTCCCCAAAGGTTTACCACGTGGTTGAACCCAGCATACGTGCAAGCCAGAGCAAGACATGTATTTATCTTCAAATAACTTTTCTGTTGTAACAGAAACATGAACAGATGCATTATCTTGTCGAAACATACTTTCGTCCCCTAGGTCCTCATACATACTAACCCATTCTGTATCTTACATCTCTGTGTACGTATTAAGAGTTCATTCTACCGTTCCTCCAAGCAATGCCTGGTTTACCTTTACTGCAGAAGGCTGCCCAAGTCTTAACACCTACACCACCAAAATTTCTGCTCGTTCTTACCTGCTCCTCTGTTCTGAGCTCATGCCAATAATACTGAAATCATCTAACCTGAACTTCCTCTCATCATTGAAGGTCATTTTATCCCATTCTCAAGTCCATGACATATTTTAGGCAAATTCCAATCTAGCCTATTTGTGTGTTAGAACAAGTTTCTGCAGTTGTTTCTCGAATGCAAGATACCTGTCATTTGACAAAATTTGTCGTACAAGTCTGGCAGTTGCTGGAAACCGTAAACCAGCAACAAGTTACCAAGAAACACAGTTTGTGGCCCTTGCTTTGCGCCAAAGTAATAGTGTCGACGTCTCAGATAATTTTCTACCGAGCGCTTGTTTTCCGATCTGCCTATTCGTGCGCCAAATCTAACGAAATTATAAATCACTGTACTTGAACGGTTCAACTTCTTGCTAGTTGAAGATTAGAGTGTCATTTCGTTCTACGCGCCGATTTTTGCTTTTTCATCATATGATAACTATTTTCCGGTGGCACAGTCGTGGTTTACGGAAATAATATGCACTGTCACTAAGAGTTAGTGTGTGCGTACACACGACACAGCAACACAGCAACCGGAGACCAGCAGTGTCGACGTCCACTGTGTTGTCAGCGACACTACGCAAAGCACTGTACCTATGGAAAGTTGTACCTTACAATCTGCGACGGAAGTAAAACGGAGCATGGGGAAGACACCATATAAATCTTTTATATACGTAAATTCCAGAAAATTTACGTAATTGTTGTAGGAGATAGAGATAGTGATTTTCTATCGTCCCGGAGAGTAGAGCGCTGCGACGGTTGCTTATAGACAGTACCTGTCGCCGTAAACGCTAATTTAAATCAGACCCACAGTCTTATCACTATGCCACCAGCTTCCGTAGCACACGCTGATAACGTACTTGTGCGGTGGCGCGCAACTCAGGAGGTAACCGCCTCAAATCTTGTTAAGAGGACGAAAATTTCATCGTCTGTGTTTGGCCGCAAACAGGAGGCAATATACTGTTCAGACACCCGACTTTCCTGCCGCCCAATGGACATTAACCAAACGGTTAACCCAACGCACAATGCACGGTCCCCGTGTCGGGCTTCCAAACTAAAGGCTTCAAAGGTAAACCAAAATTTTATTTTCAATATTTCATATAATTGTTGACCAAATTAAAAAAAAACTGAAATACTGTGACAAACTACTCATTAAGAGGTATAATCTCACGTTAAAGGTTTAACACAATAAGACAAGTGAGAGAGCTATTTGGAAAGTTCGTGGAATCACAACCAGATGTCAGCGCTAGCGCAACGAAGTTCCCGCGTAATAATCCACTGATACGACAGAAGTCATGAGATAGCAATATGCACATATACAGATGATTTAGTATCGCTACGTGGGGTATAAAATGGCAGTGCAGTGGCGGAGCTGTCACTTGTACTCAGATGATTCATATGAAAAGGTTTCCGATGGGATCAAGCAGCGCGATTGAAAGACGCTGAACGCGGAATGGTAACTGAAGTGTATGACATTTTGCGAAATAGTTTGGAAATTCAATATTCCGAGATCCACAGTGTCAGGATTGTGCCGATAACACCCAATTTCAGGCATTACCTCTCACCACGGACAACGCCGTGGTCGACGGCCTTCTACATCTACATCTACATTTATACTCCGCAAGCCACCCAACGGTGTGTGGCGGAGGGCACTTTACGTGCCACTGTCATTACCTCCCTTTCCTGTTCCAGTCGCGTATGGTTCGCGGGAAGAACGACTGCCGGAAAACCACCGTGCGCGCTCTAATTTTACATTCGTGATCTCCTCAGAAGGTATAAGTAGGGGGAAGCAATATATTCGATACCTCATCCAGAAACGCACCCTCTCGAAACCTGGCGAGCAAGCTACACCGCGATGCAGAGCGCCTCTCTTGCAGAGTCTGCCACTTGAGTTTGTTAAACATCTCCGTAACGCTATCACGGTTACCAAATAACCCTGTGACGAAACGCGCCGCTCTTCTTTGGATCTTCTCTATCTCCTCCGTCAACCCGATCTGGTACCGATTCCACACTGATGAGCAATACTCAAGTATAGGTCGAACGAGTGTTTTGTAAGCCACCTCCTTTGTTGATGGACTACATTTTCTAAGGACTCTCCCAATGAATCTCAACCAGGTACCCGCCTTACAAACAATTTTATATGATCATTCCACTTCAAATCGTTCCGCACGCATACTCCCAGATATTTTACAGAAGTAACTGCTACCAGTGTTTGTTCCGCTATCATATAATCATACAATAAAGGATCCTTCTTTCTATGTATTCGCAATACATTACATTTGTCTATGTTAAGGGTCAGTTGCCACTCCTGCACCAAGTGCCTATCCGCTGCAGATCTTCCTGGATTTCGCTACAATTTCCTAATGCTGCAACTTCTCTGTATACTACAGCATCATCCGCGAAAAGCCGCATGGAACTTCCGACACTATCTACTAGGTCATTTATATATATTGTGAAAAGCAATGGTCCCATAACACTCCCCTGTGGCACGCCAGAGGTTACTTTAACGTCTGTAGACGTCTCTCCGTTGATAACAACATGCTGTGTTCTGTTTGCTAAAAACTCTTCAATCCAGCCACACAGCTGGTCTGATATTCCGTAGACTCTTACTTTGTTTATCAGGCGACAGTGCGGAACTGTATCGAACGCCTTCCGGAAGTCAAGAAAAATAGCATCTACCTGGGAGCCTGTATCTAATATTTTCTGGGTCTCATGAACAAATAAAGCGAGTTGGGTCTCTCACGATCGCTGTTTCCGGAATTCATGTTGATTCCTACATAGTAGATTCTGAGTGTCCAAAAACGACATGATACTCGAGCAAAAAACATGTTCTAAAATTCTACAACAGATCGACGTCAGAGATATAGGTCTATAGCTTTGCGCATCTGCTCGACGACCCTTCTTGAAGACTGGGACTACCTGTGCTCTTTTCCAATCATTTGGAACCTTCCGTTCCTCTAGAGACTTGCGGTACACGGCTGTTAGAAGGGAGGCAAGTTCTTTCGCGTACTCTGTGTAGAATCGAATTGGTATCCCGTCAGGTCCAGTGGACTTTCCTCTGTTGAGTGATTCCAGTTGCTTTTCTATTCCTTGGACACTTATTTCGATGTCAGCCATTTTTTTCGTTTGTGCGAAGATTTAGAGAAGGAACTGCAGTGCACTCTTCCTCTGTGAAATAGCTTTGGAAAAAGGTGTTTAGTATTTCAGCTTTACGCGTGTCATCCTCTGTTTCAATGCCATCATCATCCCGAGTGTCTGGACATGCTGTTTCGAGCCACTTACTGATTTAACGTAAGACCAGAACTTCCTAGGATTTTCTGTCAAGTCGGTACCTAGTATTTTAGTTTCGAATTCACTTAACAACCGAGAGCAGCGGCGTCTGCGTAGAGCTATCACTGCTGACAGATAAGCAACAATGTGTGAAATAACCACAGAAATCAATGTGAGACGTACGAAGAACATATCCATTAGGACACTGAGGCTAAATTTGGCGTTAATGGGCTATGGCAGCAGACGGTCGACGCGACTGCCTTTGCTAATAGCACATCTGCTCGTCTCTCCTGGGCTCGTGACCATAGAGGTTGGACCATAGACGACTGGAAAACCGTGGCCTGGTCACACGAGTCCCGAATTCTGTTGGTAAGGGCTGATGGTAGGGTTCGAGTGTGCCGAAGTTGTCAACAAGTAAATGTGCAAGATGGTGGTGGTTCCATAATGATGTGGGCTGTGTTTACGTGGAATGGACTGAGTCCTCTTGGCCGCCTGAACGGATAACTGTCTGGAAACCGTTATGTTCGGTTACCTGGAGACCATCTGCAGCCATTCATAGACTTCATGATCCCAAAGAACGATGAAATTTTTTATGGGTGACATGCGCCAGTCCCACAATTGTACGCGATCGGTTTGAAGAACATTGTGGACAATTACAGCGAATGATCTGGTCAGCTTGATCGCACGACATGAACCCCATCGAACATTTATGGGAGATAATCGAGAGATCAGTTCGCGCACAAAATCCTGCACCGGTAACACTTTTGCAATTATTGACGGCTATAGAGGCAGCATGATTCAGAAGTTCCGCAGGGGACTGCTAACAACGTTTTGATTCCATGCCGCGTCGCGCTGCTGCACTACGCCGGGAGAGAGGTGGCCTGACACGATACTGGGAGATATCCCATGAGTTGTCAGCTCAGTGTATAACAATTTGTGTGCTTTGCACCTTACTGAAACGAAGACGTTATCTACAATACCAACAATGGAGCTTCCCGCAGGACCTAACGCTCCAGAAGGAAGATCTGCTAGCTGAACACAGAACGCATTCAGCTTGCTTAATCGACTGGAAACCTGAGTACCTACAGGAAGAGAACTTCACGATATACTGGCAGGATGGAGTAAGCGCTACGGAGTAGCAGGCTACGCAGCAATTTACTGTCTCTGTCTCATCAGAGATTTGTGAAGGAACTGATCGGCGTCAATAATCATTGGAATAAAACACAGGAATGACTGTTTTCTCCCGTATTTATTTACGGTGAAAAAAGGAAGAGGAAACAGATGAGGGAGGGATAGGATACCGCGAAAAGAATTTGACACAGGACTGAGAGATATAAGTTGAAATAAGACACCTGGATAAGACTGCATTCCCTGATAATCACGGTCTAAGGGAGAACCAACACTGACAAAACTTTTCCACTTGTTACGAGACAACTGAAATACCCTCAGACTTCGAGAAGACTACAGCGTTTCCTATTCCAAAGAAGGCAGATGCGAACATTAAGTTTTTAACTGAACTATCAGTTTAATAAGCCATGGTTGCAAATTACTGACACGATTTACAGAAGAATTCAGCAAATGGTAGAAGCCGTCCCGGGGAAGATCAGTTAGGATTCCGGAGAAATGTAGGAACACGCGAGGCAATTCAGACCAAATGACTTCTCTTAGAGAATATGGTAGTAAAAGGCTTACATAGCATTTGTAGTCTTAGAGAAAAACTTTGACAACGTTGACTGGAGTGCGTTCTTTGAAATTCTGAAGCTAGCAGGACTCAAATACAGGTAGTGAAAGGCTATTTACAACTTGTACGGAAGGCAGACGGCGGTTACAAGAGTCTTGGGGCATGAAAGAAAGCTGTGGCTCAGAAGGGAGTGAGACTGTTGTAGCCTGTCACCGGTGTCGTTCACTCTATACACTGAAAAAGCAGCGAAGGAAACCAAAGAACATTCTGGAGCATGAATTGAAGTCTAAGGAGGAGAAATAAAAAGTTTGAGGTTTGTCAAAGACACTGCAATTCTGTCAGAGACAGCAAATGATCTAGAAGAGCAACTGAACAGAACGGACAGTATCTTTAAATAATGGTGTAAGACGAACATCAACAAAACCAGAACAAGGGTAATGGAGTGTATTCGGCTTAAATTAGTTGATGTTGAGGGAATTAGATCAGGAAGCGAGACAGTAGTAGATAGCTTTTGCTATTTGGGCAGCAAAATAACTGACGATGGCCGAAGTAGAGAACATACAAAATGTAAACTGGTAATAGCAAGAAAAAGTTTCTGAAGAAGATAAATCTGTTAACATCGAATACAGATTTAAGTGTTAGGAATTCTTTTGTGAAAGTGCTTTTACTGAAGTGAAATGCGGATGACAAACAGCTCATGAAAGAAGAGGATAGAAGCTTTTGAAATAACGCTGAAGATTACGTGTGTGGATTGGATAAGTAGTGAAGTATTGGATCGAATTAAAGAGACAAGAAATTTATGACACCTCTCAAAGAAGGTTTCAGTTGATTTGACACATCCTAAGGCAGTAAATATTCGTGAATTTTTTAATGGAGGGAGGTGTTGGGAGTAAAAAAATTGATCACAGTAAGACAGTTAAAATGAATTTAGGCTGCAGTAGTTCTGTACACAGAGATAAGCCTAACAACAACTAAGCAAGTCACAGTATACTGCATGGTGGTGGAATGGAGAGTTATTTGTACTAATATTGGTGACTTCCTGTAGTAATCCATTTGTGGCTGCAGCAAGGGAAAATTACTGTGTGTTACAAGCATTATGTGTGTTATCTGAATTTCGAGTGAAATTTTGCTAGCGGTCATCAACCCAGAAACGGAAAATAAAAGCCGCCGTCCGGATGTCCGTTCGTAGTTCGTGTCCCACCACCAGAACAATGAGGTAACGGAAAGCAGCGCCCACACACCAAAACCCGTACAGTTAACGTCGTCCCACCTGTTACGCTTCGTCAGATTTCACACAGTCATCTCACGTGATCTTATGACGACGTCGTGAACTATTGCAATTTGTTATAAATTTTTAGTCATATCTTCACAGGATTTCGAAGTAGTGCCAAGATTGCGAACTTGCTCTAAATGCTCAGAAATATAAAATAATTAATTTCATGGTAGCGATAGCGGCTGTTCTTGGCACAAACAGGATAGTGAATTAAAAAAACGATCAGCCTTCAATATGCCTTTCTCGGATCTAGTATTTTTCTGCGAAGTGTTTCTTTTCCTTTTCTGTATTTATTTGGTCTTTGATATTAGTCATTTAGAGCCATGCAAGGGAAGTAAGTAACAACAAATTTTATTCACTATTACCAAGGGTATCAACAATGGCATTTTAGAATGAAATTTTCATTCTGCTGTGCAGTGCACGCTGATACGAAACTTCCTGACAGATTAAAACAAGGTGCAGACCGAGACTCGAACTCGGGACCTTTGCCTTTCGCGGGCAAGTGGTTTACATTTTATCCGTTGTCGTTCGTTGCATATGACTCTCCAGTACCTTATCTCCTACCTTCCGAATTTCACAGTTCTCGTGCGAACTTGCAGGACTAGCACTTCTGGCAGAACGGATATTGCGAAGACATGGCTTAGCCACAGCCTGGGGGATATTTCCTGAATGATATTTCCACTCTGCAGTGGAGTATGCGCTGATATGAAACTTCCTGGCAGTTTAAAACCGAGTTAGAGTCTAGGTCCGCACTAAAGATTTAATCTGCCAAGAAGTTTCAAGGGCTTTTTAAATTCCAAGATACATTTTTTTTCCAACTGAAAATCATTTTTTTCACTGTCTCGAATATCAAAATAACGCGTCTGCCACGTCATTTATGGGAGGATAACAAATAATCGTCGGCTAACCAATTCACTGTATCATCTCTGTAACGCTCTCGCGCTTGCTGAACGATCCCGTGACTAAACGTGCCGCCCTTCACTGAATCTTCTCTTCCTTCTATTGAAGCAACATGGTAATGATCGCAGCTTTGTGAACAATACGTAAGAATCTTACAATTTGTTTGTAGCGCATTTCTTTAATGGATGCATAACATTTCCTTAAGATTCTTCCAATTAATCTCAGCTTGGAATATCCTTTGCCTAATTCAACCTTTATCGCTCCTTGGGGTTCCTTCTAGGTATTTTACAGTTGAATCATTTCATAATATAACAGTAACGGATCTCTTGGGCTATTCATGTGCAATACTTTACATTCATTTACATTCAGGGTCAACTGCCAGTCCCTGCAAGTCATCGATCCTCCGCAGAGCTTCCTGTAATTCGCTAGTCTTCTGGCTTTGCTACCTTCTTATTGACAACTGCACCATCTGGTAACAGTCTCACTAAGCTCCTCAAGTTCGTCACTACATCATTGAATCTTCCTGGCAGATTAAAACTGTATGCCGGACCGAGACTCGAACTCGGGACCTTTGCCTTTCGCGGGCAAGTGCTCTACCGACTGACTACATCATTAATACAAATTTTAAACAGTAAAGGTCCTGTAACACTCCCTTGCTGAAATTATCTTTACATGTGCTGATTTTGTCCTATTAAGAACGACTAGTTCATTCGGAAAAGTAGTCCCCCCCATCCTGTCACATCTTGGGCCCGACATTCAGTAAGTTCGTATTTTGTTCGTTGAACGGTAGTGTGGAACTGTATCAAGGCCCTTTCGAAAGTCAAGGAATACGGTATCAAACTGGGCAGCGATGTCTATCCTCATCTGAGTTCTGTGGACGAACAGAGCGGACTGTGTTTTGCAATATATATGTTTGGGGAAGCCATGTTTATTTTCACAGGGGTCTCCATTTTTCAAAACAGTCATGACACTTTAGTATATAACATCCCACAATTTTGCCACAAACTAACATCGACGATAGCCCATAGGTATTTCCATGTCTGACGACCCTTTTTGAAAACGAGAATGGCCTGCTTTTTTGCCCCCAATTCGTTGTTCGAAGTAACTACACGGTCCAGTCACATTAATGTGACAGACAGCAGGTGGCTGCATTAACAGTGTCGCTGGGAAGCAGCTTAATGTGGAAAAGGAGCGATTTATCTATGTCCAAAGACCACGATCACTGGCTTTCGAGCCAAGAGTTGAAGCACTTCCGAACCGTTTAAGTTTGTAAACTGTGCTCGTATGGCGAAATGGCGCAATCCAAAACCGGTGAAAATGTGGTGCACCAAGAGCCATATACGACAGAGGTGAACGACAGCTGCGTAGATGTGCACTGGCGAATAAACGTGCAACTGTTGAGCAACTGACCGTCAAGATGAACCGCCAGGCTACCATCAGTGTCTCCTCAATAACCGCTTAGCGAACGTAGCCGCAGATGGGTCTCCGAAACAGGCAGCTGGTTCCGTCACTCATGCTGACTGACTGCCATTCATTGGCGACGAAGGCTGGAATTTGCACATCAGTACCGCAAATGGACGTCCACTGGTGTCACGTGGCCTTTTCATATGAAGCATGTTTTATACTCAATGGGACAGATGACCGTTGGCGTCTGCGGCGTGAAAGTCTGAAAGCAAACAACCCTGCAGCAATCGTCAGAGGGATACAGGCCGGAGAACGTTCCCTGAATGGTATCGTCATTCTGGAATGCATAATGGATCAACGTAAGCATGCAGCCTTCCTTGGGGTCAGTGTGCACTCCTACGTGCGGTTTGTTTTTCCTCGGCACAATGGCATCGACCAGCAGGACAATGCAACGTGTCACACAGCTTGCAGTGTAAATGTGTGATTCGAAGGGCACCAAGATGAACTTATCGTAGTCCTGTGGCCAACCCCCGTGGGTTTAAGCGCAATCGAAAATCTATGGGACCACTTCGATCGGGCTCTTCGCACCATGGATCCTCAATTGAGGAACCGAGCGAGGTGGCGCAGTGGGTAGACATTGGACTCGCATTCGGGAGGACGACGGTTCAATCCCGCGTCCGGCCATCCTGATTTAGGTTTTCTGTGATTTCCCTAAAATCGCTCCAGGCAAATGCCGGGATGGTCCCTTTCAAAGGGCACGGCCGACTTCCTTCCCCGTCCTTCCCTAATCCGATGAGACCGATGACCTCGCTGTCTGGTCTTCTTCCCCAAAAACAACCCAACAACCCTCAACCGAGAAACCTTGCTCAGCTGGCCACGACGCCGGAGCCGTCATGGCTCCACCGTCTTGTTGGTACCTTCCAGAACCTCACTGCCACTCTACCTGCACGCTTCTCATCTGTCCGCGCTGCATACTTTGGTCACGCTATGGTGCCTTCAAGAACGACGAAATGACTCAGGGAAATGTAGTCCATCCTGGACCTTTCCGATGATTGTTGCTGGATACGCTTTCGGATGTTTCACGTCGTACACGATAACGGCGATCCGTCCGATGGGGCATAAAACGTGATTCATCTGAAAAGGGCTTATTACTTTTCGGAAAAAATCAGCGAACCGTGGATGGACTAAATTTTCTTTTATTCGCCTATTTTATTTAATATTGTGATTCTGTTTATCTTTAAACTGAAGCAATCAAAATTTTCCAATCTTTGCTCGATTTCTACGTTATTACAGGAAATCATAGGAATAAAATACCGAAAATCCATTATTTAAGAACCGGTTATTTTGAGCGGTTTTAAGAGTCCGATTAAACTGGCGTTGAAAAAACCGAAACCAGGTTTTTCCGATCCCTACAAGAACTGTACTGTTAGACCCCCCCCCCCCCCCCCCCCGACATTCTTTATAAGCTGTGGTCAGATTAACGTGCCTGGTCGTATAGATGACAAGCTGGGTTTGAACAAGGATAGCGAAGGAAACTTGCCATGACATTTACAGAGTAAGCAGATGATCTTTGCTTCTGCTTTCGCCAATTTCGAGGAACTACTTAAAACCAAAACCTCGGTGGCTGATAGAGGCTATCGTAAAGGCATTTCCCATTTAGAGTTACTCCCGTCAGCCACCTCACCAGTGTCAATTTGGTTCTGCGCGGGCAGTACGTGTAAACAAGTCACTTGTTCCGGCATATATTCTTTCAGAAAAAAAATATTTGTTAGCCAACTAATAGTAAACTCCGTAGCACAGCTCTACTGTCTGTGTCATAAATCTCGGTGAAACTTCTTTCACGAAGTTGTCAAATGAGTTAGAATGAACGGCGCAGCAAGCATTGCCTTACAAACTGCAATGGTTTGGAAAATTGCTCCATATGGCTTTTGGGATTGCAAATATTCATTTAATCATCGCCAAAAAAGTCTCTTAATGTACTCCGATTTTGAAGACTTCAGAAAGACAAGGTTTAAGAACAAATTACAATTGGGAAGAAAGCAGATAGTACTTCGCATTTTACTTAAGTGGTTTGGGGAAACCACGGAAAAGCTAGATCTGAACTGTCGAACAGAGATATGAACCGCCGTACTCCAGAATATGCGAGTACATTCACATTGATTTACCATTCTGACGACACCGTCAGCGCGGAAATTAGTCACTAATTAATTTTGTCTTACCGCAGTGTTACCTTGACTGTCGTGCGTATATTCAGTTCCATAAGCACGACGAATTTGATTTGACACTGTGACAGTATTATGCTACTGCAACAAACGTTGCTTATTTTCGTAATTAACCCATGAACGACTGCGTCTGATCCTGCACCTTTAAATTTGCCATATTGTTGGCACAAGTGAGCACACTTAATTTGACAATAGAGGCCATCAAAGCTCATGGACATTGTAGTCGCTGAACCAGCTGCTACACTTTAAATCCATTCTCAAACAGGTCCTTCTGCATACTCACACAGCCACAGGCAAGCAGTGATCTAACTATTGAGAATGATTTAAGCGACGAAACGGGTTTAACAAAAATAAATTCGAGCCTCGACTGATAACCACTGGTTTTCTTGTTATGACTAGTTTGGGAATCAAACGATGTTGCCATCTGCTATTGCACTGAATAATAAAGACCCCAATACTCAATTCTGCTCTTCATTTCCCATTTATGCATTAAAAATCACCCAAATATTTAATGTCTCGCCAATTCGTAGACCTATATCATATGCCTAACAATATTCCTCTTCCTCTACTATTCTCGCTGAAATCTTTGGCGCGGGCAAAGTAATTTTAAATGAAAACTGTCTTCTCTCAAATACATTTTCTTCCTTAATTAGTGAAGTACGAGAAATTAAAAAAGGATGTTTGTGGCCTAGACTAAACACTAACTTAAACATTTATAACTACATGTCACTTGTCATTTAAGTATCATTTAAGCACCTGCCAATACAAAGTCGTCTCCCAACGCAGAATGTGTGTGATGCGTCATAAATTTTATGTATAATCTCACACTCTTAGCACTGGCGCAACAATACGGTTTGCTTTTCGCGTCCGTGATCCAAGCACGCCTTCATAGCGGCTCAATGAAAAACAGCTCCCAAGTACTGGATTTTCAAAACAGAATTTCCAAACAACGCGTTCTTCAAGAAAGTGAGTGTGTGATACAAGTAGAAAACGAGATAAACTGTGATGACAGTTGCGGCGGACGTTGGACAAGTATTCTGGAAAGCCCTCGTCCGAGTTCTGTATCCTTTGACGTACTCTATACCAGTAAAGCAATTTGTGGAAAAAATGCTGTTGGTCAACTGTAAAATAAACATTTAGAAGTAAATACAGCTTCTTGATAATCATTTAATGCGGATTGCCTCGCTATCTATGTTCTGGTTCACACGAAAATGCTTCCTCGCCGTTCACAGTTACATTTTACTGCTTCACGCTCTTATCATTTGAAAATTAACGATTGTTCAAATCTGAATGCAACAGACTGCGTGGAAATTTATATTCCAGTCGCGGCTGTCTTTTTAATCCTACCAAGGCTACCATATTCTCGAAATATTGTTTTTGAACCGTCATTCGCAACTCTACAGTGCCTACTTTGTGTCATTTCGTGCAAAAAAACGATGAAGTACGACGAACGCCAAGATGATCAAAAATGGCCTGGAACTACCATGAGTGACTGTAACTAACAGAAGGAAAGAATCTCATTGTCAGTACAATGTACGTTAATACATAATATAAACACAATCCTTAGTGTGGTTAGTCAAACTCCCGAAGGAAATAATACACCGCTCTGTATCTACAGACTAATTGAGTTACTTTTTGGGCTAAAAAACAGGAAAATTTGCGGAAAGAGCTGGCATAGTTCGTTGACAATGTCAAAGTACTACAACGTTTTTATGTACACATACAAACAACTTAAATAGAAACATCCGAATCGTTTGCTACTCTTCGTAGCCCGTATGAATATATTCCAAAAGTTTATTACAGTCAATTATATGGTATTCATTGCATTAAAGACAGTAGTTATCAACAATGTACGACGAAACTTGTATTGTCAAATATATGTGCGTCTCATTCAGGACTGAGAATCCCCATAATAAACCTCTCTCTGGGCATACATTGCTCTACAAACAAATTAAATAAAACTGCGTTTAAAAGCACTTGATATATCCCAAATAGTTATAAAATTACAGTACTTGTTCGTGCAAATACTTTTCCGCAAAAACATCGCACGGAATCCCTTAACATGCACACAAATTGTCACAGGGTAAATAAACACAAAAACACCACTGACAATTATCAGCAATATTTTGCCATAAGTCTAACGTTATTCAAGGATAAGCAAGTCTGAAGTTAAAAACTACACCGAAGTGCGATTAAACAATTATACTCCAAATATTGGATAAATAGAAACACCTCCGTATCCGACATGCATAAATAGGGGCGAGAAGGTACGCTGTCTGGATTGCCATGTGATAAGAAATGGCATGACGTTTATAGTTGTCATATGTTCAGCGTAAACAAACACTGACCGACACTTAACCTAACTTTCTGACACTCGCGGCAAAAGTGAGCAAATTACTAGACACTATACTGGGATTTTAAGAAACGCTATAAAATTATCACTTACCTTCATTCTCCTCGTCAATTTTCAGAGCTTTGGAGATGAACTCGAAAGCTCTTCGATGATGATGCTTCTGCTTGGCTAACAGAGGATCTCCTGGCCCGGGCCCCGGTCCTGTTGGATGTTTATGTGCAAGCTGCGACATGTCTTGTGGGTTGTCTTGTGCTTCTGTTTCACTTGTCGCGACAACTATTTCTACTTTGCAGTTCGAATTTGTCTTTGGACGGTGCACTAGTTTGGATGTATTGACATATAAGTACTTAAATATTACGAACAGCTGATAAATTAACGACCGGACGACGTTGAATAAAAATATTAAAGGGAAAGACACAAAATATAAATTTCTTTTATGGACAGATGTATAGTCTTGCTTCACAGTTCGTTCCTCGACTTTCCGCGACTTTTTCGGGGACTTAGATGCGCCTTTCCGCTGCATCCGTCCGCCATCACTAAACGACATGCTGCAATGTGACGTCATGGCAGACGAACCATTCGTTTTTAGCGGCATTCGAAAAATCACTGCCCGCGAGATGATTACAATTGCTTCACCCCATCAAGAAGGCAGTGACCACAGATATTAAATTGTTGTGAATTGTTTACATTATTTTGTAGTGCGAGAAACATTTATCAAGCGACACAAAGAAGCGAAAATGCATTTTTTTTCAGATTCTTAGCCAAAGAGACAAATAAATTCCTTTCGGACGCTTCCTGAAGAACATCTCTGACTGCCATTGCATCTGTGGGAGCAGGAGAAGGGGGGAGGGTTGGAAAAGCGAGAACGTCTGTTTTGACTCTACGTAACTTATAAAACAGAGGCTTCCATTGTGAAATGGGATACATGCAACCAATTTAGTGATGCAACTCCAATGATTGAGGTTGAGCGGATTATTCTTTGCCTGTGTGTCAGTACGGTCCTTTACAATGAAAGTAAATAAACGATAATCATCACAAAAGCTATTCAGAAAATTCACACAGTAACCCCGCCCGTGTTCCTTAAAAATTGTTGGTTTCAAAATAGTGTTGTGTTGAATTATTTCACCACAAATTACCGTCTCGATTGTTTTGCGGCTTCGTGGGTTAAAAAACTTTATTAGAAAATAAAATTGCTACCAACACACTGCGTAAATAATGACTGATTAACCTCTTCACACCAATAGCTGCACACACGTAGACATGAAAACAAAACTTTTTTTTTTTGTCTTAGAGATACAAGAAATGAGGTACAGTATTAAAAAAGAAAAAAACTTAATTGTGACAAGAAGGTCCTAATAGGAAGTGTCATATGTGATACTTCGGGTCTTAAGCTATGCAGTTGCTATACATATGCACAATTACAGCTGCGTGTGAAATCTGCTGAAGCAATTTATACCATTGTTAAAACAATGAAATATTTCACAAATGTCAGTGAGTTGAGTTGCAGCCTGAGAGTCAGCACTTTGATCTGTTTTTCTGCTTTTTTGACATATCTGCAGCAAATGCATTGCAGTCTTTTCTCGCAGCCATATGTGGTATTGGGGCCACTGTTCTCTGTCTTGGCATTTGTGCAGCTTCCATTTGAATAGTCTATTCCGCTGAATCGTCTGAACTGGGGAATCAGCTTTTGTATGAAGATGATGTTCTGTCACATCCACTCTAAACGATGTAGTCCATAACACCTTTTTTCTGAAACCCACTGGTGACATGCGATAACTTGTTCATCACTGCAAATGTAGATAGGTCGTGGGGGTCTTCAAAGAAGAGTTTCAAATAATATTTAGCATAGGTCTCACATTACACAATCATATTGCCTATCCGTATGAGAGTCAGCATTGCTGCATAACAGGTGTAAAACAAAGCTTAGGGCTGTGGATAGAGAGATACTGAGTGAAGTGTGTTTGGAGCAATGTGTGATGCATTCGATGACTTTTGTAGCAGAATATTGTCGAATTATGTTTCAGAAAACCCAAAGAAATTTTGGTCGTATGTAAAGGCTGTTAGTGGCACCAAAGTTAGTGTCTAGTCCCTAGTGAATGAGACAGGAACTGTAATTGAGCATAGCAAAGCAAAAGCTGAAATGCTTATTTCTTGATTTCTGAAAAGCATTTGACACTGTGCCACACCTACGTTTATTGTCAAACGTACAATCATACAGGATATCAAGTGAAATTTATGACTGGATAGAGTACCTCTTGGTAGGGAGGACACAGCATGTTATCTTAGATGGAGAGTCATGGTCAGATGCAGAAGTAACTTTGAGTATGCCCCAGGGAAGTGTGTTGGACTCTTGCTGTTCATATTGTATATTAATGACCTTGCAGACAACATTAATAGTAAAATCAGACTTATTCCAGATGATGCAATTATCTAAAATGGAATACTATCTGGAAGAAGCTGCATAAATATTCAGTCAGATCTCTATAAGATTTGAAAGTTACTTGAAGATTGGCAATTTGCATTAAATTTTTAGAAATGTAAAATTGTGCACTTTACAGAATGAAAAAATGTATTATCCTATGACTATAATATCAATGATTCCTGTTGGAATTGGCCAACTCATATGGCTAGCCGGATGTAACACTTTGTAGGGATGCAAAATGGAATGATAACATAGGCTCAGTAGTGGGTAAAGCAGGTCACAGAGTTCAGTTTATTGGTAGAATACTGGAGAAGTGCAATCTGTCTACAAAGGATATTGCTTACAAATCACTTGTGCGACTGGTTCTAGAATATTATTCATTGTGTTGGACCCCTATCAATAAGGACTATCAAGGGATATTGAACGTGTACAGAGAAAGTCTGCATAAGTGCTCACAGGTTTGTTTAATCAGTGGGAGAGTCATCACAGAGGTAGTGAAGGAACTGAACTGAAAGGCTCTTGAAGGTAGATGTAAACTGTCCTGAGAAATTCTATTTAAGCAGTCATTCTTCCTGCACTCCATGAGGGAGTGAAACTGAAAGAGACCCTAATAACCAGTACAATGGGATGTACCCTCTGCCATACACCTCATGGTGGTTTGCAGAGTGTATATGTCAATGTATGGCTTGAAGAAGGAAGAACCTGTTTCTGGAAATATCTGCTACCTTGAGAATTCTCATGCATTGAATTTATCCACCAAAATTGGTATCAAATGATTTCCCTCGATGCTCTACAACCCTTAAATTACCAAACTCACTACTTTCACAAAATAATGTCTTTTAGATGGTCTTAAAAGTATTCAAATAGCCTCCAAAGGCTACGATTAGACATTGGCTGTGGTGTAATAACTTGTGTTTGTGAAAAGCTGTTAAAGAAAAAATATCCTTAATTTCTACAGTCTATTATCTCAACAGTGTAGCTCATCATTATTAAAACAAAAAGCATTGTTGGAAGAGTTCTAAACTACCTGCAAGAAGCCTATTCATTTCTTCTCCCTCGTGGTTTAAAATGTTGCTGCAGCTGACTAAGATGTTTCGCATCTGGAGTTTCCCAAGAAGCGTTACTATTTTCCTGAATACATCTCACGTTTATTTCAAATTTGTCTTCACTATCTTCAAACTCAAAATCAGAGAGTTCTGGAGGTATCTACTTTATTAGAGCCAAAATTTCACCTAGCTTCAAAACTGAAGAAATAACATTCTGTGTACCTTCGTTTCCCCTTGCAGCGTGGCAGAAGCACACATGCTACATTTTACACTGAGCTGACATCTGTCAGCAAAGTGGTAACATTTGGAGCAATTATCAGTCAAGTTCTGCATGAAGTACCACTTGTGACATTGTTGGTTCCTGAGACATACGTGCTCTGAGTATATGGAAAATATTGAAAGTGAGGTATCATATATGGTACCTGGGAACCGAAGAGGTTAATCCAGAGTAATATTAGCACATACAATAAAATTTTAATTATTGAAAAGTGCTCCCAATTTTTCCTTTGGATTATTTTAGGAAAGAATGTGGTAAATAAAATTGATCCACAAAAGAAAGTCCTCAGTGACATAAAGTTCAATATATCTATTGTCCCTAAAAAGCTTTAGGCTCTCCTTCCATTTTCGTGGATGTGGAGAAATTTGCTCACACAGAAGAAAAATATGGAACTCATACAACTCCTGCCATAGGGACTTACTGGAAAAAAAACGGAGGGTATTCCAAGTTTAACTCAATGTGGAATATTCCAACCCAGAAAATGTAGTGTATAATCACAGAATTCTCTAACAGGTTTCATTTTTAACATCTTCTTACCCATCCCATGGACTTACTCTCCAAATTAACCTTGACCTTCAAAAACTACCAAGTGTTTTAGCACAGAGCTGCACATTGGCTGCAGCCATCCTTATTTTCTCAGCTTACACTGTTCTTTAGTGTGGAAAAGGGGCACTATTACTTCATACTACTGTAAAATGAGAAGAGTTCCTTGTATGTGAACATTGTAAGGGGTGATCCCATTTGCTGTATGAAACAAAGAATGAGGGAAATGGTGGTGTATGAATTCTGTACACTAATATTTCATGCTCATCTTCTAGATTGTAATGTTTCACATAGTGAATTCATTTACAAAATGAACTGCAAAAGCATAATCAGAGAAAATGGAAGATATGGAACTTGAGCTGCTTAATCCATCAGTGAACATATATATACTTTATTATAAAGTATTATCTACCTTTAGCATGACTTCTTCTAAAGTGGAAAGAGTAGCCCAATATTAAGCTACAGCCAAATTGTGTACTAAAACAAATATCTCCTTTTCTGTTGACAGAGGCTGAAAGACATATAAAAGTCACCAGATTCAGTAGCTTATGGGACAACGAATAATGACTAGTTCTAAGGTTTAGTTCAGAGCTGCGTTAACTTCAGTCATTTATTCACTGTGGAGAATCTTCAGGGATGTGGAATGAGTCAAAGTACACATAAGAAATGAAACAGATGTTAAAACTGAACTGATACTATTAGTGTTTATTCAAACTAAATTTTTAATGTGAAAATTATCAGTATAACCATTGCTTAGATTGTCTGGAACAATTCCTTTATTAATTATTTGGTTTTAGATGGGGGCTCCATTAACAAGTAACAAACGTTAATCATTTACATTCTGCCAGAACAGCATAAATGTGAAGAAGAGTTAGATTAATTGACAAGTCATTATAAATTCTTCAGTCACACCATATACTCAAAGGTTGTACATATTGCAGAGAGCTTTGATAGAGGTTGATTGCAGAATGTCATTCTTTAGCATCTTCTGAAGAAAAGTTCTTACAGCACGTTGTATTTGGAACATGAGAGTAATATGTGGCTAATGTCTTCTGAGATACAAGTGCTAGCCGGTGTGGCCATGCGGTTCTAGGTGCTTCAGTCTGGAACCGCGTGACCGCTACGGTTGCAGGTTCGAATCCTGCCTCGGGCATGGATGTGCGTGATGTCCTTACATTAGTTAGGTTTAAGTAGTTCTAAGTTCTAGGGGACTGATGACCACAGATGTTAAGTCCCATAGTACTCAGAGTCATTTGAACCATTTTTTGAGATACAAGTGCAATCACAGAATGGGGAATCTATTAGATGAAGTTGATGTAAATAAGTTTTCAACCTGCCCTGGTTAAGTCTTACGCAGATGGTAGTGGTAATTGCTTTACACTGAAACTTGGTTCTGTATTTTTGCATAGCCTCAACCTTTGTACAAACTGAACCAGTTACGTTTATCTTCTAACATTCTGAGAGTGGTTGGTCAATGTTAAGGGTGGCCACTCTTGAGACTGCCTCTTTCATCTGTGCATTAGCTTCTTCGTTTTGCTCAGGACATGACTGTTCCCATTTTGAACAACGAAGATCATTGACACAGGAATTGAAGATGTCATGAGCATTACAGATATTAGATTCAGAAAAGGCTATAGGCTGCAAAGGTGCAAATAGTTGCATTCATAAATGGGCATTAGTTTTGTTCTAGAGACATAAGAGTGTATACTGTTGCAGTTTTCATAAATTATTAGATCTCAGATTTTGTTTGGTGTTCTTACTGTCAGCAAAGAGTGATAGAGTTGGTAGACAAGGTGATTATTATATGAAAGTTGTTTTAGAATGCAACATGCCATAAGCATCTTTCTTTTGATGTTGCCTGAGACTGCAGTCGTGCATGTGTTATATGTGTTTGCATGAGTGTGTGTCTGTCGTTTATTTTTGACGAATGGCGTACAGGCCAAAAGCTTTATTTGTGACAGCCCATTTGTTGTGCCTACCTGCGATTCAGCATCTCCATTATATGGTGAGTGGCAACTTTACTTTTCATAATATTGCTACATTGCATCCCGCATTTTCCATTGTTTGATTTCTTTTAATGTGTAAGACATATCACATGCCTCCATTA
The DNA here is from genome assembly GCF_023864275.1 of Schistocerca cancellata. Taxonomy (NCBI): domain Eukaryota; kingdom Metazoa; phylum Arthropoda; class Insecta; order Orthoptera; family Acrididae; genus Schistocerca; species Schistocerca cancellata. Next base: position 219,924,140 of record NC_064626.1, read on the forward strand.
ATAGGAATTTGGCAGGAATGGATTTCATGGCCTTAACCAATGTTCTGATGCACTGAAACTGCATTCTGTGTACCTTTTTAAGTTTTTAAACTCTGGGATTACCACGTAGGGTGAACCCAATCTCCACTGACAGAAGTATGAAGATTGTTCAGGGATATTTTCTGAGTATTTTGGTGTAATTGACTTGTGGTCTCCAGTTTCTTGTTACAGGATAATAATGTAATTATGATTTATTTGGTTTATTTCCTCAATTACAGTTGTTTTGTGAAAATTATTTTGTAGCAGTGGAAAAAACCTGTAATACACAATTCTCATAATATCAAACAGAAAATACAGATTTGTGTACAGATGCAACAGTACTGTGATGTTGCCGTCACTGCAAGGACAGCTCGGCATAACATAATCATGCCACTTTCCTATCGCATTAAGTGAACCCATACATCAGTAATCATATACCGTACTCCTGTGTGCCACTGTTAAATTACAACTAACACTGTCAGAAAAGCAAATCCAAGACAGAACTGACATCTTAATAGGCACTAGTAGGACATGACAAAGAACCTATAGTAACAGAGGAGATGATAAAGGCTTGCATTGTATGCTACTAGGAGTGATAGTATCCATTCCAATTTAGGAATTTGGGAACCTTCTTTCCAAATTTTCATATTAAAGACTGGCTTGTCTAGGGAACTGCAAAAGTTCATTCAGCTGATTTTATACACTTTCGTGAGCACCTTTTGGTTTCACAGCTTTTTGCTCATATTGCATATAAGAAGTAAAGTTCAAGTGGTGGCAGTTTTCTGTGTGTGCTGCTTTCTGTTCCTCAATCACAACTGTGGCATCCATATCTTTGACATCCATTTGTTATACAGTTCTGAACTCAAATTTAATGAGATATCTGAACAGTAAGATCTCCTCAATGCCAACAAGCATGGATTCTGGAAACATCAGTCATGAGGAACCCAATTCATTCTTTTTGACATGGCATCTAGAAAGTCTTGTATCAAGGCAGTCAAAGTAGATACAGCATTTTGTTTTGTTATTTCTGAAATATATGACTCACTACCACACCAATACTTATTCATGAAAGTAAGGTCATGTAGGGAATCAAATTAAATTTATGGCTGGATTGAGGGTTTCTTGAGAAGGAGGACACAGCATATTATCTTTGATGGGAAGTCATTGAGAGATGTAGATGTAACTTAAGGCATGCCCAGAGAATATGTTACGACCCTTGCAAATAAAAAATTAAACAATATGGAAATGCAAGGTTAGTTCATTGCAAAGATTACATGTAGAGAGGTGGATGAACACACACACCACCATAAAGATATAGCACAAGAAAAAAGACAAAACAAATTCTGTCATTTCAAAAATGCTTTACTGTTGACTGCAACAGTAGACAATAGTACAGGACAGCAACATGAACCTATGACACCGTAGAGTCCCTCAAAATAGTTTCCTAATGAATCCATCACACACTACCAACATTGTGGAAGGTGAATTGTCAAATCTCACATGTCATTGCTCTGGCATTATCTTCATGTGTTGAAAAGCATGTTCCATACAATGGTTTTTTCAGTTTGGTATGAGGTCAAAGCTGCAAACTGAAAAGTCTGGCAAATATCGTGGATGCTCCAATACTTCCTATCCCCATCACATGAACAGATTCTGCACAAACACAGCCATATTGATTCTCATGTTGTCCTGAAGAATTAATGCATTTGTAGACATTCAGGACATTTTTCCCAAATAGCCTGTTGCGGGTGTCGTTGCAAGAGGGTGCAACAGCAGTGCAGTGCATCAACAGTTTGCCCACGTGAAACGAAATTGTACAAAATCACTCTTTTAATGTCATGGGCTATGACAACCATTAGATTGACAGGAGAGGGATTGTGATGAAATTTCTGCCTATGTGGTGAACGTGGATGACGCCATTCCGTGGACTGGCATTTCAATTCTGGCTCATAGGCCCTCGCCCAAAATTCATTTATGGCAACGATTCTCACAGGACAAGTTTCATAACGTGTCCACTTAGTCCTTCAGCGTCCATCTTCTGTCATTCTCCAAGCATTGGGTGATCTGGGTATGAGCACACATCATACACGCACTGACAGGCTGCCCGGATTGGTGCACATTAGTTGTTGCAGCTCTGCCACGCTTGAATGCATCTGCTCACTGAGCAACTGTTTGGTATGGTATAGCATTTCCTACTGTTTCCACAAGCTCCTCATGGAATTGTTGCACATTCCTTTCATGATGAACTGCACTTTTTTTTTTTTTGTAACATCACTGTTCAAGTCAGGTAACATCCATTCCGAATGGCTGCTTGACTCACACTGTTGTCTCTCTTCATGCTTTGTTCTCCTGGAAAGGACTGCCATCTAGCATTGTGTCATGTTACTGTGGTTTCTTGGGGAGGCTCCTGATGCCATGGAACGGTCATAGTTTGTAATTTACTATTGTGTCCTCTTGCAATTGTCAGTAAAACACATTTGCAACAACAAGCTTTTTTTCGTCTTTTTTTCTCATGCTATATTTTTATGGCAGCGTGCATCCATCTACCTACATGTAATTTTTACAAATTAACTAACCTTCCATTTGCATATTGCAGAATTTTTTAATTCGTTACCATTTTTGAGACAAAAAATAGTTGCCATGGCCTTTGCAATGGCACTCATAATAACCTCACATCTTTTTGCAGATGATGCTGTTATTTACCATGAAAAACTGTCCAAAAAAATCCTGCTCGAATATTCAGTCAGATCTTGATGAGATAGCAGAGTGGTGCAATGATTGGCAACCTGCTTTAGATGTTCAGAAACGCGAAAGTGTGAACATCAGAAAATGAAAGGGAAAAAGCAACATTGTGTGCTATGACTACTGAATCAATAAGTCACAATTAGAATCAGTCAACTCATACTAGTACCTGGGTATTATAACATGCAGGGATATGAAATGAAATGATCACATGACTTAGCTGTAGGTAAAGCAGGTGGCCGACTTCAGTTCATTGATAGGATACTGGGAAGTGCAACCAGTTTATAAAGGAGAGTGCTTATGAAATACATGTGTGACACACCTTGGATGTGTGTACGACCCATACTAAATAGGACTATCAGAGGACTTTGGACGTCTACAAAGAAGGGCAGCATGTATGGTCAGAGGTTTGTCTGATACATAGTATGTATCTCTTAGATGTTGGAAAACCTGAACTAGAAGATGCTTGTAAATATATTCCATTTATCCTGTGAAAGCCTGCTTAAAAAGTTTTAAGAATCAGGATTAAGTAAGTAATTTAGGAATGTATTGCAATCCCCTATGTACCTCTCCTATAGGGATTGCGAAGGCAAGACTAGATTATCTGTAGAGTGCAAAGAGATTTTTAAGCAATTATTATTGTCACACTCCATATGCAAATAGAATGAGAAGAAGCTCTGATATGTGATCCGATGGGAGATACCTTCTGCCATACATTTGCCAGTGGTTTGCAGAGTATAAATGTAGATCCTCATTCCATCAGACAAAACATGGTTTTTTAACTTCTTTGACTGATTTTTGTTTAAGTGCACAGTCCTCTGCTGCATAGTTGATAACATTTGTGATGTACCTGTAGAGAGCTGTCAGCTGTTGGTCAGATACTATTACTCCAAGTTAATTTACTTATATGTTTTTGTATTTTGTCTTGTCTGGTCTGTCAATTTTTCATATAGTATTTGTATAGACAGTGGCCCTAATTTCTGTTTTTAGCTTTAACAAAATATCTGTAGCACAGTGATCTGATCCCAGAGTACTGTTTATAACTGCACAAAATGATACTAAACTGAAACAGCCAGATCCAAAGGGAACATCTGTGGCAAGTCTTCTCCTCCAGGGAGCTGATGTATAAGATGGGAAACCATTGTTAAGAAATACCAGTTTTTAATCCATCTGCACCCAATTTTATCTGAAGTTACACATCCCCACACTGTAGCGTGAGCATCTATCATTAGATTTGGTAATACACTTACTAAAACACATAAACCTTCACAGTATTGGTGGCTATGCAGTGGTCTTTAGACTGATACAGGGAGAAAAATAGTTCTACTTATTTTAATATTAGCTGTCACCCCTCAGCATAGTTTAAATTCTGTAACTGCACAGACTTTTATTGGATCCAATTGTAGATGAGAAGAACGAAATTGCCATCCGTTCTGTCTGACCAAATAACCATATCTCGTTTAAATATACAGGGTGAAGAAAAAAATGCCGCACTTTGAGGTCGGCTCGTGATTTCTCATCCAGATTAAAGACAAAAGGTTATCTAGCAAAGTCAGATCAGAAGCATTTTGGAAAATGTATGAAAACAAGGATCTGGCAAAATTGTCACATCGTGCAGTGCATTGGAATGTACAGAGGAATGTATATCGTCCCGCACTACCTTACCAGTCATTGCAGCTCACTCAGTAGACTGACGAGACATCAAACCCACATCAGCCATGGATATATGAATCATTGTCAGACTAATTTTTTATTTTTTAGGTGACCATTCCCAAATTCTCATTGTTTATAAGCAGGATGTCATTTTGTCACACGACAATAGCCTATCACATGGCAGTGGGATCCAGTAAAATACATGCATGTGTTTACTAACCACACAGTGCACAATCACAACTAATTGTCAAATTCATGTAGGGTTGCTTCCTGATGGAGTACACAAACAATGAATACATCAATATACCTTTGCTGCTGGGTGCATCTGATAACCTAGCTGCTGCTGCTCATGCATATGCTGCATGGTACCCTCAAAGACGGCATCCTGATAAGAATGGTTTTGATGCTTGGAGCAACACCTTCCACAAGTAATGGACAGAGTTTGTCCAAGGACTAGACAAACTCCACAAACAGAGGACATGATTCTTGAAACCATTCACCAATTATCTTAGCTAAGTTGGATTGGGTTGTTTTGGGGAAGGAGACCAGATAGCAAGGTCATCGGTCTCATCGGATTAGGGAAGGATGGGGAAGGAAGTCAGCCATGCCCTTTGAAAGGAACCATCCCGGCATTTGCCTGGAGCGATTTAGGGAAATCACAAAAAACCTAAATCGGGATGGCCAGATGCGGGATTGAACCGTCGTCCTCCCCCCTTAGCTAAGTACCTGTAATATTGCAAGTCAGTTCCAGATGTGTTAAAGACTAGTTGCTGAAGTGTTGCATGATGAGGAACTGCATCCATGTCATCACATGTTAATTCAACGCCAGCGGCTAGAAGACTGCATTCGACAAATACAGATTTGCTTCAAGTGGAATATAATGAACATTTTATAAATAATGTGATACAGACTGATGAATACAGCTTCACTTGTGAAGATATTTTGAACCTCCACAACAGCCATTATTGCTTGGAACACAACCCACACGTCACCCATGAATGTGGCTCTCTGGCATGCTTTGGTATAAACCTATGGGCTGGAATCTTGGAAGGAGTGCCTTTATGCCCTTACCTATTGCTAGACAAGTTGAATGCACCCCTGCATCCTATGTTTCTTTGCAATATATTGCCTGACGCATTAGAAAACATTTCACTTGGAGTTTTGATGACAGCAATGGTTTCAGCATCATGGTGCACACTGCCAAACTTTGTAATGAATATGTGTAGCTATTTAAATGAAGCATTTCAATAGAAATAGATTGAGTACAGAAATCCAATGTTCTGGCCTACACATTCCCTGGACCTTTATCCACTAGATTTATATTTACTGAGACACTTAAGTGAACGAGGTTATAGCACTCCACCAATGAACATACACAACCTAATAGCTTGCATGCATGCTGCATGCAATGATAGATGCAGATGCATAGGGTCCAGCAAAGTGTGATCCAACAAGTGGTGAAGTGTTTGCAAATGCAAGGTGGCCCTTTGAACATCTTCATTAAAGTGAATGTTGCTCGTACGTATGTGTACCAGCTCTGTTAAGTTAAGCATGGACATCAAACATAGAGAATGGAATTATTGTGTGCAGCATAATGTGAAATCAAGTGTAGCCTACCTACTGTATTTCATTTTTTGTACCCCAATGGATACAGACATTGTTATATACACACTATCATTTCCTAATGACTGTACTTGTGTCATAGGCAAAATGAATAGTCATTTACATCCATAAGAAGTTCATGTTATGTCTTAATGTTTAAGTAATGGTAACAGTAACAGAAAGAAATACACAAGATACTGCACAATGAGAGTGTGAATTATTGAACTGTATATAATTTGATGCTGCAGAGAGGGGGGAGGGGACGGGGGGGGGGGGGGGGGGAGGTAACAGTTTGCCATGAACATCAGCGAGACTGTATCTCCATTCCCCACACCATTGCCTCGTCTCTCTGAGCTAATGGGACACCTCTGGCATAGTGTAGATTTCATGCTACCTATTCTTGACCACGCTGCATGCGGTTACAGCATTGCCATGGCCTCTTTTTTTTTTTTTTTAATTGCGTTCCTATTAAACCTATTGGTGGGACTATGTTTTGCTACATACACTTTTGTCTTGAACTGGAATAAGGAATCACATACCAACCTCCAAGTGCTGCATTTTTTCTTCTTCCTGTATAATCCACGTCTAGTGTAAGCCTGATTTTGCAAACTGCTGCCAACGCAAATTTTTTGTCATGTAACACACATAAAGTGTTCTCTTTTTGAATTGAGAGATTTAACATTTCACTGTAGAATTTTTTATGCCCATATTCAAAATTCTTGCTTGGGGAACTGGTTTTCCAGAGTTCCACTTTTGAAATGATTGGCCAATAAATTCATTACACTTGAAGCAGGTAAGTCTTTTTAAAGTATCCATAGGTTCAGTTTCTGCTTTATTTCCAATGCTTGTATTAAGAGTGACTAGTTTGTCCAAGATTAACTGAGATCCTAATTGGTTGGTGATTCTGTGGAAGATTAACTGAGCATTCTGATAGATTTGGCTGAGAATCAGGGACTGGCTGATGACACACTGGATAAAATTTGCATTTAAAGATATCTCAACTATAGATCTGACATGTCTGTCAGGTAGAAACACTATCATACTAGCCAAAGAATTACAATTTTTTTAAAAAAATTGAAAGTGATTTTTTAAATCTCCTTAGGACTTATATTTCTGAAAACAATATTTTTGTTGATGGTGTAATCAGGGTCAGAGTAAATCCAATTTGATTGTGTGATGGTAGAAGCAGTGTCTACTATCAGTGAGAGGGAATAGTGTTTGAAACTGACTGCAAATAATTTTCACATGTCAGCACTTCTACCACTGCTGATATTTCAGATCACAATTCCATTTGCTTTGTTGAAATGTTCTGTGTTGTTTTGCTTTTTTCTTGATTTTTTCCCTTTTTGCTTGGTAAATATCTTTTGCCTTTTATGTAACAGACTGGATGTTTGTAAGAGAGTTATTCAAATTAAACTTTAACTGTTTATTATTACGGAAATTAGGCAATCTATAAAAATTATAGATACATAATTTATCCCCATGATGTGTAATGCATGTGCTTCACTGTTTCAGAAATGCATGAATACCTCATGAGAAGTATTCTTTTGGGTGTAAATGTAGCCACTCGTTCAATGCAGTTTTCACTTATTCATTACTCCTGAAATGCTTGCCTCATAGCACTTCTTTGAGCCACCTCAACTCACAAAAGTCACCTGGGGCTAGGCTGATGAGTAAGGTGGGTGTTTGAAACAGTCATATTTCATCTCCAGTATTATTACTATGGCTGAATGGGCAGTATGGGAATGAGTATTGTCGTGTTGCAACAAAACAGCTGCAGTCAGAAGCAAGGGTGACCATGCTCCAGGGCAAGGAGGTGCCATGCTTGCCCTCCCCAGCTCTCAGGGAAAGGAAAAAATATAGTGTTGTCACGGTTTTTTCTTTCAAGAAAAGATTTAAATGTCAGTATTATGCAGGTTTTTAACAGCCTTGGAACTGGAACTTTTTTTTAAGACTACTTACACATTGCTATTTATCTTCCAAAATATTAGAAGTACTCTGTACCTCCAGGTCTAGGACTCCCCCTCCCCCAGGGCTCCTCACCCCCATCTTTTATCCCAAAAGAGAATGAGCTTAACTTTTTGTCCCAATGGCTGAATGTGAATCTTTTTTTTCTGGGCAAAGAGTTATGGTGTCACATCTTGCTCAATCTTTTCATTTCAGTTTGGTCCTATTTCACTCAGGTTTCATCTCCTGTAGCAGTTCTGTCCAGAAATCAGATTACCTTCAACCTGGAATTGATCCAAAAGTTCTTCTCGGACACTAATTCAACAATCTCTTAATTCAGCAGTCAGCTGACATGTCACTCATCTTGAGGACACTTTACTGAATTGTAGCCCATCATGGGCAATACCGTGTGCTGAACCAACACCAGTATCCAAAAGAGTGGCTCTTTTGTTTGCAGTAATATGGCTGTTTTCCTTCACAAGCTCTTCCACTGTGGCACTGGTTTTGTTCATCACTGTTGATGTACCTGGCTCAGGTGCCGAGCATCTTCCACAACTCATGCACTTGGTGCAGCGACTCACATGAAATAATATACTGTGCCTTCATCCTGTGATGCATTTCCACAGGTCCAACAGCTCCACTGCTCAAAAAAAAAAAAAAAAAGAGGTAATCACAGATCACTGCTACTATGCGGTGCATGTCGACAAATCAGTGACTGCATCTTTGCACTGACACTACTTCCTTTCCTGTGCTGCAACAAGAGGCTGCCAACCATTGGTCATTTGTTGCAACACAAAGATAACTTCTGTCAACTAAGAAACTGATAGTACCACTTTTAGTAATTTTATTGCACTTTTAAGGTTTTTATTTGAGCTGTACCTACAATACCTGTGATAATGGAGTTACACTATTGGTTACATCTGGTCTTTTATGTACACCTGTCCATTGTCTCCACTTTTCTTCAGTTGTGTTCTTGTTTGTTTCTATGGGAAACAGAAGGGTGAAGAAATACATTTAAGAAAGGATTTAATTATTCATTATTACTTTCTGCTCTGTAAATATCTTCCCAGTGCTCTTAACATGGGTTTCCTCAAAACATTGTGACCAAGTCTCTGGTAAAGTTTCTCTTGTACTCACTTTTTAAGATTTTTCAGGTCTGCTACATCTAAATTCAGAAAGTACTGCCACACTCACTCCCAGACTCTTCTTATGTGGGATTTTGCGAGTTGAATGTCCAGTGATGTGGAGCGTGGATGATTAACATACTGTGACAGTTGGAGTGAGTACCAACTTCCCTTTTCATAATATTGTTAGATATTAAATTGCAACATAAAATATACAGGGTGAGGCAGCTAAGTCATAACATCCCTTGTATCTCCCCAACCGTAATAGATACAAAGATGCCATTTGGACAGTGAATTGCAGGGACAGGGGCTACTTGAATACACACATTTCATGTTTGTGCTATTTTTTTATTACAGAGATATGGGGTCATCTTTGTTTTTTTAAAATGGATCCCTATGTTAAATTTTAGCACAACAAGATGGGCTTAAAAAGATGGTTTCAAATATGTGTATATCATAATATTTAGGCAAATAGTTTTTGAGACACAGATATGTTCTCGTATCATGTTCATCCTTTGAAGCGGCATTGTCCAATGCAACCTTTCCTGTTGACCACTGAGGAACTTAACAGGGAAGGCGTTGTTTTCCTGCTTCTCGATAATGCCACAAGGTGACGGACGAGGTAGCTGGAGAGAAGGGTATAAATGTGCTGTTGGGGTAATGAGACATTGCATTTCCATCACAATTTCTTGGAGCAGACATGTACACCAACAGAGAAAAGTTAGGTATAATTCTAGTGTATGGTGAAAGCAGAAGAAATGCTGTTAGAGCAATAAAGGGACATGGAGAGCTGTATCTTGATCATGAGCGCCCTATGTGCCAGCTTCTTGCACGTATTTGCAAGGAACTACTTGAATCGGGATCATGGAATGCTATACAGAGGACAAGGCAGAAAACTGCAACTGGCAAGGTACATGAAGAGGGCGTTCTAGTGTTGGGGCATAATGAGCCTACTGGTTCGTCACGACGTATCGCCTCGGAATGTGGTATAAGTCAGAGAAGTGTTCTACACATATAGCAGCGGCATAGATTTCACCCATTTCACCTCTCATTACATGAAGCACTCTCTGGTGTGGATTTTGAATGGCACCAGGAATTTTGCCGGTTTGCTCTGCAGCACCTACAAGATGATCCAACATTTTTTCAACAGGTGCTTTTTACTGATGAAGCGACTTTCACCAACCACAGTAATGTGAATTTGTATAATATGCATTACTGGTCAATAGAGAAACCTCATTGGCTTCGACAGCTACAGCATCAGCAACCGTGGAGTGTTAATGTGTGGTGCAGCATTGTCGGAAATGTCATTGTGGGGCCGTACTTCATTCCGGGTATACTAAATGGCAATAACTATGCACAGTTCCCGTGAAATGTTCTGCCGCCCATTTTGCTGGAAGAAGTACCACTAACTACGCGTCAGTGCTTGTGGTTCCAACATGATGGCCGTCTTGCTCACTCTTCCCGTGTGGCTACAGAGCTGTTAAATGAAAAGTTCCCAGATTGTTAGATAGGACGACATGCTGAAGTAAAGTGGCCAGCCTGGTCTCCTGATTTGACCCCTCTTGATTTTTTTATTGTGGGGAGCAATCAAACATAAAGTGTATGTTCGAATACAAAATACACCAGATGATATGAAGCAACGTATCATCGAAGCGTGTGCTGATATCTCACATGACAACCTCACAGCCATTCACAAATCATTCGAACAGTGACTAAAAATGTGCATCGCAACAGAGGGGAAGCATTTTGAGCACATGCTTCAGTAGAGTTTTGTATCATGTACAGTATGTATTTTGCATCTTTGTGTGTATTTGCTTTGTATTGTCATCAATAGTAAATATTTGCAAATAAAAAACAAATTCGTGCAAAACAGTTGTGACCAGTAAGGGCCTCCTCATTTACATTTGTATTTCTGTTACTTGAAATGTATTAACATCTTGTAGTATTCTAAAACTATATGTTGTCTACTATTTTGGTATCACAGTTGTCAAATAACTGAATAATATTTGCGCGACATCATCAGTTAACTTTTGCACAAAATACCGCAGTATATATTACTATTGTTGAGTAAATGGGTGTGTTTGTGTAAGGACAGACTCACAACATTTATCATGGACTCTGCACAACAGGAAAGGTCGCATTGGATGCCACTTCAATGGATGAACACAATACGAGAACATATCTGTGTCTCAAAAACTATTCGCCTAAATATTATGATACACATATTTGAAACAGTCTTTTTAAGCCCATCATGTTATGCTAAAATTTAACATAGGGTTCCATTGAAAAAACCAAAGATGGCCTCATATCTCTGTAATAAAAAATAGCACATGCATGAAATGTGATGTATTCATGTAGCCCCTGTCCCTACAATTCACTGTCCAAATGGCATCAATGTATCTATTACAGTTGGGGAGGTACAAGGGGTGTTATGACTTAGCTGCCTCACCCTGTATAATGCACTCTTATGTACCTGTAAAGCGTATGCTGTTATCTTTTGTGGTCCATTTATTGTACCAGATGGTTATTAAAGTATAGCTACCCACAGCATCCAATGCGGGCCATAATTGTTGTATGGGAATAAACTTGGTAATATTTTAATGCATTAATGTGTAACCAATTTGTGCTGAAAAAAAATTAGTTCAAGTTTTGGCCAGCATGTGCAAATCTGGCAGTGTACACTGCCTGCATGATGGTATGGCACCCACACTGTCATTTGGCAAGCCATAACATGGGTGAACAGCATGGCTACGAGAAGAGAGACTGGACATTGTTAACGAAACTGTTATATGTAAGCATCAGCAATTACAGTGCTGCATTGAGAGAATATCACCAACTGGAAGATCTTAGGAGAGACCCGATGTCATTAAACAGTTTAAAGATTATGATAGGGAAACTTGAAAACATGTGAGCCGGGTGTGGCATCTGGAAGAGGAAGGCATCCTATCTCAGTGGAAGTTACTGACGAAGTTGCTGAACTGACCAGGAAGCATGTGTACTGGGTAGTGCTAGCATTTGTGCAATGTCACGAGAATTTTCCATTCCTTGGTCAACAGTACTGAAAGTTTTCAGTCTGTTTTACATTGATATCTATACAAGATCTAGACATGCTGCAAATGATACCTCACGATCCACACCAATGTTCTGAAATTATTCTTCAGCTTCTGGCATGGAGTGAAGTTGATGACATGGGGCTGGATGATATTCTATGGAGTGACAAGGCACATTTTACACTTCGGAGGCAATGAAGGCACAGAACTGCCAAATTTGCTGGACTATTCAACCACGTGTTGTGCACAAAGAGTCTCTGTACTCGCCATATATGACTGTGTGGTGTGGTTTCACAACGACCTTTATTGTTGGTCTGTTGTTCTTTGAAAACACTACAACCACAGGCCCTGGTGTACCATGACATCTGCACATTATCTAGATGCGGCATGCGATTTCTGCTTTTGAAGAGCGCAACTGTGTAGAAACCACTGTTTTCTTGCAAAATGAGGCAATACCTCATGTTGTTTGCCCAATGAAAGATCTGATTAACGCAACCTTCCACAAACTTGTTATCTCCAGAGATTTTCTAGATGCATGGCCTGGAAGATCACCTGATCTGAACACATGAAGCTTTTGGCTCTGGTAAAATCTGAAAGAATGCATTTACTGGGGACACATTTGGTTTCCACCAGATCTGAAGGTCAGTATATAGGAAAACATTGCTCAGATTCCACCACAACTGCTGCGAGCAACTGCTGCTCACATCGTTTTATGGGTGCAGAATCTCGTCGACATCTCCGGTGCTCGTACTGAACAAATTATGTAAGTGGTGGTTAATAATAGAATCAACATTATGCCTTTCTCACTTGTTTGACGTTTTCTGCCCATGTCCTAGTCCTAATATGGAAACATTTCTATACGTCTTTCTTGCATTCACATTGCCAAATTTGCACCTGGTGGACAAAATTGGAATGATTTTTTTGCCCAGCATAAATTGGTCCACTTTAACGCATAGAAAATCTGCAAAGTTTCGCTGTCATATGATAGTTGCAGCTACACTGGATCTCTGTGAGTAGCTGCACTTTAATTATCACCAATCAGTAGGTATGTAGTATTTAAGTCCTGATATAATGTAATAGGATAAACGCGGTCAGAACAAGGATGTTGAATCAGTCTTAATCTGTCTAATGGTAAAATTGTATGACACACCTAATACTCTCTGTTACAGTCCAGTTTAGTTAATAACACAGTTACAGTCCAGTTTAGTTAATAACACAGAGTAAGGGCAAATGCTATATTTGAAAGCTCTTTATTAAGAATAGAGAGAGCGATATTTTTTGAAACTGCCTTTATTGTTCCCCATCAGTCATCTACAATATCACTATGCTATTACAGAAATGTGTGGTTAATCTTAGGATTTCAAGCTGATTCCACAGAAATAATTAAAGAAAGTGAAGGCTGTAAGTTGCAGCATTCACCTTAGAACCATATGACTGGACTGAAGTAAGACTTTTGGATCAACAAAAACATATACAGGGTTATTACAAATGATTGAAGCGATTTCACAGCTCTACAATAACTTTATTATTTGAGTTATTTTCACAATCCTTTGCCCACACATACAAAAACTCAAAAAGTTTTGTTAGGCATTCATAAATGTTCGATATGTGCCCCTTTAGTGATTCGGCAGACATCAAGCCGATAATCAAGTTCCTCCCACACTCGGCGCAGCATGTCCCCATCAATGAGTTCGAAAGCATCGTTGATGCGAGCTCGCAGTTCTGGCACGTTTCTTGGTAGAGGAGGTTTAAACACTGAATCTTTCACATAACCCCACAGAAAGAAATCGCATGGGGTTAAGTCGGGAGAGCGTGGAGGCCATGACATGAATTGCTGATCATGATCTCCACCACAACCGATCCATTGGTTTTCCAATCTCCTGTTTAAGAAATGCCGAACATCATGATGGAAGTGCGGTGGAGCACCATCCTGTTGAAAGATGAAGTCGGCGCTGTCAGTCTCCAGTTGTGGCATGAGCCAATTTTCCAGCATGTCCAGATACATGTGTCCTGTAATGTTTTTTTCGCAGAAGAAAAAGGGGCCGTAAACTTTAAACTGTGAGATTGCACAAAACACGTTAACTTTTGGTGAATTGCGAATTTGCTGCACGAATGCATGAGGATTCTCTACCGCCCAGATTCGCACATTGTGTCTGTTCACTTCACCATTAAGAAAAAATGTTGCTTCATCACTGAAAACAAGTTTCGCACTGAACGCATCCTCTTCCATGAGCTGTTGCAACCACGCCGAAAATTCAAATCGTTTGACTTTGTCATCGGGTGTCAGGGCCTGTAGCAATTGTAAACGGTAAGGCTTCTGCTTTAGCCTTTTCCATAAGATTTTCCAAACCGTCGGCTGTGGTAAGTTTAGCTCTCTGCTTGCTTTATTCGTCGACTTCCGCGGACTACGCGTGAAACTTGCCCGCACGCGTTCAACCGTTTCTTCGCTCACTGCAGGCCGACCCGTTGATTTCCCCTTACAGAGGCATCCAGAAGCTTTAAACTGCGCATACCGTCGCCGAATGGAGTTAGCAGTTGGTGGATCTTTGTTGAACTTCGTCCTGAAGTGTCGTTGCACTGTTATGACTGGCTGATGTGAGTGCATTTCAAGCACGACATACGCTTTCTTGGCTCCTGTCGCCATTTTGTCTCACTGCACTCTCGAGCGCTCTGGCGGCAGAAACTTGAAGTGCGGCTTCAGCCGAACAAAACTTTATGAGTTTTTCTACGTATCTGTAGTGTGTCGTGACCATATGTCAATGAATGGAGCTACAGTGAATTTATGAAATCGCTTCAGTCATTTGTAATAGCCCTATAGAAGGCACTAGAAATCTAACTTTGGTCTTGAAAGCACAAATAATTTAAATTCCATGAGGCTGCCTAAAAGTGAACAGCCACCCCATCAAAATCAAAAGCAGTCTGTTAATAAATACAAAGTATGTTAAGAATCATTAAATAAACAATTAGGAGATCAAAAATTTGTTACCATTATGTGGCAATCATTGAAATAGCATGACAGATTTCATACAAACCTTCAGATGTAGTGAATGAAAGGTAAAACATTTTAAGTGGAGGGATCAGTGATGTCAAATGATTCAGACACCTAGTGGAATTGATTTGGTATAAAACATCATGCTGCAAGAACATCATTTGAGGGAAAAAAACTAGTAGAAATAAAAATGAACAAACTAAAATTATGGTAAAATATGAAGTTTTATTCAAGTATCATACACTTCACATGAGAAAAATTACAAAAGGAAAGAGAGAGAGAGAGAGAGAGAGAGAGAGAGAGAGAGAGAGAGAGGTGTGTGCTTTAAATAATAATTTAAGTTTATTATCCCCATATTTGTATTCCACTGTACTGGACAACAATTTCAAAATCTTATAAAGGTTCCTCAAACAAGAATCTACTTTTCCAGTTGTGTTTAGAGAGTACCACAAAAGTGTTGACTGATATCATCAGTGATCAAGAGATATAGCTGGATCATAGAAGTGTTTGGTGACATCATATTTTCCGCTTACAGATTCTTATGCCTTTGGTCAAGAGTGATGAAGATTAGAACATACCCTGTTCCATCATGTTCTGCAGATGCTCTATAGAGGACACCTCTAATGACCATGCTGACCAAGGACACTGATGAACACCCCTTAGGCTATTGGGATGCATGAACACTTCTCACTGTTGTGAGAATGGCAGTGGAGTCGAATAGATGGAGCTCTGGAGCATAAGCTCCACCATTCAAAGTTTCCTCAGGAAAGAGGGTAGAGTGTAACTACCTGTACTGTGACGCACAGACTCAGGAATGACTGGTGCCACCTGAAAAAAGTAAGTAGTTGACTCACTCTTAGCTGACACTGTAGTCATAAACAACCATCACTGATGCTGAGCAGAAGTTGCTCTCATCACTAAACACTACTTTACTTTATTCAGCTCTCGAGATATGTCCTTCATTATATCATCAGTGGCTGCAGTATGATGTGTTGTGGGGAGAAGCACAGTGAATAGTACCGTTGGTTGCAGACCATGTCTAGCAAACAGTTCCTAATGGAGAAGTCAACACTCTGTGCCCAGCATTGTTCCTAATTTGTGCTGCAGTTGCCAATCAGCAGTTGCTGCATGCTGATGCAGTGGCTCAGGCATGAATTTATATGTTGCAGTTGCTGGAAACCAAGACGAATAGCAAGTGGACCACAAGCACCAACACCTCACATCCATGTTGGTCAATTCTGTGGAAGGACTATCCAGTTTCCCACAAGCACACAATACCATCTACTGAATTTCAGCAAACTATATGAGAAGCCCATCAGTACTGTCCCATTGTCGACCCAGTACAATACATGAAACAATGGATCAGTTATTTTTAGCAGCATGTCTAACGCAGCTTTTCTGGCCTCAGTATTTTCAAATTTACTAAATGATTCTTATTCTGCTCACAGCATGATGCACTGACTCATTGCCTATTCTGTTTCCTGTTAGTGCTCCGTGCAAATATTTTCATCATTTATTTAAAAGCTGTCACTTCTCATTATACAATAGTTAAGTTTGGACCACAATCTCTGTTGTGAAATTGAAGGAGATATCAAGTACAACAAATGGGAATGATTCTCATATTGGCTTAAAGAACACACCTCTATGAATGGTATGACAAAACCTACATTCTGATTAAAGCAGCTTGTTCTTTATCATTTATCACATGACTCTACAGTGTTATCGTATCAATTGACAGCTGTGCATGTCACAGCTGAGAGTGATTTCCCAGTAGAGACAAAATGCTTTAATGCCCACTGCTGCTGACGACAGTTAAAAGTGTTGCTGGGCAGTGGCGGATAGTGTATTTGCATGTACACAACGTTCCTTGAAAACTACAAATGAAATTATGCTTTGTTGTGGCACTGTGACAAAAGTGTACAGTCCATTTGTGGCATTTAGAGATCTGACTCGAAGTTCAAAGTGTGAAATGTTGACTAGCACACACACACACACACACACACACACACACACACACACACACACACACACGGCCGCCATCTCCAGCATTTCTCATGCGTGCATGAAGTGTGTGTCTTTTCTTTTGTGAAGAAGGATTTTGGTGAAAGCTAAATGTGTAACAGTAGCAATTTATCTTTTTCCTTATATTGTTGATATTCCAATCTGTAGTTTTCATTGTTTGTGTTTACAAAAAGTTTGATTTTGCTTATACTAGTAGATGTCTTCATCTGCATAAGAAAGCTTCTAGTAAGAGGCTACTTGCATTACAAACTGTAGAAAGAATTGTCTGGCAAAAACTATATATTTCTCTTGAATTATTTTAGTGTGAATCATCTTAAAAGATGAGACTTTGATTAAATTATAGTCGCAACCAAAATAGCTCTAGCGCCCTAGTACTTTAAGAGAAGTCCCATTGCAAGTTATATGCCTTTGCCTTCTTCCAGCCTTTGACCTTTTAACTGACTGACCTAGCCAGTCGTAGGGGTACCTAAAGTTTAATGTAAAGTCCAGACGACATTGAGGCTCAGCATTTATCACATTAACAAATTTTGTCAGTGGCGGAAGGCGTGGTAAATAATTACAAAAATCCAAGAATGAACAGTGGACCAGAAAAGTCACTAACATGCAATACTGAGGAAAGTAATCTTATCAAAATTCCCTGGAGTACAGCTGCAATTATATGTGCGTTTTTGTAAGTTTGTCCTCAGTAACGTGCTATATTTTGCCCGCAAGTAAGTTATCAATCGAGCTTCAGATCTGGCTAAATTTCGCATACAAAAATATACTTTGTTGCCAAAAGTCAGGACAGTGAATGACTTGTATGTGACGATGTGCTATACGTCCATGCGCTCAGAAATTAAGCAAAACGTGTCATTATTACGAGTATGTTTGCTGTCAGAATGAGATATCACAGATAACTGAATTAGTGCAGATGGAAATGTTACATTACAAGTTCGGGCATTCCGTCAGACTGATGTCTCATTTACATGCGAGCGAACGAGCATTCTCTTGCGTGTAAACAATAGGCAAGCTGGAACAAACGGCATTCGGAGTTTCGGGCGCGCTAGGTTCGAATTTCGATGTGCTCTCTCGTGTTAGGGCTAATTGTCGGTCTTTCGGCGAGTCATAACAGGAAGTTTGCACGCCCTCCACTTCGGCGCTCGGGCGGCTTCCACTGACAACATTCACAGTCTGTTGTTTTTCGCGCGTGCTATGGTGTTCCTTTGTTTTCGTTATTGAACGTGAGTGATGATAGCGATGGAGTGGTTAGAAGACGATGTAATGCTATTAATTGAAGAGTACAGACACCACAGATGCCTGTGGGATCCAAGAGATCCAGAATTTAAAATGCACACCAGAAAAAATGAAGCTTGGCAAGAAATTGCCGAAGCACTGAAAGTGCCAACTGAGGAAGTGAAGAAGAAAATTAACTCCCTACTTGCTTCCTTTAGGAGAGAAAGAAGGAAAGAGGCCACAACCTCGGGAATGCCTGCAGGCAAGAAGTACCGTTCCGGGTGGTTTGCCTTCAAATCGATGTCATTCCTCCTCGATAAAGTTGGATGGACAAAAGGCAGATGCTCAGAGGTGAGAGAATTCATTAATCTGTACGAACAGTACTCTAGTATTTATTTTTTTAAATTACAGAATTATAAATGTATTTAAGACGTCAGTAGCAGAGTATATGCTCAGCAGTACTTCCATTGTCATTTGACCTGCCCATTGTACGAGTTAAAGCAGTATGTGAATTAGTTATCACAGCAAATTTCTTCGAGGATATACAGTCGTGAAAAACAAATGTTGATACTCTGTTGTTCACCTAGAATAACTATTTTTAGAGCTAAAGTTTACAACCAGAGATGTTATTTGGCAAACTAACAGTATGGGGTTTCCTTCCTAATCTGTACATGTAAAAGGATTAACTAAATTAGCCTTCTACAGCAAGTAATTAAATATTGTCAAACAGTGGGCAAAAAAGTATTCATTATACAAAGAAAATTACAGCGCACATGAAAAGTATAAAGACGATGTTTGTACTCTGAAAGTATTATTCCTTTATGTATCACTTTTATTATCCTCTTTGGAATGAATTAAACCTGTTTAGCGTCTCGGAGGTAATATTTTGCAATTAAATAACCTTGCATTCGTGATGTCGACGTTATTTCAGGCCGGCCAATACTTCGTATGTTATGTTTTCTGACCAGTCTTTCTAGCTTATTACAGAGATGTTCAAGTGGATCAAGGTCTGTTCTCTGAGCTGGAAGGTCTGTACAACAACCATAGACGAAAAATTCGAGCTGTATGCTTAGTGCCAGTGTCTTGTTGAAAGTAGTAAGCGCGGCTAAGTCCAAGCTAACAACACTTTTTTGTAGATTTGCTGGGATATTTAAATATTGATATCAATTTATGTGACCTTAAGCAAAAACAAGTTGGCCAACTCATCAGATGTAGCCATAACATATCCCTCCGTCATCGTGTGTTACTGTGGATTGGATGTGTTTGGGTTACAGCTCAGTACTTGGTTGTCTCCACACCAAAGTCTGCATCATTTACCAATAAATGATGGCAGACTTTTGGTGGGAAGACGACCATATACTGAGCTGGATCCCACACACAATCAACACACAGTAAAGAGTGGTGGAGGAGGATCCCATACACAATCAACACACAGCAAAGAATGGTGGGTGAGGAATTACGGTATGGGGATGTATGGCTGCATCTGGTGGTGGACAACTTGTTTTTGTTGAAGGTAACGTAGATGTCCTAACGGCAAATCTGCAAAAATAGTGTTGTACCTTGGTTTATTTCTACTTTCAGCAAGCCACTTGCCCTAAGCATACAGCATATGTGGTTGTTGTACCATACTCCTCATATTCTCAAATTTCCAGCACAGAATGCAGACCATAATCCATTTGAATATCTTTGGAAAACAAGTGCAAATGGTCAGAAAACATGAAGTAAGACTGCTGTTAAATATTGTCTACACCATGAATGGCAGAATATTACCTCAGAGACTGCCAAAACAGCTTAAACACTATTCTAAAGAGGTTAACAGAAGCATTACATAGAAGTGGAATCCCTACAAAGTACTAATGTTGTCTTTATAACAATGTACATTATAATTTT
The DNA here is from genome assembly GCF_023864275.1 of Schistocerca cancellata. Taxonomy (NCBI): domain Eukaryota; kingdom Metazoa; phylum Arthropoda; class Insecta; order Orthoptera; family Acrididae; genus Schistocerca; species Schistocerca cancellata. The sequence goes on from NC_064626.1 coordinate 219,944,389, forward strand.
CTTTGTATGTATTAGTACATATTGCCATCTGTGTGACACCAACCAGTACAGAACATTTCTTTGCTTTTTGGAGAAGGGTAATGTAGTCAATCCTTTTATACATATAGTTTAGGAAGGGCACCCCATATTGTTAGTTTACCAAATAACATCTCTGGTTGTGGTCTTCAGTTCTAAAAATACAGTTATTCTACATGAACAATGGGATGTGAATGCTTTTATTTTTTCATGACTGTGAGGCACAGATCTTGGAGGCAAGAATGATCCATTAGAGCATCTTCCTTCCTGACAGCTACTGGAAACCAGATTTTCTTCATCTTCCATCTCTTCATCTACTGTTTCTAAATGTTCCTCTACCACTGTGCTCACTCTTCTCAGTCCATAGCTGAACACACACTCATCACAACTTCACTGATGTTCTCCTGGGTATGGAGTTGATAAATGTTAGCAGAAATCAAATGAGTGCTCGCTGATGAATACATCTGGTAAATTACTTTTTCTTTTTAGTCAGGCCTCCATATAATATACCTAAAATGTGGCACACTATGGGTTTCCAAAAAGATTTGTTTCTCATCCCTACCATCTGAAATTAGTTTTTTCAAACCAACAATTGTGTACAGAAAACGATAAAAAGCACTGGCAACCCGTAATAGCACAGTTGTGGAAAACGTAATTCATAATAGCACAGATTTGTTCCACAGTGCCTCCCGTCACAACTCCAAGGCATTTTGGGAGGTTCCGCAGTGCCATGTGCAATTTTTAGTGGTTTATTTGCATATTAGGGAAACTGAAGCAACAAGGTATCTTTGTTAATGTTACTCTAAATAAATGACTAGTTAAATTCTTTACAAATCTTAAATATGTTCTAGCAAAGCGATCCACTAATTGTGGGGTGCCACAGCTGCATCATATTATGGGTATGTTAATATTATGTAGAAAATAATGCTTCTAGCTTTAAGTGACACAGATTTTGTAACCTGTTTTTTTCTTTTCATTCTCAGGAGAACACAGTTGAAGAGGTTGATATAGATGTGACAAGTTTGGATGGGTGTGAAGATGAGGGAACAAGTAATGACGTTGTCTTACAAACAGAATATCCTGCATCAGATGAAGTACAAGTAGGGGATGTAGAAGAACCTCCAAGAAAGAAGAATAAGTGTAGAAAAGGAGATGCATATGATGAAGCTGCTGCTGATCTGAACATGATCATAAATATAATTGACACCATCAGAAACAAAAAACAAGCTACAAACAACAAACAAGAAAAAAAGTCACCACGTGACATATTTTCTGATTATGTGGCATTTAAATTGAAAACCTACAATAACCATGTACAGAACATAGTGCAGTTTAAAATTCATGAAGTGTTCTTCCAGGCAGATATGGGCAATTTTGACAGCCCCTCTACCACAACAAACCAGCAAACTGAAATTATTCAGGCCTCTCCATCTTCTTCCGCCATAACTATTGACACAAACGATACAAAACATTCCGATACTGTGGTACACACACTTTTGCTATAGTTTTTATTTCCAACTATAGACATTTTCATATACTTAATATTTAATTTATTTAAGAGAAGACAGAAAAATAAATGTCTTTGAGAGTAAACAGGTAATATTGATTAATACGAAATTAAAATATGTTAAAGATCTGATCGTTATCATGACATATTTTTCAAGTGTTTGTAATTATGTCACATTTTTGCTATCATTTTATGAGACTTCATTATACTAATGAAATGAATAAAAATCATTCCCTCCGTTGTGCTACCACCCATCTAACAAACTGTGATATCAAATACCCTGTAAGACGATGTGCCTCCACAACTCGGTGCATCTGGCTGTTTTGCAGAAGACCTGGGACTGATCACCAGTACTGCCAAGGATATTTCCTTGGTGGGAGGACAGGAACAAAATGCACTAAGCTTTGTGATGCCAGTTGAGGAGTTACTTGATTGATAAGTAATGATTCCAAAGTCAAGAAATCCAGCAGCAGCTGGGAGAGCAGTGTGCTGACCCCATGACCCTCCATACTACATCCAAATGACACCACTGGCAGAGAATGACATGGCAGTTAGTAGCCCCTGATTGGGTTGTCTGAGCCAGAACCTGGATCTTTGATTTGCTATAACAGAGGTCTTATAAATTTTTAGATTACATCCGTAATTTTTATTGATATTATTTCTTATATTTACCTTAATGAAAGCTTCATTTATGGCACTGCAAACAGCAGGAATTATCTTAGATGTAGAAACAGTTGAATACAAAATAAATACCGGAGACAAGCAAAATTGTCTCATTGCTAGCTGTCAGAATGTAAAGGTTACTCACTTTTTAGCTGACATAACTTGTCAATAATTTGTATCCAGCTTTGCAGTCTTTGACTTAATTGCAGTGAGAAGCCAGTGAAAATCGTCTGATGATGAAGTTTGGACCTGCAGTTCACTGATTGGAGTAAACATGCATGCAATCATGTTTTTCATTGTCTGCTAGTTTGCTCACCATACAAAACAATCCAGTGTGATTGCCAATGTTTTGCATCGTATCTCAGGACTTTAACAATTTTACTGCTAAAGAACAAAAACTTATTCATAATGCTTATATCTACATCATAAGTCCATATTCTGCAAACCATAGCAGCATTGGTTACTAGAGTAATAAATCCATCAAGAAGGCTAGGAGAGTTTTTATGTAGAAAGATCAACTAAGCAGTTGTTAGCATCCTACTTAGATTGAATGGAGATAATTGAGTTTCAGTATGATGGATGTATTGAAATTGAGGACAGAGTATAAACTATTTTAAGTCCATTCTGGAGAAGTATGTGCTGAGTAAGTGGATTAAGCACAGAAAAGACCCACTGTGACTTACTAACAAAATTCAGAAAATACCAAGGAAATGAGAGTTGCATTTTCTATTTGCAAAAAACTAGTACAGAAATGCCGACATGCAAAAGTTAGTAGAAATTTGTGTGTATAAAAGATCGGTACATGAACCATACAATAACTTCCAACATGATGCGTTCGCAAAAGATCTTTCTGAGAAACCAAAAAATTTATGATCCTATGCAGAATCCCTAAGCAAGTCAGTGAGTTGGCAACCTGTCTGGAGTGACAATAGAAGACAGCAAAAGAAAAGCTGAAGTTTTAAATTCAGCATTAAAAACTGCTCCTGCAGAACAATCGTAGACACACCATTGTTTGACCATTGCACAGACACGCATATGGAGGACATAGAAATAGGCATTGCTTATGTTGAGGAGTGATTAAAAGAGTTGGAATCCCAATTTTAAACAGAGTACACTTTGACACTGGCCCCCTACTTGACTTGTTTGTATCATCCTGTTCAGCACCACAGGGTCCCAAGCAACTGGAAAAAGGTGCAAGTGTCTCCCATGTATAGCAAGGTAAAAGAACAGACCTGTAAAATTACGGAGCAATATCACTGTCAGTTTTGTGCAGAATTATTGTGCACGTTCTAAGTTCAAATATAAGGTTTCTTTCTGCATATCAGCATGAATTTAGAATTACTAGCGTGGAACTCTGATTTCCCTTTTCTCACATGATGTTCTGCGACCATGATAAAGGAAAGTAGGTAGAATCCAAATTCCTAAATTTCCAGATGAGGTTTTGCGCAGTGCCCCACTGCAGATGTAACAAAAGTCAGAGCATATGGAATAAGTTCTGAGATATGTGAGTGGCTTGAAGACTTAAGTGCTAGAACCCAGTACACTGTCTTGGATGTCAAGCGTTCATCACAAATTAGGATATCATCAGGAGTACCCCAGGGAAGTGTGATAGGATCAGTCTTGTACTCCACACACATAAACGATCTGACAGATAGGACAAGCAGCAGTTTTTGACCAATCATACAATGTGAGCTTTCACAGCTGGTACTGACTTCACTTGAAACTTCTGGGCTGACAAACGTTGGTCGATGCCTGGCGAGCACTGTGCCCTACTGTCAAAATAAGAATCAATAAAGAATAATGGCTGTGCAAAGGGAAAGTTTTCCTTCCATTCGCTAGTACGATTATACAGCGCATTGGGAAAGCGTTGAGCAAGTATGTGTGGAAACTACCTTCAGACCCCCCACCACGATAAAAGAATGCTCAACATTAGCAAAAGATGTAAAACACCCTTTGGCAACGGTGAGTGTAGATAATATTCCTTGTAGTTGTGGACTGGCTCATACTGGTACTGGATAAATCGGCTATAGTGGAACATATTTACTAAGAGGGTGTTCATGAAGTAAAATTCAGTGAGAGCAGTGTATTCTCAAAAACATAGCATTATCATGCATGCATGTATTTATGTATAGAGAAGCTACAGAGATTTGTAAACACCACAATAGTTTGAACAGAAAAGAGGAACGTGTGACATAAGGTAAAATTTGGACGTAAATGTTGCACTTTAAGAATGATAATCAATTTGTTCCAAGTAAGAATGCTGGCATTAATAGAGATAATGTCATGGAATGTGGTGCCCCCTACACCACATATAAAGAGTGGTCCATTGATCGTGACCAGGCCAAATATCTCACGAAATAAGCGTCAAACTAAAAAACTACAAAGAACAAAACTTGTCTAGTTTGAAGAGGGACACCAGATGGCACTATGGTTGGCCCGCTAGATTGCACTGCCATAGGTCAAACGGATATCAGCTGCGTTTTTTTAAGTGGGCACCCCCATTTTTTATTACATGTTCATGTAGTATGTAAAGAAATATGAATGTTTTAGTTGGACCACATTTTTCGCTTTGTGATAGATGGCGCTGTAATAGTCACAAACACATGGCTCACAATTTTAGATGAACAGTTGGTAACAGGTAGGTTTTTTAAATTAAAATACAGAACATAGGCAGTTTTGAACATTTTATTTCGGTAGTTCCAATGTGATACAGGTACCTTAGTGAACTTATCATTTCTGAGAACACATGCTGTTACAGCGTGATTACCTGTAAATACATTAATGCAATAAATGCTCAAAATGATGTCTGTCAACCTCAATGCATCTGGCAATACGTGTAATGACATTCCTCTCAACAGCAAGTAGTTCACCTTCTGTAATGTTCGCACTTGCATTGACAATGCGCTGATGCATGTTACAGGTGTTGTCGGTGTATCACAATAGCAAATATCCTTCTACATTCCCCACGGAAAGAAATGTGGGGACGTCAGATTCGGTAAACAAGCAGGCCAATCTACCTGTCATGAAATGTGCTATTCAATACCACTTCAACCACACGTGAGTGATGTGCCGGACATCCATCATGTTGGAAGTACATCGCCATTCTGCCATGCAGTGAAACATCTTGTAGTAACATCGGTAGAACATTACGTAGGAAATCAGCATACATTGCACCATTTAGATTGCCTTTGATAAAATGGGGGCCAATTATCCTTCCTCCCATAATGCCACACCATACATTAACCCGCCTAGGTCGCTGATGTTCCACTTGTTGCAGCCATCGTGGATTTTCCGTTGCCCAATAGTGCATATTATCCTGGTTTACGTTACCGCTGTTGGTGAATGACGCTTCTTCGCTAAATAGAACGCGTGCAAAAAATCTGTCATCGTCCCGTAATTTATCTTGTGCCCAGTGGCAGAACTTTACACGACGTTCAAAGTCGTCGCCATGCAATTCTTGGTGCATAGAAACATGGTACGGGTCAATCGATGTAGATGTAGCATTCTCAACACCGATGTTTTCGAGATTCCCGATTCTAGCGCAATTTGACTGCCATACATCAACACCATATGGACCTTTTCCACAATTGGTAAACGGTCCATTTTAACACGGGTAATGTATCATGAAGCAAATACCATCAGCACTGGCGGAATGTTATGTGATACCAAGTACTTATACGTTTGTGACTATTAACAGTGCCATGTACCACAAAGCGAAAAAAGTGGTCCAACTAAAACATTCATATTTCTTTACGTACTACACGAAAATGTAATAAAAATGGGGGTTCCCATTTTAAAAAACCTAGTTGGTATCCATTTGCCCTATGGCAAAGCCATCTACCGGGCCAATCATAGCACCATCTGGTTTCCCACTTCAAGTTGGACAAGTTTCGTTCTTTGTAGTTTTTTCGTTTGACGCTTATTTTGTGAGACATTTGGCCTGGTCACGATCAATGGACCACCCTGTATATTCCGTGCTCCCGCAAGATCTAGTTACAGTTTGTCACTTTACCTCTGAATATGTCACCCACAGTTGGAGATGAAGTGTTAGGAGAAGGTTTTACACATCGACCACAGCCTATCAGCCCAGCAATTTCCAATGAAATCTGCAGCTGTTTGCTGATGATGCTGTAGTGTACAGGATAGCTTTGTTATTGAGTGACCACAGGAGGAAACAAGATTTCTGTTTGGTGTGATGAACGGCAGGTTGTTTTAAATGTAGAAAAATGTAGGCTAATGCAGATAAGTGGAAAAAGAATCCTGGAATATTTCAGTACAGTCACATAAATTACCTTGGAATAATGTTGCAAAGCAATATAAAATAAAAACAGCACATAAGATGTGTTTAGGAAAGGTGAATGGCCAACTTCAGTTTATTTGGAGTATTTTATGAGAGTGCAGTTATCTATAAAGAAGACTGCATATTCTTGAACACAACTTGAGTGTTTGGGATTCTCAACAAGTCAGAGTAGGAAAGACATTGTAGAAAGTTGGAGACATGCTGCTAGATTTCTTACTGGTATGTTCAATCGATATGAAAATATTTTGGAAATGTTCCATGGGAATCGCTGGATGGAAATGACGTTCCTTTCATGAAATGCTATTGAGCGAGTTTAGAGAATTGGCATTTTTAACCGATTACAGAATGATTCTACCACCATCAATGTACATCTTGGGGCTCTCGGGTGTCCAGCCGGATGAGATCGTTGAAGTCCCACGATATTTCGGCGAATAACCTTTCCGCCTCATTAGGTGGTTCAGGTGGAATGGTCTGTCTGCTCATTGTCAGTGTTATGTATGTCCATCAGTTGGACTTCAATTCCCTGCGCCAATGGTCTGATTGCGGCTGCCGAACTTCCTGTCGCGTCCGCCGACATTCAGTTTGTGAGCGCCAATGCTTCAATTGCGACCGCCGACCCAGGTCTGCGCCCACCCCAGTGTCGCGCTGGGTGGTGGAAGATGCAGAATCCCGTGGAGTGTCCTCTGCGGCCGTCTTTGAAGGGTCTTGTGTCCGCTTGTGGCGTGACTCCTTGATGGAGTTAAGTAATGGTTGCCATGCCTTGCTTAGTTGAAAACATGTGTCTCGGTTTATGAGATTGTCTGTTACAGGAATTTCAATGGCCTCCTTGAAGACACTGTCCCAGTAGAAACTTGTAGGGGCCAGAATCTTAGTCTCTTCGTATTTTGCATTTGGCCTCAAGAAAGCGGGCGTATATAATATTCCATGTGGTTGCGGCAAATCGTACATCAGTCAAACAATTCGAACAGCCAAAGACCGCCGCAAAGAACACCAACGCCACACGCACCTAGGCCAGCCCACCAAATCGGCATAGGCAGAATACTGCTTGGAAACTGGACACAACGCGAAATACGAAGAGACCAAGATTCTGGCCCCTACCAGTTTCTACTGGGACAGCATCTTCAAGGAGGCCATTGAAATTATTGAAATTCGCATAATGGACAATCTCATAAACCGAGACACAGGTTTTCAACCAAGCAAGGCATGGCAACCATTACTTAAATCCATCAAGGAGTCATGCCACAAGTGGACACAAGACCCTTCTATGATGGCCACAGAGGACACTCCACGGGATTCTGCATCTTCCTCCAACTGGTGCGACGCCAGGGCGGGCACAGACCTGGGTCGGCGCCCGCAAATGGATTGTCAGCGACCACAATAGGACTGTCAGCGCAGGGAGTCGAAGCCCGACTGACAGACATAAATAACACTGACAATGAGCAGACAGACCATTCCATCAGAACTACCTGATGGCAGAAAGGTTATTCGCTGAAATATCGCGGGACTTCAACGATCGCATCTGGCTGGACACCTGAGAGCCCTGGAAGCAACACATATGCCGGGAAAGCCTCTGATCACAAATGTACGTCTTGCTAAATGAGTGAAAGCAAGACAAAAGCAATTAGGGTTTGTATGGAGGTATACAGACAGTAATTTCTCTCTTGCTCCATTGCAAGTAGAATAAGAAAGGAAGCGACTAACAGTAGTACAAGGAACACTCTCCCTGCACCATATGATGGCTTGCTGAGTATGTGTGTAGACAAAGTGCATGGCATAGAGAACTTCCCATAGTACCATATATTAGGATTTCTTCCCATGTAGTTCATGTATGGAGTGTGCGAAGAATACCTACCAGTCCCAAAAGTTCCAAAACTTATTTAATTCGTGGTGTATAGGAGACATCAGCGCAGTGACTATAGAGGCAGCTTGAACTAACAGCAGCCAAGTAAGTTGTGACGAGACAATGCAGCTGCAGTGAATCAATGTTGTTGTGCCACATATCACAAAATTTCCAAATCAACTGTTAGAGACACTCACCAGAATATTTCGAAGAGGAGAAAAATGTTTGCAGTGTTTGTCCCGCACACTTTTAACTCTCGACACAGACTTGGTATTATCAATAAGATCCTACCTTAAAATGACAAAGGTGCAGAAATTTACATGAAGGGTCAACACACTGACGACTTAACTGGGCATTCAGGCCAATGTGACGTGCGAGTTTAACAACATCCCAAAGGACTTTTCTGAGTGTTTCACATTGTTGTATGAATGTTCTGTGCATTGCACTCAAGTGGGTGAGTGTGGGAGACTATGTAGAACAACTGAAGCATTAAAGTCACCATCTTAACTCATTTTTTATTAATCCACTAACTTTTGCACCAATGGTGGCAGACTGCTTAAAAGCCTATGCAGGGAGTATACGACCCGGGACAACTGGGAGATCTGGGAAAAACCCGGGAATTGTTTAGAATTCCGGGCATTTTTCATTGTTTTAGTTTTCAGAAAATTTTTGTGATTTTGATTGGTAAGAACCAATACTCTAACAAAGGATATTCCTGTATCCCGCTATTGCAGAATAATGCTGCAGCAACAAAACGTGAACGAGAAGCAAAATAAAACTTAAGTTGCAAAGGAAATGTGCTGTATACAACAACAAAACAGTGCTCATACAAGCATCTGCCAACTGCAAAGTGTGTCAAAGGCTTTAGGAAGACTATAATGCTACATAACAACAAATTGCCTCCAATGAGCGTGACGTGACAACCTGTTTAAATTTGATTTGTTTGAGCAGTTGCGGGCGGGCTCTTGCGCATGCGTAGTTGAGTCGCGTACGCGTTTTACCTTCTTTCGCTTCTGGTTACAGAAGTATGGCTGGGCACCACTATTTAATATCGCCCCGGTTCGGAAACTTAGTAAATCTGGCGCTGATGCCCAGAGCAGTCTGAGTTGTGGTGGTGAGATGGGACGTCTCCACGTGACTTGTGTTTACGTTCAGTGATTTTGTTGTTTCCTCTTCGTTTATTGCTCTCACATTAAGTGATAAACGCATTTTTATGGCCGGCAGTTATCAAATTAATTAAAATACATTCGCATAATTACGGAAGGCTAAAATATGTTATTAGTTTTAGATTTTATTTCCACCTTCCTGACAGTCAAGCATTAATCGCCTTGCAGAACAATGAAGTTATTTTTGTCGGTTTGCTAAAGAGATTTGGGTTTCATTAATCTTTTCTGCTTTATTTGAAACGAAGTGTTTAATTTCACATTATTGGCTAATTTCAACTGTTCGCTGCATTTCAAGTGCACTTTGGCATTATGCCATAATAAAGAACCAAACATAAGATAATACTGGTATTCCAAGAAAATTTACATACGAATCTGGGCATATGAATGTGCATTTTAAGCCGAATGATGCATTTTATTATGGTTCACGAAATTCCGATGCTCTTTCAGTATCCTATGATGCCTTGTTTCTTTTATGACATAATGTAAGATCTTTTAATGTTTTACAAGTACGAACATATGCGCTTCCTGAGTCATCGTAGCCGCGTAAGCGCGGTTACACCTATTATCTGGCGCTCTCTTCCAACTGCTGAAACGAACCTATTTCTAACAGGTCGCAGGAAAATATTGCGAATGGTGGTTTGAAAAGCGTTACATTCAAACCAAATTTCCTTTTATGCAAGATGAACTATGTGCGAGAATGAACGATGAATTTATTAAATCACAAAGCGTTTGACTCTCATTTAAAAATCAACTCTTTGGGAACGACCATTTAGAAGAATTTCGAGTCCAGAAGATCAGACATTTACGTCGTTATTAAAAATTTTACTGGCACATTTGTGTGATGTATCTTAAAGTGTAACACGAGCAAAAAAAAGATCAACATTATATGTGGAAGCTTAGCTTCTCTTCCAGCTTATTAATCTTCGAGACCACTATTATATGTGAATGCTATGTATATTAATTTAAACCATTAACTTTTCTTATTTGTGTGTTCAAAAGCGCATCGCAATTTCGATTTCAATGCTCGGAAAGTGACATGCTGTGTTTGGTGGAATTCAAATTTATACCTTCGTAGTACGGAAATATGCAGCGTACGTGTTGTTGGACATCAAAGGTCTTTCAAAACATGTTTTCTCCCCCAGAGTTTCGTTTTCTAAAGTGCCGGGAAATTCTACGTCGGTATATAAAACCATAAACATTCAAACAGTTGATGAGTTTTACAGTGCCGAGGAAGAGTATACTGTCATAAAACACGGAAAAAGTGTATTTTCACCCGGGAGAAGGTGTATTTTTAACCGGGAATTTTTTTTCCTTGTCCACGTATACATCCTGCTATGTATGTGCTCAATAAGTCTTATTATCGTCTTCAGTCCTAATGTAAGCAATATGTAGGAGGCTTTAGAATATTTGTCACTTAATACTGGTTAAGACTTTTAAATAGACTCTCTTAAGATGACATCTTATAACTATCTCCCAGTTTAGGTGTCCCAGAATTTTCTTTACACTTTGCTGCGAATCAAATAAACCCGAGACCAGCTGTCTTTGTATACACTCACTATCACAAAGTAGTTCTTTCTGATATAGGTTGTTCAAATGTGTGTGAAATCTTATGGGACCAACTGCTAAGGTCATCAGTCCCTAAACTTACACACTACTTAACCTAAATTATCCTAAGGACAAACACACACACACACACACACACACACACACACACACACACACACACACCCACACCATGCCCGAGGGAGGACTCAAACCTCTGCCAGGATCAGCTGCACAGTCCATGACTGCAGCGCCTTAGACCACTCGGCTAATCCTGCGCGGCTGATATAGGTCCTCCACACTTTAGCACTATTATACAATGGGCCAGGTGAGTGCTTTATAAGCGATTTCTTTATGTAATTTGACAATATTTTCCTAGTATATTATCAGTGACCCAAAGTGTGCCAGCTACTTTACCTCTGATTGAGCTTAACACATGGACTGTCACAAGGCCTGCAGTGGCCACCGCAGATTCTCAGGCTGTGGCGTGGCCTGACATTTGACATCCATCATTGTGTGTGTCACAGCCAATGTCTTAAGTGATCATTTCATATCCATTCCCACTAATCCATGTATTTGTATGGGCTGACCAATTCAAATGGTGACTCGTTTATATTTTAAGCATAACATTTTTTTTGTTTGTTTTGTATTTTGTGAAGTGCTCAGTTGTCTATTTATGAATATTTAAACAGCTTTACACATCGTTTAACCACTGTCAAATCACGTCGAAGATCTGGCTGAATATCTGAACATTTTTTTCCCTTTTTTTTAAAATATAGTACTTCTAGATAACTTCATCATCTCCTTTATCCCTTTCATGTGCTCTCATAAGTTTTGAGAAGGTAACCTAAAACGGAATATTGACCCAGCTATCCAAGAATAGCCTTTTATGGTATCAGACAGGTTTTGATTACAGCTTCTGTATGAACAAACGACCCTATTACCTCTCAAGCTTTGTTCAGGTACAACTAAATAGTAAAAATAACCCTTTTGGCATTTTTTAGGATCTTGTCTTTGCTGTATAGATCATGAAGTTTTACTGGAGGAATTAAAATGCTATGACATTTCCCTTCAATGGATGGGATCTCACCAATAGAAATCAGAGGGTTACATCACTAAATTTTACGGCAGGAGCAAGACAAATTCAGAAGGGGGGAAACATTAAAAACAGTGCCCCGCGAGGTATGGTGCTTGGCAGGCCCGTTATTGACCTACATAAACAGTGATATCAAAGTGTGTTACATGGATTTAAGTCAGATTAAAGAATGTAACTACTATACAAATAGTTTTAGGGTTGCACTGGTTACATCGATGGTCTACAAATGTTTGACAGTAGTACTTTCATGCTCACATTTTAACCTGAGGTAGACAGTCTAAAACCTGTTTTAGTACAGCACTAATTAACAGAATAAAAAGAAACTTGTGGTATTTAACCCATGTATGCAGAAGAAATCCTTATGGAGATGAAATTGTGTTGATCACTGTTTTGCAAATTTGAGTATACTTGGAACATTGCCTTGGAGGACCAGATTTTCCTGAATGAACTAGTCTCTTAGGGAATGACTGACTAGGTAGTAGAAAAAATTCTTCCAAGGAAGGACTTAATAAGAATATGCAGACATCTTCTCAAACCAAATTTGAAAGTTGACAAAGGATGCAGTATATTCAAATGGTGACGTACATCTTTTTCAAGTGAGAAAAAACACCTGCCAAATGATAACATAGGAAACACTTTTAAGGTCATCACTAGTAAGATTACATTAATGAGGTTTGAGGGATACCATTCGAATCCGCATTGGTAGGGGCTCAGGATGTTAATGGATTTGAGAACCTATATTGAAACAGTGGTTGACAATTTGCTCAAGTCTTTATACCTGGTTGCACTCTGGTAACTTTAATTTGGGACTATCTGTGCAGGTTGCAGTAGAAAAGTCATGATGTCTCTTTAAGGATCAGGATACTGTTCCTGAAGTGGGATTTTATTATTACAATTAAAAAAGATTGTTGGTACTTGAGCATGTATGCCACAATCTATTTGTTATGGTTCATGCCATGAACAGATCATATTTCATGGAGAAAAAGTGGTTACACGTTTCCTCATTCTTCAATTAGTAATTAAAACCTCTCCACTCTGGATCTTGTACACATTATGGAACACTAAGAGTGTATTTGCGTGAAGCAGTGATGTTTAAAAAAAAAAAAAAAAAAAAAAAAAAAAAAAAAAAGGCAATTGTGATTGCAGTTGGCGTACGATTATCAAGAGTGGACTGTGAATCAATGGAAATGTGTTGCCTGGTCAGATGAGGCATGTTTCTTGTTAAATCAGGTCCATGATTATGTACTGGCAAAAAGCTGCTCAAAATGTGCAACATGTCACAAACCCAGGCTGGTGGGGGACAGTATTACACAATGTGGGACATTCACCTGGGCTTCCATGGGATGTGTGTTAGTAATCTAAGGCACAACATTGGGGATGCAGTCAGATGCCATGTCTGCCACCCCAAAACCATCCTCCTGTAATTTACAGGAAATGTGTGTGTTGTGTGCACAGACATCTGGTGCCACGGACCTCCTGAAGCCTACCAAAGACCTGAATTCATGCTGCGCAGAATTGCTGCAGTATTGTGTTCCAAGGGTGAACTGACACACTATCAAGAAGTTGGTTATATTGTTTTGGCTTATCAGTGTATTATAGCTGCAAGATTTGTCTTTATCCATTCTTTATGGCAAGTCCAGGCTGTTGGAAAGTGTCCTAGGAGACAATGTTTCCAAACCACATGTGCGTAACTCCACTTCGGGGATGCATCTGCTCGATATAGATTTCTTCTTCCATATTCTCAGTTCTTTAGTCTACACTCTCCTTTTATTGGAGAACAGTTGAAGTGGTGACATACTGCTGTAATTTGATGAATGTTCTGTGCAAGATACTTTTATTACTTCAGTAACTATTTTGTAATTAGTAGTATTTCCTTGTGTCTGTGTACCACTATGTACTACTTTTGATGGTTGATATTGAGGGAAGAGACAAACATCGAGGATTTCGGTACACTCTATTCATTTGAAATCTTACTTCTATTTTAACTGTACAAATAGGATGATCCTTGGTCTACACTGAGCAATGAGTACAGCAATTTATGCAAAATAGGAGTTCCTTGGGGTCTCCCAGATTCCCATCAAATGCCTCTGAACCTATCCAGATATAGTAACTTTTTGAAATGACTCTCTCACTCACTTTATAGCAAAAAATACATTTGAGACACTTGTGTCCTGTTACTCCTGCTTTCTTGTCTGAATTTCTGGTGTGTTTGTACTCACTAGTGATCCTCCCTCTTCCCTGGGAGTAGTTTTATCAGTAAGTCCCATTAACTTTTAATGACCATCAATAGAAAAATGTGTTCACTCAATAGTCATGCACAAATGAGGTATAACAGCACACCAAATGCCATTTCCTCTTCTACATGGTTCCTAGGCTACTTCATCTGCTACATCTTTTCCCCGTATCACATGTCCTGGTACCTGCCAGAATATCACATCTTTGCTTTACCTTTGGTCTACTCTAATTAATTTTAGACAATTATATTTATTTATACTGGATACATTTGTTGTACAGACTGCAGGTCACAAGTCAGAGCAGATGAGATACTGTTCCATCCCTGGCTCCTTACCCTGAATTCTGATATATCCACATCCACATGATATTAATTAGTAAGGAATCCAGATCGCTTGGTATTATGTGATAGATTGCTAATCATCCACATCACACTAAATGTCCATGGCTTAAGCTATGCTAATATCCTTAAGGCTACGCTATGATAGGCACCTGTTGGTAGCCTTACACCCATATGTGAATAGCATTTATCATATTATGGTAGGAAGATCATGCTTTCTTATCAATACTGTCATATTCTGACTAGTGTATCTAAAGGTGCTTGTCTGCACACAACACTTTGTCCACTGTATTACCTGCAGGTTCTGTGCTTTCGGCAATGACAGTGACTCACACTCCACAGCAGGAATGTCTTTCGCAAGGTTCAAAATGGGATGAAAGTGATACAGACAACCACTCATTGTATAGTGGTGGCATTTAGTGATGGATTTTTGCAGGTGCAGTGCACTACAAAATATTTTCAAACAGGAGGCATTATGATCCTATCTCCATACTATCAAAAGAAAGTTTTCAATTTCTTTCTTCCTTTAAAATGTTGTTCACCAATCATCAGTTTACTTATTTGGTGATCTATTTAATCAATCAATTTATTTCTTGGCCTCGTCTCCAGTGTTCATCTGCAGTTGCACTCCACAACAGAAGAATCCATTCCAGATCCAGTCTTTGACCCTTGCTCATAAAAAAAAAGAGAAAGCCACAGCACCAGAAGAGTTAAGTTTGTGCATGAGCACATACCGTTACACATTTAGTAGTTTGCATTCCATCCAGCATTATCAAGTAGGATTCCGATATGGCAACCGAAACTGCTGACGTCAAATGTCAATAAAACAAAAACTCATATTTATCATTTTAATTCCTTACTGTTTCCGCATGACTGGTGCTGAATACACCGTCAAGTGTAAAGGATCTTTGGACAATCGGTATAAATGCTGGATTTTAGAATACTCTTACAGAAAAAAGTAACGAGTAGCTAAATTGGGTGGGTGTTCCATTCTCCCCTCAAGATCAGGTGTGCTGGGAACTTTTCGTACCGAACACTCATTGCTGTCCACACTGTGTGTCGTGACCCCATCTTGTTGATGCTATACAGCCTCAACATCAATTTGTTCAATATTGGGGGAAGAAAGTTCTCAATCATGTTGGCACATGGCCGAGTTACTCCACGTGTTTTCTTCAGGAAAGAAAGGACCAATGATTCACACTCTTCACAATCCACACCCAGCTGTTACACAGAGGCCTCTTGTGATGTTCTAGCACACCAGTACAACAAGTTTTGTTTATTCATGCAGTCAGACAGATGAAAGTGTGCCTTAGCACTGAATAACACCAGTGTGTCATGATACAACTTTCAATCTACTCTTCACATGTATTTTGCCCAGCAATAAAATCTCTTTCACCGAGTTCTTGCCCATCACAGACAATTCATCTTGCAGAATGATCAGAAAGTCTTTATCAGCTGCATCCTAGTGCACCTTTATGCTCAGAAAGCTTCGATCAACTGCATTCTTGTGTTCCAAAGTCAGAGGTGATTGCAGAAATAACTGCTTCAATGTTCTGCAGCCTCAGGGCCATGGTAAAGAAGCCTCCTTTGTTCATTTACAGTTTACCTGAGTGTGCCCACCCACAAAACAATTGAAAGTCAGAACAGGACATAATCTGTGAATGTTCTAGTGTGCACTAAATGCACATCATCAACAACTGACCAGACATTAGGAAAGGAAGCACTCATTACTAATGCAGCCAATGCATTGTCACTACTGATGGTAAATGGAACTCCTTGATCCACAGCTCTGAATGGATATCTCCAACAGCCAACAGAGGACCCCCTCACAGTGCCCTGTTAAAATCAAGTTTTGTTTGCAGCAACCTGCACTAATGGCATTATCTTAGTCAAAAGATGGATGTGGAAAATAATTAGACGTCATTATTATTTCATATTCCACCTTGCTTTGCCTCAACTTCATAAGTGATTTGTGAAATAAAAAACAACTGCAGTCTTGTATTAGTTTGCCAAGCTGAAAAATGCCAATGTTTATGGACAATCTCAAGTGGCTACATGAAATCATTCATTCACCATGTGTGTTACAGTTATTAAAATACTGAGAGCAGGTCAAATTTTAAATACTATGCTAGCGTACAAATAAATTAAAATCCACTGTTTTAATGACTTGTCAGTGTGCATTTAGGTCAGCTTTGGAACAAAACTGAGAACCAATGCAGCTCTTGCAGGCAATGGAACTTCATCAGTATCTATCTTTGACCTGAAAAAGAAAAAGATCTCATTTAGCTGATCAGGATACTCCAGAAAGTTTCTTCACAACTTCATTTGAAACCACCACAATATTAGAACATTACCTGGGTTGGACAAAGAGTCACAGGAGTGTCCTTTGGAACCAGTTTTGTGGCATTAAATTAATTTGTTTGAATTGTACTACCAAAAAAATGCAGAATTTATCACAATAATTACTGTTCTGTACATGTGTATCTTAGCAAAACAAAAAATGTGTACTAATAGACAGGGTGTTTCCAAAGGAATATATGTATTACAGAGTATTGTATTGGCAAAACTTAGATTGCTGCACCACAGCTTGGTTATTGGAGGAACAAATACATTGTCTAGTTTATATTCATTGCCACTAGATGTCACTGACTTCTGTTTGCTTGGTTACTGCCACCTGTAGCAAAGTAGCTACTCCACACAGTTAACGGTCAACAGTATCTTGCTATGTTACAAAACTTTTCGTTTCCTAGCCTGAACAAGGACAACTTCATTTTTCAACAAGACTGGGGCACAACCTCACTGGAGTTGTCATGTGCATGAATAGCTGAATGAAACACTGCCGAGCCATAGGATTGGTCATCAAACAGCTGGTGACTTAGTACTTCTCAGCTGGCCTCTACGATCACCGGATTTGACTCTTTCTGTGCAGTTTCATTCAGGATAATGATTTATGCACTAACTCTACCATAAAGAATTCGAGTATCGATGTGATATTGTTCGTGTCGCTAGTGGAGAACATATTGAACATCTGTAATTGAAACGGGAGAAATTCTTAAATGTGTCTCCCAAGTTTCATAAATATACACTTTTTTTTTGGAAACACACTGTACTATACATTTAAAATGCTGGGTTCTACTTTTGTGTGCTGCTTCAGTTGTAGCACAAAACATTATTAACTTCTCTGGTCATTTTTGTACCGGACATAAAAATATTCATAAATTACTGTTTTTTCACATGGATTTAAAATTAAGTTAGAAGAATATCAGAATGTAACACTTACTGCAAAGACTGACAGTTAAATTTTTGTGCACTCTTATTTGCTAGAGATTATATATACATATTCACAGTAACAAGCAATACTGAGAAAAGATGTCAGATTTACGTAGCAACAAGTTGTTGCAGATACATACTGTCACTCTTGATTCAGAGCTTATGTTGCCATCAACTTTTAAAAAGAGAATTCACTTTGGAAATTACCTTTACTCTTTTGCTCCTGTACCAAAACGTCCATTAAACTGCTCTTGTTGCCTTTACATAAATTGAAACAAACAGCTCTGAACCCACAGCAAATGCTTTAAGAAAGCCTAAAAATAAATTTACCAAAAGGCTAATGCAAGAATATGCTGTGATTAAGCATCACCATGTGGTTTGAAATGCATTCTGCACTAATTAAAAAAAAAAAAAAAAAAAAAAAAAATATCTATGCCTGAAGGTGAACTCAACATTTAATTTGCAAACAATTCTTCCTCCTAATGACAAGTTTTATCTAATAGAAGACAAACACCAATGCAGCCAAATCCACACATTATTACCATGTTTTTTTTTTTTTTTTTTTTTTTTTTGGGCCGTTATTTAACCTGGATAAATACCTGCGATAATCTTTGTGGAACATGCCTACCTCAGGACACCATACAGTCGGTGCTAGTGCATAAAATGGAATTTAAATGTCTAACTTGTTTGCTTAGTATACAGTGAATATTATTGATAACAGCTACAGGCAAAAATGGTATCAAACGTTCTTTATGAGATTATTAAAATTCCCACTTGTCATTTAATTATACACTGCAGCAACCATTGCACTATAGCTAATGTATTCTAGAGTTGGTTATAATTATCATTTTTTCACACTTTCATTCTTTTAAAATAAAGATGTTCTTGCTACAATGGCCCTATCATATGGAAATGTTGCAAGTTTGTTGTAATTCGCATCTGTCAGTTCAGTTTCAATAAATTACAAACATTCGGATGTAGAAGTTACTCATTACAGTTTGAATAAAATAACTTTGCGACTGACAGATTGCAGTGGTTGAGGTGGGGGCCATTGTCAAACTAGACACACCTGACCAGTCTTTGGGTGAAACTAAAAGAACAGGCAACACAGTGAGCATAGCTCACTTGAGAAATAACTTACTAGCTGTTCAAAAAGATTTTGGGCTTGTAGCCAGTCACTGTAAACTTCATTGCACGATATTTCGTGCTGGACAACTGCCAGCCATCTTCAGGTGAGCCGAATGAGGACTGACGAAGACGTTCTCCACTCCGTTTTATATAATGCGCTGATGGTACTGACGCACATAAGTTGCAGTCATGGAGACAGAAGGACCACACTGCCCAGCGACAGCACCCTCGCTAGTGGAACTTCACGACTCAGCTGCTGTCAATATTGTCGTTGGCTGCAGCTATCTAAGTCTTCTGGCGTCTTCGTCTCAAGCCAATTTCAGAGATGACGGGATTCCACACATTATTCAATTGGTAACCACTGTCTCGGTTCATTAGATTTCCAGTGATGCGTACTTTGACGGATTCTTTGATAATGGAGTCCCAAAAAGTTGTTGCCATGGCCGAAATTGAAGTTTTGTTGTACTCTGTTGAATGTCCGTCAGAAATACAATGTTCTGCAACTGCAGACTTACTGGGTTGTAGTAGGCGAGTGCAATGTTTATGTTCCGTACAACACTATTCCACTGTACACGTTCCCTGTCCTATACAGCCCATACCACACTGGCAAGGTATTTTGTAAATTCCTGCCTTCCGCAGTAACAAATCATCCTTCACCGATCCCAGCAAATCCGAAATCTTAGAAGGTGGACGAAAAACCACTTTCACATCAAAATTATTGAGAATCCTTGCTATTTTGAAGGAGATATTTCCAACGAAGGGAAGAATAGCTAGGGACTTGGCTGGCGCATTCTCTTTATCTGCTTCCCGGTTCCTGGCTCTAGTTGAGAAGGCCCTGTTAATTTGCTGGGTCGAGTATCCATTGTCTCTGAATACTGTCCTTAAATGTGCAAGTTCCTTTGGTAAATTCTCTGCATCTGACACCATATGTGCCCTTTGCACAAGGGTTTTAAGTACACTCATGGTTTGGGATGGGTGATGGAACCTTGAAGAATGCAAGTACAAATCAGTGTGAGTGGGCTTATGATAAACAGGATGTCCCACTGAGCTGTCACTCTTCCGTTTAACCAAAACAGCCAGGAATGAAAGGCAACCATCTTCCTCTAGTTCCATGGTAAATCGAATATTCTCCGAAAGTACATAAAGAAGGTCTGCCTTTACAGCCTGTAGTGAGTAATATTGATGAACCCACATATGATTTAGCCAAACATCTAGCTTCTTTGCTGAGACCATTTGTTGGCAAATGTTCACATTGTATACGGAACTTTGCTGATTTTATCAACAGACTGGGGGCTCTCCACGTAAGTAGTTCGGATCTCTTAGTGAGTTTTGATGTAGTTTCCCTTTTCACAGAAGAACCTCTTGCGGATTTCTCGACATTAATTGGTGAACAGTATGAATCGGACATCACTGCTTTGTTTTGGCATGCTCTTTCCTCAACTTATTTTATGTTTAACAAGGAATATTTTGAACAGTCGGACAGTGTCGCCATGGGCAGCCCTCTGTCTCCTCTGATGGCTAACCTTTTTATGGAAGATTTTGAGGAGAGAGAGCACTTTAATCAGCAGTTTGTAAACCAACTGTTTTTTGGAGATGTCAAAGATACTTTGATAGTGTGGCCCCATGGAGAAGAAAAGTTAATGTGGAGTTTTTTCATCATCTTAACTCAATCCATGAGAATATTCGATTTACTATGGAACCAGGGAAAGATAGTTGCCTTCCTTTTCTGGATGTTTTCGTTAAATGGAAGAGTGATGGCTCAGTGGGACATTCTGTTTATCGTAAGCCCACTAACACTGATCTGTACTTGCATTCTTCAAGGTTCCATCACCCACCCCAAACCATGAGTGTACTTAAAAGCCTTATGCAAAGGGCACATACGGTGTCGGATAAAGAGAATTTGCTTAAGGAACTTGCACATTTAAGGACAGTGTTCAGAGACAATGGATACTCAACCCAGCAAATTAGCAGGGCCTTCTCAACTAGAGCCAGGAACCGGGAAGTGGATAAAGAGGAGAACACGCCAGCCAAGTCCCTAGCTATTCTTCCCTTCGTTGGAAATATCTCCTTCAAAATAGCGAGGATTCTCAATTTTCATGTGAAAGTGGTTTTTAGTCCACCTTCTAAGATTTCGGATTTGCTGGGATCGGTGAAGGATGATTTGTTACTGCGGAAGGCGGGAATTTACAAAATACCGTGCCAATGTGGTATGGCCTATATAGGACAGACAACGCGTACAGTGGAAGAGTGTTTTATGGAACATCAACATCGCGCTCCCCTCCTACAACCCAGTTTGCAGTTGTGGGACATTTTATTTCCAACGGACATTCAACAGAGTACGACAAAACTTCGAATTTTGGCCACAGCAACAACTTTTTGGGACTCTTTGTCAGTCCTTGTTCGGCTCACCTGAAGATGGCTGGCAGTTGTCCGGCCGAAATATCATGCAATGAAGTTTACAACTACCTGCTGCAAACCTGAAATCTTTTTGAACAGCTGATTCGCCAGGAAAATTTCAAATTTTACAACTTACTAGCTGATGGCTAATGGAGCTGCAGTCAATGTTATTTTAATCCGAATATAAGGCAGTCCTACAGTGAGTGGAGGAACATTTACATCTAGACATATCCTCATTAGAAAAATGATAACTTTAAGATAATAACAAGGCATTACTTACTTCAGTCTGACGGTATCGTGCACAAAATTAGAGCTTTGTAACTGCACAGTCAATTCTTCTGATATGTTATCAATACTGTTCAAATTGACAGTAACATTGTTACTGCTGGGGTTGAAGGCAACCAAGATTCCCGGGTTGCCACTTTTAATTCTGAAACAGCAAAAACATAGAAACAAATCAAGCATACTGTTAACAGTTTAATTACTGCATAATCATTTGTTAAAAATAAATCTACCAACCAGTATCAAATTACAGTAACTTCATTTGAACACTCAGAATCATAGCATATATTTTTTTAAACATTCTTTTGCTATGGGCAGAAATGTTGTGAAGCTGTTAACTGCCCCCTTCCACTGCTCATACCTCTCCTCCAGCTCAAACTTTGCAATATTTTAGTTTTTTTTTTTTTTTTTTTTTTGGGGTTTTAGGGCGCAAAACTGCTAAGGTCATTAGCGCCCAGCCCGTGACTTAAGACAGTAAAAAACCGAATTTTAAAACCAGCAGCAATGGGAACAAAGTCAGAAAATTTGAGAAACTAAAAATAGAAGAATGCTTAAAAATCCACTACAGAAAGGGGGTGATTGTCCCCAAAAAAAGGTTCAAATGACTGACGCCATTTCACTGTCACTAATAAACTGGAGAACGCGGTCGGCGGAGCGCGTGTCATCTGCTAAAATCGACGATAGATCAGGCGATAGCTGTAGACGGGAGCGTAACAGATTAAAATAGGGGCATTCAATTAAAAGGTGTCTTACCGTCCACAGCTGAGAGCAGTGGGGACAGAGTGGGGGAGGATCGCCGCTTAAAAGATGTCGATGGCTAAAACGACAGTGCCCTATCCGGAGTCTAGCTAAAATTACCTCCTCCCGACGACGCGTTCGGGAGGAAGAGGTCCAAGCGCAAGGAAGGGCTTTCACTTCCCGCAATTTATTACAGGGAAGTGCCGACCAATGCGCATGCCATAAATGAGCAACTTGGCGACATAAACCGCTCCGTAGATCGGTGAAGGGAAGCGACCGAATAGCTGGCCGAGGAAGAGAGACTGCGGCCTTGGCCGCTATATCAGCCGCCTCATTCCCACAGATACCAGCGTGTCCCGGGAGCCAGAGGAACGCCACCGAGACGCCCCTCAGGTGGAGCAAGCGCAGACAGTCCTGAATCCGGTGGACCAGAGGGTGCACAGGGTAAAGAGCTTGGAGACTGAGGAGAGAGCTGAGAGAATCTGAGCAGATTACGTACTGTATCCGCTGATGGCGGCGGATGTAGTGGACAGCCTGGAGAACAGCGTAAAGCTCCGCAGTATAAACCGAACACTGGTCGGGAAGCCGAAATTGATTTGGGGTGTCGCCAACAATATAAGCACTCCCTACACCTAACGATGTTTTCGAGCCGCCGGTGTAAATAAATGTGGCCTCCGTCATTGCTGCACATAGAGCAGCAAATGCCCGACGATAAACAAGTGTAGGGGTACCATCCTTGGGAAATTGACAAAGGTCACGGAGCTGGCAGATCCGAGGACGGAGCCAAGGCGGTGCTGTACCCCAAGTTGTCCAGAAGGTTTTAGGAAAGCGGAAGGAAAGAGAATGGAGCAGTTGACGGAAGCGGACTCCCGGGGGTAGTAGGGAAGAGGAGCGGCCTGCATACCCTACATCAAAGGAGGCGTCGAAAAAAAGGTCATGGGCTGGATTAGTAGGCATGGAAGACAGATGGCTAGCATAACGACTCAGGAGTACTGCCCGCCGATTGGACAGCGGAGGTTCAGCAGTCTCAGCATAAAGGCTTTCCACAGGGCTAGTGTAAAAAGCTCCAGACACTAAACGTAATCCACGGTGGTGGATAGAGTCGAGACGCCGAAGAATAGACGGCCGAGCAGAGGAGTAGACTATGCTTCCATAATCCAATTTCGAGCGCACTAAGGCGCGATAGAGGCGGAGAAGGACCACTCGGTCCGCTCCCCAGGAGGTACCATTCAGGACACGGAGGGTGTTAAGTGATCGCAGACAGCGAGCCGAAAGATAGGAAACGTGGGAGGACCAGCTTAGTTTTCTGTCAAACATAAGACCCAAGAATTTAGCGACGTCTGAAAACGGAAGGTTGACAGGACCTAGATGTAAGGAGGGCGGAAGAAACTACTTACGTCGCCAAAAATTGACACAAACGGTCTTACTGGGTGAGAAACGGAAGCCAGTTTCGATGCTCCACGAGTGGAGGCGATCGAGACATCCTTGAAGACGTCGTTCAAGAAGGCTGGTCCGTTGAGAGCTGTAGTAGATCGCAAAATCGTCCACAAAGAGGGAGCCCGAGACATCAGGAGGGAGACAATCCATTATTGGATTTATGGCGATGGCAAATAGTACAACACTCAGCACAGATCCCTGGGGTACCCCGTTTTCTTGGGAGAAAGTACGGGAGAGAGTAGTGTTCACCCGCACCCTAAAAGTGCGCTCTGCCATAAATTCGCGAAGAAAAAGGGGCAGCCGGCCTCGAAAGCCCCAAGAGAACAGTGTGCGGAGGATGCCTGTCCTCCAACAGGTATCGTATGCTCTCTCCAGATCAAAAAATATTGCTACCGTTTGGCGTTTCCGGAGAAAATTGTTCATGATATAAGTGGAGAGAGCAACAAGATGGTCAACGGCAGAACGATGCTTCCGAAATCCGCATTGGGCTGGTGTTAAAAGACTGCGGGATTCTAGCCACCAAGCTAAACGGTAATTCACCATATGCTCCAAAACCTTACAGACACTACTCGTGAGAGAAATGGGGCAATAGCTAGAGGGGAGATGTTTGTCCTTTCCAGGTTTCGGAACGGGAACGACAATAGCTTCCCGCCACCATTTGGGAAAGGTACTGTCGGTCCAAATTCGATTATAAAGGCGAAGGAGGTAACGCAGACTAGCGGTTGATAAATGCAGCAACATTTGGACATGGATACCATCCGGTCCCGGGGCGGAGGAGCGAGAAGATGAGAGGGCATGTTGGAGTTCCCGCATGGAGAAAACAGTATTGTAGCTTTCGTGATTTTGAGAGGAGAAAGCAAGAGGTCGCACTTCCGCTGCACGTTTCTTCGGGAGAAATGCTGGTGGGTAATTTGAAGAGCTCGAAATCTCAGCAAAGTGCTGACCCAACGAGTTAGAAATTGCGACGGGGTCCACTAAGGTATCATGCGCGACAGTGAGCCCAGAGACCGGGGAGAAACTAGGCGCGCCTGAGAACCGTCGAAGCCGACTCCAAACTTCCGAGGAGGGAGTGAAGGTGTTAAATGAGCTAATAAAGAATTTCCAGCTTGCCTTCTTGCTATCGCGGATGACGCGACGGCATCGCGCACGGAGCTGTTTATAGCGGATACAGTTGGCCAAAGTAGGATGGTGACGGAAAATGCGAAGAGCACGTCGCCGCTCACGTATTGCATCACGGCATGCCTCGTTCCACCAAGGAACTGGGGGGCGCCGGGGCAATTCGGAGGTGCGTGGTATCGAACGTTCCGCAGCTGTAAGGATAACGTCGGTAATATGTGTGACCTCATCGTCGACGCTGGGAAAGCGACGGTCATCGAATGTCGCGAGAGACGAAAAAAGTGTCCAATCGGCTTGGGCAAACTTCCAGCGTCGCGGGCGCATATATGGCAGTTGAGGCTGCAGTCTGAGGACACATGGAAAGTGGTCACTCGAGTGTGTATCATCAAGGGCGAACCATTCGAAGCGCCGAGCTAGCGGAACAGTACCGACCGCAAGGTCCAAATGAGATAAGGTTGTCGTGGAGGCAGACAAAAATGTGGGGACCCCAGTGTTGAGGCAAACTAGATCCGCTTGGTGGAAGACGTCTAGCAATATGGAGCCACGTGGACAAGGATGAGGAGATCCCCAAAGCGGGTGGTGGGCATTGAAGTCCCCAACCAGCAAATAGGGGGGTGGAAGCTGACCAAGAAGATAAAGGAGATCAGCTCGTGCCATTGGTGTGGATGATGGAATGTATACAGTACAAAGAGAGAACATGTATCCAGAAAGGGAAAGACGGACGGCGACAGCTTGGAAGGAACTGTTTAAGGGGATTGGGTGATAATGGAGAGTATCATGGAGAAGAATCATGAGTCCTCCATGGGCTGGAGTGCCTTCAACAGAGGGGAGGTCATATCGGACGGACTGAAAGTGAGGGAGAACAAAGCGGTCATGGGGACGCAGCTTTGTTTCCTGAAGACAGAAGATGACCGGCGAGTAGGAGCGTAAGAGGACCGACAATTCATCCCGATTGGCTCGAATGCCGCGGATATTCCAGTGGATAATGGACATGGGGTGAAAGGAAAATGGAGGAATGTGACCAAAGTTGCTGTCAACTCAGAGACTGCTCGGAGCTAGCAACCGACAGCATGGAATGGCATTCAGCCGAAGGCAGAAGATCCTGATCCATAGGTTGGTCAGGAGCAGTCCCGGCCACCAGCAGTGCGCCTCGGCGACACAGAAGATGGCCGAGGGCGATTTCCGCCAGGTGGTGCTGTAGAGGGGGCACGCCTTGGCGGAGAAGGAGAGGAACTGGGTTTCTTTGTAGCCTTCTTGGAAGAATGTGGTTTAGATGAAGAAGGAACCGATGGTTGTGAAGTTGCGGTACGTAAAAACTCTTCACGAGTATGCTCTTTTTTCGAAGACTTGGCGTCCGACTTTTGGGCTCGAGATGTAGCAGAACTCGACGAAGGGTGAGCCACAGAGTGGGCAGGCGAAAGTGGTGAGGTTGAACGAGCGATCTTTGCGCTGGCCGATCTGACGACCGTGGTACTAAAGGTGAGGTCGCAAGTCTGCGTGGCCGCCTCCTTTGTTGGCCGAGGAGAAGCAAGGACAGTGCTGTATTTTCCTGTCTGAGGCACGGTGGGCTTGCGACTGGCGAATAATTTTCGAGCAGCAAAGGTCGACACCTTTTCCTTCACCCTTATTTCCTGGATGAGCTTCTCGTCCTTAAAAACGGGGCAATCTCGAGAGGAAGCAGCGTGGTCACCCATACAGTTGATGCAGCGAGGGGATGGAGGTGGACAAGCACCCTCATGGGCATCCTTGCCACACGTAACACATTTGGCTGGATTGGAACAGGACTGGCTGGTGTGATTGAACCGCTGACATCGATAGCAACGCGTAGGGTTTGGGACGTAAGGGCGAACGGAAATTATCTCATAGCCTGCTTTGATTTGCGATGGGAGTTGAACTGTGTCAAATGTCAAGAAGACAGTGCGGGTTGGAATGATGTTCGTGTCAACCCGTTTCATTACTCTATGAACTGCCGTTACGCCCTGGTCAGACAGATAGTGCTGAATTTCTTCGTCAGACAATCCATCGAGGGAGCGTGTATAAACGACTCCACGCGAGGAATTTAAGGTACGGTGCGGTTCCACCCGGACAGGGAAGGTGTGGAGCAGAGAAGTAAGCAGCAATTTTTGTGCCTGGAGGGCACTGTGTGTTTCTAACAACAGGGTGCCATTCCGTAATCTGGAACAAGACTTTACAGGACCTGCTATTGCGTCGACACCTTTCTGAATAATGAAAGGGTTGACCGTGGAGAAGTCGTGACCTTCATCAGACCGAGAAACAACAAGGAACTGTGGCAACGATGGAAGAATCGTCTGTGGCTGAGACTCAGTATACTGACGTTTGTGAGCAGACTTAGTGGAAGGTGAGGAAACCATTGCGGAAGAATCCCCCATGATTACCGGCGTCTCCGATGGCGCGCTCCTCCCTTGTGGGGGCCCTCTCTGAGGGCACTCCCGCCTTAGGTGATTGTTCACACCTCAGGTCACACCTCCCGACAAACGGACGGAGGGACCAATCGGCATTTTCGGAAGGTATCAGCTCGGGTAATCACCCCTCCCTGGGCCTGGCCGTTACCAGGGGGTACGTACGTGTCCTACCTGTCTACCCGGGGCGGGGAATTACGCGTTACCCCGTCACCGGCTACGCACGAAGGGCGTGGGTCGGCCTTCAGACACGCACAGGGAGGAAGAAAGAGAAAGGGAAAGGAAGGAAGAGAGGTCTCAAACGCCGCAGCGGAGAAAAGGGAAACAGAAGAGGTAAGGAAAAGAGAAGGACAAAGGAAGGAAGAAGACAAAAGCAAGGAAGGCGAAGAATGCAGTACATTTACGAGCGTCCGTCTCCGGACGTAGGCACAAACCATACTCCCAGATGGGGAGAAAGGGAAGGAAAGAGCCAGAGGTGAGGGGAGGAGGGGCGAAGATAGGGATGGGGAAGGATGCGGAAAGGGAAGGTATGCAGCCCGGAAAGGAAGGAAGGCCACATTAGCTCGGGGTCCCGTGCTCGCTACGCACGTATCCACAAAAGAGTTGTGGACCCCCTGGGGGGCAATATTTTAGTTGTGTTTGGTTTCCATTAGCACACTAAGTCATATTAAACAATGGAAAGTACAGAAAAGAAAAACAACTACATCATAAAAGGATAGATTGCTACACACCATATAGAGGAGACATTGATTCATAGACCTGCACAATGGAAAGACTGCTGTACATTTTAGCTGCCTGCGAAAAGGCCTCCTCCTGAAGTACAAAACTCATTCACACAAGCACAACTCACATACACAACCACTGCAGGTTGTATACACAGACAAGGAAAAAAAAAATCCTGTCCTCAGATTTCCTAGTTAAAAATACACTCTTTCCCTGCTGAAACACACTTTTTCTGTGTTAAGCAACAGTATACTTTCCCTCAAAACTGTAAAACTTATCAATCCTTTGAATGGTTAAGATTTTACACTCTGGCATAGAACGTGTCATCCATAGTGATTGTGTGGAGCCAGCTTGGTCAATGGTTATGAGTCTGAGGGACCTATTTGCACTGGTATTCACAAACAGTGGTGACTGTTTTTAGTTTGGTGGCAAAAAGGCTGAAGCATACGTGTGAACTACAGCTTGGTTAAAGTATTTAGATATTTTGTGCTTTAATCAGAGTTTCTTTTACTCTACCATTATGTAGAGATTAGTTGTGTGGATGATCACTGAATTGTTTATAATTCTAGTATGAGTAAAAGGCTGACCCTGTTGTTTCTCTTGAACTAAGGTGTTTGCTAACTAGCTGTTGACATACTGAGCGCATGTTGAATATGAGTACCTGGCTTAAACTGTTAGTACTGCTGTTAATCCAGAACTGTTTCATTAAGTCAAGCTCTTATTTGCACTGTTCAAATAGTTACTTTTTTCTTGGAGTGTCGAAGTTATTCAAGTTGTTAATTTGGTATGAGAGGGAGTAATTATCTATTGGCTTAATTCACTGACGGGCCTGTGCTATCAGGTTCATGTTACAGGTATCTTAAGTTATACTAAGCAGAAGGGTGAAAATATGGGCGATTACAAAGAGAAAGCCACCAAGTGCACTAAAGGACCTATCATTTGTAAAATTAATACCAATATTATGGCACATAAACCCACTTTCCCACAAGTTAAGGACTGTTGTTTATCCCTTGGTTGTCAATGGATTCACAAGAATTTTGTGTCTTGTTTAGTTACTGTCTTTAACGATTTCTCGATCCAGCCATTTATTAAATTGTGAGATGTAATTACTGTTTTAAGGAGAAAAAGTCATTCCTTTAGATTCTTTGAGTTCTTTGTACATATTGTTTATTGTCATTATTATTCTACTGCAATATATCCAACATTCCTGTAATCCCCCTGGTTTCAACCTTCGCTAGTCCCTGTCCTCTGCTTACCTATCCCCTTTCCTGCTCCCATTCCAGCGGAACACAGCCTTCTATTCCAGCAACGCACCCGCTAGTCCTTTTCCCCTTCCTTTTCTGATCCACTCCCCAACCTCCTGAAAGTACCTAGCAGTCCCTATGCTGTCCCACTTCATCCCTGCGTGCTCTGAGAAGCAACACTACCCCTTCCCCACCTCACCCAACTAAACCCCCCCTCTGACCGAAGCTGCCTCCTTGTCCCCAAAACCTGATGACTCTGGCCACAACGGGCAGAGACTGTGGTCATCTGCATGCAAGTTGTTCAGAAGAGGCCTCTGGACTGAAAGCTAAAAGGTACAGAGGGATTTTTGTGCCTGTCTGCGACTTAATGTCTTCTCTACATGAGTAGATATCTAAGTAATATCATTTACACAACTCCAAACAGTTGTCTTCTTCAATTTAAATATAATTTTGGTCCTGCTTTAACTGGGATTTAAAATTTGAGCAGCTTTATCTTATGAAGTGAAAGCAAATATAAACTTTCAAAAATTATAGTACGTACCGTATCCTAATGCAGCAACAAATAAAAGAAACACCTATGTTAATATAGTGTAAGTTAAATAAATACTTTTCAGATCAGAAGGGTGAAAATAAGTTAACATACCTTGTCATGACAAACACTGTGCCATTTATGACTGATGTGTCACAGGAGCCATACATTATAGATGGTGACTCACGCTGCTTCACTAAGTCTTTATACAGGTTCAAGTGACTTCTATCAGTCAGCTGAGATGATGCAATGGTATCAAAACTAATGCTACCAGTATCACCTGCAGAAGATGCCTGTGAAGAACCTGTGTGAAGGAAAGTATTTATGTATTTAACAACAATCCAGCAATAACAATTTAAATAATTTCATTGCAAACGGAACTGTATGGCACAAAGCATAGTGCTTTTAATGTTTTTTGCAAATTGTCTTTGGCTGCTACTGACTTGAGCTACTTTTGCAATATTTAGAGTAGACAAATATTTTACAATTACTGCAATGGGCATTTCATGTGGTGTATAATGCCTGTCTAAAATTTCATTGGTCATATTATCAAAGTAAAGATCCCCCCTGCGGGTCCGGGGATTAGAGTAGGCCCGAGGTATTCCTGCCTGTCTTAAGAGGCGACTAAAAGGAGTCCATCCCCCTCACGGGGGTAGTTAGCGCCTGCGTCCGGAGACGGACGGTTCCACGACCTATAATTGTGGTCTTTTTGGTTTTTCACTTCTCGTTTCTTCCTTCCTTTGGTTGGTTTCTTTCTTTGCTCTTCTCCACCTCACTGTCTTCCTTACTCTTTCCCTCGACTTCTCCTTGCCTTCTCATTGCCTTCTTCTCCTTGCCTTCTCTGGTCTCCGCCTCGGCGTTTGAGACAGTCTGTCCTCTTTTTCCCTCTCTCTCTTCTTTTTCCTTTTCTTCCTTCCTCCCTGTGCGTGCCTGAAGGCCGACCCACGCGTTCGCACGCGTAGCCGGTGACGGGGTAACGCGTAATTCCCCGCCCTGGGTAGACATGTAAGGCACACACGTACCCCCTGGTAAAGGCCAGGCCCGGGGAGGGGTGATTGCCTGAGCTGATACCTTCTGACCATGCCGATTGGTCCCTCCGTCTGTTTCTCGGGAGGTGTGACCTGAGGTGTAAACATTCACCTAAGGCGGGAGTGCCCTCTGAGAGGGTCCCCACAAGGAAGGAGCGCGCCATCGGAGACGCTGGCAATCATGGGGGATTCCTCCGCAATGGATTCCACTCCATCTCTCTCGACTTCTGCCCAAAAACGGAAACGTGACCAGCCACTAG
Source organism: Schistocerca cancellata (assembly GCF_023864275.1). Classification (NCBI taxonomy): domain Eukaryota; kingdom Metazoa; phylum Arthropoda; class Insecta; order Orthoptera; family Acrididae; genus Schistocerca; species Schistocerca cancellata. The sequence continues at coordinate 219,975,662 of NC_064626.1, forward strand.
TGACAAAAGTACTACCGCCTGCCCCACAGTTCCTCGTCGTTTCTCGATCTGAGGACGGAAAGGATTTTTCCTCTGTCAACCCTTTCGTTATCCAGAAGGGCGTAGATGCCATAGCCGGATCTGTCAAATCTTGTACCAGGTTGCGTAACGGTACCTTATTACTAGAAACTGAGAGTGCCTTTCAGGCACAAAAACTGCTTCGGGCCACACTCCTGTACACGTTTCCTGTCCGGGTGGAGGCCCACCGAACTTTGAATTCGTCTCGTGGTGTAGTCTATACTAGCTCCCTCGACGGATTGACTGACGAGGAGATTCAATCTTTCCTCGCTGAGCAGGGCGTGACGGCTGTCCATAGGGTCATGAAAAAGGTCAACAATGACCTTGTACCGACCCGGACACTTTTCTTGACCTTCGATAGTGTTAAGCTGCCATCGCGCATCAAGGCTGGCTACGAGGTTATTTCTGTTCGCCCCTATGTCCCGACACCTACGCGCTGCTACCAGTGTCAGCGTTTCAATCACACTCGACAGTCTTGTTCCAATGTGGCTAAATGTGTCACTTGTGGCAGGGATGCCCATGAGGGTGACTGTCCACCTCCGTCTCCTCGTTGTGTGAACTGTCAGGGTGACCATGCCGCATCCTCCCGCGACTGTCCTGTCTATAAGGAAGAACGCTGTATCCAAGAAATTCGGGTCAAAGAGAAAGTGTCCACCTTGGCTGCTCGCAAGCTATTGGCTAGTAGGAAGCCCGCGCTGCTCCCAGCGGGGAAATACAGTACTGTCCTCGCCTCTCCTCGGACTACCAGGGAGGTGGCAACCCAGACATACGATCTGACCTTCAGCACCACGGTCGTCCGTTCGGCCAGTGCTAAGATCGTGCGGTCGACGTCTCCTCTTCCTCCCATCACCCCACAGACACCAGCCCCTTCATCATCTTCTGCTAAGACGAAGACCCCGAAGTCAGATGCACGGGCCTTCAAGAAGGAACCATCCCGTGCAGACTTCCTACGTACCTCGACCTCCCAGCCTTCGACCGGTACTTCCACCAAACGTCCTTCCAAGAAAGCTCATAGGAAGCACAGTTCTCCTTCTCCGCCACGGCGCATTTCTTCTCCTGCGCCACCCAGCGGTTGCCGCCCCAGGCCGTCATCCGTTTCGCCTGGCCGCACCGCTGGTAGCCGAACATCTGGCCGTTCACCGGCGGAGGAAGCTCCCCCTCCCGGCCATCCTCCCAAGATGGCCGATGAACCTATAGACCCAATGGACGATGAGTGTCCGCCTACTGATAGCGGCGGCAGTGCTCGCTCGAAGACAGGCCCTCAGCGGCCTTCGAGGTAACCCCTTCTTTCTTCTTCCTTTTCTTACGATGGCACTTATTCACTGGAACATTCGCAGCATTCGCTCCAACCGAGAAGACTTGAAGTTGCTGCTCCGCTTGCACCGTCCGCTCGTCGTAGCCCTCCAGGAAACGAAGCTACGCCCATGCGATCAAATTGCCTTGGCACACTACACCTCTGTGCGTTTTGACCTACCCCCTGTGGTAGGTATCCCAGCTCATGGAGGGGTTATGTTGCTGGTCCGGGATGATATTTACTACGATCCCATCACGTAGCACACCGGCCTGCAGGGAGTTGCCATCTGCATTACTCTCCCCACTTTTACGTTTTCCATTTGTACCGTTTACACTCCATCGTCATCTGCCGTTACCAGGGCAGACATGATGCAACTTATTGCTCAGCTACCTGCACCATTTTGTTAACTGGAGACTTCAATGCCCACCATCCCCTTTGGGGCTCTCCAGCATCCTGCCCGAGGGGCTCCTTGTTAGCAGACCTTTTCAACCAGCTCAATCTTGTCTGCCTCAATACTGGCGCCCCTACTTTTCTTTCGGACACATCTCACACCTATTCCCATTTAGACCTCTCTATATGTACTCCCCAACTTGCACGCCGGTTTGAGTGGTATGCACTTTCTGATACATATTCGAGCGACCACTTCCCGTGTGTTATCCATCTCCTGCAGCATACTCCCTCTCCGTGCTCCTCTAGTTGGACCATCTCCAAGGCAGACTGGGGGCTCTTCTCTTCCAGGGCGACCTTTCAGGATCAAACCTTCACAAGCTGCGATCGTCAGGTCGCACACCTTACGGAAGTCATTCTCGCTGCTGCTGAATATTCCATCCCTCACCCTACTTCTCCACGTCGCGTACCGGTCCCCTGGTGGTCCGTAGCATGTAGAGACGCTTTACGTGCTCGTAGACGTGCTTTACGCACCTTTAAACGCCACCCTACAGTGGCGAATTGTATCAATTATAAACGATTACGTGCTCAGTGTCGTCGTATCATTAAAGAAAGCAAGAAAGCCAGCTGGGCTGCTTTCACAAGCACCTTCAACAGTTTTACTCCTTCTTCTGTTGTCTGGGGTAGCCTGCGCCGGCTATCTGGCACTAAGGTCCACTCACCAGTTTCTGGCTTGAAGGTCGCGAATGACGTCCTTGTGGCCCCTGAGGCTGTCTCCAATGCCTTCGGCCGCTTTTTCGCAGAGGTTTCGAGCTCCGCTCATTACCACCCTGCCTTCCTCCCCCGCAAACAGGCAGAGGAGGCTAGGCCACCTAACTTCCGCTCCTTGAATTGTGAAAGTTATAATGCCCCATTCACCATGCGGGAACTCGAAAACGCACTTGGCCGATCACGGTCCTCCGCTCCAGGGCCTGATTCTATTCATATTCAGATGCTGAAGAACCTTTCTCCTGCAGGTAAAGGTTTTCTTCTTCGTACATACAATCGCATCTGGATTGAGGGACATGTTCCCGCATGCTGGCGCGAGTCTATTGTTGTCCCGATTCCTAAGCCGGGGAAGGACAAGCACTTGCCTTCCAGTTATCGACCTATCTCGCTTACCAGCTGTGTCTGTAAAGTGATGGAGCGAATGGTTAACTCTCGATTGGTTTGGCTGCTCGAGTCTCGACGCCTACTTACCAATGTACAATGTGGATTTCGTAGGCGCCGCTCTGCTGTTGACCATCTGGTTACCTTGTCGACCTTCATTATGAATAACTTCTTGCGGAAGTGCCCGACCGCGGCTGTGTGTCAGACACCTTTCGCCAGGAGAATGGGGTGCCACAGGGCTCAGTTTCGAGTGTTGCTCCCCGCGATCAATCCAATAATGGATTGCCTCCCAGCTGATGTATCAGGCTCCCTTTTCGTGGACGATTTTACCATCTATTGCAGCGCGCAGTGTACACGTGTCCTGGAGCGCTGTCTTCAGCGTTCTCTTGACCGTCTTTACTCCTGGAGTGTCGCCAATGGCTTCCGTTTTTCTGCCGAGAAGACGGTCTGTATTAACTTCTGGCGCTACAAAGAGTTTCTCCCACCGTCCTTACGACTCGGTCCCGTTGCTCTCCCAATCGTGGAGACAACCAAATTTTTAGGCCATCGGAGCATTTTATATTAGTCCCGTAGAGAGTCTTCATGCTGACGCTGGCGAATTGCCACTCACCTACCGGCGCGATATACTGCTTTGTCAGTATGCCTGTCTGCTACTGTCAATGCCCGACCATCCGTCTTATCGTTCCTTTTTTGACGACTCTCTCGACCGTTAATACGGAATGTATGTCTCTGCCCTGCTACCCCCTGGAGTTCGCTTTCGTCGCCTCCTTCAACACCTTAATTTTTCATTCCCTGCAACCTTTCGAGTGGGCGAGAGCCACACGCCACCTTGACTCCAGGCTCAGGTCCGCGTTCACCTTGACCTCAGCTCGCTCCCAAAAGAGGTTACCCCCGGTTCGGTCTACCACTCCCGTTTTTTGGAACTTCGTTCGAAGTTCATCAACATGACCTTCATTTATACAGATGGCTCTAAGACCAATGATGGGGTCGGGTGTTATTTGATTGTCGGGGCACAAAGTTTCAAATACCGGCTCCATGGCCATTGTTCGGTCTTCACAGCTGAGCTCTTTGCCCTCTACCAGGCTGTTCTGTACATCTGCCGCCACCGACATTCTGCTTATGTCATCTGCTCCGACTCCCTGAGCGCCATCCAGAGCCTCAGTGATCCGTATCCCGTTCACCCTTTCATGCACCGGATCCAACGCTCTCTTCGGCAGCTGGTGGACGTCGGTTCTCCGGTTAGCTTTATGTGGGTCCCTGGCCATGTCGGTATCCCTGGGAACGAATCTGCAGATGCCGCGGCCAAGGCTGCGGTCCTCCAGCCTCGGACAGCCTCTTGTTGTGTCCCTTCGTCCGATTTTAGCAGGGTCATTTGTCGGCGCATTGTGTCGCTGTGGCATGCCGATTGGGCTGCACTTACGGACAACAAGCTTCGGGCCTTAAAACCTCTTCCCGTGGCTTGGACGTCCTCCTCACGCCCTTCTCGGCGGGAGGAGGTAGTTTTGGCCCAGTTAAGAATTGGACACTGCCGTTTCAGCCATTGCCATCTGCTGACGGCTGCGCCGGCGCCGTTCTGCCATTGTGGGCAATTGCTGACGGTCCACCACATTTTACTGTCGTGTCCGGATTTTAACGCACTGCGTCTCGATCTTAACCTGCCATGTACTTTAGATGCCATTTTAGCGGATGACCCACGAGCAGCTGCTCGTGTTCTTCGTTTTATCAATTTGACAAACCTCACTAAGGACATTTGATGATGCTGTTTATTAATCCTATGCCTGTCAGTCTGTCTTTTATCGTGTTTTCCCTTTTAGTTGTTGTAAACTTGTGCCTCACGGTGCATTCTTAACATCGTCAGGGCGCTAATGACCACTGAAGTTGTGCGCCCTAAAACCACAAAAAAGTAAAGATACTACAGTTCAGATTTCGGTTCTTTGTTCACTACTGACCACACACAGTGGAACAGACTCAGCACAGTATTTGCCCAGCCCCCTTCAACAAATGCTTTGTGAAGCCCAGTCACTTTGTCTTGGTGTACTCAACCAAAAGTGCAGTTTATCAGCAAAAGTAATCAATTTTTGAAAATATAATTGGATGGATAAAAAAAATCTCCTCATCAAGCAATGGCAGGAGAGAACACGTAAGAGTTAAGGAAATGTGCAAGCTTTATGAGCAGAAGGGTTGAAGCAGAAGGAACTTTTAGAAAATAAGGAGACTTACGGAAAAGTTGCCCAGAACCCCATGTCAGGAGACACTTACCAAATGAGATGATAAAGTAAGACTGACTAGTGGGGACTGAGTTTCAGAACTTTCTGATTAAGAAGATAGCACATAACTCAACCTACTTTCACATTTCCTATTTTTTTTTTTTTAAACATTTCCTTCATTTACGTAATGTACAACAATGCAGATACTAGAAATTTAACTAGCAAATCAGAATTTCACAATATTTGTTGTGGGTATTATTTTGTATACAAAGGAAGGATTTAATTATGAAACACCACAATGATAAAATTAAAAATATACATTATTTGTAATTTTACCGGTTTGTGACGAGTTGTTCCAGGGCATTGATATGTTACTTGCTCCTTCAATTGCTAATTCATCTCCATACAGGGTAATTGGTGTTCCCGGCAACAGCATAACAATCATGGTAAGGCCATCCACAGCTTCTCTCGAAACACGTGTAGCAATACGTTCGCTGTGTCCACCCGATAACTGCCAAAGAAATTTTCATTTTCATACATTTTAAACAATGTTATCAATAGTACGGTATGTAAAATCCGCTTCTGAGAGCAGAGAAAAAAAAAATTCAGTTGCAACAACAAAGAAACACCTGCTAACATCTATTATATTCATAGCCTGAAAAAAATTTGAAAAATTATTAGGCTTTACTCAAAAGTAAATACCCTTGTCTTTGGCCTAAAAAGGCTACAGGAACAATATATTACAGCTTTTGAAGAAAGCAGTATTTTGCAAATTTAAAAGATTCTACAGTAATTTGTGGACTACAGAGCAGTGTGTAACAAGGAATAAAATCCAATAATTTCCTCCAAAAGAATACAATCCATAATTCACAATTGCATACATGGTTATTGGATGCACAGGAAATATAATAAATAACCCTTTTAGTCACAATTATTTTTTTTATTAAGTTATCTAATCTATTTAGGTTCCTGTGGCACTCATGATGAAGTGTAACTTTATTTGTATATTGATTCTCTTGCTCTTTAACTAGTTGAGGTTGTCAGAACTGCATTCTTGTTACAAGAATGTTAAGTATTAAATAAATTTTGAACTCTTGAATAAAAGGAAACAGAAGGAAGACTAACATGAGCAAGCAAGAGAGACTTACCAGCACACCTGAGAGAAATATTCCTTCACATTATATCGGCATGTAATGTTCAGTACTCCACTTCAAAAAAACTCATTGCTTTGCTCAAAGTGAACAACTACAGCCGGCCGCGGTGGTCTAGCGGGTCAGGCGCTCAGTCCGGAACCGCGCGACTGCTACGGTCGCAGGTTCGAATCCTGCCTCGGGCATGGATGTGTGTGATGTCCTTAGGTTAGTTAGGTTTAAGTAGTTCTAAGTTCTAGGGGACTGATGACCACAGCTGTTAAGTCCCATAGTGCTCAGAGCCATTTGAACCATTTTTTTTGAACAACTACATATCAATCAATCAATTCAAATATATAGTATGTTAAGAATTTAGGTGTTTCTTCTTATTCTGAGAATTTATTTTTTGGCATACATGTAATTATACTATTTTAGTGTGTGTTTTAGAGTAATCTGTACCTAACATCCTAAACACAGAATGATATTTAAGCCACCCTGAGTAGCTCCGGGACTGCAAAATTCTGTATGAGTGTGCCTGAGGTACAAGTTTGCCACATGCATAGCATTTCATCAGTGTAAGTTGTCGATTCCATAATTTGATCATTAGCTTGTGTATCTACAGTATGTGTTTATGAGCTGAGAATAAATACTCAAAGCACAAAACTTGTTTTGAAAGATGGTAAATGTTTTTTTGGAATCATTTGTATAAAAGTAAGAATGATGCTCAAAACCATCTAAGGAAAATAAGGTGCCGACTGAGATCATGCATTCTTTCACACTGAACTATAAATTCTCAAATGGCACCTCATTTGCTGTACAAGATTTCTTGCTTCATTCAAATGTGTGTTGAATGTTATTTCTTACTTTTAAACAAATTATTTTGCAACACATTTGACCTGTTGAAAAAACTTATTTATTTTAATTTATTGAAGCTCCGTCTTTCTCTTCCACTGGTTTGCATCCATCACCAATGGTTCTCTTTTGGTAAACACTCAAGTGAGGTGAACAGAAAGATTATCAGATAAACTTTCTTAATTGTTTGGTGATTTAAATCACTTGCTTTTTAAACATATACTGTCACCTGTCACAATTTTTTTTTTCTCCCAAGAAATATTTTTCATCATCCATTAATTTTATTTGATCTGTAATTAATGTATTTTCATACTGTGAATCACCCTTGCAGATACTGTACACCACATTGAATTTCTCTTTAGGATAAATCGTTATTCAGTCACATTCTCTTTTCTATTCTTACACTTGTCAGCATTTTGATCGAGACAAAGTTCTTTCTTAAGTAAATGCTAATTATAAACATGGACAATAACTAAACTGAAAGATACTTATTGGAACTAAATAAAAAAGCAAATATCCAAATGACAATAGCAGTGGCAACAGGCAATAACAGCGGGCAGTCAGCAATAATGATTTCACAATGCCAAAACAATGAAATACTTCTTCTCAGAACTGAATGCAACAGGGGCCGGTCAACTACAATTGTCACTCCCAGCTGTCCAGAGGGATGAAAATGTGGCGACGTACTGCTTACAGTGATGGCTAGAGATAGGCTTAATGGTGAAATTCAAGTATCAGTGTGTGAAGGAGAATAGTACTTCTTCATGACTGGTAAATACTATATGTGATAGTTTTCGAAGGCTCTAAAACAGATTCGTGCGCACGGGTATGAATTGTGCGAATGTTGCTGGTAAGGCAATTTTCTGCACAATATTTACCTCTCCCCCCTCCACACACACACACACACACACACACACACACACACACACACACACACACACACACACACACAAAAGGCCGAGTAAGTGTTCAAGAGCTAAATTAAATTATTTTTAATTAAGGGGCATCATCACAGCTTTTCAGTAAAATGCATCGCTAAAATTTGGCACTGTTCCTTTCTTTTTCACATATTCCTAAGGAAGCTTTTTGATCAACTTCATACTCCCATTGATACATCAGCTGAATTAGATACATTTTAATTACACCTGGAACAACATAATTCACAGCAATATATTAATCAGCTTTAAATGATGACAAGAACAATTATTATATTCAGTACATAATCAAATGAATTTGCTTATATCATACCCCCACAGATGCTTGCTCTCTCTCTCTCTCTCTCTCTCTCTCTCTCTCTCTGTGATTTGTGTGTGTGTGTGTGTGTGTGTGTGTGTGTGTGTGTGTGTGTTTTGTTTTTCTAACTACCCTCTATGGTACATGTACCCCAGTTGTATACCAATAGCTAATGGAATTGCTACTATACAGCACTAAAGAATGGTATCGGCTTGAAGGGCAAACAGTACATGGTTCCACTGACAGAAGACCTACAGACTGGTTTCACTCAAGAAGAAAGTGTCTACCATTTGCATTTGGTTGCTCCCACACATTAGTTTCACTTGAAAGAAATGAATGAACTATAAGTAAAACTACAACTGACAATCTGTTGTTTTCACTTTGTTGCTTCCATCACTAGCTGCTGTCTCTAAGTAGTATTGGTTTAGTTTGTACTTTTTGCAGTTGTCCCTTTTCTAGTGAAAACTAGAGAGTGTGAGAAACAGTTGAGAGAAGGTATCACTGTGCAGCTACTCATTATAGCTACATTGCCCATAAAACTTAGAATGTTGCAAGTCATTTCCCAAAAAACCTTACTATTCAGCACATGTTGGCATCTCAGTGCAAATAAGTGGAGATAAAATAAATGATAGTAGGGCAGTGACATTCTCACTTTGTCCCTACGGATAACCTGTGGAATTTATCAAAAATGACCCATTAGGTCTGCCTCAAAATACAGAAAACAATTGCTGCCCCTTCACAGACAATATCTAATTGGGAGATAAAACTGCTATAACAGATTCTACCAATTTAAGAGACAAAGAGAAATTAATTTCTTAATTATGTTAAAGGATAAACACTTTCTTATGTTAAATATCTCTTTCATATTTCATACATGTGTGATTTGTGAATACTGAATATTATTATTTGTTTGTATTTTCTGCAACGAGTTACTGAGAAATTTATGTCTTCTGTTGGTGTGAATCTGCCTCTTGTTTTCTATAATGATTGACACCTCATCCTGTATGGGATGCAGATAGCTTTACACCACTTGGTGTGAAAATTGTGCAATATACTTTTTATATACATGATGGTTTTTCTCAAGATTTTGGAATAACAAAGCTCTGTTTACAGCATACGTACACTGATGGAGCTGCTGTGTAAGACTGCACTATTAAATTTGAAATTGTTTTTTGGTGTAATTCACTGCACAAATTTTTCTACACGCATGTAAACACTATATACTTAATACAAAATAGTCTCCTTGCAGCATTCTTTCGCTTGTGCCTCAGTCCCCCAGTTTTCGCAGGGTCAGCATGGTTACAATCTGATTTGGCATGGTTGATTAGAAGGGGTGGCAGGATGCCCTTCCTGCCGCCAACCCGGACCCCCCCCCCCCCTTTCCAGCATGGAATCAGTGTACCCTAGCTGTCTGCATCTAGTGTAAATCATGAAATAGTGCGAACGTGTTTCAAATGACAGTCATATACTGAGGCGGGACGTGGGGACCAGCCCAGAATTCACCTAGTGGAATGTGGAAAAATGCCTAAAAACTACATCCAGGCCCTCGTCGTTAATCCGCTGGGAAGATTCGATCCGGAGCCAGCTCGCCTATCCGAGTCCAGGAAGTAGCGCATTAGCGCTCTCGGCTAACCTGGTGGGTTGGTCGCCTTGCATCATGTGCACGAGTATCGACTATTGCAGTTTACAGTGATATTTTGCAATGGTACATTAAATATACAGCATTAGAACTGGCTTAAGACTGCTGAAGATTTCTGAGTGTTTGAATTCCATTATCACGTTAAGAATATTAATTATTATTAAAAATTATTTCCATTTTTTCCATGACATCCACTGTTTTACTTTTTCTGATTTTGTGCAAAATTTCCAGGTTGTCATCGATTTTCAAAGGGTGGCCTGCGTCTATTGTGTGCTGCTACTGCTGACTTGTTACATTTATCCAGTCCATGTGTTCTTTATACAGAGTTCTGAAATCTTTGACTGTTTAACCTACATAACACTTGTTGGATTGGCTGCAGGTAATTTTCTAAATGCCAGATGCATCAAGATCTGAACACTATGTTTTTGAAGTTTTACTTGTTATTAATTGTGTATTATTGAGAAACTACAATCCATAAGCATGTGCTAATGATTTACCTTCATGTGTTAGTCATCAGAGGAAGGGAGCTCTAGTTAGATAGCCAGCCGGTGTGGCGCTTCACTCTGGAACCGCGCGACCGCTATGGTCATAGGTTCAAATCCTGCCTCGGGCATGGATGTGTGTGATGTCCTTAGGTTGGTTAGGTTTAAGTAGTTTCTAAGTTCTAGGGGACTGATGACCTCAGATGTTAAGTCCCATAGTGCTCAGAGCCATTTTTTCTAGTTGGATACATGACAACATGCCTTTACAATTTCGTATTAATGGTCTCTGGAGAGGGGAAATTGACCAGGTTATTAGTACTGAATCTATTCCATATTCAGCCATATCAGGATGAGCTAAGTAAAACAAGGACATTTGGAAACAACTAGTGACAATTAAATGCTATGGCTATGGCAAAGGGCCTCGCCACATCTTACAGAAGCCTAAAACTAAAACAAAAAAACTGTTGGAAATGATGTGCAGGCTATTTTGAGCCAGTCCACATCAGGGTATAGTCAGTGGTTGTTAAGAAAGGGGAAGTGTGTTATGTGGAGCACAGTGACAGTGGCAGAAAATCAGATTTTGTGTTATTTTGCTAAACAACATTAATTTCATGGGTATCATTTTCATAGAATTTTCCTGCCCCTACACATTGGTTATTATATTTATTGTACAGTCCGTAACAGAGGAGCAAGTCCAATAGAAAGAAATGCCTTGCAACTAGTAATTGCAGCATGGAGCTAACACAAACTTATAGCAACTTAAATGAGTGACACACTCAAAAATATGAGAAAAAAATGTTAATAAATTTGTTCATTAACTTACTATAAATAGGCAATTATGTGTCTTTACCAGTGATATATTTAATTTTTTGTTTTGATGAAAGGTGCAAGGTTTGATTTTTCTAACATTTTAGTCTTAACAAGTGTTACTGACCAATAAATCTATATCTATACTCTACAAACCACTAAAGTGCATGATCAAGTATACTCCCCCCCCCCTCCCCCCACTGTACCACCATTGCAGTTTTTCCCCATTGCATTTGCATATGGAGTGCCTTCTAATCCTGTCTTCACTGTCCTTACTGAAGTGATGCACAGGATGCTGTAGTACATTCCCCGATTTCGTTCTTGTAACTGTTCCCTGAACTAAGAGATTCACACAATAGTTACGTACCTTCAACTGTCTGCAATTCAGATTTTTTGACATTTCAGTGTGTCTTCCATGGCTCAATCAAATCTGTGAAGATTTGTCCAACTCTTTTCTGTAAATGATTGATATCTGTTAATCCTATTTAACATGTGTCCCACACATTTGATCAGTATTCTCAGATGGGTTGCATGATTGTTTAGTAAGCAATCTCCTTTATCCTACAAATGAACTGAAATTTTCCACCTGCTAAATCTCTAACTAGACCTGCTGAGCCACCAAAAATTGTTACATCCAGGTATTTGTATGAGGGACATCCAGGTATTTGTATGAGGGTTTGCTGAAAAGTATTGTGTCTGAATTTTTATGTGAAAGCTCAAAGCTTTTTAAATAAAATCAACATTAACATTTTACTTCATTTTTGTCCATGTCTACGTATTTCTCAACTGTCATCTTGGCAACTCCACAACCTCATCTCTGCCTACACTGCTTCACCACTATCAAAGTGAAGTCCCTGAATGTGTTCTTTATGTTCTAGAAACAGATAAAAATCAGATGAGACCAAGTTGGGACTCTATGGTAGGTGATCAGTGACAGTGAACCCAAGAGGCTGGCTGGATTGTTGCAGGTGTCACAGCATTCATGTGTGGTCTGGCTTTGTCATGTTGAATGGAGGTGTTCCATGTGTGGGTGAACACACTGAATTCGAAACACTATTACCAAAAACTTTAGAGAAAACCTCAGTTCACTTGTATGCAAGTTCCCCAATCATACTGTAATCATTGGTGGAGACTTTACTCATCCAACAATTAATTGGGAAAATTACAATTTATCAGTGGTGAGCATGGTAGGACATCCTGTGAGACAGTACTTCATGCCTTCTCTGAAAACTACCTATAACAGGTAGGTTGGAACGTCACTCATGATGGAAACATATTGGATCTAAAAGCAACAAATAGACCTGACCTCTTTGAGGATGTCCACATTGAAACTGGTATCACTTACCATGACATCGTTGTGGCAACAATGATTACCAACATACACAGATCAACTAAACCAAGCAGGGAAACGTGTGTTCAGTAACCTGCATAAAAATCAGTAGTGTCATATCTCAATGAGGAACTTGAAAATTTCAGCAAAGGTCAGGAGCATATGGAGGAACTCTGGCTCAAGTTTGAAAGAACAGCTGAATGCACACTGGATAGATATGTATCCAGTAGAACAGTCCATAATGTGAGGAAACCTTAATGGAATACAGCACTGTAAAGAAACTTTTAAAGAAACAGCGACTATTGCATAATAGGTGTGAAACAAAGCATAGGGCTATAGATGGATAGATGCTGAATGAAACACGTTTGTCTGTGAAGAGAGCAATGTGTGATGCCTTCAATGACTACCTTAGTGGAACACTGTCAAATGATCTTCCATTTATCCCAATATCAGAAGTAACCCTTGCAGACAATATCAGTAGTAACATCAGGATTTTTGCAGATTGTGCAGTTATCTATAATGAAGTACTATCTGAAACAAGCTGCATAAATACTTGGTCAGATCTTGATAAGATCTGAAAGTTGTGCGAAGACCGGCAACTTGCTTTAGACGGTCAAAAATGTAAAATTGTACAATATATATATATATATATATATATATATATATATATATATATAAGGTATCCTATGATTATTACATTAATAACTCACTGTTGGAATTGGTCAACTCATAAATATCTGGATGTAACGCACTGTAGAGATATGAAATGGAATGAGCACCCAGGCTCAGTCATGGGTTAAGCAGGTGGTAGACTTCAATTTATTGGTAGAATACTGGAGAAGTGCAATCAGTGCACAAATCACTTGTGCAATCTATCCTAGAATATTGCTCAAGCGTGTGGGACCAGTACCAAATAGGACTAACAGGGGATACTGAACGTACATAGAGAAGGGCAGCACGAATGGTCACAGGTTTGTTTAACTCATGGGAGAGTGTCACAACATACTGAAGGAACTGAACTGGAAGACACTTTGAGATAGACATAAACTATCCCAAGAAAGTCTATTAACAAAGATTCAAGAACCACCTTTAAATGCTGACTCTAGGAATATACTAAAATCCCCTACATATCGTGCACATAGAGTGGAAGAATGAGATTATAATTATTACTGCACACACACACACACACACACACACACACACACACACACACACACACACAGTCAAACAATCATCATTCCTGCACTTCATATGTGAATGGAACAGTAAGAAACCCTAATAACTGGTACAGTGGGACGTACCCTCTGCCGTGCAGCTCACAGTGGTTTTCAGAGTGTAAAGGTAGATGTAGATGCTATTTCACATATTACGCATTGCCATGTTATATGCTACAATTCAGAGTGGCAGAGGGCTGCAAATATGTTAACTCATTTATTTGAAAAACTGTATGAGTTTTCAATAAAAAATTTGGAGGCAGTACTTTTCAGCACGACATCGTATGTGTTGCCTATATCCAACTGCGACTCAATGATCCTGCCATCATAGGATTTCTATTTTGTGAAGAGCACAATTTTTAATTACTGTATATTTAAAGGAAGTTGCAACTCTTTCAACAAGTTTGAAATCTTATCAAGATCTGAATATCTGTGCAGCTTTTTTCAGATAGCACTTTATACAGATTACTGCATCTTCTGCTGAAGTCTGACAAGAGAATGGTTCAATCCAATATGTCTAAACCTATCCAGAAATTTTTCACGCGGGACGAATGCACTGAAAGAAATACAGTGTTAAAATTTTAGCTGTTAAGATGCATGGCAAATATTTTTGAAAGATATTAAAGTTACTCGTTTTTGCCGCATGAAGGATCACTTATAGCAATTGTTTGTACAGCCCTTCCTGCCTAGGACATAATCAGCGAATAAGCAGATGCAGGCATGACAAGAGGGCATATCCCATGTAGCGTAAAGTCCAAAGTGCACACATGTGGATTTTAGACACTTAAACCATACAGAAAAGGTCTCAAATCATTAATTTTTAGAATAACTTGCACTTCATATCAACAGCTAAACTGCTGCAGATGTAATTGTTATACATGTGAATAGCAGGGGAAAGAAAGAAAGATAATCAAGGCAGTGTATGATGTTCCATTACAGAAGACTTCCATCAATCAGGACTAAGTTGTGGATATTAAATATTTCATAACAGTTCATGTAGCACTAATGTATATTTTGCTAGTAATGAAGAAGTTTCTTGTTTATTCCCAGTAGTCACAAAAAAAAGGCTAAGTGTTTATTGAGTGATAAAAACAAACATTTTCCTTATGTCAGGCACATCTGATAAAAGAAAACTTAATGCATTCAGGCACTTCACAGTAACTACCAGTTTTATTTAGACAGATCGTGAATGAAGTTAGGAATGACAATGGGCACTGTTCCGCATATTGTGCTGTGTACTAGGCATACTTTATCAATTTTATAAAATGTGGTGATGCAAACTGACAAAGCAGAAATGACTAAAATCTAACAATACTGTTCTGCTGATAAAACTGAAATGAGAAAGAGCTATTGGAAATTATATTATATTAATGGTCTTTTCATTGTCCTCTTATGGACAAAGGTGATGGTGTGTCCAGGCCAAGAATCCACCAAAAGCAGTGACTATTTTCTGCAAATGTTATGAAGACTTTCGGATGTAACATTGACAATCATTTTCTTCTATTTTTCCAGGTTTTGCTGCATCAGTTACAAGATTTTTGCGAGTATTAACATTCTTTGTTTTAATTTTTGCTCCTAATTTACCTTGATGTTCCTGGAGAGAGAGAGAGAGAGAGAGAGAGAGAGAGAGAGAGAGAGAGAGAGAGAGAGAGAGAGAGAGAGAGCTGCAGAAACAGTAATCCAGGGATGTTTATCACTGGTGTTCATGTATACCAGTGTGTCACAGGATTCGACTGCAAGGCAGCTGACTTATTTCGAAATCATAAAAGTGTGAACTGCACAAAAGCTGACCGACTGGCTTTATACACAGCTTTTAGGAGATAAGAAGCTTCATCTTTACGTCAGCTACAAATTTCTCTGTATTATCACCTACTAGTGACATTTACTTTTGATAATTTCTTGAATCTCTTTAACGAGGTCAAGGAAGCCTGGAAATGGTAATCTCACATACAATTCAGATCACCTAGTGTCTCCTAGACCTTCCTCGCTACGGTGCATTTACTATCACAAGCACTCCTAAAGCTTTTGAATAGGTTTCTCTTTCACATTTTTTCAAGTTTCATTGTGGCACATTTTTACTTCATGTAAACATTCAGATTTTATGAAATGTAACTGACTTTGCACATTTAAGTGCTTTCTCCCTCCTTCGTTTAACCAAAAAGTTACAATCTTTTTTCTCACTGAAAGTTATTAATGTACATGTTTTCTTTGGCTAGGAAGGTACTGTATTGTTGTTCCTGACTTTAATTAGCACAACAATCATCATAGAGATCACAACTCATGGAATCATCTGAATTATTTCCTGTTTCTTCTAACATTTCTACAATTTCTAATGAAATTGTTGACATCATTAGAATAAATGTCCAAGAAATTAACTAGTAAATAACACATATATAAGTCTTACGAAAAATTAAGCAATTTCAATTGCATACCACCTTTCTTTGTATTTCATCTTTGCAAGGTTGTAAACCTTGGATCCCAGATTATTGTGAAACTTTGGGACTTGCACGAAGACAGATGCTTCATAATAGCATATACAATGAAAACAGAAATAAAATTAAAGGAAGAAAGATTAGAGTTTGATTTCCTGTCAACAACAAGATCATTACAGATTGATCAGAAGCTTAGATTAGAAAAGGATGGGGAAGAAAAATCAGCTGTGCCTGTTTCAATGGAACCATCCTGGCATTTGCCTGGAGCAGTTTAGGAAAAGTACAGAAAATTTAAATCTGCATGGTGGGACAGGGATTTGAACCGTCAGCCTCCCGAATGCGAGTCCCATGTGCTAACATTTAGTGATAATGCAAAGGCAACTGCTAATTACTACTGACATTTAATGAGTAGCATATTAGAGCAAATTGTAACTGAACGATTTTATTCGACAAAAACTGCTAAAAGAAACTGAAATCCACTTTATAATTAGGATCACATTTTGCCTTGTTATCTGCTTACAGACATACTATCAACCAAAGATATGTGTCCACCAAGTCGTGCATGCATTGTCTGCTACAGCTATGGCACGGGTGTACAGTTATCCAGCTGCCTGACAAACTATGATCTTGGCAAATTTTTACAACAAATAAATAAATAAATTAACTAATTTCAGGGCAGGTTTCGACATGTGACTGGACAGTTCCATTGTGAGGTTCCAATTAAATGACAGTTATCACCTCACTTTAGAAAAGATTTAAATACAAGATGAATATTGAGGCCTTCACACAAACAGAAAATTACCAAATGATCTTTAACAATAAAACAAACACGACACCTCCGGACAACTGTCACACTGAACAGTAGCACCCACATCCTTCACCACAAAAAAAAGGAAGGTTTAACATTTCTCACTTTTGAACACATTGTGGGAGTGAACAGTGATCAATGTGTTACAAATATTTATTATCAAAAACAGTCTTGATCATAATATTTTTTTACGGTGACCGGTTTCGACCACTACTAGGTCATCTTCAGACCAACGAGTAAGAACCTCCTTCTGGTGGTGATTTACCACCAGAAGGAGGTTCTTACTCGTGGGTCTGAAAATGACCACAGTAGTGGTCGAAACTGGTCACCATAATAAATAAATTGTGATCAAGACTGTTTTTGACAGTAAATATTTTTAACATTTCTGCCTATAATAAACTTCCTTGCTCTTTATGAATTGGCTATATGGTTAACAGTAATTTAGATTTGGTAATACCACATGATTTTTTTCTAATTTTTCCTGTCACTTCAGAATTTTTTGCCGTATTGTGCATGTAAAAAATGCCAAGGAGCATAATGGATTTAAGTTCATGTGAAACAGTAGGTCTTCCAATAGCTGACTGGTAACTTCAAGTCAAAGAAATGAAAGGGCGTATCCTGTCCTATAGTACTATCTCAAGTAAAGAACTTGTTGCTGACACATCTTTTGAGTTTGGGATCACTTTCACACAAGGAGTTATGACGAAACATAAGGGAAACAATTTCTCTTAACATGCAGTACAGATGAGAAAAACCTTACAATTAGCTATGTCATAGATGATGTTTCACATATGCTTTGATAATATTACATTAAAGCTCCAGCAGTATTTGACTTGAGAAAAACAGATATTATGCTTTATTATATTCATGCAGATATCTTGCAGATTATTAACTTCAGAGAAAAAAATAAACATCTATAAAGTAATTATCAGTACCTGCCAGACAGGACGTCCGATATTTCCGGTGTTACTGCTGTCCAAAACTTTCTTCACAATGTCATTCAAATCATCAGCAGTAAATCCTTCCTTCAGAAGAGTGAAAGTTTCTGTCGGCTGTACCAAATCCACTAAATCTGTGCCATTATTTTTAGCGTATTGATGCAGTGCATTCTTTGATGCATTTCCTTTGACCATAAGAATCCTGTTAAAAGACTGTGTTTGAAAGAGACTGGATATGCAGATCTGTGATACACTACTTTGTATTACAAATTCTCAACAACAACAGTTAAATAAGATTACTGTCAATTCATTAATGACAACAAATCAATTACAGAACTACTGTGGCATTCATAGATTAGTCAGGAAGCTACCATTGAAAGCTCTAAATGGTTACATTATGGCTTCCTCTAGTCCCAGTATCTTTCATAATTTGGCATATAGTGTATACACGTAACAGTGATCAAAACACCCAAATTTCCTCTTATATAACATTCCTGAATTTACAGATAACTAAAATTACAAGGTAAAGAGAAGAAAAGAACTAATACTAGAGTGAACATTGGCAATGACAAATCTAGTACTTTTTTATGTAATATTTCAGTGTCACCACATTATAGGGTTCAAGAGAGGGGAGGGGCAATATCACACTTTATGAAGAAACCATGTTGAGATGGTTACACTCAATCTTTGTCCAATAACCCAATGGAAAATCAGGTACAGTATATGTCACCTACTGAACATAATTAAGAGGTGCAGATGGCAAATTGTAGTGATGAATTTGTACAGTGGGCAACCAGTTATGGGTGACAGGTTGGAGGAAGGGGAAACTGTTGACTGGAAGGGCTGGAGACACTGGGCTACTGGAGATTGAGACCAGGATGATTATGGGAGCAAATGATCTTTTCCATGGAGAACTCTGTGTACTTCAGAGAAGCTGGTGGTGGAAGGAAGGATCCAGATGGCCCAATTTGTGAAGCAGCTATTGAAATGGAGCATGTTACGCTCAGTTACCATTGTGCCACAGGGTGGTCAGTTTTGACTTGGCAACAGTCTGGTGGATGACCATTCATCCTGGTGGACAAATGGATGATAGTCATACAGACCTAAAGAGACGTGCAACGTTTGCAGCAGAGTTGGAATATGGCATGGCTGCTTTTGCATGTGGTTCAGTCTCTGATGGGGTAGGATGGATAAGTCTGTGATAGGAGTGGAACAGGAAATGCTCGAGTGAGTGGGTTGTGCAGGTCTTGTGACTGTCTTCACAGAGATATGATCTCTGTGGCAAGGGGTTGGGAATGGGAGAGGTTTAGGGAAGGACTAGGATGTTGTGCAGATTGGGTGGGCAACTAACACCACTTTAGGAGGGGGTGAGAAGGATTTTGGGTAGGGTTTCCCTCATATCAGGGCATGATGAGAGACAATCAAAGCCCTGATAAAGGATATGATTCAGTTATTCTAGTCCATGGTGAAAATGGTTGGTACAAGAGAGCTCCTTTATAGCTGACTCTGGGGTGGGGGTGGGGGGGGGGGGGAGAGGGGGGGTGGTCAGAGGACTGAGTTGTGTGAGGCCACCATCCAGGAAGGTGGCCCGTTGGATTGAGGAGGACCAGGTGAAAAGAATGGAAGAGGTGTTGAAATTGTGAAGGAATGAGGATAGGATCTCTTGGCTCCAAGTCCAGATGACAGACAAAGATAGCATCAATGAACCTGAGCCTGACTACTGGCTGGGATTTTTTGGAAGGCTAGGAAGGTTACCTTTACATGTCCCATACACAGGGTGCCATGTGGGTGCCCATGGCTGTGCTATGGGTTTGTTTCTATACCTACCTTTCAAAGAAAAAGTAGTTTGTGTCTGGAGATAGTCACTAAGGTGTATAAGGAAAGAAATAGTGGCTCTGGAGTTGAAAGGGCACAGAGAGCTACAGTTTCACAGCGAAAGGCCAGAGGCATGAGTGCATATAAGGACATGCCATCAACAGTTATGAGTAGGGATCCAGAAACCAAAGAGATGGGGATGATGGAGAGTTGGTGAAGGAAGTGCAAGACTAGGTTTTGGGTAACTGAATGGGGGTGTTTGTCAGCAAGGTGGAAATTCTTTCAGCGGGAGCACAATAGTCAGCTGCAGTAAATATCCTTGGAGTAGTGAAGCAACTTAAATCACTTAATAAAAGCAAGTCTTCTGGTCCAGACTGTATACCAATTAGGTTCCTTGCGGAGTATGCCGATGCATTAGCTCCATACTTAACAATCATATACAACCGTTTGCTCGACGAAAGATCCATACCCAAAGGCTGGAAAGTTGCGCAGGTAACACCAATATTCAAGAAAGGTAGTAGTAGTAGTAGTAGAAGTAGTAGTAGTAGTAATCCACTAAATTTCAGGCCCATATCGTTAACATCGATATGCAGCAGGATTTTAGAGCATATTTTGTGTTCGAACATTATGAATTACCTCGAAGAAAACAGTCTACTGACACAGTCAACATGGGTTTAGAAAACATCGTTCCTGTGAAACACAACTAGCTCTATTCACATGAAGTGTTTAGTGCTAT
The DNA here is from genome assembly GCF_023864275.1 of Schistocerca cancellata. Lineage (NCBI taxonomy): Eukaryota > Metazoa > Arthropoda > Insecta > Orthoptera > Acrididae > Schistocerca > Schistocerca cancellata. The sequence continues at coordinate 219,996,172 of NC_064626.1, forward strand.
CGACAAAGGATTTCAGATTGATTCCATATTTCTGGATTTCCAGAAGGCTTTTGACACTGTACCACACAAGCAGCATGTTGTGAAATTGCGTGCTTATGGAATATCATCTCAGTTATGTTACTGGATTTGTGATTTCATGTCAGAGAGGTCAGAGTTTGTAGTTATTGGCAGAAAGTCATTGTGTAAAACAGAAGTGATTTCTGGCATTCCCCAAGGTAGTGTTATAGGCCCTTTGCAGTTCCTTACCTACATAAACGATTTGTTTATCGACTAATAAAGTCATCAGAAGATCAAAACATACTGCAAAACAATTTAGAAGAAATATCGGAATGGTGCGAAAAGTGGCAGTTGACCCTAAATAACGGAAAGTGTGAGGTCATCCACATGAGGGCTAAAAGGAACTCAAACTTCGGTTACACGATATATCAGTCTAATCTAAAAGCCATGAATTCAACTAAATACCTAGGTATTACCATTACGAACTACTTTAATTGGAAGGAACACACAGAAAATGTTGTGGGGAAGTCTAACCAAAGATTGCGTTTTATTGGCAGGACACTTGGAAAATGTAACAGATCTACTATGGAGACTGCCTATACTACGCTTGTCCATCCTCTCTCATAATATTGCTGCGTGGTGTGGAATCATTTACCAGAAAGGACTGACTGACTACATCGAAAAAGTTCAAAGAAAGGTAACACGTTTTGTATTATCACGAAATATGGGACGAGTGTCACAGAAATGATACAGGATTCGGGTTGGAAATCATTACAAGAAAGGCGTTTTTCATTATGACGGAATCTTCTCATGAAATTCCAATCACCAACTTCCTGCTCCGAATGCAAAAATATTTTGTTGACACTGACCTACATAGGGAGGAACAATCACAATGGTAAAATAATGGAAATCAGCTCGTATGGAAGCACGGTATACAAGATTGGAATAATAGAGAAGGTGGTTTGATGAACCCTCTGCCAGGCACTTAAATGTGATTTGCAGAGTATCCATGTAGATGTACAATGAGGTGTCCAGGATTGTTGGATTTTGGGTACCATATAAAAGGTATATGTGTGTGTGTGTGTGTGTGTGTGTGTGTGTGTGTGTGTGTTTGTGAGTGAGTGAGTGAGTGAGTGAGTGAGTGAGAGAGGGGGGGGGGGGAGAGAGATTATGGTTAGGCCACTGGGGAGAGGAGGGGAGGGGGGGGGGGAGGGAGGGATTCCATGGCTTAGGCAGCATTTCTGAAAAGGATATGAGGCTGAGTTTTAGCCAGGTAAAGGGATACTTTTCTGAACTGTTGCAGATAGATTGAGCAGGGATCCACAGAGGAGGAATGGGGTTAGGGAAATTATGTAGGAAATGGACGAGCAAAAGCATCAGGCAGTCATAAGGGTAACTGGATACCAGAGCCCAAGTTTGGGGAGTGAAAAGGAAGGAATAAACTGGACTGAGGCCAATGGGATAGTTTTGTGACGTCTAAAATTAAAGAAAATGTATAAAACATAACAATAAAAACAATTTTTGAAACAAATAATTGAATTCGATAGATAAAAAAATCTACTTATCAAGCGGCGACAAAACACACACACACACACACACACACACACACACACACACACACACACACACAGAGAGAGAGAGAAGCTTATATTAGGCGAGCTATAATTAGCCAATTCCGAAGAAGTCTTTTTGGCTGAAAGCTTATTTGTTTAGCAGTCTTGTTATGCCTGTCTGGGACTCAATATTTGCAAAATATAGTTAGTAACGACCTCTCTCTTTCGTATCATCATCATCATCATCATCATCATCATCATCATTACTGCAATTCTTTGTGCAAGAAGTTTACCACCACATTACTCATTTGCGTACACAACAATACGCTGTTTCATTTTGTTCCTAAAAACTGATTTTAACAGACAACAGGGAATTGTACTTACAGTTTACCAATTTATGACTAAAATACCATTATGGAATCTAAATCATCCAAAACTTTGTAATCCTACCCACTTGCAGATTAAAACCATGCAAAATACTGTCTCTGAAGCTGCTCTCCTCACAGGTCCAGCAGATGGGGATGTCTATCACACCTCATGTACCAATGATCCCAACCCATTTACCTACTCATTTTAAGTGACTTTAATTTCCGACCAAGGTTTCCTTTGCAACACCAATTAAAAAGGCTCAAAGTCAGAGGGAGGGGAAGAGGAGGTGGACAGAGAGGAAGGAGGAAATTGACAGAGGGAAGGAAAAGGAGTCAGATTAGGATGTATATCCAATTCCCATACACACTTAGTAATTGCGAAGCATTGCCTAGGCTGACCAGATTTCAGAGGACACTGTACTACAGTTACACTTAACTTTGTCAGTTATCGTGATATTTTGAAATCGACAATAGGTCTATGCCAATGCAGTAGGTGAAATACCCATAGCACGAATAAATCTTTATTTTGCGAATTAAACTTAAGTGCCAAAGAAACTGATATAGGCATGCATATTCAAATATATATTCCACACCTACCAGTATCGCCCATTTCCGTCGATTTCGTGTTGCTGGCGATCTTTTTGTGCCATTGGCTATCTTTCTCTGCCACAGGAAAAATTTTTTGGGACATTTTTGCGCCACCCGCGCTTTTTTTTTTTAGCAATATGTGTTCGTTTCCCTTGATCTGGACATACTTGCTTGGTCTGGCCGACCTTTATCCGTACTTTTCCCTTCTCTTTCTTTATTTATTCAACATTCCATAGTCTTAACATTCATTATTCGCTGTTTTCCGTAAAGTGTTTTTCTTATTTAGTGGTCTTCCTTTGGTATTGAACATTACCAACACATTTTCTTTCTCGTCCTTCCCTCCTTGTTTATTCCTTCTTATAATTACTATTTTAACTTTATTTATTTAATTCCCCTACCCACCAGTTACCCAGTATGTACCCTAATCCTATACCACATTATTTACATTCATTCTGGAAACATGCATTCACTGTAGCCAAACTGCAATCCCACATACTTTTCCTCTGGTCCTGTTTAACCTTTGGAATTACCCCTAAAGGACTTACCTTAAAAGTTACCATCTCTGGGTGCTATCCCTCCTTCCACCAGTCTCTCCTGGACTTCCAGAATCTTCAATTCTTAGCCCTTACCCATCTTGTCCTGAATCTCTACACTACTTCGTGTAACCACCACTCCCAACAGCTCCTATCTCTCTTCAAAGTCCTCCACCTCTCAAACCCCTGCTTGGAGAACACACTCGGGAACATCATCCTAGAAGCCAGCTTGTAAACTTTAGTTCCATGCCACACACCACCTGAAAAAACTATCCATAGTACTAGTGCAACACATAAGAAGTGGGGCCCCTCTCTCTATCCCTCACAAACGCCAACTACAACAGCACCTTCAACAACCCCCCCCCCCCCTCATAACCAACAAACCTAGCCTAGCCACCCTACTCAATCTCCCAATCCCAGCACATACCCCACACAGACCAAATCTCAACTATAACCACAGTCAAATGCCACATATCACCAGTCCCAATTCAGTTCTAAACCTCTCATCCAGATCCCTCTCTCCTCCAGAGACATCTGTTCTATCAAAAGGCTTAACCTTTAACCCCACGCCTAAATTCAACCACACTGCCATGGTTAAAGATCTCTTCTCATTCACCCGGAACCTCAACTGGAAATATCATTTCACCAAACAAACACAGCCCCCAAATACTATATCCAGTGTCGAACCCTGTCTAGAACCGTTCTGACCGCCTTCTCAAAGGGATCCTCCTCCCCTCCCCCAAAACCATCCCTTGCAGACATTTGAGGAATTCCGCACATCCAGTGTTGCCTCCCAGTCCTTCTTGAAGATCATCCAGACAACCCCCAAATCACTCCAGTTGAAACAAGCGCCATTAAGGAACTGAAAACAGACTGCTCTATTGTCATCCTCCCAGTGGATGAAGGCTTCACAACTGTGGTACTTGACCGTGTGGAGTATGTGGCAGAAGGACTGCGTCAACTCTCCGACACCTCAACCTACAAAGCTGTTACCCAGGATCCCATTCCCTCCAAGCAGACTGAGCTGCAGAAAATCCTAAAAATCCAAGGTCCCTCACAAGGCCTCACAACGGCTTCCACAGACCTCCTCACTCCACTGAGCCACGTACCCTTACCTTCTATCTATTGCCCAAAATCCACAAAGAGAACCATCCTGGCCGTCCCATTGTGGCAGGCTTCAAAGCCCCAACAGGACTTATCTCAGCTCTGGTAGACGAACACCTCCAACCTATCACCCGCAGACTCCCATCCTACATCAAAGACTCAAACCACTTCCTAGAACACCTCAAATCCATTCCCACTCCCCTCCCACCTGAAACCTTTCCTGTCACCATAGATGCTACATCCCTTTACACAAACATCCCACATACCCATGGTCTCTCTGCCCTTTAACACTACCTCTCCCAATGCCCACAACGAAGATCTTCCAAAAACCTCGTTCCTTATCACACTTACCAACTTCATCCTCACCCATAATTACTTCACTTTTGAAGGCCAGACCTACAAACAGATCAGGGGAATGGCCATGGGAACCAGGATGGCTCCGTCCTATGCCAACCTCTTCATGGGCCTCTTCATGGGCTGCATAGAAGAGGCTTTCCTGAAGACCCAACAGCTGCTTCCCCTGGCTTGGTATAGGTTTATAGATGACATCTTTGTGGTCTGGACTAATGGTGAAGAAAGACTCCTGAATTTCCTCCATGACCTCAACTCATTTTCGAATCTGAGTTTCACCTGGTTCTTCTCCATAACCCAAGCCACCTTCCTGGATGTTGACCTCCATCTTGTTGAAGCTCACATCCACACCTCTGTCCACATCAAACCCACAAACAAACAACAGTACCTTCACTTTGATAGCTGCCATCCATTCCACATCAAACACTCCCTTCCCTACAGCCTAGGTATTTGTGGCAAATATATCTGCTCCAGTGACAAATCCCTCAATAATTACACCAATAACCTGACCAGTGCTCTCCTCTCTCGCAACTATCCTGCAGGCCTTGTCCACAAACAGATCTCACGAACAATACATTCCTCCCCGTCCAACAACAATGTTCCTACCCCCAGACCACACAGAAGCATCCCCTTGTCACCCAATATTATCCTGGCATCGAATACATCAACAAATTACTCTGCCAGGGATGTGACTTTCTTAAGTCACGCCCTGAAATGAGATCATCCCTTGACAATATTCTCCCAACACCACACAGAGTTGCCTTTCGTCCCCCCCCCCCCCCCAACCTCTGTAACATCCTTGTCAAACCCTGCAATATTCCCAGAACACCTTCTCTACCCAACGGTTCCTACCCCTCTAACCGACCTTGCTGCAAAACCTGCCCCATGCATCCCCCCCCCCCCCCCCACAACCACCTATTCCAGCCCCGCTACTGGTAAAACATACACAATTCAAGGCAGGGCCACATGTGAAACAAGACATGTCATTTATCAGCTGACATGCCTGCACTGCACAGCCTTTTACATTGGTATGACGACAACTAAACTGGTTGAGGGCATGAACGGGCACAGACGAACTGTCCGCCTAGGAGATGTCCAATAACCAGTAGCGGAGCATGCCCTCCAGCATAATTCTAGGAACCTGCTACACCGTATGTGCCATTTGGCTTCTCCCACCCAACACCAGTCCCTTGGAACTGCGGAGATGGGCACTTGCACTCCAACACATCCTTTCGTACCGCCATCCCCCTGGACTGAACCTACATTAACCAACCTCACTCCCATTACTCTTCAGTCTTCTCCTCTTTCCCTTTTCTCTTTAGCCATTCACACATCTTTTCATCCTACATAGTTGTGTTTATACTATATACCTCTTTACTTCTGTATGTATCCTCTTTGGTTTGAAGCTGGCACAGTACTTATAGTAGAATATCTTTGGCTTCCCTCTGACACCCATGCCTCCATCTTTGCTACCCTCCTTGTTTACCTTTCCCCTGTTGCTTCATAACCTGGGTTGTGAGTAACTGAATCCACTTTCCCTTCTTCTCCTTTTTGCCCCTCTCTCCTCCCTGACGAAGGAACAAAGTTCTGAAAGCTAGGATATGTAAATTTTCTGTTGTGTTTTGTGTATCTATCGGCTGTACTGAGCTAAGTACTGGCCAGCCCCTCTCTCCTTGTTAGTGTTTATTCAAATACAGAGATATGTAAACAGGCAGAATATGGCGCTGTGGTTGGCAATGCTTACATAAGACAACTTTTTCCTGTATGACCATTTCATAAGTGTTCTGTGAACATCAGGAATCCAGTAAAACATCAGAGCTTCGACATTGCTGGGGACGGAAAGAGATCCAGCAGGAATGGAACGAATGACGACTGAAGAGACTTGCTCAGTGTGATAGAAGAGCAACCATTCCGCAAACTGCTGCAGATTTCAATGCTGTGCCATCAACAAAAGTCAGCGTGCAAACATCAACGAAATATCATGAATATGGGCTTTCAGAGCTGAAGTCCCACTCGAGTACCCTTGATGACTGCACGAAACAAAGCTTTACACCTCACTCGGCCCGTCACCTCCAACATTTGACTGTAAGCATGATGCTTGGTCGGATGAGTCTCAATTCAAATTGTATTGAGTGGCTGGACCTGTACAGGTATGGAGGCAACCTCATGAATCCATGGACCCTGCACGTCAGCACTGGACTGTTGAAGCTGATTGAGACTGTAATTGTTTGGGGCATATGCAGTTTGTGTGCTATGGGTCCCTTGATACGTCTAGATATGACCCTGAAAGGTGACACATGTAAGCATCCTGTTTGGTCACCTGCATCCATTCATGTCCATTGTGCATTCCAAAAACCTTTGGCAATTCCAGCAGAACAATGTGATACCCCACATATCTAGAATTGCTACAGAGTGGCTGGGGGAACACTCTTCTGAGTTTAAACACTTCCACTGGCCACCACCAAACTCCCCAGACATGAACAATATTGAGCATCTCTGGGATGTCTTGCAACATGCTGTTCAGAACAGATCGCCAAACCCTCGTAATCTTACGAATTTATGGACAGCCCTGCGGGATTCACGGTGCCAGTTCCGCCTACCACTACTTCAGACATTAGTTGAGTCCACGCCACGTCGTGTTGCAGCACTTCTGCGTGCTCATGGGGGCCCTACATGATATTATGCAAGTGTTGGCCTACCACTTTTTTGGTTCTTCATTGTAGAAAGGACAATGTAAGTACATTACACATAAATGAAATTATTTTCATGGGAAATAAAGAGACTGATATGTACTTTTTCACTAATAGCCTAGCTATATTTTTAGCAATGTTCAATCACTTACTAGATACTTAGGTACAGTTTAGTAATACTAATTAGTGTTTAGGATTACCAATCAGCAATCGGGTACAAGTTATACCCTTTGTACTAAAATTTAAGATTTCAGACTGTTAGGGCAAGGATGCGTACATGGCAAACAATATTCAATAAGCATTGCTAACACAAGCCATGGCACTCCCATTCTTTTCGAATTAACTTTAATATGGCAACAGCCCGGTTATGAGAAATGGTTTAAGTTAACTGAAGCTCTTTTATATATCCTTTGGTTTTGTTTTTACTTGTCTCGAGGGCCAAGTGGCAGGTTGGCAAGTTAGAAGCGAGAGCAGATAATACCTGCTTTTCTTTAGGCATAAGAAGAGTTACACCAAATGCGATGAATATATTCATATTTTTATGATGTTCTATTTCTAGGAAACTAGGAACAAATATTACTGAATGTATTTTGTTTCTTGTTTAAAACTGGGGCAATTACATATCCCGACTGATTTTTCTTGTGACACCAGGACATCTGGCCAGCCTAGCATTGCCGGGTTTGCTGGTATCAGTATACAAAGAATTACTCCCTTTTTTCCTTTCAGAGTTTCACACATCATAACTGTGAAACATGATTATATTGAAGATGGTGTTCAGATTTTTTTAAATCATTGCAGCCATTATTGAAATTTCAAAATTTGTGTGTAAAACACAAAGGTTACAAGTTTTAGGGAAATTAGCTACATTCTAGAAAGATAGTTCATGCATCATGTTTGGTTGCAGTATGTAAATGGGGTTACTTTTGCTTGGAAAAGAGCAAGAGCTGTAAAGCTAGTGGGAATGTTTCCCCGTTTTGTCTCTCTCTACTCCACACATCAGTCCACTATACGTTTATTTTAAATGCAAATGACTTATTGCATGGATTGCCCTTAATTATCTGTTTTTGGCACTTACAGGTGTTGCTTTTACTGATCTATATTTACAACTCTTCTGCACTATCTGTGTTGCAATATTAATGATTTCACCTCAGACAGAATCTACATTATGGAGATGATCTGCAGTGTACCCAGAGGTCTAGGTTACATTGAAAGATAGAAGCAAATAAATGGGAAATTTAAGTCTTGGTTGAGATGATTGAGTGATCTTTCCATATCCAAAGGCCCACATTAGCATGGAAGCTGATAGTTTCGTTTTCCATTACTTTCTGTTTACTTGCGTATGGAGTCCTGCAGTATATAGCTCAATAACAAACACAGACACAGAAAAAGCAGAAAATAAAAAAATCTAGTGTTACATTTGTCATTACATATTTGCGTGTATTTTACCCCCTGCACACTAAGTGTTTTTATCCGAAAATGAAGTTGTATTGCACTATAGCAACTTTTACATTAAGGTGGTTGTAATAGTAAGCACTTAATTTTTTCCAACCATCAATACAAAAATTCGAAATGTGATCACAAAGTAATGGGAATTTTTTTATCTTAAAGAATCTATTTATTTGTCAACATCAACTTTGTCCCCTGCAAAGTAATCCACCTTAGATATGCGATCATGCCAGCACTTTTTCCAATCTTGGAACCACTTCTGGAACTCGCTTTTCATTATGGTGCTTAACTCAATCAGCAATTCTGTTTTTATCTCATCAGTGGTGTCAATATTACATCCTTACCTGGTTCCCTTCAGCCTCTGAAATAGAACGTTGCAGGGCGGCATGTTCAGCGAGGCAAAATAAGGCTTTTGTTTTTTGCCAAAGAATCACAAACAAGTATTAAGGTGCGAGTGGAAGCATTATCACAATGCAGTTTCAATGAGTTGTTTTGCCCCAGTTATGGTCGTTTTCTTTGGATTGCTTCGTACAAATTGCACCTAACTTACAGGGATAGTATTCCTTATTGACTGTACAACCATAATGCAGGAAATCGTGATGCACTATCCCAATGTAGTCTACAAAACCAGTGAGAATAACCTTCGAAAGTGATCAAATTTGTCGGTGTTGGCTCTTCAAGCAGTTTCCATTGGGACAAGCGGGCCTTGGTTTCCATGTCATACCTGTATGCTAATGTTTCATCACCTGTTGTAAGCTGCTTTAGAAGTTCTGTATTGTTGACTTCACCTAGCAATATGTGAGCAATGTCCATGTGACATCATTTCTGGTTGAAATTCAACAGTCGGGAACAAATTTTGCTGCTACATGTTTCATGGCCAAAGCAACCGAAAAAAATTGCTTGGTGTGAGAAAAGGATATACCAATATCATGTGCCAAATGAGGACATTATTGATATCCTTGGCAGTCACTTTCACACTACAGCTGCTGGATACTTGTGTTTGCTGCTGCTGTTTCATTTAAAATGAGTTCAAAACAAGATGAAAGTGCACACTCATTAAGAGTACATTATAATGTATAAATCCTGGCTTGGACTGTGGGATGTTTGGGGCACATGAGTATACAAACAAAAATGTTAATGAATTGTACAACATTTTTTTGCTCAGAAAATACAAGGAATGGTAACATACAGCTGACAATGACAATGTTTTAAAAACTGATTAATGCAAGGTTAAAAGCATATACAGATATTTTCTTGTGTGTATACCCCAATATAAGACTTTGGCACACTATTAGTCTGCAGTAGCAAGTTATGGCACCATAGAAAAGTGCTGACTTTGTGGAAGTATTTTGTTTCTTTAATCATCTGTGTAAATATGTCTCCAGAAATTTCTCTGGCAGCAAGGAGGTGAGGGAGGGGGTTAGTGCAGGCGAGTATCAGTGGGAGACAAATTGCCACTTTTGGTACGACTGAGTTGATAAGTTTTCAGATCCATTGAGCCACCAGAACTAAATTTTATTATAGGTAAATTACATTGAATATTTAAACCAAACAAACACAAACTTATGTGTGATATTGGACTCCCCCTGAAATCTCTGTTGAGGTGAAACACTGATCTGTAGTGGAGGCCTTATTTAATCTCATTTTGCCATATTTAATGCACTTCATGTTTCAAACCTATAACTACATGGGAAATTCAGAAAATGTATATTAGATTGCCCTTTTTATTCATTCATTCATTACTTATGTTTTGCTAAAAGTTAAGTATTGGACCCCTTTGCATTTTCAGAGTTTACAAAATACATGGAGACTTATCTAATATAATTTTTTTGAATTTCCCATGTAGTTTTAGGTTTTGGGACATGAAGTGCATTAAATATGGCAAAGTGAGATTGAATAAGGCCTACACTACAGATCAGTGTAAAAATTATGAAAGTCTTTCTTCAGTTTTAACTCTCTCAAGTTTACGTGAGTAATGTTTGTTGCTCCTTGAACCAGTTTTTCAACCACATTTTTTTCTGCTTGCAACGAAACATAAATTACCATGCCAGACGCATCTACTGTCCAATATTCCGAACAATAATACTGAATATTATACCTACCATCTAAGGGGTGCTTCAGTTTTGGACTGCTGATCTAATAAACTCAGTAAGGATATAATAAGATAACTCAACTTTCAAATACAGCAACAAACACTACAGACTAACAATTCAGGTTTCAGTGCCCAATGTTCCCCTATAACTAGATTTTCAGCTTTCAACTATCAAGTGCTAACAGCTATGGGCAAAAACAATACCATACTTGTCTTTAGAAGTGCAAATAAACTGTTGCCACAGAGACACATACAAAATTGTGATACATGATTGGTTGAGATAGAGGTGCAAAACAACTATGCCATGCTCACTGCAATTCTCAGGCATCTTTTGTACATTAATCCTTATACACCACCACCACCACCACCACCACCACCACCACCACCACCACTACCACCACCACCACCACATGTTACTACTTTCAAAGAAAAATACATAAAGTGAAACTAAGTAAACAGCAGAACTGTAAAAATGGGAACAATCTTATAGCAGGTTAACAATGAACAAGGGCACAGAAATCAAAACAAGAGTAATAAATACCTGTCATCACCATAACTTGCAATGACTTCCTTCCATTGAATGAGTATATCTACTATCCCAGGAAGATTAGTTGTATGGAGATGTGTGTAGAAGTCCCAGTCTAAATGGGTTGCATCACTTGGGACATGTAATGGAGTTTCATTTTTCAGCTCTTCATCTTCTAGCAGGAACTCTACATTTTCTAACTGGAATCCACTAACACCAAGTTCCAACCAGAACTGCAGCACTTTCTGGAAAAAAAAACCCAAATCAAGGGGCTTCAGAGTAACAATTTTCATAGTGGTTCTATCAGTAACAATCATTAAGAGGACCATAGTTTAGATCAACAGCAAGATAAAAGTTGCAGAGAAATAAGCAGCTACAAGCAAATATCCAAATTATAGAATGATACCAACCCTTAGCTGTTATGACACACAAGTGAAAGTGGAACTACACTGAAAAAATGCGAGATCCAAATAAAATTGGTGATGTATTTGCATAAAAGTGAAAATGGAGGAGGGATAGGAGGCACGGGGAAATTAACAGAAGGAATCATCACACAGTAAGAACAAAACTTCATCACACACAACAAAATGGGAGCACATGAGAGAGAGAGAGAGAGAGAGAGAGAGAGAGAGAGAGAGAGAGAGAGAGAGAGGGGGGGGGGGGGGGGGAGGCTTATCTGCTTAGAAAGGTAGAACAAAAAGGCAGGAAGATGTATATCAACTACAGCTGAGAAACATCTGTACAATAATATAATGAGCATCCTTGGGAATGACTGAAGTGTTATTTATAAAACCTTTCACATGACAATTTTCTGTGTTGCCTGTTCACCATATCTAACTGATGAAAGAACTTTTTTAAAAAACTAGCCACCCTCACTCCCACAAATGCAAACATTTTGTACTGAGCCCTAAGCAAGGCAAGAAGGTAAAGTTGTGTAGGCCTAATTTAAGTATTTTAGTATTGTACAAAATATAGCCTACTTTACTCCATTTAGACCTTACCTTTATTTCAGCAACAACTTTCGGATTCCTCATGTTTAGATCCGGCTCATCTTTACCAAACTGATGCAAGTAAAACATTCCTCGTTTGCTGCTCCACTCCCATGCTGATCCGCCATTAACACTGACCTGCCCGTAAGCAAATATTGTTGTACTACTACAAAGTATATCATTAAGAAGAGATCTACCATTTTATCTGTATTATAGAGTAATTTTTATAGTACACTATAAGAAAAATCTCAACCTTGTTTATATGGCAATATCTGAAACTATGTGCTGCTTGTAGCTACACATCACACAAAGAATCCTGTGAAACATTTCAGTTTTAGGACACATCAAAATAAAATATTACAGGATCATCTGTTAATGTAAGTTACTTAGAAGTAACTAGAACTAGTGTACAAATTTATGTCCAACAGCAATGTAAAAGGGATGTAAATATTACAGGTAAGGACCTAATATAAAATTTTAAAAAGCCATGAATCACACTTAAATCATTTGTACACAACTAGATAACAATTGACAACTTCTGATACTAACCCAATTATTAGGTGGTATTTCTCCATCATCATTCTGTCCTTTGCTTGGAGCCCACACATAATAATCACTGTAGATGTCACTACCATTTTCTGATGCAATAAACCAAGGATGTTTCTTGCTGGTGTGATTCGGTATAAAATTTAGTACCAAGTGTAAACCTGAAAAAATCAATTAGTCAGTGGAGTGCCACATTATGAAATTAGTCTTTTATATTATAAAAGAAATGTACCATACATCCAGTACTCACTCCTGTTCTTAACTGCTGATAGGAGTTCTTTAAAATCTTCTAGTGACCCATATATTGGATCTACTTCTGTGAAACTTTCAACAGCATCTGGATCCTGATTTTCTGACTTGAAAATAGATGATAAAATTATGCCTGTGCTATCCAGTTCGTCAATGTACTTTACTTCTGAAGTCACACCTGCAATGTGATACAGGTGTCATTAGCCACAAACTTTTACTAAATCCAACCATTAAAAGTGTGGGGACACGCCCCTATTCTAACATATGATCTGCAATAGAAGTCGTTAGTCCTCAGGAATTTATTTCAATTTTTTTACTTACCTTTGAGGTCCCCTATTCCATCCTGGTCCACGCCACCGTCTTTATATGACCTGACATAAATTTCATACAGCGGGCCTTCTTCCCACCATTTCAGTGGAGCCGGTGGTGCACACTTCGGGGCCATCACAATAATCGCAATCGCACCTGCTAGCATAGCTACCCATAAAAGCCAAAACAGGACGAAAAGCAGCCATCTCAAACGGATCCAAAAAGGGTCATTTGCAAATTTCATCAACTCTTCCTTCGTCATCCCAGTGAAAGCTAGCTTTAGATTTTCAATGTCAATCTTCGCGTCTCCATTCTGTGAATCTGCCGACAAGAACTTTACTTCGGAAGCATCTTTATTGGAGTTAATTTTTTCATTCGAGACTAGCTTTTCCGTCGCTCCATCGTCTTGCTCAGCGCCAGCTGGTTTCGCTTTTTTTGCTGTTTCTAAAGGCAAAACAGTAGGACGTTTTTCTTCTTCCAAAAGTTGGGTGCCAGCATCATTCATATCAGAAGCAGATTCCATTTCAGTTGCCATTTTTGTTCAACACACCACTATAGATTCACAATAACCAACTGCGGCGTCAACGCACAACCGCCTTGGCTTGCGCTCCCCGGATCACTGAGACGGCTTGCTCTTCGAATCTGACGAAATACGGCCGCTATTGACGTCACAGAGCAGGGTAGGGTTGCCAACACCACGGACGGAAAACGGCAGCAATTTTATTAACGTTGACGATAAAATCCTTAGACCCACTGTCCATCAAATTATCGGGTCATCTACAGTACGTCCTGCATTACTAGAATCTGTTAACCTATCCTGCTTTAAAGGTTTTAATCCAATGTCAATTAGTTGTTCTGCTTATCTCGTCAAGATCTCTCGAGTAGCATTAGCGGTTAAAAAAATCCTGTAAGATTTCATGAATGGAATTTTAGGTTACCAGTCGATTTAACTGCTTGACTGTTGATTTGTGCCGTAATGTCTTGTTATGATAAGTCGAGGTACACAGCGGGCAGCATACAGCGATAACAAATTTCATTAGACATACTTTATTTAATGTGCGAAACAAGCAGACACAATCCTGAAATCCTGTTGTTCGTTACGACCAGTCTATTCATTTCGCTAGAAAAAAAAAAAAAAAAAAAATAGCTGGATGTAAGTGGTTTCAGAATGCAATGTGTAATTTTTCTCGTATGGCCGTAACGGTAGCTGCTCCTAACTAGATGCAATAATTTATTGTTTCACGTTATAGACAAAGAATATTCATGGAAGAAGTCCGTACTTTCCGTCATGTTGTGGCATAAATCCTTAGAAGGCAGTGTAAGGACTGTGTATCGCAAGACATTTCTAACAATAAGATACGAATATATAATGCAAAGTTTTGTGTTTTAAAGCTTAATGTTGTATGTGACTGCAATTATAGTATGCGGTGGGGAGCAACTAACTTTTACTGGGAAGCCAATGATGGACCAGAGTTATGAGAAATTAAACTTCAGGTCCACGTTGCAATTTTAAAATTGTTCCTCTTGTAAATATGCGCAAGAATACGAAAATATAGAGAGAATACGAAAAAATAGAGAACAATTTCTAAGAGCATGTAACAATCAGCAAACGCTACACTATATGTTCAGTACTTGCTTCTGTCGTGCGTTGGCATTTGCGATTTGTAGGGAAGACAAGGCTCCAAGTGAAACCGATTCCTTCAGCCCAAAAGCTTTGATGACATGATCCAGTATCAGCACAATAACAGATTAGAAGGTATCTGGTTGCAATTTCTAAACATTTCTTAACAAATAAAAAATTTCTCAAAAAAAAAAAGTCAGTACAGTCTGGGGTAAGAGTGGTGAACAACATTTCAAGAACAGAACAACAAAACTGATTTCTGCTGTAAGCCGATTTCATTGGCGCGTTTTGAATGAGCCTTTTGTAACACCGTTACTGAAATCAGTTTGTTCTCGGATCATAACAATATTTCCGCGAAACTGCGCACCTGATCACAGACATCCGAAAGAATATACACGTACCACATTTCGAAAGCAAAGGCACTACACTTGTTTTAGAGGAGGTTGAGATTTGTCGTGCTCTAAAAAGATCCCCTGATTCTACCCTGAATGCGCAGACAGACCTGCTACGCAAGGGTCTTTTAGCGAAGTTTGACTGTTCAAGTAGAATTTTATTATTATATTATTTTATTATAATAGGTCTTTAGCTTCTCAGACTATCCTGTTGCGTCTTTCCACTAACATGGTTTTATATCTGTGAAAGACGGAATTTGAATTACCACTCAGGTTTTATTGATATTTTACAATTTAAATATCCACTTTCAGTATTATAAATGGGACTCAGTTTGTTCTATACTGTTACATGATCTTAATAACTTATACACACAGTATTAATGGTACACGATAATATTTATGTACTGGTTCGTAATGAACCGACTTTCGGCTTCTTAGGCCATCATCAGATAACTTAATACTAAACAGATAGACCACACGACTTCAGCGAGAATTCATAGCTGTTCAAAGATGTTGTACAAAGGCATGCGATATTTTATGACTATACCGATATGAAACGTAATACCTAAAGAGACTCCGAACAAATAAATATTATATTAGGATATATTCAAATATTAAAACTATATGAATGTATAGGCAAGTGAGTAATGGCACAGGCTGCTATGTCATATCGACAAACTGATTGGGGGGGGGGGGGGGGGAAGTCTAAGGAATGTGGGTGTGGAAAGTTATATGCAGTGTTGAGAGATATAATAACTGGCTGCTGCTGTTATAATAATGGTGAGTAATGGAACTGTGTTTGGTCATTAAGGACTAGGTTAGGATTCTTTGATTGGTGTTTATTAATGGCCAGAATTTCAAGTAATGTTAGTCGTCTGCCTTTAGTGCCTTTATAGAGAACATCACATTTCACATCATATATGAATATCAGAGCATGTTCAGCAAAGGTAGAATCTTTCTTTTAGAGTCTCCAATTCCTTTCATGCTCAGTCAGTCTAGTAATTCTCTACAAAGGTGTTATAGTTTTAATATTTGAATACACTGTAATACAAAATTTATTTTTTCACAATCTCCTTAGGTAATACATTATGCTTGTGTTTTGTATCGATATAGTCATAACGTGTCAATATCTGTATACAATGTTCTTTATACAGCTACGAATTCTCGCTAAAGTTGTGCGAACTATCTATCTGTTTAATATTAAGTTGACTGGCGATGGCCTAAGAAGCCGAAAGCTAGTTGATAACGAGCTGTTTAATAAATATTATTGTGTGCCTTCAAGTTATTAATATGTCTTTGTTCCTTCAAGAAACGACGGAATATTCCATAAAAATTACATATGTTTTAAGTATTTTAATTCATGTTCAGTCGCCCCACACACTTCAGGCTTTCTACAGCGGCGGTTTCGTTTCCGTCGCCTCTGACGCCACCAGTAAAACGTACAGAACGCTCGGAACTACCTTGCCTACCACCACTCAGCCACGTTTCTGCTCATGGTACGGTTCCATGCCGTCCCCTGCATTTTAACCATAGACTATCACTTTTAGCGTTCTTGTTTTCATAATTGGACGTGAATGATAGTGAGTGGCTCTAAGGCAGTTGCCATTCCAATATGAGTTGTTAATTAGAATCTCTATCACCTGAGGATGCGTCTTCAAATGACGCGAAACCGGTCGTGACTTTTCAATAAAAATATTTTGCAGCCACTGCGGATCGTTTCATCAGGATCGTGGAAGTTTGACTGCGGTTGCCAACAATTTAAAATAACATGCATACTGTTATAAAATGTAAAACACGCTCAGAAAGCAAATGGTATAACGAAACACAGAAGGCATAAGACACAAGTAAACACCTTTACACATACTAAACACCTTTTTCCATAGCTGTTTCACAGAGGAAGACCGCACTGCAGTTCCTTCTCTAAACCCTCGCACGAACGAAAAAATGGCTGACATCGAAATAAGTGTCCAAGGAATTGAAAAGCAACTGAAATCACTCAACAGAGGAAAGTCCACTGGACCTGACGGGATACCAATTCGATTCTACACAGAGTACGCGAAAGAACTTGCCCCCCCCCTCCCCCTTCTAACAGCCGTGTACCGCAAGTCTCTAGAGGAACGGAAGGTTCCAAATGATTGGAAAAGAGCACAGGTAGTCCCAGTCTTCAAGAAGGGTTGTCAAGCAGATGCGCAAAACTATAGGCCTATATCTCTGACATCGATCTGTTGTAGAATTTTAGAACATATTTTTTGCTCGCGTATCTTGTCATTTCTGGAAACCCAGAATCAACATGGATTCCGGAAACAGCGGTCGTGTGAGACCCAACTCGCTTTATTTGTTCATGAGACCCAGAAAATATTAGATACAGGCTCCCAGGTAGATGCCATTTCCTTGACTTTCGGAAGGCGTTCAATACAGTTCCGCACTGTCGCCTGATAAACAAAGTAAGAGCCTAGGGAATATCAGACCAGCTGTGTGGCTGGATTGAAGAGTTTTTAGCAAACAGAACACAGCATGTTGTTCTCAACGGAGAGACGTCTACAGACGTTAAAGTAACCTCTGGCGTGCCACAGGGGAGTGTTACGGGATCATTGCTTTTCACAATATATATAAATGACCTAGTAGATAGTGTCGGAAGTTCCATGTGGCTTTTCTCGGATGATGCTGTAGTATACAGAGAAGTTGCAGCATTAGAAAATAGCAGCGAAATGCAGGAAGATCTGCAGCGGATAGGCACTTGGTGCAGGGAGTGGCAACTGACTCTAACATAGACAAATGTAATGTATTGCGAATACATAGAAAGAAGGATCCTTTATTGTATGATTATATAATAGCGGGACAAATACTGGTAGCAGTTACCTCTGTAAAATATCTGAGAGTATGCGTACTGAAAGATTTGAAGTGGAATGATCATATAAAATTAATTGTTGCTAAGGTGGGTGCCAGGTTGAGATACATTGGGAGAGTCCTTAGAAAATGTAGTCCATCAACAAAGGAGGTGGCTTACAAAACACTCGTTCGACCTATACTTGAGTATTGCTCATCAGTGTGGGATCAGTACCAGGTCGGGTTGGCAGAAGAGATAGAGAAGATCCAAACAAGAGCGACGCGTTTCGTCACAGCGTTATTTGGTAAGTGTACTAGCGTTACAGAGATGTTTAGCAAACTCAAGTGGCCGACTCTGCAAGAGAGGCGCTCTGCATCGCGGTGTAGCTTGCTGTCCAGGTTTCGAGAGGGTGCGCTTCTGGATGAGGTATCGAATATATTGCTTCCCCCTACTTATACCTCCCGAGGAGATCACGAATGTAAAAGTAGAGAGATTCGAGCGCGCACGGTGGCTTTCCGGCAGTCGTTCTTCCCGCGAACCATACGCGACTGGAACAGGAAAGGGAGGTAATGACTGTGGCATGTAAAGTGCCCTCCGCCACACACCGTTGGGTGGCTTGCGGAGTATAAATGTAGATGTAGATGTAGAAGAACACTTTGTGATTCCTTAGCCTCTCCTAGCGTACTTCATGATGAAACAGTTCACGGGTGAACAGGCACAGTTACCGGAAAGCGACCACGTTGATCATCAGGAGCTCTTAGGAACTGATCGCTTGGAGAGAAGGAAAGAGAGGACTCTCCCCAAGCCCACAGTAGTGTTGTGACCATCGCAAGAAGTTCTTCTGTCACCTTTGAAAATTGGTATTTCAATCGAAGAGTTGCAGGATGCTGGTCTGTGACTTTGTCCGTAGGTCTCGGTGAGATCACCCACTAATGTGGGTTCATCGAGGGATAGCAGACAGAATTTTAAGGATAGTGGATAGATGGAAAAAAGTATCATGGCAAGCGCTGTGGAAAGAAAAACCCTCTGCTACTGCCTGGGCGTGTAGGAGGATTTGTTCGCCGTCTGTGACAGTTCACGCAAGGATAGGGTTATGTTAGTAGCAGATATCGCGCAATTGCCTGATGTCAGTTTCATTGCTCGTGTTCATGATAAAGATGACAGTTTGAATCGATGCGGCAGCTCTATGCCCTGATATTAGGCCAGTAGAATTAGCTCCAAAAAGGGGGTTACCTAGTAAAAATTAGTGGAATCCTGGAAACTATTTTAATCAGCGAAGCCGGCCTCTGTTATGAATAAACTGAGTTTGCTTCGATTTCTGAGTAGAGCTTCAGCAGTGATAAAAAGAAACCACAAAATTCTCGGACTTTTTCTCGTTTTTTTTCCCAAATTTCTCCGAAACCAAGCGTTTAACTGAAAAAAAAAACGAGCTTACCGAAAATGTACAGCATTAAATCCTGCATCGATTGAGTAGCAAACTTCTGTTGTTTCATTAAATTTTCCTATAAAAAGCTAAGTCAAAAACGATAATTTTTCACACTTTTCGAAACACACTCGTTTGTCGCTATTAAATGTGCAGTACCTGACAGTTGGCTAATTTGCAACAGAAAAAATTGTACAACTTCAAACTGCATTTTCACGAAGTTAAAAAAAAGTGACAAAAATCTAGCTGGAAATTAATTTTGCCTTATTCATTTATATGTAAATCACATGGTTAAGGACCAACAACAAGTTTTTACTTTCAGCTGAATGTTTTTTTCCAGTGTTCACTCATGTCCTTTTGTGCAGGAATTTGGTCTGACATGACAACTGAACAGACCTTAATGTGCACGAGGAAAAGTAGCCTCACTGCCCCTCAACATTTTTCTACTGAGGTCAGGAAAAGGCAGATAACGCGTCGTTGCCTACAGCCTCCTAAATTTCAAGTTTCCTCAAGTATCGAAAGGTAACATTCTGTTCTTACATGCCTTCAGCGGTTGCTATACAACGTCGTCGTTTCTCAGCAAAGGAAAACTGCAGCTCTTCAAGGCATTGGGGACGAAAAACAATTTACAGAGCAGCAGAGATATTCAGCAAAAAATGGTTCAAATGGCTCTGATCACTATGGGACTTCTGAGGCCATCAGTCCCCTAGAACTTAGAACTACTTAAACCTAACTAACCCAAGGACATCACACACATCCATGCCCGAGACAGGATTCGAACCTGCGACCGTAGCGGTCGCGCGGTTCCAGACTGTAGCGCCTGCAACCGCTCGGTCACCTCGGCCGGCGATATTCAGCAATTCCAGTATTACCGCCGATGGGATTGATGACGCTGCGAAGATAAACGAAACCATTAAAGGTGCTTCGCTATCATATCTTTGAAAAATGTATGTCAAAGTTATCATTCGACCTCGTCTTTTTGCCACCTACATAAGCAGCTGCCCGGCAGCATTCCGTGAGACGTATTTTAAGTGCAAGCTTGAAAAATAACCTACTATTATGGAGCTGGAAGACTTCAAAATATGGCCTTTGCAACTCTACTACTGTCTGTACAAGCTGCACCAGTGGAACTCTTGGAAACTGTTTACTGCGCATGTGGGACAGGACGCCATGGATGTTGTTCCTGAAGGTAAAACGGCATTAAGTGTACTACAATTTGCAAAGTATAAAGTATGCAAAGGCTAATCCTGTACCAACGTTTCAGCTGAAAGCCCCTGTTACTGACACTGATGACTGCGACATAGATAATGTCATTTTGGAAGACAGAAGAAGAGATCACACGAAGGATGTGAATACAGAAGAACTGGAAGAATTACCGTTGTGGTGTTTGGATCCTCATCCTCCAAGTATGTAATGATTGTGTTACCTTAATACAATTTTATACAATCATATGTAACTCAGGAACAACTTGTTTGAATTACTTTCTTTGTTCTTAATAAAACAACAATAGACCTGACACATTTCTTTTCACCAATACCTCAGTAAACAAATCTTTTGTCCTTTATGATTGTGCTAGTTTCACAGTTTTCGAAACTGTTATCTTGATAATGTGTAGGACAGGGATTATACACCAGTAACAAAAATAAAAGAAAGTGAGTATTTGAAAAAGTCATTGAATATAAAATAAAAAGCTGAAGTAAGTAGTTTGAGATTTACATATAACTGAATAACGGCTTTATTTACTTGCCAGCTAGGTTTTTTGTCATTTTCCTTGACTTTCGTTTGCTCTGCAACTTTTCTCCTAAGAATTTATGCGTTAGAATGGCCAAGTGTCATATGCTGCATACTTAATAGCGACGAAACGAGTATTTTTCGAAAAAAAAGTATGAAAAATTATCGTTTTATGACGTAGCTTTTCTGCAGGAAAATATAATCAAATACAAAGTTTTGGTAATCTATGCAGAATTTAATGCTCTGCCTTTGCTTTCTCGATTAACTGCTTAGTTTTGGAAGAATTTGGAGAAAACCACAAAAAGTCCGAAAATATTGTGGTTTTCTTTTCATCACGGCTAAAGCTCCGCTCAGAAATCGTGGCAAACTCTGATTATTCATAACAGAGGCCTTCTTAAGTGATTAAAACAGTTTCCAAAATTCCACTAAGTTTTGGAAGGCAGAAGTGTAATTTTCTTGGCCTACTTGGTGGCCTTTCTGTTGTGCTCTGTCAGTATTCGCTGGCGGCCGATTGGTGGGGGAGCTCCGTCGGCGTGGGTCGGCATCCCTCCGAGACGGCACCTCGGGCGACTGTTCGACGTGCCGAAGTGAATGCCGGAATTTTCCACGCCGGACATTTGCCACACTTGCCCCTTCGGCAGGTAGCGATCCCTCATGTAAGGGACGCCCTTCCTCGTACTACTTCTGTCCGCTTTCAAACCGCCGCCTCCACGTCTTACTCGATACAACCATTACGTAAGGGACCTTCTTCTTCGACATCTTGGCCAAATACAGAGCTTCTTTTCCGAAATCGAAATATTTTTAACTTTTGGGAAACGAAAGCAATACCGACGATTATGTCAATATGTAATTAGTTCTGCCAAGTATAAATATAGATTCCTCTGTCTGTACGGTAGCTTCCTTTCACGCTTACTGATTGTGATAGAAACAGTCCATCGCCATGGGAGCAACAAGAAAGGAACGATGTAAAGAGAATGCGAATGTACGCTAATCATTTCTTTTTGATCACTGCATTTGCGCCTACTTTAATTACTACAACTGCATGCCCAAAAGACAACAAGGAAAGAAGAAATGGGTATGTGAATGTTTGAAAAGAAGGACATACTCCATATTAATTTACTCTCTAAAATGCGATATCCCTTGCGTTGAAACATTAGTTAATAAAGTGTAGCGGGACAATGTTCAAAACATGACTGAAAATACGTTCACTAAATAGAGATAAGAATATCTATGATTGACATGTCACCTAAAGTCGACATACAATTTTAAAATGTTAGAAATAAGGAAATGAAGTAATACAGAATGCTATGCTAGTAACGTAGGTTGTTGTTCTACACTGTTTAGCTCTGGTATATACAGGATCACAGAGAAAGCATTCTAGGTTTTGGAGGGAAAAGCCGTAATTGTAATGATCTGCACTACAACAGAAACAAGAAGCACAACTTAAGGAAAAATAATGTAATGTTTGTTCCAGCTCACAAGCGACATTGAAGCAGATAGTTCCTGTGACAGTATGGGCAGAGGTTATATTCGACAACCGGAATAAATTAATAACTGGCTCCTTTTACTGTCCCCCGTCTCAGATGAAACAGTTGCGGAACAGTTCAAAGAAAAAGAAAACTTGAGTCTCGTCACAAATAGGTACTCTACTCATACAATTATAGTTGGCAGTGACTTCAATCTACCTTCCGTATGTTGATAGAAATACATTTTCAGACCCTATTGTAGATAGAAAACAACTTCCGTAATTGTTCTAAATGCTTTTTTAAAATTATTTTGAAGAATTAGTTCACGAGGCCATTCAAATTGTAAATGGTTACGAAAGCACACTTGACCTCTTAGTCACAAATAATCCTGAGCATCACGACGGATACAGGGATTAGTGAACACACAGTCGTAGCGAGGATCAATTCCGTAGGAAAGAAATTCACCAAAACTAAACACGAAATATATCTATTTATAAAAGCAACTAAAAATTCAGTTGACGTCTTTCTAAGAGACAATCTCCAATCCTTCCAGACTATGTAAGTGAAGACCATATGTAGCTTAAGTTCAAAGAAATAGTATCGACAGCACTCGAGAGATTCATACCAAATAAATTAATAAGAGACAGAACTGATCCCCCATGGTACACAAAACATGACAGAAAGCTGCTGCATGGGCATCGAAAATCTCCAAGATTGGCGAAGTTTTACTGAGGCTCGAAAGTTGGTGCAGATTTCAATGCGAGATGCATTTAATAGTTTCCACAACAGAACTCTCTCTAGACATGTGGAAAATCCAAAGAGAGTCTGGTTCTATGTTAAGTAAACCAGTGGAAAGGCTCAGTAAGTACCTTTACTGTGGGTCGGGTGGCAGGTGAGGAGGATAAGGGGGGGGGGGGGGGAGACAAGGGACCCAACCCTTCGGAGCAGGTAAAATCGTGGCAAATGTCCGGCGTGGCAAATATCTGGCGTGGCAAATGTCCGCACACCGCTGAAGTATTCTGCCGCAGGTTTCGTCCATCATGACACGCTGCCTCCGCTGGATGTTATGCACTGTTTGAGTCGGTGTAACTGTAGTGACAAATCGTGGCAAATGTCCAGCGTGGCAAATATCCGACATGGCAAATGTCCACATACCGCCGAAGTATTCTGCAGCAGGTTTCGTCCATCACGACACGCTGCCTCCACTGGATGTTATGTACTGTTTGAGTTGGTGTGACTGTAGTGACAAATCGTGGCAAATGTCCGGTGTGGCAAATGTCCGGCGCGGCAAATGTCTGCACACCGCTGAAGTATTCTGCCACAGGTTTCGTCCCTACATTTCAGCAGGATAATGCACGAACGCATGTTGCAGGTCCTGTACGGGCCTTTCTGGATACAGAAAATGTTCGACTGCTGCCCTGGCCAGCACATTCTCCAGATCTCTCACCGATGAAAAACGTCTGGTCAATGGTGGCCGAGCAACTGGCTCGTTACAATACGCCAGTCACTACTCTTGATGAACTGTGGTATCGTGTTGAAGCTGCATGAGCAGCTGTAGCTGTACACGCCATCCAGCTCTGTTTGACTCAATGCCCAGGAGTATCAAGGCCATTATTACTGCCAAAGGTGGTTGTTCTGGGTACTGATTTCTCAGGATCTATGCACCCAAATTGCGTGAAAATACAATCACATGTCAGTTCTAGTATAATATATTTGTCCAATGAATACCCGTTTATCATCTGCATTTCTTCTTGGTGTAGCAATGTTAATGGCCAGTAGTTTAATTTATTTGGCGCCCATTTGATAGCATTCACGATATAGGGTTTGTTTTTACCAATGCACTGTAAAGTACACGAAATATTTCTGGTAAAACTATTCTGTAAGTCCAGATTTCACTTCATACATGCATAGGCTATCTGATTTCGTTATACAGCAATACGAAAAAGAATTACTCATAATTTTCACAAAGATTTCACTATACAGCAATACGAAAAAGACATTACTCATAATTTTCGCAAACAAATACAATCATCACAATAAATGCAATTTTAGAGGAAACTTTTTCACACGTAAGTACTCAAATTTTCAAAGAAGCAGCAGTGCCTCAGATGGTCAACAAAAATCAGCTGTTTGCAACCTGGAAACTAACTTACTCTGCAAGTGCGCTGTTGAAACGTAGCGCTTTCCCACTGCTCTTCCAGTTTTGACTTTTCGTTGGTCGCTTGCTTAGAGGTGGTACGAGTGGTGCGGATAGTGCAAAACCTTGCGTCGTTTCCGGTCTTGCGTTCCATGGATGGGACGGTGGTAGGAGCGGGTCCTTTCGTTCTTCAGTACGGAGGTCGTGTACAGGTCCCGCACACGTTTGCCGCAGCTGACAGCAGGTTCGTTGGTCTTTGCAGTTCGTACGGTCCTGAATGCACCCTCTCTGCCGCCCTGACTCCTTCGAAGGCCACAGTTACCTCGTCAACGGATGCGCGCAGCGAGGTGCGCGTGAAGTCGTTCCTCTGTTGCATTTTCGCGGACGCGAGCAGCGTTTTCCGTCTTTCCGTTTGCGGTAGGGATGGCGGTTATCTCTGAAACAACCGGTTTTTGGTTATATCGGTTTTTCTCGACGCCAGTTAAACCTGTTACAACTGCTCAAAACAACCGGTTTCTAAAATAACTGACTATAGGTTTTTTGTGCCTATTACGAGGGCTGTTCAGAAAGTAAGCTCCGATTGATCGCGAAATGGAAACGACTATGATAATCCGATAAAGCTTTGCACAGATGTGTTGGGCAGTGTCTCTAGTATGACCCTAGATAGCATCACGTCACTCCTCTCATTTCTGAGCTCACAGTGATCGCGTAAAGTTGTCTAGAGAATAGTGTCTCCCGCCAAGTACGAGGACCTGGTGAGAAATTTCGCCTGAAGCTATACAGCCAACATTACATAACTGTCGTGCAGTTTCTTCTACAAGGCAATATTCTCAGCCGCATTCTGAAGGGGCAATGAAGATGCTCCTGCATCGTTTTCAATTGGAAATGTTTGACTACCCACAATACAGCCCGTAATTGACTCCCCCTGCGTTTCATTTCTGCTCACATGAACCGCTGGCTATGAATACAACATTTTGGCACAGAAAACGAGCTGTAGGCCAGCGTAGAGAATTGGCGGAAAGCACTGGCGGCTGTCTTTTATGATGAGGGTATTGGAAAGTTGGTACAACGCTACGACAAATGTCTTAGTCAGAACGGCAACTACGTAGAGAAGTAGCTGGATGGTGTAGCTAACTGTTAAAAATAAAACATTTCTAATTTTCACTGTGGTTCCCATTTCGCGATCAATCGGAGCTCACTTTCTGAACAGCCCTCGTATTTCTGTAATAAACGCAGAAATCTAACAGAGATTGAAAAAATTTTGCCTCTCTTACTTTCAAGATACATACAATCAGAATATTAAATTAAATAGGCACATAAAAGAAAACGTAGTCTGTCCACCTTCACAGCTTTTTTCGGAAAACATAAGTGATTGAATACTACAAAAATAATCATACTGGCTTTTCTTTTTGACACTGTGCTATAAAATCATGTTGTAATTGAGCATCGTAGCACTGTTTGGGCATTATGAATAGTTAGTACTAAAGGGAGAATACTGAGGTTGAAGAACTATTTTTTTCGTTAATTTGTCCATTTTCAAGGGCTCCATGCAGATAGAGCATATTACACAGACACAGGCAGCAGACCAGCTGCTTTCTATTTTTAACGTAAGCTATGAATGAATTGTTAAGTTTTAAGTTTTCTCCTCCTACGATGTAGCAAGTATGTTCAGGCTCCTTCCGTTTTAACGTCGTACATCACTGGTACTGCACTTCGCAAAACACTCCCAGACCGTAGTATCCTGGTCACCACTGTAGAGTCTTGTACCGGGGAGGCAAGGGAGAGGATGTTATGGGTCGCCTCTATCCTCTTTCTGCAACACAAATGCACACGTGGATTAACACGGTTTTTTATTTACAAGATCAGGAAGCTATCTATCTTGAATAGAGTCCATGTGTTGTGGTACAAGTTCAGTACGAATAGTCCTCTTGTAAGACGATATCGGTAATCTTGCTATCGACACAAAGATAGATGCTATGTACTGGCGTATCCTGTGCTGAACTATGCTGCTCCGTGAATAAAGGACAGATGCCAGCTTGGAGTAGTGAGTCGAGTCAGTCCATCAGTGAGCTAGTGACTGACGGTGAGACCCACCGGTCAGCGGCGGCCGCCTAAATACTTGCAGTCGAGAGGACGTTGGCGGCGCATTGCTTGCAAACCTGTCTCTGGCCTCTCTCGTGATAGGCATGCTTGATCGAGCGCCTACTATCGATCTTCGCTGACCACTGTTTGCTGGTTAGAGCCTACGCAAGCACACAGACTAGGAATGGTGCCATTCTATAATACAACTGATATCTGATGATGACAGTGAGAAACTACCATATAGACCAGATGGGGCAAATCTTCACACTGCATGCTCACATGAACAATCTAATAGGCCATGACATGTGGTAACACGTACAGTATTGCTTCAGCAATGCTTTACCAATTCTTGGTTTCTGTTGGCATTGTTATTGAAGTAGCACTCATCTCTTTTCTCATTTTCTGGTAAAATGCAATGTTTCAAAGTAATGGAAATTTTACAAATAAAAATTACTGTTTTTTGTAAAAATGTTTATTTAAAAACGATAAAATTAGCACTGAAGCTATGGCTAACTGAAATTTCGGTTTTTTACTCAGTTATACACCTGTTATAACCGAGCCCAAACAAATGCTGAAAAATACTGGTTATTCAGAGCTAAAATACTGGTATCAGTTATAAACCGATGGTTTTTCCCATCCCTAGTTTGCGGTCAAACCACAACACCGTTGACAGGGTACTCTAGCCATTCGCAGACAGAAGAACTGCCTCTAAATTTTCTCTTTGCTGCGCCAGCTTCGAGTCCTTCATTTGATATCATCTCCTTCGTCAGGGTGGTTGAGATCGCCATCCTGCCCTCCGTCTGGCTGTAGCTTGAGAAAGCCTGGGAGCCTCGCCAGGTGGCAACATGGGACCCTTCACTGCGGGCAATCATCATTGTTTCATCTCTGCCCCTGTCACAGGTGTGATTGTCATGCTAACCAGGCATTTCGTGCACCTCGTGAAGTTACAGTAGTGCTTCACCACATGGCCTTCATCCTGGCAGCCGGAGTACTGGGGATTAGGGTCTAGGCCTATTGGGAGAACTTGATAGGGAAACCCAAGAGCTTCCATAGCACAAAGATTTCGCTAGAGTTGCCTGTTTGTTTGCATGGCGACGATGAACAATGGCGGTCTCTTCTTATTTATCCATTTATGCAGGCTGATTGCTACATCTCCGGAAACAACACCTAACAGCCCTTCCTGGACTGCTCTTTTGCCGCAGATCCAATGCAGCCTCTGGAGAAGCGCCTTGGTCGCCTTGTGTGGCTGCTTTGGTGGCATCTTTTTCTTCATGGGCACTGTTTCCATATGGGCAGACAAAATGCCCTTGAGTGCCTGGAAGTCGGTCACATCCACTGCTTGAAAGTTAATTGCAGCATGCGATTTAACAGACTTGACGCTGCCTTCAAGTTCGCAGGAGATGACCATCTTGTCATACAAATCTGTCCATCCTATGCCTCTGTACTGAATGCACAGAGGATCGACAGGCGTAGGATGATATTCTGTTTTCTTGGGTCGATTGGCAAGCTCGGTTAGGAGCATTATCTATGGCCCCTTCATTGACTCGGGTTTGCCTCGTCCAGCTCATCTTCCTTTGCCTATGCTGCGATGCAAAAACGACGAATTTCTCTCGCGCCGTAGGAACGATACTAACGATGTTTTTGCGACCGCTAAAGCAGGAGCACTGTCATATGTTGACAACTTAATGACTTGAACGTTGTTAAAGCTGTTGGCAGCCATCAAGGGCACTCCCAGGTAGGAAATCAGAGACACATTGCAGAGACCAAGTAAAAGTGGTAGCATTTAGGTTACTGGAGTTAAATAGTAACACTAGAGCCCTTTAAATTGCAGACTCTCAGGACAGTTGACCCATAGGAAAAGTTTCACTTCAGAGAATTAACTGGTAAGTGCATACATCATCTAGACGCTGATGTAAGGCGTCACAGTAGAAGATGGCCACGAAAAGACACGTCTTAGCAGAGGCAGCAAGCTTGATGGTTGCTCCTGAGAACTGCAACGGCAGTGGGTTTACACAGCTTAGAGTGCTACTACAGCAGCCTCTTCTCGAGGAAAGACGCAGGGCGGGGCCAAGTGACTTAAAATACTGATGTTGCTGGCTGTAATAGGAGTGGCAGTGACGTTCAGCTTTCAGCTGAACGCTGTTCATACCAAACTTGGAGTTTGTTAATGTAAAATCAAGAAGCATTGCTACCTGCTGAGTAGGAGTAAGGGAGAATTCTAAATGTGGTTGGCCAGAGGCGTCCCTGAGGTTCAGAACGATTCGTCAAATTGGTCGGAGCTTGTAAGTGCCGGTGGAGTGGTGGGTCGACTATGTGAAGGGAAAAATAGTGCATCGCCCAATTCTTTAAAAACCCATGTTTTTGCATTGAGAGAGAGTTCTCGGTGAGATCGCTGGGCAGTCAACTCCGTGTGGCTCGTGTCCAGCCTCAGTAACCTCTGGCATATCTTCTTTTCTCACTTGGTGTGCTGCTCCAAGTTTGTACTTTACGTGCTGCTAGTGTTCGCTACTTCTGTTAGCGCCCACCCTGTGGCTTCAGACACTGACCTCTGATGTGCAACCAAGTGCCTCTTTTGCTTTCTCTAATGTTTAGAATTAGCCTGCAGTGCAGTACTTAGTCTGATCGCAAATAAATAATGTTAATCAGAGCCTTGAATTCCACGAGTCTCCTGCTACAAGAATCCTGTCGAGTCCTAGAATCGGTGCCTGTCGTCGGTGCCCTGTGAAAGTGTCTGGCGCTAATCCAAATCATCAGCCTGCCTTCACTGTGAGTTTGTCTTTCCGCATTTGCTCCTCACCTCTCGGAAATTGCAGACTGATCTCAAATCCCCTGTCTTCCTCTATTCTGTGTTAGGACACGACAGCACATTTTTTCAGCAGTCTCAGCAACAGAGCATGCAACAGCAGCAGTGGGTTGTACGGCTGCTTGGACTGAACTCATGACTGCTTGGGGACTGGTGTGATACTTTTATCTCTCCTCCCCTCCCTCGTCCTCCGATCTGCCGTTCTATACGCTATCTGCGCACAGCCTCATTCCCCCCCCCCCCTTCTCCCCACTCATCCATCAACACTCCGTCCTAGGTTCGCGCTCAGTACTGCGTGCTGGCAGCACCTCTGTTGTTTCTCCACCTGCCCCTGACGTCAGTTCGTTGTGGAATATATCCTTCCCATTCTTAATTAGACCAGATGCCGGTTCCCAAGCCTTACCAAGGATGTAGTTACTGTCACGATTGATCAGCGGTTCCTTTACTCGAATCTCAATAGATTCTTCAATGACACAGTCCCAGAAGTTGGACATCAGCGTCAGAATCTTTGTGCGATCGTAATTCATTCCGTATGATTCCGATAGGCAACATTCCGTGACTGCCAACTTTTTCGGTTGCTGCAATATGGGGTGCCTTTGGCATTCTCGGCAATTCTCTTCGACAGTATACATTATCTGACCTATACCGTATATACTTTGCCACATTGACAGGATATCTGATAGACCTCGGATTTCCGTAGTCCGAGGTCTTCTTTGTCACTATCAAGCAAAGATAGCTTTTTAGCTGATGGGCAGAGAACCTGTGTGTTCCAACAAGATAACACTCGCTCACAAATCTCTGTTGTATTCCAGGATGCTGTACAGAGTTTCGACATGTTGCCTTGGCTAGATCTGTCTCCAGTGGAGTAATCAACGGATTACAACTTCAGCATCATCCACAACAAGCATTAACTGTCCTTATATTGGCCGATCAAGTGCAACAGATATGGAACTCCAGCCCACAAACTGACATCCGGCACCTGTACAACACAATGCATGCACCTTTGAATGCTTTCAGTCAACATTCTGGCGGTTGCACAGGTTATTAATGTACCAGTACTTTACATTTGCACTGACTTGCCTCGCACTTACGTTAACCTACGATCTTGCAATGTTAATCACTTAAATATATTACCTAGACAAACATATTCCCGAAATTTCATTACTCTACATTGATTAATTCTTCGTGTTGTGATTTTTATTCGTCAGTGTATGTAAGTTGACTACGACCAACTATCGCTTCTTTCAGTGCAGATGCACATCATGCCAAATGTTTTACGGGAATCAGGGACTGCGAGTAAAGGGTTCGTGGTTAGGTGTCACTACGTCAGCAGTGAGATACAGGCTGGCTGGGAATTTGGGTCGGCAGGGAAGCGTGCTCGGATGGTTGAAGCGGTTAAGGTGACCGCTTGTGTAGAGCAGGAAATCCGAGTTAGAATCCCACACATTTTACGTGTTATCATTTACACATTACAGTGTCCAAATGCGGCTAATGTTAAAACCTTTGAACGAGTAGCAGGATCAATTTACACGCTATTGCAGATGCACATCCTCTAAATTATCTCAATAAATGTTGCAGGAAAGTCCTTGTGCGATTTAAATACTTTAGGATTAAAGGAGACCACGCACCGAAAATCAAAAGCATTGAGTCGTCGATAGGCACACACAAAAGACGGAAAACTTGTTAGGTTTTGGAGTTATCCTTTGACGAGCTACAGTACACAAACAAACACACACTCACACTCATTCACAAATACGCATATGCATCTCTATGCTCCTACATTGTGTGTGTATGTGTGTGTTTGTGTGTGTGTTTGTGTACTTTTGTGTGGTGTCAGACCACGTAGGGTCACAGGCGTCTTTATACGTGTGTGTGAGAGTGTTTGTGCGTTTGTATACTCTAGCTCGTCAAAGGATGCCTCTGAAAACCAGCAAGTTTTCCGTCTTTTTGTGTACCTATCGACGATTCAACGCTTCTGCTTTTTGATGAGTGGTTTCCTTTAATTGGTTCAAATGGCTCTGAGCACTATGGGACTTAACATCTGAGGTCATCAGTCCCCTAGAGCTTAGAACTACTTAAACCTAACCAACCTAAGGACATCACACACATCCATGTCCGAGGCAGGATTCGAACCTGCGACCGTAGCAATCGCGCGGTTCCGGACTGAAGCGCCTAGAACCGCTCGGCCACCGCGGCCGGCTTTCCTTTAATCCTAAAGTATTCACGAGCTACCTCAATAGCGTTCTACGAAATGCTCATCTTCTTCTATCGATGGAATCCCGTCTATGCTCAAGGAACGTTTCTGTAACACTGATTAACAGCGCGTGGAAGCTTCCCTGCGGCACGACTCGTCCTTCGTCTCTCGAGAAACACTCGCTGTCCAGGGTAACGAACCACTCAACTTCAAAATCCACTTTACATTCCCAGGACAAACAAAATACCATTTCTATCCCTCAGAGTAACCACCGTTGACAATAGCACACTTCTGGACGTGCATATAAAGCTGCTGAACACTGCTAGGGTAGGATCCTTTTGGAATCTATCAAAAAGTCATGACACGTCCGCTGGTGTAAACAGGTAACCCTAAAAATTACAGTACTATGAATCTGGCGTGCAACAATACGTCAGATTAACATTATGCATTGAATTCTACGATATGCAGATAGTTAGCTTTTCAACATAACTGTACAACATAGTAGGAGTCACAGCTCCTACATCCTTATGTAAGGACAGATTATACAGCGCGTTTCTCATTCAGAAATCACATTTGATTGTTTGTTGTTTGTGAGAAGATTGTTTTATGCCTTGTACAAGAAGGAGAAATGACTGCCACACACGACAGCGGTAGCATTGTGGTCTGCCTTTTATCGTTACATGATGTCGCTGCTTGTATTGATCAGGATTGGGGCTGTAACAGTAACGACTAAATTTTATATCGTTTGTATTCGGTATTGTCGAGACACATACCTGCTAGAATGTATTAGTTATTCGTTATCCAGTGTCATTATCCATAAACCTTTTTTTTTAAACTGGTCGTGAACCCTTCTCTGACTGACAGGCGAACATTCTAACTGAACGATCTAGATGAAACTTGGCAGGTTGTTTTTTCGTTTTTGCCCATTTTCACTTTAAAGGAGTGAATCACATCTCGAAAGGTAATTTGACATATTAGTTTTTGAGGAAATAACTTCGAAACCGTGACATATAAAATATGTGTTTCATATAAAAATTGAAATGTAATTAACATTCTTGAAAACTGTGTAATCAACTTTTGTAATAAAGTGCAAGAGGAAAATCTGTATTATTGTTAGATTCTTGTGATGGTCAGTGTGAAACGATCGTTTTGAGTGTCGTAACTGAGCACAAGGAACTTGTCCATCTGCTGATCCCAAAATGCTTGACAATACAGGACAGCCATTGGAGGTATCAATCTCCACTTGACAAACAATATAATCAAACTGCAGTCAGTAGTCCATAATAAGTCCTGATACAAATCATGATATTTATAGGATCGCCTGCCACAATTTGCGACTCCTACAGAATTTTGTATCGTATTGTGTTGTCTGTTGTACCTACTATGCGAGGAAATTTTATTCATTTTACATGCATCTTATGTGCATAGTTATGTTTTAAGCATTTCTTTACAAATTATCATTATTGTAATGATTCTGTATCATAATATCATAATAATGAATTACTTAGTATTTTCAATTAACAAACTATACATATGTGAAATGGTAAACTAAAAAACAAAAAATATTTTAAAACATAAAATAACAATTTAAAATGTGAAATAAAAATAAGTAAAACAAATAATTAGAATAATAATGAACATTTATATCTTTTAACTAGGTACACTGAAAATACTTCAAAAGCTCATTCTGAACAGCTTATTTCCCAAAAATGGTATTTCAGAAACATGTGTGAAAGCTTCATTAATTTATGTTGTAACAAAAGGCTTTATTTTTCAAAGTTATTCAATGGTCTGGGGAATTTCAAATTATTACAGAAGTTCATTATACAGTTTTCAAGAATTTTAATCCCATAAAACTTTTGTATGAAACACATTTTTTATATATTATAGTTTTGAAGACACTCCCCCTATACCTAATATGATAAATTACCTTACAGAAGTTTGACAGAAACGAAAAACATATATTTCATTATTTTGACTACTCTACATTCTACCAAGCTTCATGAAGATCGCTAATTTACACCTAAGACTGTTGTCTTGTGAATACAGTAGTCAACTCACTTCTTTGAAAAAAAATCATACCTTTTGCTTCACTTCCACTATGTGGTGCTTGCAATACACATAGAGAAAATGTACTACATTAATGTTAATGCAAACTCTTGTAAAAAGTATAATGTGCATTGCGTAATAGAACTAATCTCTCCATTCTGAATTCACAGGACTAAGCCAGTACACACGCTTTCACCAAACTGCATACTGCTCTGTGCTGTTGCCACAGTTGACATTTCGACAATGTGCCAGATACAGGAACTTGCAATTTCGTTGCTGCAAAAACATTTTTACATAAACAAAAGTGTGTCAATTCCGATAATGAAGTTAGTTTTTTATGTAGAAAGGGGAAAATTTCTGCTTTTCATTTCAATCGATTTTTCGTGATGGAACACTTCTCTCTTGATTTTCAAGCAAGCATTCCCCAAAAAATCTGAATTTCTCACTTGTGATAGAATAATAGTGAAGTCGTCGTCAACTGTGTGTTCCAGCGTGTGGATGAGCACAAAATCACCGACATGTATGGCAGACAGGTAGCAAACATGTTTTCCAGCCATGTTTTATAGCGGGATACTTCACTTGACGAAGTGTAATTATACTCAGCAAGGCCGAAATCATGATAGTAATGCAAAACAAAGAAGTTTGTACAGTCAAATGGCTGAAATATCATTCAAACTTCTACTTTAAATTTCGAGTCACCGCCATTACGAGATATAAGCATGCCAAACCGTCCCGCTCTTTACGGATTTGCCTCCACTTCAATCCCTTCAACTTCTGATCTGAGAGTTTACTCTATGGGGTGATATCCAAAATTTTCGGGACTGGTGCTGCCATCTGTTGAAAACCTTACCTTTGGACTAACGGTCACCATTACCCTTGAAGTAGTTCCCATGCGCATGTACACACCAGTCCTAGTGCTTCCGCCACTGGTCAAACGTTTCATGGAAGTCCTGTTCTTTGAGGGTGTTTATCACCGCCAGCGATGCTTCTAGAATCCTGAGTCTTGATGAGTGTCGAACCGACGGCCTTTCAACCTGAGTTTCAGTTTTGGGAATAGCGCGAAGTCGCAAGGTGTCAAATCTAGCGAGTAAGGTGGGTGGGGTACAGCCGCCAGGTTGTTTTTTGCCAAAAAGGTCCTGGTGAGCAAGGACGTGTCACAGGACGCGTTATGACGATGCAGCAGCCAATGCCCTTGACTCAAAGTTCGGGCCGTCGTCGCAGCTCGTTTTCACGGAGCCATCGCAAAACGGAATTCACTGTTTGGTTGGGTGGGACGAATTCTTTGTGCACAATTCCCTTGGTATCAAAGAGAACGATGATCATGCTCTTCACTTTGCTCTTTACCTGTCTCGCTTTTTTTGGGTCTTGGAGAGCCCGGGTTCTTCGACTGGGACGATTGTTGCTTTGTCTCTGGGTCATAACCGTAAATCTAGCTCTCGTTGCCCATGATAACCCGTGGCAAGAAGGTTGGATCATCAGATGCGGTCTGATGAAGGTCTATGCACACTTCAACACGCTGTGCCTTCTGATCGGCAGTCAAGATCCTTGGCACAAATTTTGCTGCGACACGCTGCATGCCCAATTCATCACTCAACATTCGTTGACATGTCCCATAACTAATGCCCACTTCATCCGCAAAGTCTTGAATGGTTCGATGTCGATCCACACGAACCAATTGTTGAAGTTTGGCAACAATTTTTGGTGTTGTGCAGCAAACAGGACTTCCAGTGTGAGTATCATCTTCGACGTCTGTACGGCCGGCCCTGAAACGAGCATGCCACTCAAACACAAGTGTACGGCTAATGCCCTGTCCCCCAAACACTTGTTGAATGGCTCTGAGCACTATGGGACTTATAAGGTCATCAGTCACCTAGAACTTAGAACTACTTAAACCTAACTAACCTAATGACATCACGCACATCCATGCCCGAGGCGTGTTTCGAACTTGCGACAGTAGCGGTCGCGTGGCTCCAGACTGTAGCGCCTAGAACCGCACGGCCACCCCGGCCGGCACTTGTTGAATCATTGCAAGGGTCTTCGTAGCACCTTTCCCGAAATCCGTACAGAATTTGATATACACGCGCTGTTTTGTCGCGGATCCATCGTAAAATCGCCACACACCAAACACACAGTATTACAGAAATCACTGTGGACACGCAACATGTCCTCCCAGCTGAATGCCACTCCGCACACTGACTCGTCAGATATGCAGCTCTCGCCACCTAGCGTTGCAAAGATATACTACTCCTACTTCCCAGATGGCAGCACCAGTCCCGAAAATTTTGGATTCCACCTCGTATCACTGCTCAGAACAAATCATAACGGCCACCCTTGTTAAGTTGACCATGGGATCCTCCTCCGACTGGCAGATACCTACTATGGTGTGGCGTCCGAACTGTCAGAACTGAAGTGAGATATTTTGCAACCCCAATCAGTCACAATTCTTAACTGAAGCAACTTTGTGATCAGCAATAATACGTGCGATGGTGACATTTTCATGTCTGTCCGCACACTTCTTGTAATCAGTAGCCACCAAGGACCGTGCAGCTCGTGTTGGTACTGCCTTTGTTCAATAATAAGGATCGTGATAATTTCGGTCGTGATTTCTTAGTGATGCCTCCACTAGCATCTTAATCAATAGGCGTGATGATGCTATCCACGCTTCCGTGATAAGTAAATTTATGCTGCCCCTGCCTAGGCTTCGGCCAGAGCAGATGTCTTGGTTATTAATTATTTTCAGTGTAGCTTTCAGTTTGCTTTCTCTCCCTCTTAAAGCGTTATTAACACCCATTAACAAGTATTCAGCTAGTTTTATCAATTTGTATTGACTTGTAGTAAGACGTTGTTCGTGTAAAGTTGTTACTTTGCATTATGTGTGGAGTAACTGCTGTTAGAATGTAACAGGCTACCTCAAATTTCTTGTGATTATGAGCCACATGTTCGAATTTTTACCAGATGTGCTCTTCTTCTGGTCTGTAGTATTGCCCTGTTACCTCACATAAAAAGTTCTATTTAGCTGCCACAAACCCCTGCTAAACAAAACGGAGTCCTGTACCACACTGGTAGAGACAACAGCAGGCTAGCACGTCGGACCAAGTGTTCCAGCTAATTGGGAATCTGGCGCAGACAGTTTAATTAACCCCACAGCCATAGCTTTTATCATTTTATTTTCAGCCAACAGCGACGCAGAAAGCAGCATTTACAAATCGTATTCAGCCTACTGAAATGCTGGCAACTAAAAAATGGTTCAAGTGGCTCTAAGTACTATGGGACTTAACTTCTGAGGTCATTAGTCCCCTAGAACTTAGAACTACTTAAACCTAACTAACCTAAGGACATCACACACATCCATGCCCGAGGCAGGATTCGAACCGTAGCGGTCGCGCGGTTCCAGACTGAAGCGCCTAGAACCGCTCGGCCACACTGGATGGCTCTTGAATTTCAGGTCACCATGCAGTTTCCTGCCTATGGAGTTCCCTTCGTGTTGTTTCGGTGCTGACTGGATTCGCAGATGCGACATTCAGTTCTGCCGTTGCGGTAAAAATGTTAAATCACTCTGAGCACAATGGGACTTAACATCTGAGGTCATCACTCCCCTAGAACTTAGAACTACTTAAACGTAACTAACCTAAGGACATCACACACATCCATGCTCGAGGCAGGATTCGCACCTGCGACCGTAGCTGTCGCGCGGTTCCGGACTGAAGCGCCTAGAACCGCTCGGTCACAAGGGCCGGCTCTGCAGTTGCTTCTGCAGATGTCGTCTTCTTATTTTTCGTCACACCCCTCTTCAGTGACCGTCTGTCGTCTTCACTCAACACAAACTTTCGTCTGCATTCTGACATAGCAGGTGACGTTTTTTCCGCTTTCCCTGTATCCGGTGTGAATCTTCGATATGCTGCCTCTTGAAACACCAAACACTTTTGCTCCTTTGGTTACAGAAGCAACTACCATACGACCACCAACAATTTGCCCACGTTCGAACTTACTTAGCTCCGACATAATGCACTCACAACTACACACAACGCTGTTCTGAGACCGACTGACAATTATAACGTGTTGAAGACATTGCACAAGTGAATTTTATTGACAAATACAACAGCACAACCTGCAGGCTTGGTTAGCATCTACATTTATTTTGAAGTATGCATTTCTCACTTGTGTTTCCATATCTTTGCCCAACACCTGTAGTTTCTAGCAGGTGGCACGTGGGTGTTAGACTGTAAAGTCAATGTTTCCATTTCCAGTCCATCCGAGGATTCTTTCTGTCACCACTTCCACATTCGGCAATATCTTGTTAACTTGCATAAAGTCAAGATTGACTATGGTTTGAATCCATGTTCAACTGTAGGTCACTTCCATTTATGGCAGTACAGAGGGTGGAAGAAGGTAACAGCGTACTATCGCACCAGGTAACTGAGAAGAATTATATGGAAGTGTGGTGTCTGTTCTTTCTGACATGTCTGAAAGAACAGACACCACGCGCAATTCGGAGCTTTGATACATTATACGTAAACTGAAGGTGGAGGGGGAGGAGAGGGGGGGAGGGAGAAAGGAAAGGAAAGGGAAGGGATTACTGATGTCAGCTGCATCGGGACATCACGCGGAATCAGCGGCGACGAATGATAATGTGTATCGAACCAGGATTCGTACGCGGGATCTCCTGCTTAGTAGGCAGGTATGTTGACCGCTGCGCCGTACGGGAGCCAGAGTTATCGCGACTGAGCAGACAGTCACGGCCGGCTCACATTCCCACCGGGCACCACCTACACGCAGTCCCTGTTTGTTCCCTCCATGCTCGCTACTCTGAGATTCCCGAGGGGGTCCGATGTCCTGGTGCGTCTGCACTGAAGAAGGTGGATCCATTGCCCATCTAGGCGAAACATTTATATGAATGCGTGTTATCTGTTCTTTCGGACATGTCCGAACGTGTCCGAAATAACAGACACCAGCTTCCCATTCCACAGGATAATACACTCCTGGAAATTGAAATAAGAACACCGTGAATTCATTGTCCCAGGAAGGGGAAACTTTATTGACACATTCCTGGGGTCAGATACATCACATGATCACACTGACAGAACCACAGGCACATAGACACAGGCAACAGAGCATGCACAATGTCGGCACTAGTACAGTGTATATCCACCTTTCGCAGCAATGCAGGCTGCTATTCTCCCATGGAGACGATCCTAGAGATGCTCGATGTAGTCCTGTGGAACGGCTTGCCATGCCATTTCCACCTGGCGCCTCAGTTGGACCAGCGTTCGTGCTGGACGTGCAGACCGCGTGAGACGACGCTTCATCCAGTCCCAAACATGCTCAATGGGGGACAGATCCGGAGATCTTGCTGGCCAGGGTAGTTGACTTACACCTTCTAGAGCACGTTGGGTGGCACGGGATACATGCGGACGTGCATTGTCCTGTTGGAACAGCAAGTTCCCTTGCCGGTCTAGGAATGGTAGAACGATGGGTTCGATGACGGTTTGGATGTACCGTGCACTATTCAGTGTCCCCTCGACGATCACCAGTGGTGTACGGCCAGTGTAGGAGATCGCTCCCCACACCATGATGCCGGGTGTTGGCCCTGTGTGCCTCGGTCGTATGCAGTCCTGATTGTGGCGCTCACCTGCACGGCGCCAAACACGCATACGACCATCATTGGCACCAAGGCAGAAGCGACTCTCATCGCTGAAGACGACACGTCTCCATTCGTCCCTCCATTCACACCTGTCGCGACACCACTGGAGGCGGGCTGCACGATGTTGGGGCGCGAGCGGAAGACGGCCTAACGGTGTGCGGGACCGTAGCCCAGCTTCATGGAGACGGTTGCGAATGGTCCTCGCCGATACCCCAGGAGCAACAGTGTCCCTAATTTGCTGGGAAGTGGCGGTGCGGTCCCCTACGGCACTGCGTAGGATCCTACGGTCTTGGCGTGCATCCGTGCGTCGCTGCGGTCCGGTCCCAGGTCGACGGGCACGTGCACCTTCCGCCGACCACTGGCGACAACATCGATGTACTGTGGAGACCTCACGCCCCACGTGTTGAGCAATTCGGCGGTACGTCCACCCGGCCTCCCGCATGCCCACTATACGCCCTCGCTCAAAGTCCGTCAACTGCACATACGGTTCACGTCCACGCTGTCGCGGCATGCTACCAGTGTTAAAGACTGCGATGGAGCTCCGTATGCCACGGCAAACTGGCTGACACTGACGGCGGCGGTGCACAAATGCTGCGCAGCTAGCGCCATTCGACGGCCAACACCGCGGTTCCTGGTGTGTCCGCTGTGCCGTGCGTGTGATCATTGCTTGTACAGCCCTCTCGCAGTGTCCGGAGCAAGTATGGTGGGTCTGACACACCGGTGTCAATGTGTTCTTTTTTCCATTTCCAGGAGTGTACAAGAACCGAGGTCAGTTTATAAAATTTCATGATGGTCTCTTTTTGTACTTTATGGTCCAATGTTCCGATGATAGTACCACAGACAGCTTGGAATTTGTGTATTTTATTTTCAATATCAGAGTCAAAATCAAAACTTAAAGCGCAGCTTAAATAATGGATTTGAGAGACTTATCCCAAAGCTGAATTATGCAAAACAATTTTTAATCTGACTGCATATTTTCCTCGGAATGCCATTATTTTCGTTTCACTACTAGAAATTTTAAAGATATATTTCTTAAAAGTTAATAATAAAAATATAAAACTATAACTCGATTTCATTTCATCAAAGGTACCTAATCTACTACGGTCAGAAAGACTGCTCACATTTAAGATTTGTAAGATTATCGCTTTCGATACATCGGTCCTTTCACATCGATATTTTTCTTAGAACATCGATATGTAGATACATGGATGTTTATCATAATGATGTTTGCGTCCCTAGTTGAAACCAACCTTCGAGTTAATGACAGCTTTGCCTTAACAATACTTAACGTTTACAACGTATTATAACTACTTAGATGCGCCTTGTTATTCACGCCAATTGTCCCACGCAGCACTTCACTGTCGCACAGTCAACGATGTCGACCAAATGTAAAAAATATTGTAGTCTCCATGTGAGTAAACGAAAATACAGTGATGATTGAAATGTACGGAGCAGCAGCGGGAGAGGCGCAGGTGGATGTGCTGCACGCTTGTCGTAGACGAACATGGAAGTGACTTGCGGAAACTGGAAGTGTTTTGTGTCGTTTCTGATCAGAAAGTTTACGGGCCTTTCTTTTTGCGGAGGGAACTGTGACAAATGTCGTACCTGCACGTGCTGCAAAATTGGTTGTTTCCTCAACTTCACGAACATTCCAATGGTTTCAGTTTTATGCATGAGGGTGTCCCGCCTCACTAACCTTAACGACACCATCCCACAACGTTGGACTGGAAGAGGTGGATAACAAGATTTTGTTCATTGCTTTTGGCCTTCTAGTTCACCAAACTCACACCCTGCAATTTTTTTCTATAGGGGTACATAAAAGACAGAATCTTTGTCCCACACTATGACAGCCAGTCTTCATAAGCTGAGATATTGAATTGTTGCAGCCCTCGATTCAGTAAACAGAGACCTGTTGATCCGTGTGTGGAACGAACTAGACCACTGTTTCTATGTTTCGCGAGCAACGCATGGTGTTCATGTTGAATGTACGGTATAATGCCTTTGCGAAAGTAAAACTTTGAAGCTTCCTCTATCCAGTGACGTGCACGATGTGTTACTATATTTCGCTGTTCGTCTGTAACAAAAATTGAAATGTGTTCTTTGCTTTTGAATCATCCTATAATAGCTACCTCAAGATATAATTTAATACTGGACTTATTGTGTTAAACCTATAACGTAAGATTATACCTCTTAAAGAGTGGATTGTGACAGCGTTTTAAATTTTAATATTTGGTCAATAGTTATATGAAATACAGAAAATAAAATGTTTTGTTGCCCCTGGAAGCCGTTAGATAGACAACTTGAAGTTGAGACCGAGAGACGTTTTCAGCCTTTCAGTAACATAACTGAAGAGCCAAAGAAACTGGTACACCTGCCCAATATCGTACAGCGCCCCCACGAGCAAGCGTAAGTGCCGCAACATGACGTGGCATGGCCTCGACTAATGTCTGAAGTAGTGCTGTAGGGAATTGATACCATAAATCCTGCAGGGCTATCCATAAACTCGTAAGAGTACAAGGGGGCGGAGATCTCTTCTGAAGAGCACGTTGAAAGGCATTCCAGATATGCCCAATAATGTTCATGTCTGGAGAGTTTGGTTGCCAGCGGAAGTATTCAAACTCAGAAGAATGTTCTTGGAGCCACTCTGTAGCGCCGGCCGTTGTGGCCGAGCGGTTCTAGGCGCTACAGTCTGGAACCGCGCGACCGCTACGGTCGCAGGTTCGAATCCTGCCTCGGGCATGGATGTGTGTTGTGTTCTTAGGTTAGTTAGGTTTAAGTAGTTCGAAGTTCTAGGGGACTGATGACCTCAGAAATTTAGTCGCATAGTGCTCAGAGCCATTTGAACCACTCTGTAGCAATTCTGGACGTGTGAGGTGTCGCACTGTCCTGCTGGATTTGCCCAAGTCCGTCG
This sequence comes from Schistocerca cancellata, assembly GCF_023864275.1. Lineage (NCBI taxonomy): Eukaryota > Metazoa > Arthropoda > Insecta > Orthoptera > Acrididae > Schistocerca > Schistocerca cancellata. The sequence goes on from NC_064626.1 coordinate 220,038,790, forward strand.
GAATGCACAATAGACTTGAATGGATGCAGGTGATCAAACAGGGTGCTTACGTACGTATTATCTGTCAGAGTCATATCTAGATGTATTTGGGGTCCCACATCACTCCAACTGTACACCGTCACAGAGCCTCCACCAGTTGGAACAGTCCCCTGCTGACACGCAGGGTCCATGGATTCATGAGCTTGTCTCCATACCCGTACACGTCCATCCGCTCGATACAATTCGAAGCGAGACTCGTCCGTCCAGTTAACATGTATACAGTCATCAACAGTCGAATATCGGTGTTGACGGGCCTAGGCGAGGCGTAAAACTTTGTGTCGTGCAGTCATCAAGGGTACACGAGTGGGCCTTCGTCTCCGAAAGCCCATATCGATGATGTTTCGATCAATGGTTTGTATGCTGACACTTGTTAATGGCCCAGCATTGAAATCTGCTGCAATTTGCGGAATGGTTCAACTTCTGACACGTTGAACTATGCTCTTCAGTCATCGTTAGTCCCGTTCATGCACGATCTTTTTCCGGCCGCCGGCCAGTGTGGCCACGCGGTTAAAGGCGCTTCAGTCTGGAACCGTGCGACCGCTACGGTCGCAGGTTCGAATCATGCCTCAGGCATGGATGTGTGTGATGTCCTTAGGTTAGTTAGGTTTAAGTAGTTCTAAGTTCTAGGGGACTGATGACCTCGGATAATACTCAGAGCCATTTGAACCATTGAACCATTTTTCCGGCCGCAGCAATGTCAGTGATTTGATGTTTACCGGATTCCTGATACTCACGAAACGCTCGTGAAACGATTGTGTGGCAAAATCTGCAATTCATCGGTATCTAGGAGATACTGTGTCCCATGGTCGTGCGCCGACTATTACGTTCAAAATCACTTAAATCTTGTTAACCACGTACAAACTCATTTAAATCTTGCTAACCTGCCATTGTAGCAGCAGTAACCGATCTAAAAATTGCGCCTGGCAGTTGTTTTCGTATGTAGATGTTGCCGACCGCAGCGTCGTGTTCTGCCTGTTTACATATCTCTGTAATTGAATACGCGTGCCTATACCAGTTTTTCTGCCGCTTCATTGTAGAATGTAAGACAAAATTCATTGGACTGTGCCGATACAACGATTCTCCAGAAATACAAGAGCCGTTGGTAGGGGAGAATAATGAATGGAAAGATGGGCCATTATTTTCGGTCAGTGGAGGAAAAGCAAACGATAGGAAATACGGCGCATCTTCAGTGCAGTTTCTGTAAATAAGTTTTCAGTTTTCGGCGAGTGACGCGTAAGTAATGCAGAGTACTTTCAGATGTGTCATATAGCGTGTTTTGCTAATACTAACAGTAGACAGCGCGAGCGTTTTCCGGCAGAAACGTTGGTACTTTGATCTGATTTTGTCCATTATAGATTTGTTTTTTAAGCCTGCGCCTCTGAAAACAATGGTTTGCTTATAAGTAACTTTTCTGCTAGCAGTCACGATTTTCTTTTATTCATATTTTACACGACAGGTTTCGGGAAATGATTTCTATTTTCATGTGTATATTTCTTTGTACTATGCCATTTTTATGTAATGTTTTCGAGGAGTGAGGTTCTGCTTTGTTTTGTTGATTTTACTGCAATACACAAAAAACAAGCAATTTTTAGTTAGTTATCGATTTTTATACATAGTTAGTGGCGAAGTTTGTTCTTACAGAGTTCTTATGGTCCATTTGTGCAGAGTCTCGCACGTGTTAAGCATTTGCATTTCTGGGTTATCCGTGTAGGCTCGGGTTCGAATTAGCCCAGATCATCGGGAGGTTACCGTGTGTGGTTCTTATAGGCCCAGTCTCGAATCCCCCCCCCCTCCTCCTTTCTCTCCTGCACTTCTTGCCTTTCGAGCCATGAGGTTGACTGGAATCGTATTGCATCTAATTTTCGAACAGGCGACTTCCATGCATCAACCATACATTTAACAGAAGGACTGACGTCACGAGGAGAGTGCATTTCTCCGAAGACATGCCGATTACCTCACCTTCGTGAAAAGGAAACCGGAGTACAGGTACTCGCGTTGCTGGAAACGGAATTCCTTGAATATGCTGGCCTCCACGAGTGCTCACGCGCGGCCAAGGGCATCTAGCTGCACGTCCTTGTCCAGCACCAAGTTCCGTTGCAAGCGTCTGGAAGAATCAAGTTTCCAGTCACTGACGTCGCATTGAGCTCCATGCAGAAACATATGTTTTAGCATCAACACACCACTTGGCAAACAGTTATACGGAGAAATATGTATACATATGATAATTAACGATCCTCGCAGCGTGGCCGGAGTGGCCGAGCGGTTCTAGGCGCTACAGTCTGGATCCGCGCGACCGCTACGGTCGCAGGTTCGAATCCTGCCTCGGGCATGGATGTGTGTGATGTCCTTAGGTTAGTTAGGTTTAAGTAGTTCTAAGTTCTAGGGGACTGATGACCTCAGAAGTTAAGTCCCGTAGTGCTCAGCGCCATTTAAACCATTTTAAACCTCGCAGCGTTTCTCTACCTGTACATAAGGATAACTTCAGGAACTATTGTAGGTATTTTGATACGTTTCTCACTAATAAATAGAGTGATTCACGAGGAAGGTTCCGCATCGACGCAGATTCGCCGTGGTTATTAACGGATTTGGCATGGTTAATTTAACGGGTGGCCGGAGGCCCTTTCTGTCTCCATCCCGTTACACCACTCTCCCGGGACAAAATACGTATATTAGGGATGACAGTTATCGCTGAAACAACCGGTTTTCGGTTGTTTTGGACGCCAATTCAATTTATGAAAATAATCGGTTTAAAAAATAACCTACTTTCAGTTTTTTTATTTTTGTTATTTGCTGCATGAGTGTAGAAATAGGAAGACTGAAAATTTTGACACTCTCAGTGTCAAGAAACATGAGACCAAAATATTAAACCGGCAAGTTAAAGAAAACAGTCGGTCCAGCGTTCACTACTTTTCTCGCAGAGTGATAAGTGGTTGATTAGTACAGAAAATCACCTGTATACTACTACACCGACTGTAATTTTTTGAAATTCTGCTCAAAATTCATGATGTAATTGGGGATCATACCACTCTTTGGGCGTTAGAGAATGGTCTTTGATAAAGAGTGAAAACTGAGCTTGAAGAACTCAGTTTTTCATGTTAATTTGTTCGTGTTCAATGGCTACAAGCACATGAAGGCATACGAGGCGCATTCAAGTTCTAAGGCCTCCGATTTCTTTTCTCCGGACTGGAAAGAGATAGAAACATGCGCATTGTTTTAAAATGAAGCCGCGTCCATTGTCAATACGTCCAAGAGATGGCAGCACCGTACGGCAGATGGAATTTTACTGCCAGCAGCGAGAATGAGAACTGTTTTAAATACTTAAAATGGCGACGGTTTCCTTACTTGAACAGCGTGCAATCATTCATTTTCTGAATTTGCGTGGTGTGAAACCAATTGAAACTCATCGACAGTTGAAGGAAACATGTGGTGATGGAGTTATGGATGTGTCGAAAGTGCGTTCATGGGTGCGACAGTTTAATGAAGGCAGAACATCGTGTGACAACAAACCGAAACAACCTCGGGCTCACACAAGCCGGTCTGACGACATGATCGAAAAAGTGGAGAGATTTGTTTTGGGGGATCGCCGAACGACTGTTGAACAGATCGCCTCCAGAGTTGGCATTTCTGTGGGTTCTGTGCACACACTCCTGCATGACGACCTGATAATGCGAAAAGTGTCATCCAGGTGGGTGCCACGAATGCTGACGGACGACCACACGGCTGCCCGTGTGGCATGTCGCCGAGCAATGTTGACGCGCAACGACAGCATGAATGGGACTTTCTTTTCGTCGGTTGTGACAATGGATGAGACGTGGATGCCGTTTTTCAATCCAGAAACAAAGCGCCAGTCAGCTCAATGGAAGCACACAGATTCACCGCCACCAAAAAAATTTCGGGTAACCGCCAGTGCTGAAAAAATGATGGTGTCCATGTTCTGGGACAGCGAGGGCGTAATCCTTACCCATTGCAACAGTTTCTTCGTGATAACAACTTTGAAGTGATTCCTCATGCTCCCTACTCACCTGACTGGCTCCTAGTGACTTTTGGCTTTTTCCAACAATGAAAGACACTCTCCGTGGCCGCACATTCACCAGCCGTGCTGCTATTGCCTCAGCGATTTTCCAGTGGTCAAAACAGACTCCTAAAGAAGCCTTCGCCGCTGCCATGGAATCATGGCGTCAGCGTTGTGAAAAATGTGTACGTCTACAGGGCGATTACGTCGAGAAGTAACGCCAGTTTCATCGATTTCGGGTGAGTAGTTAATTAGAAAAAAAAATCGGAGGCCTTAGAACTTGAATGCACCTTGTATTATGTAGACACAGGCAGGAGATCATCTACTTTCTATTTTTACTGTATACTGTACTATGAATGATTTGTTGTTAAGTTTTTAATTTAGTACTATTGCCTCAATTTATTTCCTCTTGTATTATTTTATATGAATTGTAGGAAATTTTTAATATTTTAAAGCAAATGAAGCATTGTATTTCATCACTATGCCACTTCGTAAAAATATTTAACAGAGAAGGGTCATTCTGCAGTGCAACGGATGTCCAGCGACGACAGCGAGAAACTACCGCATACACCAGGTGGGTCTTGCATACTGCACGTACATGCGTACATTGAGCCACGACACACGGCAACGGGAACATTGTCTCAGCAGTGCTGTACCAATTCTTATGCCATGTGTTTGTTGTTCGTTTCTGTCGGCATTGTTACTAAAATAGCACTGATCCCTGTCCCATTTGTTATTATAGCAGAATATTTCAAACCAATTCTAACTTTACGAATAAAAATTACTCCTTTTTTAAAAAACAAGATTCATTCAAAAAAGAACGAAAAATTTTAGCACTGCTGCTATGGCTAATTGACATTTCGGCTGTTATTCGTTTATTAGTACAAAATATAAAAACGTCTGTTACAACCGAGATCAAACATCGAAAAATACCGGTTATTCATAACAGAAATACCGGTAGGGGTTTTTCCCATCCCTAACGTATACCTAAGATGTCTGCAGGTCGTGTTACGCATTGAAAGTGAGCGGTGGACGACAGTTTCCCAAGTGTTTGCCAATCGTGTAACTGAGATGTTGGTTAGGTACCAGCCCAGTAGTCACTTAGTGAGATTTGGGAAACCTCCTAAAAACTACATCCAGGCTGGCCGGTGCCCCAGCCCTCGGCCTTAACCCGCCGGGCGGATTCGATCCGGAGCTGGCGCACCTCCCCGTCGCGGAAACGGCGCTTTAACGCGAACGGCTATCCGGACGGCGTAACATTATCTACACAGACACAAATACTGCGCAGGCCACTGTACAGTGCATGACGGATGGAACATCGAACCATTATTATCCATTTTCTGTTCTATTGCATTGTTCTCCAAATTTACACAATAGGGTTTCACGAGTTCAACGTCGTCTTTCTGCCAACGATTCCCATTTAAGTTCTCCGAGTATTTCTGTTACACTTTCGTATAGGTAATAAAGACCTTTCATGATCCTGTCGTCGATCTTCCGAAATCAGTCGGTATCTGTTCTCGTGTCTACTTGACACGGACTCCAAGGACTGGATGGTCAAATGGCTCTAAGCACTATGGGACGTAACATCTGAGGTCATCAGTCCACTAGACTTAGAACTACTTAAACCTAACTAACCTAAGGACATCACACACATCCATGCCCGAGGCAGGATTCGAACCTGCGACCGTAGTAGCAGCGCGGTTCCGGACTGAAGCGCCTAGAACCGCTCGGCCACAGCGGCCGGCCAAGAACTGGAACAATACTCTAGAATTCCTGGCAGTAGCGTCAGGACGATGCGATTCCCTCACAGATGAATTGACAAGCGCTTGTTGAAGCAAACTGAGTAAATGACAACCAAAGTTAAATGATTGTTTATAAATTACATGACTTACTATCGAAACATTAGATTTTTTTCTCTTAGTCAGTTAGTCTGTGTATAGCTATAGGTAGGCCTATAGTTCGACATTGTGAGGCTATTGCATTATTTTTTGTAGGATATTAAAAATAGTTACGTGCCTTGCATCTTAAAACTTTCTGGAGTAAAACAGGTACAAGTGCAAAAACATTTCCTTTACTGTGCTTTATTTTGAATTTTTTTTTCCTACAACAGATATGGTACTTGTAGTACAATACATACTTATTGTAAAACAAGAATATTGCGTAATTAATGAAAAAGTAATAAAACAACCTGAAAACAACACGTATATAGCAACTAAAATAAAATTACATAAACGAAAATTTATTGGTGTGGCTCGAACAAATGATTAGTCGTTGCCTTTTCTACAATACCCTCACAGTCAGTGTCTATAGAATCATAATCATATCCTTCTGTTGTGTTTCTTCTGGGCAACACTCGTGATGCTCCACTATTGTGTCGTCCATTTTTCAGTCTTCCTCGTCCCCCTTTTTTCAGTATATCCTCTTATTTCTCCACTCCTCCTTCTTACATCCGTGGTAACTGCTGTCTGGGAATGAGATATATTGTTACAGAATCCATGATAAATTGGAGGGACGTAGATCATTATTTCCAGATTTTTTCCACTTATCAAATGTTATGTCACACTCATCTTGCAAAGGCTGCAGAAGAGGTACTGATGGGCGACCAGTGTTATGCCTGCTAACATCCGCTTCAATAAACTCAATATCACGTTTTAGTGAATACTTGAACTGCACTGTGGGACGATTTTCTTCGCTGATTCAACTTTGTCCTTTGCTACGGCATCCATGGCTGTAACTGAATGAAAGTTTTGTTTTCACTTCCACTGCGGAAAACTACGGCTGATCTTCTTCAATTTTTCCATTCACTCTAGGGGAACAAATACACACTTCAAGGGTTTCTGTGGATTAACACGTTCCATATACGTACGCACAGGTTCAAGGACCTTGTGATCTCTTGTGTCATATGTTGATTTTACGTTAACATATGCATCCACTATTTCAAAAGAAAGTGTATTTAAACATGCATTCAGTATTACTATAAGTAGTCTTAAAATCATACACATTAAGCTATTGCTCTACTTTAAGAAATGCATATCTGAAGCTTCATTAAAGATTGCAGCAATTTTCCTTCTGTCCGCCATTTCACTTGTACTAGTTGCATTCTAAATGCAGGCATTGGCCTAGAGCCTAAACTTTATCATCACAGAGCGCAGAACTATGTAGAAAATCGCTTGCACTTCTTTTACTCTGAAGAGATTCACACTTTAGCTCGACAAATGCGAGATTAGATTAGTTTTTTGTGTGATGTTACTTGCACCACTTGTACTCTCAGCCCCTCAACTGTATTTCCAGAACTCTCAATCAAAGGCTTTAATTCGCTTTCCCTAATACTGATTTTACATGCTCGTCTCATTTCATATCGCTTTTAGTATTATCCCTGAACACTTACACTATCTGACGAACTCTAAATGTTCACCAGTAATCTTATAATCGGCACTATCGGGTTCTTTACTATGGGCATTATTTTACTTTTATCCACGCTTAATGGGAGTTGCCTGTCACTGTACTAGGTGTAAATCTTGTTCACATTTTCCTGCACACAACAAATTCGTCAGCGAACAATCTTACAATACCGCTGATCCTTTCTGATATATTTTTCGGGCGTATGCTGAGAAAAATGGCCCTGTTACGCCCCTTGGGACTCAGCCGATGTTACTTTCGTTTCTGTGGAACATTTAGCAGCAGGTATAACGTACTGGATTCTATCAAATATTCATCGAATCAGGTACATGCTTACGAAGATACTCCAGATGATCATACCTTGATCAGTAGTAAACGTACAGTTGGCAGTTCGGTTGATACTCATATGAAGAGTGGATGTGGACAACGTTCTATGTGCCAAATCTCACATTCACCACGAGAACAAGAAAAGAAGTATCTCTTTTTCTCTTTTTTACATAACTTATTTGCATCCAAGAAAGTTGAGAAGGTAATCCCGATACTACAGAACTACGCTGGCCTCACCATCACTGCAACAAATAGTCAGATAAAGTAGAAAATAAGTAATTTATTAAGAGCGTTCTAACGCACTGGTTCTAACTGCCAATTACGAATTTTCTGTTCCGAATGCCATTAATACAGAGACACTACTTTTTATTTGTGGTAACACAATTGCAGAAATGCAGCCATCAGTAGTACACTCATGTTCAAAACAGAACATGTTGAACGACTAGAGATAAAATAGCTCTCTGCACTATGGGACTTAACATCTGAGGTCATCAGTCCCCTAGACTTAGAACTAACTAACCTAAGGACATCACATACATTCACGCCCGAGGCAGGATTCGAACCTGCGACCGTAGCAGCCGCATGGTTCTGGACTGAAGCGCCTAGAACCGCTCGGCCACAACGGCCGGCAGACTAGAGATAGGATGTTCATATTCGCAGGACATGTACATTAATATGTTTTGCAGAAATGATAAGCATTTCAGCCACCTCGGTTCAGCATGTGTCCTGTTGCCTAGTAGCCATCGCCCTTATAACTTGTCCCTGCGTGAAGGCATCGACGCGTGTAAGGTGCGAATGGCGTCCTGTGGTATAGCCATCCATGCTGCATTCACCTCGTTCCACAGTTCATCTGCGGCGTTTGGCATTGGGTCACAGAACTGCACCCGTCATTTCACTATTTCCCACACATTTTCGTCTGGGGTCAAGTCTGGTGATCTGGCGAGTCGGGGCAAAAGGCTAACATCCTGTGACACCAAGAACGTACGTGTTCGTGCTGCAGCACGTGGTTGTGCATTGTCTTGCTGAAAAATGGTGTCTAGGGTGTAGTGCAGAAAGGGTGTCGCTACGGGTCGCAGGATGTCATTCACGTGGGTTACAATGGTCACAGTGCCCTGGACACGCACCAACTCTGATTTGTGGTTGTACCCAATAGCACACGACACCAAAATGCCTTGAGCTGGCACTGTGTATCTTGTGCGAATAGTCACTGTGATCCCACTCACCCTGTCTGCGGCGAACCAAAATGCGGCCATCATTTTCAAACAAATAGATCCTGCATTCGTCCGAAAACACAATCTGATGCAGTTCCTCTGAAGAGGACGCACTTCTGCCCTGCAGTGCCATTCGGATGAGGTGGCGATCTCGGGGATTGGTCTGGGTGATGCGACCTGGCCCATCTCGCCGTGTTCTACGGCCTTTCGTGAACCATTCTGCACACACCCGTTACACTGCCGAAACACTTCGTCCCACACGAGCATCATTTTCCCGGATCATCACCATCATCATCATCATCATTTAAGACTGATTATGCCTTTCAGCGTTCAGTCTGGAGCATAGCCCCCTTGGTGTGGGTTCCTGTAGTCATGTCCTAGTTCATGAACCACGGGCAACGTATGAGTGGCCAAGTAAGTGGTCCCGACAGTCGGGATATCAGTTACTTTGGAATAAGGCTGGGCATCTCGGATATATTCTGAGTCGTGGTCACCTTTGTGCTCATACGGCAAAGACTACCAAATCCACCGGTTAGTCCCTCAATCGTTAGGGGTAAATCCCAATTGGACTCGGGGCAAGTAAGGCTAGCAACCTGCTTCCCTGGTACTTTAAATGAGATGCTGACAACAATCAGATTTTCCCGGATGGGTGCATATATTTCTCGCATGCCAATAATGCACCCTCTTGAAACTCACTGATTTGACGGTACGGTCCGTGCGTACGTCTGCGAGGCATCCTGCACGTCAGCTCAACTCACACTGCTCCATTACCTTTCGGGTTATGGCAACAACGAGAGCTGCGGGCATATTTTACCGGTAGGTAGTGTTGCCGGGATATCGATGTTGACCTTGAACAAGCTGGCCGACGTAGTTAAAATGCTAATCATTTCTGCAGAACATACTAATGTACAAGTCCTGTGAATATGAACGTGCTATCTCTAGTCGTTCAAGGTGTTCTATTTTTTCTGAACATTAGTGTATTTTCACAAGAGAATTGTAGTCACACAAACCATCTCTCTCTCTCTTGTTTTCTCTTTTTATGTTGTGCTGTTGAGCGAGAAATGGCAACATCGCAACGGTCTTTGTGTTTTGCAACTGATAAACATGGCTGGTTTTTCAAATGACGTACACCATGGCTGTCTGTCTTCATGAAGTAACAGTTTTTATCTGAAAGCTTTAACGTTTGTCCAAAGATCGCATGTAATGCTGTGCTCCCCTCTAAGGTTTTCATTCAAAAATGGTTCAAGTGGCTCTGAGCACTATGGGACTTCTGAGGTCCTCACTCCCCTGGAACATAGAACTACTTAAACCTAACTAACCTAAGGACATCACTCACATCCATGCCCGAGGCAGGATCCGAACCTGCGACCGTAGCGGTCGCGCGGTTCCAGACTGTAGCGCCTAGAACCGCTCGGCCACACCTGCCGGCTAAGGTTTTCATTCAATTCACTCAAATTAAGAGCAACATCAGCCAAGAAAGCTAGTATCCGTAGTCATCCTTTGTCCAACAAGACTTCCAAAGATTATTTTTCTCATTCAGAAATATTTCAGTTTCTGTCTTCGAAGAAAAGAAGCTTGATAAATGTTACCAAGTATTCGAAAGAAAGAAAACTTGAAATAATAACACTGCAAACAAGATCGGAATGTCAGTCAGCTGTAGGCAGAGGGCTCCTGGTGGCATCTCTGTTATTTATGAACTAATGAAGGTAATACTCAAAGCTACCTCCCTTAGATGAACGAGTGGGAATAATCACGTGCTACTTTCAAAGAAATAATCAAAGTGCGAGTTGAAAGAAATGTACCAGAAAATGGACAATAATGCACATAAGGTAGGGCTCAAAGTGAATCGAGACAAAACAGAGTTCATGCAATTAGGAAGAGAACAAGAGCAGGCAGAATTTCTTGAGATAGATGGCAAGAGGTTCAAGAGATCAGACCAGTTCAAATACTTGGGTTCTTCGTTTACCACGGACAACAACATAAGAATGGACATCAAGGAAAGAATAGCAGTGGGAACGAAATGCATGCATTCCCTCAGAGAGACGCTCGGCTCTAAATCGATCTCAGTGAACACTGAGATGAAAATCTACAACACATTGATATGCTGAGCAGTAATGTACGGTTCAGAAACATGAAGTATGACTAAGCGACAAACAAACTATTAATATTTGAAAGAAGAGTAATGAGGAAGATATGGGGACCAGTTTTAGATAACGGAGAATGGAGGAGGTGGAAAAACGAGGAAATCTACGATCTGATGCGACAACCAACTACCCTACAGAAGATAAAGAGCAAAAGAATACAATGGGTGGGCCATGTAGCCCGTATGCCAGATGGAAGACAGGCGAAGATGGCACTAGCGGGGAAACCAAACGCCCCGTTGGTCGACCAAGGCAGCGCTGGTTGGACGACCTGGCGAAGGACCTAGCAGACCTGGGAATTGAAGACGCTTGGTGGAACCGGGCACAAAACAGGAAGGAATGGAGGCAGTCTTTGGAAGCAGCGCGTGGTCTGCAGGGCCTGTGATCGCTGAATATCTATCTATCTAATTTCCAAAGAAATTTCGATCAAGCGCCGGCCGTTAACACAATCCCTTCGTGAGTTGGATACGGCCCACAGGCCGTATTTGGATACCCCTGGTGTAGGCAGCTGAAAAGAATGCTTGCGAACGGCGAGGAAGGAGCAGGTGAATAATTCTCCCTCGCTACCTGCCGTTCGGCGGAGGCCACTGGCCAATTACAATGGTCGTCCAATAAACATTACCCTATTGAAAGACTTCAATGTCAGCAGAATTTAACACAAACAAATGGAGTACTACAAAGACATCCGATCATTCTGACACTGTTCAACATGATGACGTCACACTTATCATTATTGACAGTTCAGCAACACTCATACTATATGATGACAGAGTAATAATACGTACAGAAAATGAAGAAGGTGCTAATCAGACTTACATTATGGACCCTGGAAAGTTACCTACAAATAAACCACAGCAAAATCGAACAGATGATTTTTAGAGAAGGTGGTAGACTCACACCAAAAGACATACTTGCCCTTTAAAATAAACCTCTGGAAGTGGTAGCAAAACATAAATATCTCTGAGTTACTCTGCAAGCATCTTTGGTGTCATTCAATACCCATGTAATGAAAGAGCAACAACAGCAATAAAAGCAATTTACAACAGTCAACAGCTTCAGAAACTCTCAATATAAAAGGCAATGACACTATTTAAAACGGCCATAGCACCAATAGTAACTCATGGAATTCATATAACCTGGGAAATACTAAAAGTCAGTGACCTCGTAACATTGGAGAAAGTCAAATCCCGCTATATCAAACGAATCCTGGGCAACGGAAAGACAGAGCCTTCAAGACTGGCTTACCTTCTTTATAGAAATAGATGACATTAGAATGCAGATGCTCCTGCCAAACACCAAGGACCACGAAAGCACACGTCAAATACTCATAAAAAAACACAGTTCTAACTGGAAAAACTTGTACTCAACCGAGGCCACAACGACGGAAGAATGGATACAGGCGAAATGCCAACTCCGACATGCTGTAAAACGAACGCAACTCATGGTTTTCTGCACAAGTTAAGCCAAAACAAGTGATTCCACCAGCCAAATGAAGACTCCCTTTATGAATTGTGCGATTAATACTATGAAAGATATCATGCATAAAAGTGCGGAAAAAGACGAATGTCAATAATGAAACTAGGACTAGGGTAACGTAAATCAGTTTTGTAGTTGCATGTTATGCGCATTTACATAAATAACAATGTCAGCATTGCTGAGTGGTGTTTCGTTATTTGCATTGAACTAGTAGAATCTGCATGAAATGGCAATGTATAATTCACACTGATTGATATGAATATATGATTCATAGTAACTGTGTATGCAAATGGTAAAATGCGTTTTCAGTCACCATACACTATGCATTTTATCCACTTCAAACTTCTGCTTCTCGCTTACAAACAGATGTCTTGCCTGTCTGCACGTATCACACGAATTTTATCTGTGACATTGTTTCTTGGCCCTTTTGTTAGTTTACAGCATCAGTGCCAAAGTTAAAAATCCTTGTGGGGAGTGCATGCAGACATCGAATGCTGATTGTAAGCAAGAAACAGATGAGAAACACATAGCCTCACTCTATACCATGCTGGTTTAACGAAAAAAGACGATATGTGTGTTGTGACAGGAAGCGAATTTCAGCAGTTGCATGCACCCAGCACCAGAATAAATAAACTGAAACTTTCTGGCACATTGAAACTGTATACCAGGAAGGGATGCGAACCTAGACCCTTTGCAGAGACACTAATGAAAGTGAAACAGTGAGGAGGGGTTGTGAGGTGTGCTTGGACAGCGCAGTCGGTACGGCACTTAACCACCGAAGGTAAAGGTCCCAGGTACGAGTCCCAGCAGGGCACACAGATGTAGGGTCGATTATACAGAAATCGCTGACTGGGGATCAATTTTCATCTTAATTACGAAATTTAACTCTGGTTATGAATTAGCTCTATTGTGTAACACTTAACTTGAATCCATCGAACAAGTTTCAGTGCTCATCTGCAGTGTCCAACACAATTAAACTGTCGCTTTTTCGAAGCCCCGTAATTGTCTCCCATTGCGACGCAGAAGTTTGAAATTTGCCTCAAAGGTAACAACAACCTTCTTCTGTAATGGCGCAAAAGCGTGGCGCCCTGCAATGTCCCCCTCGGCCTCGGCAACATCTCAAACAGCAAGACGTCGACGTATGCGAAAAAAGGCCTGAACTCAGAAGTTTATGTGCGGTATAAGGTGAGTTAATGATGTCACACTGACACCAAATTTCACCACAATTCCGTCTAAAGACACAGTGGAAATTTTACTAGATGGGAAGGTTGCACAGCCCCTCTTACCCACATTTCATCCCTTCTTTTGACGCCTCTGCGATTGAGGTCCGAACTCGGACGCCGAGCGTTGAAATCAAGCGGTTTTCTTACGGGTGGCAGAGGAAAAAAATTTCAGACACACCGCTACTCAGGATAGAAACGAAAAGGCGTCAGGGGGTGGCATAAAGAGAGCGAATGAAACCACCCCTTTGCTTAGGGCGTTGATACATACATTTTTATGAAAAAATATTGGGAAAATTTTCGGAAAAATAGATTTGTTTGAGATATTTCTACAAAGCCTCGAACTTCATTAAAGCACAGCCCTTGAGCGACGACACACGTTTCCCAACGCCTTTTCCACGACTCAAAGGCTCCCAGGTAAGCGGATTCCAGAAGGTCCTCAAGGGCATGGGTGCAATCTTCTTTGATGACACTTAAGGTCCTTTGGTGGTGTCCTTTGAGGGAAGATTTCACTTTTGGGAATAGGAAATAGTCTGCTGGTGCAGTCGGAACTGTAAGGGTGTTGGGGAATCGCCGCGATGCCGTTTGTCGTCACGTAGTCAGCGACCTTAGAGCAAGTATGACTGGGCAGTGTCGTGACTCAATTTCTAACTTCCGGCGATGGCTGGCCTCACCCCGTTGAGACTTCTCTTCAGTCTTCTTAGCACTTCTAGGTAAAATCAACATTTTCTGACCTTCAGGTACAAATTCGAGTGGACAATCCCCTTTGAGTGGAAGATGACTGAATTTGCACATTCGAGCCTGTTTGGACGAGCTGATGTAGCAGTGTGGCACTACGAACTTTGCAGCTTTGTTTCTAGTTCGTATTCGAATATCCAAGTTTCGTTTCCCATGATTCTGCTGTTCAGAAAGCCGGGGTCTTCTTCAATGCATTGCAGAAATTACTCGCAAGCAGGCAGTCGCCTCTGCTTTAGGTCATCTGTCAAGCCATTCGAGACGAGTTTAGGGCAGCTCTTCTGCATCACCAAATCTTCGGTGCTAATGGTGTGCACAGTCATCTTATCAATGCCAATTGCATCTCCAACCTTGCATAAACTTAACCGACAGTCTGAATTCAGCACTTCACACACACACATTTCACGTTGTCATCGGTTCTTCACATCAATGGCCTTCCAGTGTGGGGCTTGTTCTCCACAGTCCTTCGGCCATCTTTGAAGAGCTTGTGTCACTTAAAAACTACAGTTTCATACTAGAAAACTTTCCGAGTCATGGCCAACGTCTCCGTACCCGATTTTCCCGATTGACAAAGGATCAGCCGACACCATGGTCAGTATAAGAGCCATCAGTGTACACTAAGGTGCTATCGAGAGTTTCCATGCGAAGGTCGTGAAAGTGAAGGCGACAGAGCGAGGCTGGAGTAGTGTCCTTAGTAAGCGAATGAAGACCAAGGTTAACGTGGGCCACTTTACGAAGCCAAGGTGGTGAAGGGTTCACACCCACTGGGAAAGTTGCAGGTAGTGTGAAGTTAAGCCACCGTAGCAAGTGCCTAAAGCGGACTCCAGGAGGTAACAGAGAAGAAGGACATGCCCCGTACTGACGATAAAAGGAATCTTCGAAGAAGGAGGCGTAGGATGGGTGGCCACGCATGTCAGACAAACGGCATGCATACCTGCTGAGGAGAAAGTCACGGCGGTAGGACAGTGGTAGTTCAGCAGCTTCAGCAAACAGACTCTCACCTGGGTTAGTGTAAAAGGCCCCAGTGGCAAAACGGATGCCGCGATGATGGATAGTGTTGAGATGGCGTAAGAGGGACGGTCATGCAGACACATTAATAAAGCACCCATAGTCAAATGGACAATGGACCGGTACAAACGGAGGAGGGTGGTTTGATCTGCACCCCAGGAAGTATCATTGAGAACACGTAGGACATTGAGGGACCACGTACAGTGGGCTGGCAGGTAAGGCACATGGGAGGACTAAGAGAGTTTCCTATCAAGCATGAACTCCAGGAATTTCGTAGTTTCAACGAACGGAAGAGCACTAGACCCAAGATGTAAAGATGGTGGGAGAAACCAATTGCGCCGCTAGAAATTCATACAGGAGCAGAGACGATCAAGACATCGCTGAAGACACCACTCATTGAGACAGGCCTGTGGAGAACTGCAACAGATGGCAAAATCGTCAACAAAAATGGAACCGGAGACGAGGCACACCAGTTTCCTGGATAAAGGTGTCCGACAAGGCAGAACCCACACGAAACTTGAAAATGTGGTCTTTACAAAATTCCTGAAGGAAATGGGACAGGTGGCCACGGAAGCCCCTGGTGTAAAGAGTATGGAGGATACCAGTTCTCCAGCAGGTGTTGTAGACCTTCCCCAAATCGGAAAACACAGCCACAGTCTGGGATTTCCGCAGTTTACCATTCATGACATGGGTGGACAAAGTAACGAGATAGTCAACTGCGCACTCGAAATCCACACTGTGCAGTCGTTAGTAAATTGCGAGACTCGATCCACCGTACCAGTCGGGCGCGAATCATATGTTCCTCCTTGCAAACACAGCTGGTGAGAGAGATGGGGCGGTAGCTAGATGGAAGTTTTTTGTCCTTCCTGGGCTTAGTTATGGGTATGATGGTGGCTTGGTGCCAATATCTGGCAAACGTGCCCTCTGCCCATATGCGGTTGTATGTATTAAGCAGAAGGTGCTTGCCAACAAGAGAAAGGTGCTGCAACATCTGAATGTGGACAGTGTCTGGCCCTGGGGCAGAGGATCGGTATGAACTGAGGACATGATCGAGCTCTCTCATAGTAAAGGCGGCATTGTAGCAATCCGATTCTGAGAAGAGAAGGGTATCACCCGAGCCTCCTCCGCTCATTTCCGATGGAGGAAGGCAGGATGATAGTGGGAAGAGCTCGAAATTCCCGCAGAATGGCGGCCCAAGGTGTTGGAGATAGCAACAGGGTCCACGACGACATTGTCTGCTACTGTCAGGCCATTGGGGAAAGGATCTTGGTCCCAGGGAGCCGTAGGAGGTTGGCCCACACGACAGTGGAAGGAATGGAATTGTTAAAAGAACTAGTGAATGAAATCCAGCTAGCTTTTTTGCTATCTCAAAAAATGCGATGACACTTTACACACACCTGTTTATAATGAAAGCAGTTTGCCATTGTAGGATGATGGTCACAAACGCAGAGAGCACGTCTCCACGCGCGAATTGCATCGCGGCATGCCTCAGTCCACCAAGGGACTGGGACGCAGCGTGGTAAAGAGGAAGTGCGAGGAATGGAACGTTTTACAGCAGTAAGTATAACATTTCTGAGATATTCCACATGGTCATCACAACTGGGGAATTCTTGTTCTTCGAAGGTCGCCAGGGAGGAGCAAAGGTGCCAGCCATCCTTAGTAAGCTGCCGTTTGGGTGTGCACACAGGTGGGGTAGGAGCCAGCAAACGGATAGCATATGGGAAATGGTCGCTCGAGTAGGTGTCAGAAATAATGGACCACTAAAGACGATGGGTAAGCTGGGCAGTGTAGCAGGATAGGTCCAAATGGGTATAGGTGTGCAAGGAGTCAGAAAGGAATGTAGGTGCACCAGTGTTAAGGCAGAAGAGGTTGAGTCGATTAAGGGGATCAGCCAAGAGAGCACCTTTCTGACAGGTTCTGGGAGAACCCGAAAGGGGATGATGCAGATTAAAGTCACCGAGTAGCAGAAATGGGGGAGGAAGTTGCCCAGTAAGCTGAAGGAAGTCTGCCCTCGTGACATCGAATGATGGAGGGACGCAAATAGTACAGAGGGAAAAAGTCAGGTGAGGAAGGAAAAGGCGAGTTGCAATAGCTTGAAGATGGGTAGCCAGGGATGTGGGTTGACTATGAACGTAATCTCGTTTGAGCAGCATGACGCCCCCATGAGATGGAATGCCGACCTCAGGGGTAAGGTCAAAACGAACCGGGAAGAAATGTGAGATCTCAAAGCAGTCGTGAGGACTCAAATTTGTTTCCTGAAGGCAGTGTGCAAGGGGACACTGTCATGCTAAAAACTGCCATAAATCCTCTTCGTGGGACCGAAGGCCACGAACGTTCCATTGGAAGAGAGTGATGAGGAAGAAATGGTGGGGTGTCACGTCAGTGACTGCTGAGTGACAGCCTGTGAAGACTCGCTGCTGCAGGGCACTGGGCTGAGCTGAATTTGAGGTCGCATGTCTTCATAGAGCGAGAGGTAGCAAGAACAGAACTGCAAATGCCACACGAGAGAACACAGGGTTTGCAACTAGCTAATAACTTGTGAGTGACTGGGTAAGGCACTTTTTCCTTTACCCAGGTTTCCTGGACAGCCCGCTCATCAAGATACATGAAACAATCCCGAAAGGAGGCGGCATGGCCATCATTGCAGTTGATACAGTGGGAAGAAGGAGGTGGCCAATCACCCTTGTGCCCATTCCTACCACAGGTTACATGTTTGGCTGGGTGTCGACAATACATTCTAGTGTGGTTGAAATTATGACACTGGTAGCATTGCATCGAGTATGTAATGTATGGTCAGACTGTGATAATTTCATAGCCTGATTTGATCTTGGACAGAAGCACTACTCTAGCAGAGGTGAGTGCAGGTGGGCACTAAGGAGGAATTTACCTTTTTCATCACCTGATGGATGGCAATGACACCCTGATCAGATTGTTGGTTGGTTGGTTTGGGGAAGGAGACCAGACAGCGGGGTCATCGGTCTCATCGGATTAGGGAAGGAAGTCGGCCGTGCCCTTTCAGAGGAACCATCCCGGCATTTGCCTGGAGTGATTTAGGGAAATCACGGAAAACCTAAATCAGGATGGCCGAACGCGGG
Source organism: Schistocerca cancellata (assembly GCF_023864275.1). NCBI lineage: Eukaryota > Metazoa > Arthropoda > Insecta > Orthoptera > Acrididae > Schistocerca > Schistocerca cancellata. Next base: position 220,057,453 of record NC_064626.1, read on the forward strand.
ATTGAACCGTAGTCCTCCCGAATGCCCTGATCAGAGAGCTATGATTGGATTTCTGCCTTGGTCAGACCGTCGAGCAGCCACAGGAAGAATTCAGTGTTCTATGGGCCTTGACGCGAACAAGACAGCCATGGAGAAGCAAGACAGCAAGCATTTTTTGCGCTTGAGAATCAGAAGTAGTGTCAAAAAGCAAAGTAACACTCCATAAACAAGAGCAAGACTTCACAGGGCCGACAATTATATCAGCACCTTTCTGAATACTAAACGAATTTACCACTGCAAAGGACTGTCTTCAGTACGTGAAACCACGAGGAACTGTGGTGCAGCTGGAAGGGTCTTTGAATCGTTAGCTTCATTCCGTTTATGTTTCATAGACATTGATTGTGATGATGATTGGCTCACTGTGTGAAAATCCCTCATGATTGTCAGCATCTTGGCTGGCATACTCCTTCCAATTGGGGGCCCCCTTCACAAGGGTACACACCCACCTTAGGTGATTGTTCACACTTCAGGTCACACCTCCTGAACACCTGACAAAGGGAACAATTGGCAATCTGTGAAGGTAGCAGCTCAGGCAATCATCTCTCCCTGGGCCTGGCCTGTACCAGAGGGTATGTGCAAACCCTACCTTTCGATCCAGAGCTGGGAATTACGCGATACCCAGTCATCTGTTATGCGTTGGACACGTGGGCTGACCGTCAGGAGTGCACAGGGAGGAAGAAGAAAAAGAGGAACCTCAAACACCGAAGTGGAGGAACGAGAGGAGGAGGGAAACAAAGAAAGGTAAATGGAATGAAAAAAAAGGTGAGACTGATCTTATGTCAGCGATGGACAATGCGGAACATTCCCAATAACACCCCAGACATGTTCCTCAACGGATGGGAAAAAGGAGAGACATGCAGCATAGAAGGGAAAAGATGCTGCAAAGGTTGGAGCTCCGCTGTGGACAAGTACCCCCTGTGGGAGCATAAAATTTGATGGCATACTGCTGTTCAGTCATGTTCGCTGCATTTTGTGCTTTCTCCGACTCACTCGACAGGATTCCTCGAAAAAACTATTTCGCGTGAATGAATGCTTGCAGGCGACTGGAGCGTGTTGAAGGTCACATCTCCCCACCATTGAGTATGCACAGTGTGAGTGTGCTGCAACATACAGCCATATCAACAAAAAATTGTTCACAATATTTTTTTTACAGATTCCATATGCTTTTTCAGCCCTCCGGTTTTCCACCCTCCTGCGGCGTCATTGACACATGTGAATAAAATGGCAAAGGGTCCCTCTACCACCACCCCCCCCCCTCCCCTCTCAGTTGAGCACTCATCACATTCTGCATGCTCGCAAATAGGCGCTAGAGTAGCATTGTAGTGCCACTCACACCCAAACCTTCAGATGTCAGACACTCATAACGGTACCAAACATTGTGTGTGGATGGAGTATGAACCAAAACACTGATTTAGTTCGTGCTGTGTGCTGTCGTCCAGTAGAAGATACGTAAACGGTAATTAAAAGTAACACCAGAACTATGGAGTATAGGGAAACCGTATCTGTGATCTCCGAATGTGCAGATCTCTGGTAGGTGAGTTGGCTATTCAGCTTGGTAGCTCAGCGTGTTTGGTCAGAGAGCTATCTGCTCTCTGTAATAAAGAACTGAGTGAAGGAATCAACAACGAACTTCAACGGTTGTCATGTGACGTCCGCTACGACCAAATACAAAAAAAAAGGTTGGAATAGCGTCAGATCGTCGAACTGAAGATCACGAGTTCGAAGCCCATTGATGGCGGTTTTTTTAAACAGATTACACATGAAATTGTTACATGAGAGAACATTTTTCTGCCATGTAAAAGGACGTTCCAGTGTTTGTAGCAATGCTTTTGTGGCAGTCTGCTAACACTTCATTAGTTGAAAGTAGCAAACCAATAGAGTACATTTGTGTAGATGGATGTGATGTTACCTATACAAATGTACATTACAGGTTCGCTACTTTCAGCTAATGAAGCAAAAGCAGACTGCCAAAAGAACATTGCTGTGAACTCTGGAACGTCCTTTTACGTAGCAGAAAAATGTTCTCCCATATAAGTTTCTTGTGTAATCTGTTTAAATAAAATCCCCATCATTAGTTTTTGAACTCGGGACCTTTAGCACAACAGTCTGACGCTCTACCAGCTCACCTCCCACAGACCTTCGCATTCAGCCTCCACAGATATGGTTTGCCTTTGCTCTGTAGTTCTGGTATTACTTTTAATTACTGTTTACGCATCTTCTACTGGACGACAGCACACAGCACAAACGAAATCGGTGTTTTGTTTGATACTGTATCGAAACGTAGCGTTTGGTACCGATCTGAGGGTCTGACACCTGGAGGTTTGGGCGTTAGCCGAAGGGTGTCAAGGGGATGCGTGCCACCAGGCACCTAGGAATCCTTCAAGGTGTGCGGGTGGCATCGACAGTGTTGCCAAACTGGAGGAACCTTAGAGGGACCCTTTGCCATTTTATTCATGCTTGTGTCGCATGCATCCCCCTCCCCTGGTGATCACGTTACATCAGTGCGCGCAACAGAAAGGCTGAAAAAACACAAGCATCCTTTACTGCTAATGGATCACATTCACATTTCATCGAGTGCTTTTGAATGGTCCCTAGTCGTTCCACCCTGTACACCTGAGCAAACACTGCAGCCACACTAAATTCTAAAGTGGTGTGATCACAATGAAAGGAGCTGCAGGCTCAGAATATCCTTAGGGCTTGAATCATCCGAGGTGTGTCAGCAGCGTCAAAGGTGACAAGAACATCAACTTGCTCCTCATAGCACTGCAAACTGTCGTTTTCGACTACAAAATTTGTGGAAATCAATGCCCCAAAGGAAGGGGTGGTTCCATTGACGTCCATTGTCTTGACCCCCGAGCCATTTTCCTGTTGATTCTGAGCGGAAGTGTGTTCCAATTATTTTTCTCAGCCACCCATAAGAAAACTGCGTGATTTCAAAGCTGGGCCCCGCGTTTCTGACCTCCATCACATAGGCTTCAAAATATGGTCAAGTTTTCATAAGAGGGGGCGTGACGCCCTTCCATCGTGTGACACGTCCATGGTGCAATGGGCAAAATTGTGGTGAAATTTTGTGCCAATGTGACGTCATTTATTTATCTTCCACCTCACATGACCATGTGAGCTGTGACCTTTTTTCTCGCATGTGTCGACACCTTGCTGTTTAAAGCGTCGCCAAAACTGAGGGTAATGTCGCCACACTTTTTCATTGTTGCAGAGGAGGGTTGTAGCACCTTTGAGCCAAATATAAAACTCAAAAAATCAAGGGATACGTTACCTAGCTCATAAAATTCACATTTACATTGTTTGGTTTGCAAATGACAAGCTATCAGTGCAGGACAGCACACATATGGTCCTGTAAGACCACATCATGTATAGTCACGGTAACAACAGAAACGAATAAAAACGGTCTTTAGGTTCAGTTCATTTTGTTAGAGCTGTTACAACCTAAAATGTGTTCACTTTTACAATTGTCCAATAAACAAAACCCACTGATGATGACACAGAGGCGCTGAAACATGTTCGGGTAACAAGAAAAAACTATGTTTTATATAAAAGGCGAAATCTGAATCCAATAATTTAAGTGCAAACACGGAAGAAATACAAGAGCTGCAAATCCAAAAGAAGAAGAATTGCACTTCGACCTCAGATATTAATTCCACTTCGTAAATACACAGTATCTATTATCGAAATTGTCGTGTTGTAAAGATGGACGTAGCCAGAAAAAAGATGTGATCTTCAGACTTTTCCCCAGATGAAAAGATTTTTTCTGAAAATCGCATATGGTCAATATAAAGCCACAACGGAGGGAAAAACAAAACACTGACACGATTTACTACTACCAAGAAAAAAAAGTGTGGAAAGAAGTTACCGTTGACTTTAATTCTCTGAACATAGGAGCTAACTGTGACTGGAAAAGTGTCTTGATGATTTTACGAACAGGAGCGAGAAAGCATTCGTGCATGATAAGGTGTAATGTTAAGATGCCCTCTACAGTTATTACATTTCATCTTTTCGTAGTAATATGTGCTGTGTGAAATGGAGGAAAAACAGCGTCAACATTTTTCATTGAAATGCTTAAAATTGGAGTCGGGAGTAGCGTCAGGCCTGTTTTTGCAGAAAATGGACAGAAGTTAGTTGCAGCCCTGCAGACACACTTTATTCCTATTTCCAGCCCCTACGATGACGATGCTCGTTGTCAGCCCGAAATTGTGGGATATGGTTTATATGCATTTTAATACGCTCAGATAAATTTTTTGAAACAAATTTGCTGCATAAATAGCAGCTTACAAATTTATTCGTTATGATGTTGTTCATTTTTTGTTCTGATAGAGATTTAAATAACAGTGAAGGTTGCAGTTCATTCACATCAGTAAATGACAAATGAAGAGATGTCTCTAACTCCAAATAAACATATTTTTCATGTGGTTGATGACACTGTAAATGGAGACGAAGGCGAGAATGTTTACGTTGAACTGGGAAGAACGATAGTAAAAGTGAACTGTGACAGCAATACATCGCGCAGTTTTAATTGAAAGTGACCTCTGATTACAGGCAGACATACAACATGCAAGGCAGGATTCTGTTACATAACCTGTAGTGTCAGAATCGCGTCGCCCCATCCCCCACCCCCACCCCCCCAAAAAATTGTTCTCTATTGAAACATCAAGATTAGAGGCCCCTGAGCGCGAATATAAAATAAAACTATAGAGCATGCTTGTGGAAAGTGAAATAAGAATGGGAACACTGAAGGTAAACAGATAAAATAAAGACAAACTAAAAGAAATGCAATGAAAATCATGTTTTCAAACTGACTTTTGTGAATTTATTTCAGTTTTGTAGCTGTTTCTATTTAAATAAATCAGTAGTAAATGCCACCAACACCTAAGCAGAACAGCACTATGTTTGTAATATTTTACATCCATTGTACACAAATTTGCAAAATAACATGTGTTCTATAAATTTAATAATGGAAGAATATACAATGTACAGTTATGAGTATGTGAAAATTATAAAATTATGGACAGTAAAATTATTTAATTTGCCAAATGATATACATGTTTTATATAACTAAAATATGCGATTTAAGGATGACTGAGATATTTAAATAACCCTGTGGTCCTTGCTGAATCATGTCACCACTGCTACTTCTACCCTAAACTAAATGTGAATCTATAACAGTATAGTTATAGGCATCAATGTTATATGTGGATAATTCTGTGTATCCTTACACACAGTTCTATCAAGTAGCATGAGAAACAATGAACAGGAATGAACAGACTCAGTTAAATACAAACACATCTTATTAATGAGTATCTACTTTAACGACTCAAACTAGACTCTATTGCAACAAAAAAAATGCATGGTACTGTGGCACAAAACGGGAAACAAGAGAAGAAAATATAAAAGCTACAATATCTAAATTACACTTGTGGTATCATTCCTGCCAAATATATCACTTACAAAGTGCAAATCTATATAACATAAATATAGAGAGTGGTGGACATAAAAATATTGGACATAAGCACCATGTTACCTAAATGTCATATTCATGAAACATGAATTACTGCCAGCAAAATTAGGGATAATTTTACAATTTTCCACAGATATACAACTATTCTTGGAAAAATTATATTCGCATTAATAATGATACATATACTTCAAATTATTTAGAGTACACTACAAATGCTAATATTTCATCACATCACAGCTAAAAGTCTCATATTTGCATTTTATATACAAGACAACATTACTTTGTTCCAGTACAGGAATTACTTAATTTATTTTTCTCAGTACTGACAAAAACTGAATAATAGACAACAGGGATGAAGAATGTGGACAACTCAGAACCTTTTTGTTTTTACAGAAACCATCTAACATATCTAGCTAGTATATCAAATAAGTCAGTGCTGTTGAAGTATTATACACAGCTAGAAAACAAACACAAATACATGCACACACACATGCGCGCGCACACACACACACACACACATTCACACAAAGAGAGAGAGTTTAGTGCATTATATTATTACTGAATTTTTCACAATTGCTCATCCTCTCCACTAAGTTTAGTATGATTGTCAGAAAATATCCTTGTGACTGGAATTAGATTTGTAATAGTCATAGATTTATTAGGCCCAATAAGTGTATCTTTATTTCACTGAGCTGTTTATGTTGACTAATATTAAATTAACTCTAAAGAGGTCTAAATAACCCAAATGTTGCCCTACACAATTCGTCCAATATGCAGACACCATGGTAAAAACTTTACTTCTCATGTTATGCACACAACTGTGGAACTGGCTCAGTTCTCTAACCATTTTCAGACAGTTTCAACTTAAAGAAATGACAAGAAGGACACAGATTTCCTGTCATCCACTACCTTAAAACAGCAACAAAAGAGCACTGATATACATGGCTGTACACAGTACATAGCACGAACGTAGAAAAAATAAATCATAGCGGAATAAAACACCATGGACCTAAAGGCTTCGCGTATTTTGTGATCATTTCAACAAGTTTGATGAAATGAAATTATAATCTACATGTTTACTTACTATATGACATGTATAAAGGCTCTCAAATAACGAATAGAGAGAAAAACAGTTGGCTCTTCTTTGTATCTCTGCCCTACACAAAACAGCCAATAATGAGAAGAGGATTGTAAAGCAGCAATACATGTATTTTCATGTATAACAAAATTTTAAGGCACTAACTTCACACTAGCTAGCATCTAAATCTACAATTAATGTATGACGTGTTCAAAACGGTTTGACAAGAACTTGAGACAAAGAGAGAATGTAATAAAAGTTCAACACAAGAGAGACAGCTAACAAACCTTGATTTTTGTATGTGGGGGGAGGGAAGGGGAGGGGTGGATGGAAGGGAGGGGAATACTAAGATGGTTATCAAAAAGTTATTTAGATCTTTAAAAAATTTACAATAATGAAACTCTCAGTGACAGAAAGAAATCTGAAGCAATGAAAGTTGACACTGTGGTTATGGCAATGTAACAACTACAGACACATTTCCAATGGTGCACTTGTAATAGATCTTGTACAACACACATTCATACTGTGGTACTGTCTTCTGGGTACAGTAAATGTGAATCATGCCACTTTCCTGTGTCATCAAAATTACAGACAAAATTACAACATAAACAGAAAGCACATATTACAAACTTTAGGGTTAAGGTTTTGTACTTATGAGGTGAAAGACATATCACATTGTTTTAAAAATGTGTGTGTTATAACTTAGTTTTTCCTTGAATGTGGACACTGCAGAATCTGTGTCAATCATTCCTTGAATGTGGACACTGCAGAATCTGTATCAATCATTTTAATAATTCATATAAACAGTGCCACTGCAACATAGCAAAATGTAAATCTTATACAGAGGACCATTGTATGTTCACAACGCTTTCTGAAACATTTGACAACAGAATAATAAAATATTTAAAGTTCTATTTACAACACAAATAAATCTGAAAGGAAAGAGATCCTGTACTACAATATGGCAGCATTTTTCCAATGAATTTGTTGTTAATGAAGCAACACAAGGATGGAAGAACTGGTTCAGACACAAAAATATTCATTTGAATTTTGATTTGTGTCTGACCATTTTGCTACAGTTGACATGGAAAAAGAAGTCTGAAATCAATGAGTGGCTGACCACTTCCCCCAACTGCTTGGTAACTAGCATCCTAAGCCATTTGGCTCACCATCTGCCCTAACTGCTTGCTAGTTAGCGTCCTCAGTCATTTAAAATGTAGAGATTAGTCAAGGAGAAGTCACAAATTACTCACCGAAATTTGCATTTGCCTGGAGGTAGGCCTAATTGCTCGATGTAAGCCATTACTTAGATAATCAAATGAGTTTTCGTTATTCTATGCTGATTAATAGGCTAACAACTGTCGTAGCGCTTTCCATTTAAAGTTACAAAAGGGGCACTGTGAATTTAAAAAGAGCACAGCACACACACTCACATACATCCACACAGAAAGTGGCATCTTGCAGTCAGCACATCATATCATTTCTCTTGAAAACAGCTTGAGGATAATTGTACCACACTGAGATAATATTGCGCCTGTTCTAAGATTCATCAACGCACTCCATATTTGGCCACCACTAAACACAAACTTAAGTCATGACAAAAACACACTGTGTGGACGTAGTTTCACATCATAGTTTTATCCTGCACTCTGATTCATCTTTCATATGAAATCTTTACATCTGCTCTGAAAGGTGCAAGTCTTAGAAAGTAATCTGGAAGCACAGTTTAAATGTGGTACTCTATTTACTACTAGGATTGAAAAACCACATCTTTTTCCGTGTGTTTACGAGCAGAGCACATAAATTCATGTTCCAGGAAACCTGTGCTAAGTAGTGTGCCATCATTAAAACTGACAGAGAGTCCTACATGAACACAGCTACTGGTGTGTATAGAGTACCCCCTGTTAAGTATATGAAAGTATTTCCAAATTTAAAATGCCATAACCTATTACACATTACAACATTAAGCCATATGTAAAATTTCGTTCTTATACATATAACAATCTTAAGAAACATTTATCCTCGATTCAAACACAAAATTCCATGGAATTAAACACTAAAAGTCTTCGTCACAGAAAAGCGCCGTCATTTTACTGTCAAAAATATTTCGACATACTTTACTAAAGCTTTCCCTTCGAAAGTATCCGGGTACTCAAGTCAAATTTCACCTAATACACACGTCGTTATCTTCTTACAGGCACTATGCACAACAAATTCAAGAATTTTCATCGATTGTTGGAAGCCAAAATGCCATATTTGTGCACGCAGAAGCAAGCATCATGTACTTCGGGTTGAATTGCACGCACTGGACAGGAGCCGGGTGATCTGCATTAAGGACACAAACTTTATACCCAGTATCTGTGTTCCACACATGAACTCTGCCATCCGTCGAACCACTGAAAATAAATTGCGAGTCTGGGCTGTAAGACGCTTCTATGGGTATTCCTTTGTTGTTTAAATGACCGGTAAATGTCTGTAACGGCGTCCCGTAGAAGGCATCAATCAGTCGGATAACTGACCCATTTGTAGATATTAAAATTGTTTTCCCATCACGACTGAATTTTAGCCCAGTCCAGTCGCACTCCTTTTCTTGGCTTAGTTTAAAAGTTATGAATGGCCCTTTATCGAATGATCTTAAATCGTACAGTTTAATGTGTTCAGAGTTTATTCCAGCTGCAAAGATGAGTCCTTCAGGATCGTATGCTGCAACTGGTCTTCCTGTCAGATGCATAAGTCCTTGGCAGTTCGGTGATCTAAGATCCCACAACCGCAATGTTTTGTCCAACGAACCTGAGAGGAAAGTATCTTCCACAGGGGATATGCATAGCGAGACAACTTTCTTCGTATGTCCCGGAAAGTAACGAATATACTTATTGTCATGAAGGGATAAATATCGTATAGTATCATCTACTTTTGTTGAACTGTGAATTGCTGTGTTTTTAGCATGCGTAAAATGTATGAGGTCAACTCCATATTTCTTGCTGTTAACTGTCCTTACCTGCGTCCCCTTCTCACAATCATATATCACAATTTGATCATCCTCACTGCAGGAAATCAATGTGTCTCCACTCGACGAAAAGTCAATGCTACTTATCTTATCTGTATTCTCTCGGAATACTTTCGCTACCTTAAAACTTCGAACAACGTGGTCAACTAACTTCATGTTTAGAGCAAGCTTAACTGAATATCAAACAATATATGCACAATCCAACAACGCTTCGTAGTTTCACCGCAGCACAACTATGAGATAACAAAGAAGAAACGCCGATCAGAGAGGATCAATGTTCATAAAAACACCTATCCCCACTTCACCGTAGTACGTAAATAATACCACTGTCAACTGAACAAAAACACGAGTTCTGTATTATTGCTGAGCAACCGCCTGGTATTTGCTGACAGACTTACGTAGATTTTCTAATAGTTTTCTGCATCAGCTTAGGTGTAGTTGTTATATTAGTCCAATTTAAGACGAATTATGTAGTTACTGCTGTTCGAACTTAGAAATTTGTCAGAGATGTTCAGTTGTTATTGGCTGCTGTCATATTTCACGTACTTACCTTTTCACTGCAAATACCCTGAATTTTCCTCTCTCGCTTTGCCACTAATAGTCGATAATGATTAAACTAACCACATTAATTACGAGTCGTCTCCAAGAAATGTTACGAGATCAGTTATTACCTCCACCCATTACTTACATAGCCGATGATTTCCTTAACCTAACCTTGCAGATCGAAATAAATATTTCGAGCTTAACCAGTGTGAGAGTGGCATTTGCTGGAAACATTCGTGTTAATAGCAACTTATTCTTTTGCAACGCATATTTGCGCAAAACAAAAGCGTTGCTATGTAATATCACCACGTTGTGAACTGGAATTTCGCCAGTCAAAGATGACTCTAGTACACGGCGATATTGTCTGAGATTAACGTTTATACATGCGTTTATACACCGCAGATTTTGGATTCCAGATGGATCTGAGGTCATTTTCTGTGTAAATCTAAGGCCAACTGCGCTATACAGTCGGTCCTTAACGAGCTAGGAAGTTTCATATCAGCACAAGCTCCATTGCTGAGTGAAAGTTCATTCTGGAAATACACTATTTGTCTGCAGATACTCATACAACTGCACTTTTATTTTCATTAAGTCCGTCTTGATCACATAGATTTCTTTACACTTTATGACCGGTTTCGGCTTATCGTCATCTTCAGATCGTTAAAATATTCTGATAGAAATCATCGTCAAGTTAAACATGTGCGTTTAATTATTTATTTCAGAAGCATCTTTGACATTCATATGTTTGTAAACACTGTGTACCTATCAATATACGCGGTGCATGTTAGAAGTCTGTTCTGTGACTAAGCTGAAGTGCTCAATGATACAAATTGACGTGTACAAGATAGAAATGTGGTGAAAATACATTCAGTGACAAATCTGAAGCGCTGAATATGCAAGTTTATTTATGCAATGATGTGAATGCGGCGAAAACTACAAACGTTGTCTGCTGCACGAAAACTATGAAAACAAGTACTCCAAACCGACATGTCACGATAACTAATCAGTAAAAGACGCAGCACATGTTGTAATGAAACCATGAAAGCCGTCTGACGATGAATCGTAATGATTCGAAACCGGAAATGGTACCTTTTGAATAAAGGAACTAAAAATAAATTTGTGGCTGGTTGCTGTCTCAACACCGTCAACATTTAAATTAAGAAAGCTATTCGAGTGTTGTAAAAGACAGTATAAAATGTGTGATTATTTGAAATATAACAAAACAGGATACAGTAATGAGAAGTGTCGCATACCATCATTGTCAGTACTACAGATCTTGCCCTCTGTAGATACGAAGACTAACCTGGGCAAGTGGCATCCCATAAAAAGCATAATCACAGGTTCAAGTTGGCAGCACAGCAGCCTCTGCCGAAGAAGATCCCACGACCGACGAGCTGTCTTCTGCGCTGGGGACAAAACTTAAGAAGACGACAGGTTGGTGGAAAGAACGGTGAGGGAGTCTTATTCAGTCTCTACAGATATCTCCAGCTTCCAGATCTGACTACCAAAGGACACACATAAGTTATACTACCTAGAGGATACGGTTAGCTCGTGACTAAATCAGAGCTTCCGGCGAGCGTGCTGCCTGGAGTTACCTACAGCATTGTCGTAGGGGGTGACGAGTAAACGCCATTTGAAGAAATATGCGTGCTAGAGTAAACTTTGTCATAGAGAGAAGCAGATACTTTGAAGTTTGTATAGATTTGCAGGTTACTCGAGCAAAAGTGCTTCAACTGCGTATGTAATCGAAAAATAAATATTTTTTGTTGTGCTGAAACACATATGGGATTTATAACAATTTTTTGAAAGAGCGGTGACGAAGTTCTTATCACACACACTGCCAGAATGGGGACAGGAAACGAAGTGAGACTTCACAGTCTGATTGCAGTTGTTACAAAACCGAGTCATATTTACGAATAACCACCCTCTTTTGCTTGGATGCATGCACTGCTTTGGTCGGGAAGGGTGTCAACAACCGATGTATCATTTCCTTAGGCAAGCTGTACCACAACTGTTGTAATAGCTGTTGTTGATCTTGACGTCCTAGGTACTGACACTGTGACGGAGTTGGGGTCTTACATGATACCACAGACGTACTGTCGGGGACAGATCTGGGTATCTTGCTACTCACGGGAGTTCCTCAATAGCACGTAGACAGTGAATTGAGACATGTGCCATATGCATCCGACCATTTTCTTGAAAAATAGCACCACAGTACTGTCGCATGAGAGGTAACACACGAGGATGCAGGGTGTCTGTGACATAGCGTTGTGCTAGCAGAGTTCCTTCAGTCACTTCCAACCGTGACCTGAAGTCGTACCCGATGTCTCTGCACACCACGACTTCAGGAGTAGCACAGCTGTGCCTCTTCATGATATTGAAATATGCGCCGTTGTACTCACCTAAGATCGTCATCATGCAGAACTGCGATTCATCACTGAACACAGTCCGACGGCATTCGTCAGCTTTCTGGTTACAGTACCTCTGCAAACGCAGCTGCTCGTGTTGTGTTAACGGCAGCCTGTGCATGAGGCGGCAATTCCCTAGCCTTACTGTCGTTAATCTCCGACCAGTGGTTCGGGATGATACAGAATGTCGCAGGGAGTCATCACCTGTTCTCGGATGGCAAGTGCAGATGTGTAGGTGTTCGATATGTCTGGTGCAGAATAAAGTGATCCTCCGTTGTGTTGGTAGAAGCAGTCAAGTCGAACCTTGACGATGGGTATACCTGCCCTCACGTTTCCATGATCTCCGTCCTTGGGCCGTTGTCACATCCGAATGCTCCCCAAATCTGAATTTAAAAAAAAAATCGTAATTGTGCCGGTACTTCTCTATCAAGAAGCTCCTCAATTGGCCTTACAAGGGCTGAGTGCACACCACTCACCAAAAGAACTCGGCAGACCCAGACGGTGACCCATCCAAGAACTAGCCCCTTTCAAACTCTGTCAGGTACTGATAATGCTGTCACACACAAGTACGTGGCATTCCTGCACCCTTCACAATGATCACCCAATATACCCAGATGATTAAATCCCTCAGATATCCTACCAAGCCTGATGGCAACACTAAACATCAACAAGGCATACACTCTGGTGGCAGTTCTACCTCACAAAGCTCATGCTCTGCTCTAATAATTTACATAGCTGCCAATGATGTGTACAAGACATCCGGTCATTTCTTTTGGGTGCTTCACTTTTTTTGTCAGGCAGTATATATATTTTGTGTTGGCAGTCCTATGCCAAAGTCTAACACCCGCTATCATTTAACATGATACACAAAGATTATTAGAATGACGAGGGGCAAATATAACAATATACTTTAATGGCGCTGATGACCTCGACGTTGAGCGCCCTTAAGTCCCAACACACATACACACACACACACACACACACACACACACACAGTGTATTCACTGCAGAGCTGGTGACTATATCTCGTGCACTTGAGCACATACGTTCATGCTCTGGCTCTTACATGTACATTAATACTTGTAAATATAAATGTATGCAAAAATATCCAAGTTACAGGAACAGAGAATACATACGTCTATGTGCGTATATTTAACACAGTGATGAAACAATTTCGTAGGATAGTAAAAATATATTTGAAATTAGTTCTTCCTGCTGATAACTATGACTCGTTTAAGCCGACCCGAGACCCGAGATTTTATGCTGCGCTTGGGAATTCAATGTGTCACAGAGGCTGAAAATAAATCAATGGTATATTGCTCTTATGAAAATTTGAATGGCAGTCAATGGAATCCAAGTTGGAGTAGCTCAGGTGTATCAAGAGACTTGAAGGCTACTTAATGTTTGTAAAATAGTTACAACTGTAGCATTATTAATTTGTAAATGTTTTTAGGTACACATTGATTTTTGTTGATCAAGAACTAGCTGAGCATACATAAAGCGTAGCAGAAGTCATTTAGAAATGCTAATATAGAAATAAAAAATGCGTAATTTCAATCGGATAAAAACCTATTTCATACCTTCATCTCAGTGGTTGATAAGACCACAATAATACGCTGTTCGCTACTTTATGAGGCCAAAATTACTATTCATGAAAGATGAAAACTGATTATCAACATCTTTAGCGTATCAAAAAATATTTCCGCAATTGGTAAACGGTCCATTTTAACATGGGTAATGTATCACGTAGCAAATGCCGTCCACACTGGCGGAATGTTACGTGATACCACGTACGTTTGTGACTATTACAGCGCCATCTATCACAAAGTGAAAAAAGTGGTCCAACTAAAACATTAATATTTCTTTACGTACTACACGAATATTTAATAAAAAATGGGGGTTCCTATTAAAAATAAACGCAATTGATATCCGTTTGACCTATGGCAGCGCCATCTAGCGGGCCAACCATAGCGCCATCTGGTTTCCTCTTCAAGCTAGACGAGTTTCGTTCTTTGTAGTTGTTTCTTTTGGCGCTTATTTCGTGATATATTTGGCCCGGTCACGATCAATGGACCACCTTGTATATTGATTTAATTATGGGAAAGTGTGTGAATAAATGCAAGAGATTTCGTATCACTTGGCAATGACTGAAATCCAAAAGATGCAGCAAATTTACATGAAATACCATGACAACTGCTACAAGGATGATGTGATGGCTATAACATGGCAACACAAAGACCTCATTTACGAAATATTCTGAGACCAACGGCAATTCAAAGAAATGTTAGGTGAATGAAGAACACACTTACTCAGTTCGGTTACGACGCAAAACTGGTACAGACAGAAATCCCTCACTTTAATATGGATTGGCAAGCTCGCATTTGCAGCAAATGTTACCTAACTTTCGGCACTCGTAAACAGACAGTATTAGCAAGTCTTGGTGTAGTCTCCTTCCTTCTCAGCGTCCTTCAGAGCAGCCACATCCCTTACTACACAGAACCACACACATGTACTAAACAGAACGGAATCCAGGACAGAATAGAAGTCTTTGTCTTCAAAACCTCAGCACACGCTGTCTAGTCAACCACCACCACTTCTCATTGGCTGAGCCACTGCTCGCTCCAAAAACTTAAGTTAAGACAAACCAACATAGATGAGCCAAGAGTGACAGGTAACAACTAGTGGGCACAGACATCACAGGGAAGTGAGTACATAATATTCTGAATAGGACCTCACGTTCGGAAACGTGCCATTTCAACTCAGATGTTTAGCTCATCCGTTTCTGCTTGAGGAGTTGAATTAGGTGTGATGCAGCGCAATTGTTAGGTAGCAATTCGAAAGGAAACATATCAAAACATCCATTTATTACTTATGCGCAGTTGTTTGTAATAACACTTAAAATTACATGTTTACATTATACCGAAACAAAAAAAGAACGCAGTATACTAGACATAAAGAACAGTACTGAATTATTACAACAACGGCTCGATGTAGCGACCACCAACTTTGTCACCGACATTGTATTTACGGAGCATATTCTGGTGCACACTCTCTATCCCACCTGGTGTCTCTTCAGTTTCTAGCATAGCTGCCAGCACTCGCGCCAGCATATGTGTCTACATGCGTGTCGTAATTTAAACACTGCATGCATCTGGTGACCATCTGACGTAGTATATGTCATTTTGTCTATGGTTTTTCATACCATGACACATCTCGTTCCCTCAGCACTCGTGAACGCATTACACATCTGAACTGAAACCGTCGTGGAACGGAAACGGTAGTTTCCTATTCAAAATATAATGTACCCACGCCCCTCTACCAGTCCTAGGAGTTTGTAACGGAAATTTCCAAACACTCTGTAAAGTCATAAAGATTAAGTGGTAGTTAAGTACTATAAGTACTGTGCATTAGTAGCAATATTAACAGATAAAATGTGAGTGTCTGTATTAGCTGAAAATAAAGAAAATAAAAAGGTAAGAAGTATTAATACTAGACTGATAGAATTATACAGTAAAACGCATTTTAGACATGGCGCTAAGTACTAGTAACAGGGCTAAGAGCTGAGAGGAACAGCTAGAGTGAATACCATCACTTTATAAAGTTACTAGTTTAGCGCCCGCTGCTTCTCTCGCATAGATTGTATGCCCTTCAACGTTATTATTTCGTTTTTATTAAACGAATTTTTATGTTGTTCACCAATTGCAGCAGCATATAAGCTTCTCACGCTGATTAAGGCCATATAAGAATGATCTTTTCCGAATGTACTTCTGACCAAAAATCTATTCTGG
Organism: Schistocerca cancellata; assembly: GCF_023864275.1. Taxonomy (NCBI): domain Eukaryota; kingdom Metazoa; phylum Arthropoda; class Insecta; order Orthoptera; family Acrididae; genus Schistocerca; species Schistocerca cancellata. The sequence goes on from NC_064626.1 coordinate 220,073,786, forward strand.
TAACTGGAGTCCAAAGTTTTCGTTAATCGTTCCATTTGCATTTTTGTGGAGATATTTCCATAGCAACTTTTATCTTCCAAGAAATATTTCTTTATATTTATATACCAATTTTCATAATATTAGCTTTAACTTTTTTTTAATGTAACGAAATGTTTTCTTAAAAATTTTAATCACCTGTTGCACTCATTTAGGGGCTTAATTTCCAGAAACAATAAGTTCTTTCTTTTTTTAATTTCTAACTACTAAATACCAGTTATCACAGAAGTAGCCTTAAAAATCCTTTAGTAGTTCTTAAGTAATTATTTTCAAAAATCTTTCACCCACTATATTATTTCGTTAGTGGTTGAATTTCTAAAAATTCAGAACACGTGACTTTTATTTTATGAGTGAGAAACCAAATACCAGTTTTCGTAGTTCTAGCTTCAAAATTCCCTTAAGAGCAACAATCCCTTCTTAAGCGATGTCTGAAGCATGAGATCCACAACCTCTCCAAACTTCAAGTTTCTGTCCTTAGCAGTTTGGGCTGGGCGATGAGTCAGTGAATCAGCCTGACCCTATTTCACCCGCTTAGGTGTTGAATTTCCAAAAAACAGTGTAACCCGTGTTTTTCATCTCCAACCGAGAAGTCAAACATCAATTTTCAATGATTTAACTTTAAAAATGCTTTCACAATTAAATATTTACATAAAATATTTCATTTTGTATTTCACCCCCTGAGGGGTTGAATTTCCAGAACCAGTAATATGTACATGAGTTATTTCTAGCAGTAAAGCCTAATACAAATTTTCATAGATTTAGCTTCAAGAATGCTTGTACAGTGAAAGACTGCCATAGAAATTTTCATCCCCCATTTCACCACCATAGGGGTTGAATTTCCAAAAACAGTGAAACACGTACTTTTTTATTTCTAACGGAGAAGAAATTTTCGTAGATTTAACTTTAAAAATGCTTTCGTAATAAAATATTTTCATAAAAATCTCATCTCCTATTTCACCCACTTAGGGGTTCCGTTTCCAGAAACACAGATACACGTATTTTTTTATTTGTAACCAAGAGTTGAAATACCACTGTTCATAGATATAGCTTTAAAATATTTGAGTAGTTCTTTATTAGTGATATACTTTCGAAAAACAGCTTTCACGTATTATTTCACCCCTATGAGGTTAAATTTCTAAAAATGCGGAAACACGTTTTTTTTTGTATCTGATTGAGAAACCAAACAACAGTTTTCGTTGGCCTAGCTTCAAAATTGCCTTAATAAGGCATATATATATATATGCCTTAATAAGGCATATATATATATATATATATATATATATATATATATATATATATAGAGAGAGAGAGAGAGAGAGAGAGAGAGAGAGAAGATGGATGAATATACGCTGCCTCATCAAAAGCATCTGGCCACTAAATGTCACGAGAAGAATGGTCTGCTGTAAAATACTTTTTGACCAGATAGTGTAAATGCTCTGGAATGGCGTAAGAGCACGTTAACGCTCCGTCTCTATTCTAAATTTTTGTGTTAGAAAACAGCCTCTGGAAAGCTTTGGGCTTTTTTACGGCACTGTATTACACTGGATGTGTTATGCATGTCCCTGTGACGTGCAGGTCCTCCTAACCGCCGCTGAGGTGAAACTGGATATAGTGGCGGAGAGGGACTGATGTGGCTCTACCGGTTCTGCCTGATGCGGCGCTGTGAGGCTGGTTGTACATGCAAAGCTTCTAACATAGCACTCAAATTCATATGGTCCACAATACTAAATGCACTCGACAGCACATTGCCGTTCACATTCACGCTGCGGCGTCTGAGGACTTTTGAAATTGTCGTTCTCTGGTATGGGAAGGGGGGGGGGGGGGAGGGGAGGAATAATTTTAGAAAATTTTCTATTCATAATTTCTTTACTGTTTGTATAGAGGTTGTTAGTCTCGATTGGTTCCCTGAGTCCATTACGTCACAGTTAAAGATGACATAATGAGATGTTGTTGAGGATAGTCCAATCCAGTAGGAGCTGGATTCGTTTATGTGTCTTAATATTGACAATTGCTGGATTACCACTCTCAGCAGTCTGCGTAGTAAATACATTTACTATTTCAGGTCTTTTAGAGTCTACATTCTCTGACATCACTTGAATAGTTTCATCTTAAATGCATGTGGTAGTCTTGTTTATCTGGTTTGGGCTGACTTTACCAGATACGACATGTTAATGGTCTAAGAACTTTTAGCATTGTACTCGATAATGGCGTAAAAGCAGAAATATAGATTGTAAAGAAGAAAAATACAGTAATATACAGTCAAATGGCGGTGTATTCTTAAAAAAAGAAGCTATTCCTCTGTCTTCTCCCATGCTCAGAGGAATTACGCGTGTACTTATCATCGTCGTTTGTACATTGAAAGTCACTGATGATATAGAGGATGACTCAGCTCAGCTATTCACCTAACACATTACATGAACCGATGAAGCCAATGGTGGGCAACCAGCGGCCCCCGGGCCGGATCCGGACCACGATTTGTTTCAATCTGGCCCGCGAAAGCAATTCGCAAAGTTACTCCTAATTACGTATATATGTGGGGCTCACTGTTTTCAACATGTCCAAAAGAACAGACCCCATGTTGATCCTGCAGCTATGAATCAAGATACAAAGGAATTAAAGGCATTAGCTGTAAGTGGGCATCGATTTATGTCAATGTGGCAAGTTGAAAATTTGCACCAGACCAGGATTCAAATCCAGGTCTCCTGCTTGCTAGGCAGATGTATATATGTGGTGTCTGTCCTTTCGGACGTGTCCTGCAGCTGCTGTGATCAAGACACAAGGCAATTAAAGACTTAAGCTGGCAGTGGGCAGTGATCTATATCAATGGGGCAAGTTGAAAATATGTGCCAGACTGGGACTCGAATCCAGGTCTCCTGGGCAGATTCGCCGACCACTACACTATCCGGATATAGAGTCAGCACAATCGCACGGACTATCCTAGCACGCCTTCCACAGACCCAAATTGTCAACTTACACCATACACTACTGATGTAATGGTCTTGCTCATTAGCCTCACTTATCGCGGTTTCCCGCCGATTCCCGTAAGAATTAGAATTTGTGTAGTGGTCAGCACATCTGCCTAGTAAGCAGCTGATCTGGGTTCGAAACCCAGTCCGGCGTAAATTTTCACCTTGCCGCTGTCATATAAATCAATACTCACTGGCACCTCATGTCACGGATTGCGCGGCCCCTCCTGCCGGAGGTTCGAGTCCTCCCACGGGCATGGTGTGTGTGCGTTGTTCTTACCATAAGTTAAAGTAGTGTGTAAGTCTAGGGACCGATGACCTCAGCAGTTTAGTCCCTTAGGAATTCATATACATTGGAATATTTCACTGGTAGCTAATGCCTTTGATTCCCTTATGCCTTCACTCCTAATTGTTTGTCAACTGGGATTACCTGTCTCATTACTGTATTTTGTTTTTCTGTTCTTTGTCGTATTAACATCAGTAAATCATTCTTGTCCATCGTGGATGCAATTACAACACTCCAACTGTTGAAACTGGAGGTAATTCATATTGTGTTATCTGGTTCAAAATGGTTCAAATGGCTCTGAGCACTATGGGACTCAACATCTTAGGTCATAAGTCCCCTAGAACTTAGAACTACTTAAACCTAACTAACCTAAGGACATCACACACATCCATGCCCGAGGCAGGATTCGAACCTGCGACCGTAGCGGTCACGCGGTTCCAAACTGACGCGCTTAGAACCGCACGGCCACACCGGCCGGCTGTGTTATCTGCAATCAGTTTCTTGTATAGGTGTTAATTTTTCATGATGACCTTGCAAGATACCAGCAATCCACCTTCAGATCTCTTCATTTATTTGCGTATCGTGAACAGTGTTCGCGACACGTAAATAAATGTACACATCGGAAGTGATTGGTGGCGGGGGGGGGGGGGGGGAGGGGGAACATGAAATGAATATACTCTCAGAAAAACGTGTTTTAAGGTTCAATTTGTTAGCGTGTCGTGTTGGGAAAGGGGTGCCGATCATGTCGGTGCGTTACCCCACAAACATTAACGTCACGAAGGCTATAGTTTTGACTTTATGCGTTACATCTGCATCTATATGATTACTCTGCAATTTCCAACTAAGTGCCTAGCATAGGATTCTTCGAAGCATTTTCACATAGTTTCTCTATCGTTCCAGTCTCTAAAAGCGCTGGAGAAACGCTTAAAACTTTCCGTGCGAGACCAGATTTCTCGTATTTTATTACAGCGATCATTTCACCCTATGTAGGTCCACGCCAGCAAAATATTTGAGCATTCGGAGCAGAACGCTGGAGACTGAAATTTCAAAAAAGATATCTCCGCAAAGAAAAACGCCTTTGTTTAAATGATTGCCACCCCAACTCCCGTATCATACCCATGACACTCTCTCCCCTATTTCGGGATAATACAAAACGGGCTGCTCTTCTTTGAACTTTTTCGATGTCCTCTCTCAGTCCAATCAGGTAGGGACCCAATAGTATAAATTTAACGGATTTCTTTTAGTACTCGTCGAGATGATCTCACAGTTTTCGCTATTCAGGGTCAATTGCCACTTTTCGCTCCATACACATATCTTGTCTCAAATCATTTTGCAATTGCCTTCAACCAGCTGATGACTTTACTAGACAGTAACTGACGATATCATCTGCAAGTAGTCTAAAATAGCTGCTCAGATTGTCTTCTAAATAGTTTATAGAGATCAGGAACAGCAGAGGGCCTATAACACTTCCTTGGGGAATGCCAGATGTCACTTATGTTTTACACGACGACATTCCGTCAGTTATTACGAACGGTGATATTCCCAACAGAAATCACGAATACAGTCGCACACGACGATACTCCACAAGCACACAACTTGATTATAAGCCGCTTGTGAGAGACGATATAAAATCCTTCCGAAAATCTTGAAATATAGAATCAATTTGAGATTCCCTGTCGATAACACTCATTACTTAGTGAGAATAAAGACCTAATTGTGTTTCACAAGAAAGATATTTTCTGAAAATGATGACTGTGTGTCAACAGATCGTTTTCCTCGAGGTAATTCATGATGTTCGAACACAGTATATTTTCCAAAATCCTATTGCAAATCAACGTCAATGATACGGGTCACTGTTTCATCGGACTACTCCTACTTCCTTTCTTGAATACAGGTGCGATCTGTGCAACTTTCCAGATTTTACGAACCGATCTTTCGTCCAGCGAGTTAAGTACGGAGCTATTACATCGGTGTACTCTGAAAGGAATCTAATTGATATACAATCTGAACCGAGGGACATCCCTTTATTAAGTGATTTAAGATGCCTTTATTCACTTTATTACTTATGTAGCCAGTCGTTCTTGATTCTAAGTCGGGAATATTTACTTCGTCTTCTTCGCTGAAGAACTTTTGGAAAACTGTATTTAGTAACTCCACTTTGGTGGCACTGTCATTGGTAAAATTTCCTTCTCTGTTGCGAAGTTGTTGATTGTGTCTTTCCGCTGGTGTACTTCACATACAACAAAAAGCTCTTTGGATTTTCTCTGATTTCGAAACAGAGTTTCGTTGTGGAAACTATTAAAAGCATCTCGCATTGAAGATCGCCCTAAATTTCGAGCTTCTGCAATATGTTGCTAACCTTAGAGATTTTATGTTCTTTTACATTTGGCATGCTTTCTTCATTGTTTCTGCAACAGTGTTCTCGCCTCTTTTGTCTACAATCGTGGGTTAGTTCCGTCTCTTGCTATTGTCATACTATTTCCTTGAATTGAAGCCGCATCTGGTCTACGCTCATATAGTTAGTTCGAAAGGAATGGACACTGTCTCCTAGAAGGACGTCAGACAAATTTTTATCTGCCTTTTTAAAATCGATATATTTTGGGTTTATTTTCGGTTGTTTTGCGTGTTGCGGTATTCAGTCTCGCTACAGCGTCCTTATGGCCACTAATACCTGTACCCGGCATAATGTTTCCTATTTGCTTGGGATTCTTTGTTGCTAAGAGGTCGAGAATGTTTTCAACCATTTATGCGGGATGTTCAAAAAGTACCCCCGCAGTGCCGTATGATTGTCAGCCGTGCGTGCCGTATGCTGCAGTGAATATACCGAAATGAAACTCAGTGAAATACAAGTACCCGGATAAATGAAACCACGCCTCGTCAGTGAAAAACGTTTCATTAAGAGTATCCCCTCCATTTTGTTGAACTAAGTATTTGAACCATCGACAATAATGCAGTCTCTTTCCATGATCAGTATTTTTCAGTTACTGCACGACTGTCACTTTGTATGGGAAAAGATCTAATTTTTTTCCTTACAACTGTGTGGGCCGTTTCGACACTAACATCGATTTCCTGGGCGAGTTTTCTTACTAAGTTGTTCGGACTCATGGACATTTTACCGGAAATATCGAGTAGTTTATCCTCAGACAAAACGCTAGGACAACCACTTCTCGGTGCATCTGTCACTGAACCTGTACTTCGAAATTTGTTAATCAAATCTCGTACAGTATCGCGATGTGGGAGTGTTGTCTCCGGGAAAAATAAATTAAATGTTCGACGAACTGAAACCGCCAACTTTGAACGCTTGTTCGACTAAAAACACGTTCTTCAATGGTTAGCCATTTAACAGTGACAAAAAAGAAACAAACAAACAAAGGAACTAAACGTTCACGCCAATTCGTAACGACACACACCGACGATACCAAGGGCGTACCCAGGATCTGAACTAGGGAGGGGGGGGGGGGGGGGGGCAGGTCATACTAGTCTCAGGAAACAAGGACTCGAGACAACATACAGCACTTCTTATTAAATGAAACAGTAAACCAGTGAAAAACTGCTTTTAATAAACATTTTAAATAAAAGAATGCACTTGTACAACCGGAGAAAATATGCAGCATTTCTTATTAAATAAAGCAGTAAACTAGTAAAAAACTGCGAATATCTTCTACGGGGGGGGGGGGGTGCAGCTGCCCCCCCCCCCCACCCTGCCCCTTGCTGGGTACGCCCATGGACGATACTACAGACGCTTGCTGAGATAAACGAAACAGAGGAATGTTGAGAGGGTCCACTTGAAGGGAAGTAACCCAGGCAGCGAACAATCATACGGCATGCGCGCTAACAATCATACGGCACTGCGGAGAGACTTTTTGGAACACCCCGTGTGTTGAGTGGGCTCCTGAAATAACTGTTCAAAATAATTTTCGGAGAACGCATTTACTACGATTTCAGACTATGCTTTATGCCCGCCACCGACATTAAACGTGTAATTTCGCCAACAAATCCAGGCGCCACCAAATACACTCCTGGAAATTGAAATAAGAACACCGTGAATTCATTGTCCCAGGAAGGGGAAACTTTATTGACACATTCCTGGGGTCAGATACATCACATGATCACACTGACAGAACCACAGGCACATAGACACAGGCAACAGAGCATGCACAATGTCGGCACTAGTACAGTGTATAACCACCTTTCGCAGCAATGCAGGCTGCTATTCTCCCATGGAGACGATCGTAGAGATGCTGGATGTAGTCCTGTGGAACGGCTTGCCATGCCATTTCCACCTGGCGCCTCAGCTGGACCAGCGTTCGTGCTGGACGTGCAGACCGCGTGAGACGACGCTTCATCCAGTCCCAAACATGCTCAATGGGGGACAGATCCGGAGATCTTGCTGGCCAGGGTAGTTGACTTACACCTTCTAGAGCACGTTGGGTGGCACGGGATACATGCGGACGTGCATTGTCCTGTTGGGACAGCAAGTTCCCTTGCCGGTCTAGGAATGGTAGAACGATGGGTTCGATGTCGGTTTGGATGTACCGTGCACTATTCAGTGTCCCCTCGACGATCACCAGTGGTGTACGGCCAGTGTAGGAGATCGCTCCCCACACCATGATGCCGGGTGTTGGCCCTGTGTGCCTCGGTCGTATGCAGTCCTGATTGTGGCGCTCACCTGCACGGCGCCAAACACGCATACGACCATCATTGGCACCAAGGCAGAAGCGACTCTCATCGCTGAAGACGACACGTCTCCATTCGTCCCTCCATTCACACCTGTCGCGACACCACTGGAGGCGGGCTGCACGATGTTGGGGCGTGAGCGGAAGACGGCCTAACGGTGTGCGGGACCGTAGCCCAGCTTCATGGAGACGGTTGCGAATGGTCCTCGCCGATACCCCAGGAGCAACAGTGTCCCTAATTTGCTGGGATGTGGCGGTGCGGTCCCCTACGGCACTGCGTAGGATCCTACGGTCTTGGCGTGCATCCGTGCGTCGCTGCGGTCCGGTCCCAGGTCGACGGGCACGTGCACCTTCCGCCGACCACTGGCGACAACATCGATGTACTGTGGAGACCTCACGCCCCACGTGTTGAGCAATTCGGCGGTACGTCCACCCGGCCTCCCGCATGCCCACTATACGCCCTCGCTCAAAGTCCGTCAACTGCACATACGGTTCACGTCCACGCTGTCGCGGCATGCTACCAGTGTTAAAGACTGCGATGGAGCTCCGTATGCCACGGCAAACTGGCTGACACTGACGGCGGCGGTGCACAAATGCTGCGCAGCTAGCGCCATTCGACGGCCAACACCGCGGTTCCTGGTGTGTCCGCTGTGCCGTGCGTGTGATCATTGCTTGTACAGCCCTCTCGCAGTGTCCGGAGCAAGTATGGTGGGTCTGACACACCGGTGTCAATGTGTTCTTTTTTCCATTTCCAGGAGTGTATAATTGTATGAATGGGGTGTCTATTTGAAATGAGATTCAAGTCTTCTTTGAACTGTTCAGCGACTGTATCATCTAAGTCTGGAGTTCGGTAAAAGGAACTAATTACGAAATGCGTTCGATAAATAATGCTATACTTTTTTTTACCTGAAAGCAGTTTTATTTTCAGGATTCCAATACACCATATTACTCCCCACTCTTTTGGCTACAAAGCCCTATTTTTCAATTCTATCTCCATTCAATGCGACGCTCTTATGCCACACTACTGGGAGGGGCTCTATACCCGCATAGTACCACTCTATTGGAACTTCCTGGGAGATTAGGACTGTGTGCCATACCAAGACTCGAACTCGGGACTTTTGCCTTTTACAGCAAGTGCTCGACTAACTGAGTTATCCATGCACGACTCACAAACCGTCCTCATAGCCTTATTTCCGCCAGTACGTCTTCTCCTACCTTCTAAACTTCACAGAAGCTTTCCTACAAAATTTGGAAGACTAGCACTCCTGGAAGAAAGGGTATTGTCGAGACATGACTTAGCCACAGTCTGGGGGATGTCCCCAGAATGAAATTTTCACTCTGCAGGGGAGTGTGCACTGATATGAAATTTCGTTCTAGAAACTTTCCCCAGGCTGTGGCTAATCCATGTCTCTGCAATATCCTTTCTTCCAGGAGTGTTAGTTCTGTAAGTTTCGCAGGAGAGTTTCTACGAAGTTTGGATGGTAGGAGACGAGGTCCTGGCAGGAGTAAAGCTGTGAGATAGCTCAGTCGGTAGATCACTTGCACGTGAAAGGCAAAGGTCTCGAGGTCGAGTCTCGATCTGGCACACAATTCTAATCTGGCAAGAAGTTTTATATCATTGCACATTCCACTGTAGAGTGAAAATTTCGTTCTCCCGCTCTACTGGTCGACATAAGAGCAAACGTCTTGCTGCATCAGTAGTCTCCCCATCATCTACGTACTGCTTTCCGCAGAGTGCATCCTCCATTGGGCAAAACAGATGGAAGTCGGAAGGTGCGAGATCCGGGCTGTAGGGTGGATGGTGAAGAACAGTCCGATGAAGTTTTGAGTTCCTCTACGGTGCACAGACTTGTGTGAGGCCTCCCATTGTTATGGAGAAGGAGAAATTGGTTTGCATTTCTGTGGTGACGAACACATTGTAGTTATTTCTTCACTTTCCTGAGAGTAGCACAACCGTCTGCGGCCGGGCGGTACGCTGGGTATAGGACGGGTTTGCGCGACCTTGATGCTATTACGACAGACGCCTCGCCCAACGACTCACCGTACTTTTGTTCACTAACAGGTCTAAGGAGACATTCTCCAAGCGCCCATGAATACCAGCGATACTCTGGTTTTCCGCCAAAAGAAACTCATGACAGTTATCTGCTTGAATCGCACCTCCATTATAGACGCCATTTTGAAGGCTACGTATAATGCTACCACCTACTGAAACTTCATGAAACTTACGAGCTGAAGTAGGGATATTCGACGATGTCCGACAGCAAAATCAGCATTTTTTTCTAGCGAAATCGGCCGAGGATAAAAAATGGGTTGGCGTACTTATTCAAACCCGCTCGTGAATTTCTTCTTGTTGTCAAATACAACTCCTATCCATTCTAACTCACAGAAGCTATACAGGGTGGTCCATTCATCGTGACCGGGCCCAATATCTCACGAAATAAGCGTCAAACGAAAAAACTACAAAGAACGAAACTTGTCTAGCTTTAAGGTGGGGACCAGATGGCGCTATGCTTGGCCCGCTAGATGGCGCTTCCATAGGTCAAACGGATATCAACTGCGTTTTTTAAATAGGAACTCTCATTTTTATTACATATTCGTGTAGTACGTAAAGAAATATGAATGTTTTAGTTGGACCACTTTTTTCGCTTTGTGATAGATGGCGCTGTAATAGTCACAAACGTATGGCTCAAAATTTTAGAAGAACAGTTGGTAACAGGTAGGTTTTTAAATTAAAATACAGAACTTAGGTACGTTTGAACATTTTATTTCGGTTGTTCCATTGTGATACATGTACCTTTGTGAACTTATCATTTCTGAGAACGCATGCTGTTACAGCGTGATTACCTGTAAATACCACATTAATGCAAATAATGCTCAAAATGATGTCCATCAACCTCAATGCATTTGACAATACGTGTAACGACATTTCTCTCAACAGCGAGTAGTTCGCATTCCGTAATGTTCGCATATGAATTGACAATGCGCTGACGCATGCTGTTAGGCGTTATCGGTGGATCACGATAACAAATATCCTTCAACTTTCCCCACAGAAAGAAATCCGGGGACATCAGATCCGGTGAACACGCGGGCCATGGTAGTATGGTGCTTCGACGACCAATCCACCTGTCATGAAATATGCTATTCAATACCGCTTCAACCGTACGTGAGCTATGTGCCGGACATCCATCATGTTGGAAGTACATCGCCATTCTGTTATGCAGTGAAACGTCTTGCAGTAACATCGGTAGAATATTACGTAGGAAATCAGTATACATTGCACCATTTAAATTGCAATCGATAAAATGGGGGCCAATTACCCTTCCTCCCATAATGCCTAACCTTACATTAACCCGCCAAGGTCGCTGATGTTCCACTTGTCGCAGCCATCGTGGATTTTCCGTTGCCCAATTGTGCATATTATGGTGGTTTACGTTAACGCTGTTGGTGAATGACGCTTCGTCGCTAAATAGAACGCGTGCAAAAAATCTGCCATCGTCACGTAATTTCTCTCGTGCCCAGTGGCAGAACTGTACACGACGTTCAAAGTCGTCGCCATGCAATTCCTGGTGCATAGAAATATGGTACAGGTGCAATCGATGTTGATGTAGCATTCACAACACCGACCTTTTTGAGATTCCCGATTCTCGCGCAATTTGTCTGCTACTGATGTTCGGATTAGCCGCGACAGCAGCTAAAACACCTACTTGGGCATCATCATTTGTTGCAGGTCGTGGTTGACGTTTCACATTCCTTAAATAACGTAACTATCCGGCGAACGGTCCGGACACTTGGACGATGTCGTCCAGGATACCGAGGAGCACACATAGCACACACCCGTTGGGCATTTTGATCACAATAGCCATACATCAACACTATATCGACCTTTTCCGCAATTGGTAAAAGGTCCATTTTAACACGGGTAATGTATCACGAAGCAAATACCATCCAAACTGGCGGAATGTTACGTGATACCACGTACTTATACGTTTGCGACTATTACAGCGCCATGTATCACAAAGCGAAAAAAGTGGTCCAACTAAAACATTCATATTTCTTTACGTACTACACGAATATGTAATAAAAAAAATGGGGGTTCCTATTTAAAATACGTAGTTGATATCCGTTTGACATGTGGCAGCGCCATCTAGCGGGCCAACCATAGCGCCATCTGGTTTCCCCCTTCAAGATAGACGAGTTTCGTTCTTTGTAGTTTTTTCGTTTGATGCTTATTTCGTGAGATATTTGGCCCGGTCACTATCAATGGATCACCCTGTATACTTCAATTGTGGTACAAGATAGGCTACTTATAACAGCAACAAACACACCACCACCAAAAATATTAGATCTATTCTTTTGAAACACCGTCAGGTGCTTTGCAAAAATTTCGGCTGAATTTATTCCCAATTTCAGCCAGCTTTCAGTACCTATAACGATTTGTGTTTCAGCGCTCTCTACTAGCGTCTGGAGCTCTATTTCTTTCCGAGCACTGCTACGACAGTTTATTACTATAACACATATGATTCCTACGTCAACCCTTGTTCGATGTTAGACCTGAACTGTTGCAGACTGAAACCCTTTTTGCTCTTTCCCGAGACCCTTTAACCAGAAAACCACCCAGTTCCCTACACACAGCCTCTGCTAACAGTGTAGCCGCTTCCTGTGTGTACTGAACCCGTGGCCTATTAAGCGGAACCTGAAACCCTACCACCCCACGGCACAAATCGAGGAATCTGCAGCCTACACGGTCGACGAACTGTTTGAATTTCTGATTCAGAACCTCCTTTCGGCTCTATATCAAAGGACCACAGTCAGTTCTGTCGTATAACACTACGTGTTACGTTCATCTCGGGTATATTATATAACTTTGACGTTGGATTTTCCATAACCGTTTTTACTTGTGTTACAATTGTTCAGAAATATGTTCAGGACTAAATGCCAGTGCACTACAGTGGCACAGTAGTCTGTGTATGTAGATGGTATGTAATACATGTATTAGAACCTCTTTTTGTAACGATTACACTGTAATTTTATATTACTTTTTCAGATGTCAAGAAGCCTGCGATTTAGGCAAATAAACTTCTCTACTAAGAAGATTACATTACTCATATATTTGTTACTGTTTTGGATTCGGCTGTCTTTGATCAAAAGTTGGCCACGTCCACTGCGAACTGGGTTTGTATTGTATTGTATGTTAACCGGGGACCTAGAAACGACGGAGCGGCTCCGTGCCCACCTCAGCCGCAGTGGTCCACAACCCCACGACGACTACCGCAGTCCACTTCACCCCTCCGCCGCCCCACACCTAACCCAGGGTTATTGTGCAGTTCGGCCCCCGGTGGACCCCTCCAGGGAACGTCTCACACCAGGCGAGTGTAGCCCCTATGTTTGGGTGGTAGAGTAATGGTGGAGTACGCGTACGTGGAGAACTTGTTTGCGCAGCAATCGCCGACATAGGGTAGCTGAGGCGAAATAAGGGGAGCCAGCCCGCATTCGCCGAGGCAGATGGAAAACCGCCTAAAAACCATCCACAGACTGACCGGCTCACCGGACGTTGACACAAGTCCGCCGGGCGGACTGGTGCCGGGGACCAGGTGCTCCTTCCCACTCCGGAGCAAACTGGGTTAGTCGTGGGTAGATCCTTCATAGTGCATGTAACTGACTGCAGCTCACACTGCAAGAGTTGAGTGGAAGTATGCAGATGTCCAGTCACACGGTGTCTTTATGTCCACATGTTTACTTTGGACCTTGCAACATCAGGTAGCATTCTGTTGTGAGACTTCCGTGTCGTTCACTCTACAGTGTTGCGCGGAAGGGGTCCTTCTGTATGCGTTGGGCAGTCATGACGGGCACGGTTCTTTCTTTCCACAGAAGCAGTCTTGTGCGTTGTGGTGTAAAGGTCAAGCTCAGTATGGTACACAGAAAGTTTTTGCTAGGTTTAAGCCGTTGATGTGCTAGCAGCTGGGCGTACAGCTGCGCTGGGGTTAATGACTCCGTTTTCTCTTTTTTTGCCATCATTTTCAGTCTGATGTCCAGAGGAGCACTACCGGCAAGACAGAACAGCTAAATATGGTCAAATGGTTCAAATGGCTTTAAGCACTATGGGACTTAACATCCTGAGGTCATCAGTCTCCTAGACTTAGAACCACTTAAACCTAACTAACCTAAAGACATCACACACATTCATGCCCGAGGCAGGATTCGAACCTGTGACCGTAGCAGCAGCGCGGTTCCGGACTGAAGCGCCTAGAACCGCTCGGCCACAGCGGCCGGTAGCTAAATATGTAGATGTAGTTACGAGTAGGCATCCAGTTACGCCATAAGATATCGATCGAAAACACATACAGTGTTGACAATCAGTAAAAGTGCTTACTTCAGCATGAGGGATAAACGAGAACACTCCCTCGATCTGTTAGATGCGTTGAGTAACATACGAGAACCACTACAAAGTACCTGTAAACAATAAGCATAGCATTTGTTGAAACTGTTAGAATTAACTAGCACAAACAGTAACATGTACGTGTCATTCTATACAGTGCTGTAAAACCTACAGCGAAACATATGATAATGAGGCTCAGCAGATAGGTCACGGAACTGGGAGTTGGAGTTCAAGATACCGACACACGTAATAGCGCAGCTGCTGCGCAGAACGTCGTAATATGAAACGGCTCCAGATAAGTGCAGCATGACAAAACCAATATAGTGGCCATGAGGCCTACATAGGCTTTCGAAAAATCTTACTACAGGGCTTAACAACTGGCCGGTTTTGAGCGCGAGTACTCGCGTCTGCTTCAGGCACGTGCTCGCGAACAGGTGCGAGGTCGCGGAGTAGGGAGGGAGGGGAGGGAGGGGAAATGTGCGCGCACGTTTGAATGTGATCTCGCGTTCTTAGCAGATTTAACTAGCCATCTGAATGCTTTGAACATTTTACTACAAGGTAAAGAACTGCTAATTACTCATTTCATAGATCGAATACGAGCTTTTAAAATGAAATTGACACTTTGGGTGAGTCAGCTGGAAACAGGAAACCTAGCTCATTTTCCTAAATTATCATCCATGCAAGATGTTCACAAAGACTGTGAACGTTATTCACATAGTTTAGTTGATCAGCGCTTTCAAGATCTGACAGCACTAGACAGTGATTTCGATCTGTTCTCTCCATATTCAGCGAATATTTAACAGATTCGTCCTGAGCTGCAGCAAGAAATTATTGACCTGCAGTGTGACAGAGAATACAGAGACAAATTTCAGAACAAGAAAAACATTTTGGAATTCTACAGACACTTCCCTCAGGATAGATTTCCTCGTTTTCACAAACTGGCGGCTACAATAATATCAATGTTCGGTTCCACGTATGTTTGTGAACAACTGTTCTCTGCAATGAAATGTAACAAGACGCGCCTGAGAAACGTATTGTCTGATCGAAATTTAAACTGCACGCTGCGCCTACAATGCACAAGAACAATTACTCCGAACATAGACGCAATTGTAAAGGGCAAAAAGTACAAGATAACCGAGAATCCCACACTTCAGTGACACCTTTTATTGTGTAACAGTTCACAAATTAAATCGAATGTAGAGGCATACACTAAGCTAATAAAATTATATGGCATGTGTACATTCTCCTTTATTTGTTTCATTTGTCGCAGTAATAATTCATGAGTGATATCCCTGCAGGTGGCCGCGGATTTACATTGACTGGCGGCAGCTGCTGTGTGCCCCACGTGACTTTCCCCACTCTCCGCTCTGGTCCGGCAGTGGTGGTAGCGTGCTCGCGCTGCTCCGTGCTCGCGCCTTGCTGCTCACAGCTTGCTCCGCAAGCACGTATGTTGTGAAGACCTGTCTTACTACGTTGTGTGTCTACGCAATTTCTGTGAAAACTGTTGCGTCATACACGTGGTTCAGTATCAGATACTAATCATAACAAGATACAACGCATGTTCAAAGTACTGACGAGGGTTCTCTGATGAATGGGGGCGCTTGTTTTGTATGTTCACATATCCAGAATGGCTTTATGGTCTCACGTATCCAGAAAGACTGAAGCGTAGTCTGGAAACTTTAACTTCTACATCTACATCTACATATATACTCCGCTAACCACCAAGCGGTGTGTGGCGGAGGGCACAATTCGCGCCAAAGTCATATTTTCCCCCATTTGTCGCACTCGCGGATCGCGCGAGGGAAAAACGACTGTCTGAACGCCTCAGTACGGGCTCTAATTTCCCTTATCTTTGAATGGTGATCACTGCGCGATTTGAAAGTTGGTGGTAATAATATATACAAAAAACATGCAATGCCATTATGTCGATGGTGTATTGTCATTAGCGTCAAAACCTTTCTCGTGGAGGGATATCAGTTGCACAAGTTGTAGGTGGTAAGAACAATGTCGGTTTTCATGCAGAGTACACAACGCCGTCATTTGGCTTGCTGCATGCTGGCGGGCCACGTGTGTGGAACTTGTATTGGGGTAGTCCCATGCTCATACAAACGGCGAAAAATGGTTACAAAGGCTTCGTGATTTGGGTGATGCTGTCCACCGGGTAAGTATCTCTGTGAATCCACGTGGCCTCTCGACCGCTGCCACGTGTTTCATTGTGGATGAAAACCACCTCAGCTTGCTCTCGGAATGAATAACGGACCATTTACTTGGACTTAGCTTAAATCACACAATCTATAACACAAAGAATAATGATGTTCAGCACTGCCATTTACGTTGGCAAATATGGATTAATTTAATACTAATGGGAATTCTATGTTGGAATATCAACAATGTAGGGAAAGGTATATTGCTACTTACCGTAAAGATGACACGTTATCCCGCGTCCGGCCATCCTGATTTAGGCTTTCCGTGATTTCCCTAAATCGCTCTAGGCAAATGCCGGGATGGTTTCTTTGAAAGGGCACGGCCGACTTCCTTCCCCATCCTTCCCTAATCCGATGAGACCGATGACCTCGATGTTTGGTCTCTTCCCCCAAACAACCCAACCCAACCCCGAAATGACACGTTAAGTTGCCGACAGGCACAATTAAAAGACACTTAAACATAACCTTTCGGCCACAGCCTTTGTCAGGACAAGTAAGAGAAACATACACCATTCATTCACACAAGCAAGCACACCTCAAGAACACATGTCCTCCAACTCCGGCAGCTCGACCCAGAATGCTCCACTTACAAAGTATGTTTCTTGTGGGTGGACTATGTGAGGAAGACGCTCATACATTTGTTTCACAAGCTGTAGCACCACAACACTATGTCATACGTTAATGGTAGCTTTTGAAAAAAAAAGTAATTATCGCTAACTTATGTAATCAATATTACTAAACTCCGTCCGAACAGACCATGAAGGCCAAACGGCAGGCGTGTCATCCTTATCCGACAGGCGTCACTGGATGCGGATATGACGGAGCATGTGGTCAACACACCGCTCTCCCGCCGTATGTCAGTTTACGAGACCGGAGCCGCTACTTCTCGACAAGTAGCTCCTCAGTTTGCCTCACAAGTGCTGAGTGCACGCTGCTTGCCAACAGCGCTCGGAAGACTGGATGGTCACCCATCCAAGCGCTAGCCTAGCTTGGCAGTGCTTCACTTCGCTGACCTGACGAGAACCGGTGTTACCACTGCGGCAAGTCCGTTGGTCATTCAATATTACACTCTTACAAAATAGTTATAATAGTAATAATCTGTTCAAAATAACTTAGTTTCGTGACCGAAACACAATTGAGCCCTTTTATTTTTATCCCTCAGAACATTACATTTTACCCCTCGGAAGCGGGGGAGTAATTATCCCCAGGTTGAAAACAGTTGATCTAAGCAACAGCATCGTAAGCCTCATCGATCATCCGGCGTTACCCACTAGATAATTGAGACGGTTCACCTGCCACGACCGACAGTATGTAATATTAATCCTCGTGTTCAGTGTAAAGGTAGCATATTTCATCGATCAATGTTGCTGAGCGGCCGGGCGAACTGTAAGTGGGGAATGTATTTGTGCTAATGTTGGTGAAAAATTGCTGCAGAAAGCTGTTACTGCAACGAGCTATGCAGTATCCAGAGGTACTGACGAAGAAGAAATTACCTGCCACACCCACCTGTATGACCAAAGGCAGCAGAGCAACAGTACCGGAGCCAAAGAATGTCAGGATCCCATTGCTGCTGAACAAGAAACATAAAGAATGATCTAATTACGCACAGTCAATCGATGTATTGTATTCTCGATAGATTTACGTGGATCACTCATTTTGCGCTAGGCCAGTTTTGATAAAATTGTTTTATGTTTTGATTTACTTGAATTACGTGAAAGATAACTAGGAATATGCGAGACGCATTGCTTATACTGTTTTGTGGACAGTATATCGAACCTGACCTACATCAGTTTACTGATTTTTCTACGAGGTGAGTCAATTATTATCCGCAATTTAGTTATATTTTTGTTTATTTTCCTAGTACTGTCGCTTTACGTTGATGACACATGCTTTGTTTATTTGTTGTTATATCTTTGCAATTTTCAAGCTACTAGGTTAGTTTCGTTATAGCTGCCGTGCTGTTAATCATGGCTGCTCCGCTGCCTATTTGCACCAAAGAAAAGCAACGTTCAGTGATCCCTTATTTTGAGGTCTGAAGGCCTAAATTCACCGAAGACTTTCGTTACACTGCGGGAACAGTGTTTTGTCACAACGGAGAGTCTACGAATGAATTGAAATATTCCGAAATGGTCACACACCTGTTACGCACAACGAAGGAGCCGGACGACCGTTTACCGCCACAAATGAAGAAACCATTGAGCGTTCACGTGAAATGATTCTCTTCCGTTAAAATCCAAATTCGCCGTGCAAGAAAAAGTTCAAGACCCAACCGTCAGCAGGAAAACTGATGCTTACGGTTTTTTGGGACGCACAAGGTCCAGTACTGGAACATTGCGGGGAAAGGGGCACAACAATAAACAGTGTACGTTACAGTGAGATGCTTACTGTCAGGCTAAAGCCTGCAATTCTAAGCAAACGCCGAGGATTGCTGTCAAAAGGTGTTGTGTTGTTGCACGACAATGCCTGTCCGCATGCTGCTGCCCACACTGCTGAAACGCTCCAGAAACTCAAATTTGAGTATTGGTTAAAAACAGTCTTGGTTGCAATTTTAGTTTTTTATTTTTTAACTACGCGTTTCGCCTTTTTTAGGCATCTTCAGGTTATCTGCATAGAAAACAGAGAACAAATACATCTTAATGTGGTATTTCTTAGAAGAATCCTTTAGTCAGTGTGGCCAAAGGGCATCGTCGAATATATCAGGCCAACATCGCTTTCATTAAACTTTGAAGTCCTGGA
Organism: Schistocerca cancellata; assembly: GCF_023864275.1. Classification (NCBI taxonomy): domain Eukaryota; kingdom Metazoa; phylum Arthropoda; class Insecta; order Orthoptera; family Acrididae; genus Schistocerca; species Schistocerca cancellata. The sequence goes on from NC_064626.1 coordinate 220,093,066, forward strand.
TCATCCTCCATATAGTCCCGATTTTGCCCCTTCTATCACTTGTTTGGTTCACTCAAACAGGCATTAAGGAGCCGTCGATTTGCCTCGGACGAAGCAGTGAAAGAAGTGGTGCATTCCTGGCTCGCAGCTCAACCGATAAAATTCCTTTATGAGGGCATCAGGAAGCTTGTACAACGATGGACCAAGTGCGTTGAAACGCAAGGTGACTATGTCGAAAACTGATGTGCTTGTAAGTTTCCTATTTGATTACCATAAAATTTTATAACTACTTTGCGGATAATTATTGACTTACCCTCGTACGTAGCTCGACGTGGTTGTCTGTTGAATCAGAACTGTGACTTTAATTTATCGGTTAACATTGTCGGAAGCAGTTGATTTTACTAGAAAATGATTACGAAGGCTGTAAGACAGTTACTCTTTGGTACTCATAATGATTCTTAGACAATTGAGACTTTTACATTTCGCATGTGCGCACGAACTTACATTGAACGTAGACAAATGCAGAACTTTTTAGTCAGGGCCATAATTTTAATTAATCATTGCACATTCACTGGGGATTTATTTTAGGCCCTCACTGCAGGTGATCTCGCCTGGACTGTACTTGAGAGGGGGTGCTATCGAAAATGTAAACCTTTCTTTAAAAAATCTATACAGCCACAGAGAGTGGGACTGTACGAAGAATGTATAGGGGCTCCCCAGCGCAACTTCCGCAGCGTAGTCGAAACCACCTTGGCAACACGTTGGAGGGCATTATACTGCAACAGAATGAGGCCGTTCATCAACATTCCTGGGTGTTTAGTGTTGATGGCGCGCTTCAGTTTTTGCACTGTATCCTGTCCAGTACTGCTGTGCGATAATTGTGGCGCCATGTTGCAGAGTGTTAATGAGCAGCGGGCCCTTGAAGTCAAAGAAAAAGGCCATCATGACTTTCCCAGGAGCTGGCGCGCGCGGCTTGCGACTTTTCGGTGGGAGTGAATCCATGTGCTTTCATTCGTGGGTAAGATGCTTGCTCTCTGACTCAAAATATGACACCATCTCCCGCGACAATACCGACAGGAAATGATATTGTTCATCGTGATTCCGTTTCAGGAGCTGCAGTGATGTCGGCATTCTGCTCAACTTCCGCTTCTCTGTCGAGCTGTGGGGAACCCCCTGCGCAGAGATTTTCAGGAACATCCGGTGCTCTGTCATGACTGATGCCCAACATGAACCGAATATCTCCCACTGTCCTCCGGAGCAATGAAAATAATGTTAATGACACGATGAGCCTGTCCTGACAGACTACTGTCTTTCAATCACACCCAAACTTCTCGAAATCTTTTATTCCACTCATAAACGCGCACATGAGGTACTGTGTTCGCCATACGCAGCAGACATACGGGCGTGAATTTCACTACCTGACACTCCTCTCGCAGCCAAAAACCGCACTCCACCTCATTATTCCTCCTTCCCGGCCTCCATGGTGCAGTCGGAAACACACGCGAGTCGCTGACCACACGTCGAACACTTCTAAAGACAAATGGCACAGCGGTGAACGCTCGCGCGATGCATTCCTGAATTCCAGTAGGGGGGCATTGTGGTGTCACCGCCAGACACAACACTTGCTAGGTGGTAGCCTTTAAATCGGCCGCGGTCCGTTAGTATACGTCGGACCCGCGTGTCGCCACTGTCAGTGATAGCAGACCGAGCGCCGCCACACGGCAGGTCTAGAGAGACGTCCTAGCACTCGCCCCAGTTGTACAGCCGACCTTGCTAGCGATGCTACACTGACAAATACACTCTCATTTGCCGAGACTATAGTTAGCATAGCCCTCAGCTACGTCATTTGCTACGACCTAGCAAGGCGCCATTACCAGTGTATATTGAGATTGCACTTATGTATCATCAAGAGCGATGTACACCAATTATGGATTAAAGTTAAGTATTCCAGCAGCAACGTACTTTATTTGCTACATTAAATTACATTGTCCTGTTCCAGACCTCACGCCAGCCTGCGTGAGTTTAACGCGTGCGTTTCGGCATCCTCGCATAGTGACTTGGCTGTGTTGCCAAGTCACAACAGGCATTTCTATACACGCACCTACCTGCATTACCAACATTCGCGCCACCTTTACAGCTATAGATTTTATCCCGAACAGAGCAACGTATTGGATTCTATTTCTTAGAAAGTTACAAATGTATGCAATACTCGGTAAGCCAATGTTTTTCTCACTGAACGACAGCGGACCAGTATCGGACGGCTTCCGGAAGCGAGGAACACGGGATCAATCTGGGCTCCATAGTCTACCGCACACTGGTTATCATAGACGAACAGAGTGAGCTGTGGTTCGCAAGATCTCTGTTTACGCAACGTATGTTTGTTTTTATAGAGGCGATTTTCGTTCTCCAGAAAAGCCATAATGCATAAGCACAGAAGCATAGTAGATAGTGTAGGAAGTTCCATGCGGTTTTTCGCGGATGATGCTGTAGTATACAGAGGAGTTGCAGCATTAGAAAACTGTAGCGAAATGCAGGAAGATCTGCAGTGGATAGGCACTTGGTGCAGGGAGTGGCAATTGACCCTTAACATAGACAAATCTAATGTATTGCGAATACATAGAAAGAAGGATCCTTTGTTGTATGATTAAAAGATAGCGGAACAAACACTGGTAGCAGTTACTTCTGTAAAATATCTGGGAGTATGCTTGGTAAGGCGGGTGCCAGATTGAGATTCATTGGGAGAGTCCTTAGAAAATGTAGCCCATCAACAAAGGAGGTGGCTTACAAAACACTCGTTCGAACTATACTAGAGTATTGCTGATCAGTGTGGGATCCATACCAGATCGTGTTGGCAGAGGAGATAGAGAAGATCCAAAGAAGAGCGGCGCGTTTCGTCACAGGGTTATTTGGTAAGCGTGATCGCGTTACGGAGATGTTTATCAAACTCAAGTGGCCGACTCTGGAAGAGGGGCGCTCTGCATTGCGGTGTAGTTTGGTTCAAATGGATCTGAGCACTATGGGACTAACTTCGGAGGTCATCAGTCCCCTAGAACTTAGAACTACTTAAACCTAACTAGCCTATGGACATCACACACATCCATGCCCGAGGCAGGATTCGAACCTGCGACCGTAGCGGTCGCGCGGTACCAGACTGTAGCGCCTAGAACCGCTCTGTCACCACGGCCGGCGCGGTGTAGTTTGCTGTCCGGGTTTCGAGAGGGTGCGTTTCTGGATGAGGTATCGAATATATTGCTTCCCCCTACTTATACCTCCCGAGGAGATCACGAATGTAAAATTAGAGAGATTTGAGCGCTCACGGAGGCTTTCCGGCAGTCGTTTTTCCATCGAACCATACGCGACTGGAACAGGAAAGCGAGGTAATGACAGTGGCATGTAAAGTGCCCTCCGCCACACACCGTTGGGTGGCTTGCGGAGTATAAATGTAGATGTAGATGTAGATGTTGAACTTGACCAATAATTCAACGACAGATTGACTTCGACGATATACTCCTATAACTTTGCGCGTCTTCCGACAATCCTTCTTGAAAAGGCAAAGACCCGGATTTTTTGGTACCCTTCGTTGTTCCAGCGACTTACGATATACTTCTTTTAGAACGGGAGCAAGCTTTTTCGTATAATGTCTGTAGAACATCACAGGTATCTCATGCAGTCCAAATGCCTTCCCGCTACCGAGCGTTTTTAGTTGATTTTCTATTCCGCGATCACATCTCAATGCCTGCCAGTTCGGCGTTCGTATGATGATTGAAAGGAAGGACTGTACCATGTTCTTCCGCAATAAAACAATGGCGGAATAGTCAGTTCAGTATTTCTGCTATCTCTCTGTCACCCTATGTTACGGTGCCATTATGGCCAGTGAGGGACTGAATAGGAATTTATAAGGGACGATCAACTTAATCATAGCTAACACTTGGTTCAAGAATCATGAAAGGAGGCTGTATACATGGAAGAAGCCTGGAGATACTGACAGGTTTCAGATAGATTATATAATGGTAAGACAGAGATTTAGGAACCAGGTTTTAAATTGTAAGACATTTCCTGGGGCAGATGTAGATTCTGACCACAATCTATTGGTTATGAACTGCAGATTGAAACTGAAGAAACTGCAAAAAGGTGGGAATTTAAGGAGATGGGACCTGGATAAACTGAAAGAACCAGAGGTTGTAGAGAGTTTCAGGGAGAGCATTAGGGAACAATTGACTGGAATGGGGGAAAGAAATACAGTAGAAGAAGAATGGGTAGCTCTGAGGGATGAAGTGGTGAAGGCAGCAGAGGATCAAGTAGGTAAAAAGACGCGGGCTAATAGAAATCCTTGGGTAACAGAAGAAATATTGAATTTAATTGATGAAAGGAGAAAATATAAAAATGCAGTAAATGAAGCAGGCAAAAAGGAATACAAACGTCTCAAAAATGAAATCAACAGGAAGTGCAAAATGGCTAAGCAGGGATGGCTAGAGGACAAATGTAAGGATGTAGAGGCTTATCTCACTAGGGGTAAGATAGATACTGCCTACAGGAAAATTAGAGAGACCTTTGGAGAGAAGAGAACCACTTGTATGAATATAAAGAGCTCAGATGGCAACCCAGTTATAAGCAAAGAAGGGAAAGCAGAAAGGTGGAAGGAGTATATAGAGGGTTTATACAAGGGCGATGTACTTGAGGACAATATAATGGAAATGGAAGAGGATGTAGATGAAGATGAAATGGGAGATAAGATACTGCGTGAAGAGTTTGACAGAGCACTGAAAGACCTGAGTCAAAACAAGGCCCCGGGAGTAGACAACATTCCATTAGAACTACTGATGGCCTCGGGAGAGCCAGTCATGACAAAACTCTACCATCTGGTGAGCACGATGTATGAGACAGGCGAAATACCCTCAGACTTTAAGAAGAATATAATAATTCCAATCCCAAAGAAAGCAGGTGTTGACAGATGCGGAAGTTACCGAACTATCAGTTTAATAAGTCACAGCTGCAAAATACTAATGCGAATTCTTTACAGACGAATGGAAAAACTGGTAGAAGCCGACCTCGGGGAAGATCAGTTTGGATTCCGTAGAAATGTTGGAACACGTGAGGCAATACTGACCTTACGACTTATCTTGGAAGAAAGATTAAGAAAAGGCAAACCTACATTTCTAGCATTTGTAGACTTAGAGAAAGCTTTTGACAATGTTGACTGGAATACTCTCTTTCAAATTCTGAAGGTGGCAGGGGTAAAATACAGGGAGCGAAAGGCTATTTACAATTTGTACAGAAACCAGATGGCAGTTATAAGAGTCGAGGGGCATGAAAGGGAAGCAGTGGTTGGGAAAGGAGTGAGACAGGGTTGTAGCCTCTCCCCGATGTTATTCAATCTGTATATTGAGCAAGCAGTAAAGGAAACAAAAGAAAAATTCGGAGTAGGTATTAAAATTCATGGAGAAGAAGTAAAAACTTTGAGGTTCGCCGATGACATTGTAATTCTGTCAGAGACAGCAAAGGACTTGGAAGAGCAGTTGAACAGAATGGACAGTGTCTTGAAAGGAGGATATAAGATGAACATCAACAAAAGCAAAACGAGGATAATGGAATGTAGTCAAATTAAGTCGGGTGATGCTGAGGGAATTAGATTAGGAAATGAAACACTTAAAGTAGTAAAGGAGTTTTGCTATTTAGGGAGTAAAATAACCGATGATGGTCGAAGTAGAGAGGATATAAAATGTAGACTGGCAATGGCAAGGGAAGCGTTTCTGAAGAAGAGAAATTTGTTAACATCGAATATAGATTTAGGTGTCAGGAAGTCGTTTCTGAAAGTATTTGTATGGAGTGTAGCCATGTATGGAAGTGAGACATGGACGATAACTAGTTTGGACAAGAAGAGAATAGAAGCTTTCGAAATGTGGTGCTACAGAAGAATGCTGAAGATAAGGTGGGTAGATCACGTAACTAATGAGGAGGTATTGAATAGGATTGGGGAGAAGAGAAGTTTGTGGCACAACTTGACTAGAAGAATTGATCGGTTGGTAGGACATGTTCTGAGGCATCGAGGAATCACAAATTTAGCATTGGAGGGCAGCGTGGAGGGTAAAAATCGTAGAGGGAGACCAAGAGATGAATACACTAAGCAGATTCAGAAGGATGTAGGTTGCAGTAGATACTGGGAGATGAAGAAGCTTGCACAGGATAGAGTAGCATGGAGAGCTGCATCAAACCAGTCTCAGGACTGAAGACCACAACAACAACAACAAGGGACGATCAAAAAGTTTCCGTTTGAAGACCGTACAGTCCAGAATCTGTATGCCAATGTGGCAAAACCGGCGTGAGCACTGAGGCAATCATCCCATCAACGCACCAGATTGAAGATAACCATTTGGTAAGACATCGTTTACTGCCGCGTGAAAAAGTTTGTAACTGCCTGCTCCACATCCTCGTCCGACAGGAATTGTCGACTCTTCGCGACCTTTTTTAAGGCACCGAAGTGATATTTGCATGGGGAGAGATCAGGGCTATAGGGCGGGGATCGAATGTCTCCCTCTTGAGTTCCCCAGTTGAGACTGGCCTCCCGGATCGACTGTCGTCTCGAATCGCGATCAGCACGGAACTTGGCGCACCATTCCACAAAGCTGGTTGTCGACAGACATGCTGCTCCATTCCTGATTCTCCGACTGATGTCTTTCGGTGTTGTTCTTCGGCAGTCAAGAAAAGAATAACAGCACGTTGGTAGTGTTTGGACAAATTTGGCGATAACTTCGCCATTCATCACATTTTCGAATTTACTGCGCGCATATGTTGCATATACGCTGCAGCAACGCCCTCAAATGGGAACTTTTTGATCGCCCTTACAAATACGCTTACTGACTAGAAGTATTTTTGGTCTGGTCACTTGGTAAAGTTTTACATCTGGTTTATTTAACTGGAAAATTCGTACAAATAGCTTGGTGTAAGATTTTGTAGGGATATGAAATAGAATGGTCACATAAACCAAGTCGTAAGTAATGCAATGTCTGATTACGGTTCACTGCGAGAACAGTGGAAAAATACAGTCAGCCTACAAAAGAGGTTTTTTACAAAACATTCTTATGACCATTCCTGTAATACAAACTGCCCTTTGGCTTCTGTCTCGGGTTTTTCGGCGTTTTTCTGGCGTTTCGCCAGCACGAGTGGCAGGCATTGTCAAAGCTTCACCCTCCATTGCTGGTGGTGGACAGGAGCATGCTCGCGGCCACAAACTACACTACTAGCCATTGAAATTGGTACACCACGAAGATGACATGCTACATACGCGAAATTTAACGGACAGGAAGAAGATGCTGTGATATGCAAATGATTAGCTTTTGAGAGTATTCACACAAGGTTGGCGCCGGTGGCGACACCTACAGCGTGCTCACATAAGGAAAGTTTCCAACCGATTTCTCATACACAAACAGTAGTTGACCGGCGTTGCATGGCGAAACGTAGTTGTGATGCCTCGTGTAAGGAGGAGAAATGCGTACCATCACGTTTCCGACTTTGATAAAGGTCGGATTGTAGCCTATTGCGATTGCGGTTTATCGTATCGCGACATTGCTGATCGCGTTGGTCGAGATCCAGTGACTGTTAGCAGGATATGGAATCAGTGGGTTCAGGAGGGTAATACGGAACGCCGTGCTGGATCCCAACGGCCTCGTATCACTAGCAGTCGAGATGACAGGCATCTTATCCGCACGGCTGTAACGGATCGTACAGCCACGTCTCGATCCCTGAGTCAACACATGGGGACGTTTGCAAGACAACGACCATCTGCACGGACAGTTCGCCGACGTTTTCAGCAGCATGGACTATCAGCTCGGAGACCGTGGCTGCGTTTACCCTTGACGCTGCATCACAGACAGGAGCGTTGCGATGGTGTACTCAACGACGAACCTGTGTGCACGAATGGCAAAACGTCATTTTTTCGGATGAATCCAGGATCTGCTTACAGCATCATGATGGTCACATCCGTGTTTGGCGACATCGCGGTGAACGCACATTGGAAGCGTGTATTCGTCATCGCCATACTGGCGTTATCACCTGGCGTGATGGTATGGGGTGCCATTGGTTACACGTCTTGGTCACCTCTTGTTCGTATTGACGGTACTTTGAACAGTGGACGTTACATTTCAGATGTGTTACGACCCGTGGCTCTACCCTTCATTCGATCCCTGCGAATCCCTACATTTCAGCAGGATAACGCTCGACCGCATGTTGCAGGTCCTGTACGGGCCTTTCTGGATACAGAAAATGTTCGACTGCTGCCCTGGCCAGCTCATTCTCCAGATCTCTCACCAACTGAAAATGTCTGGTCAATGGCGGCCGAGCAAATGGCCACACAATACGCCAGTCACTACTCTTGATGAGCTGTGGTATCGTGTTGAAGCTGCATGGGCAGCTGTACCTGTACACGCCATCCAAGCTCTGTTTGACTCAATGTCCAGGCGTATCAAGGCTGGGTACTTATTTCGCAGGATCTATGCACCCAAATTGTGAAAATGTAATCACATGTCAGTTCTAGTATAATATATTTGTCCAATGGATACGCGTTTATCATCTGCATTTCTTATTGCTGTAGCAATTTTAATGACCAGTAGTGTACTTGGCGCGCGAACGTCAAAGGGCTTCTCCGTGTTCATTTCCGTTGCGGTTCTCTTGCCACCTGCGACGGTCGTTCGCTGGAGCACGGGAAGCCACGATTCTTTTACCTTGAGACTTTCTACTTTATTGTTGAAACTATTCTCGTGTTTATGTATTTCTATTCTATAGCTTCTCTGAACAAGCAGGTGTGATAATTATCCTGTAACATTGTGCAAGTGTGTGGGAGCCACACCAAACAGGCCTAACAGAGAATATTGAACGTGTGCACACAAAAAAGGACAGCAGGAATTGTCACAGGGTACAGGCAGACGCTTGAAGATAGACACAAGCGATGCCGTGAAAGCATATTTACAAAGGTTTAAGAAACATTGTTAAATGGGGAATTCATTCATTTTATAAATATCTACGTATGTTCCACATCTCCTCCTAAACCACTGGATCGATGTCAACCAAACTAGGTACACATATCTCTTACGGTCATCCAACAATCGCCGTGGTATTAAGAACTACCTACCTATCATAATTCAAAAGATATGACGTCATAAAAAATGACGTGTGAAAAACTGCCGCATCACGCATGACGTTTAAGTTTATAACTCCTTTATTACTAACTCTCTTCGCAATAAATTTCGCAGACACTATGCACATACGCCGCTAAATGCACCTACAAAATTATATCATGGAATCACACATTGATCAGGCGATATGATGTCATGAACACTGAGCTGCGTGGAAATCTGCTGCAGTGTGCATGACGTTTAAATTTATTACTTCTTTGCTACTGACTATATTCGCAATATATTTCGCAGACAATATCCAAATATGCTGCTGAATGTACCTACACAAATATACCATTGTACGACACATATTCAAAAGATATGACTTATTAAACACTAAGCTGCATGAAAAACTGTCGCATCATGCGTAAGTTTTCATGAAAGTGCATTTATTCTTTACTACTAAGATACTCCTGCAGTCAAGCCAGATGGAGAAATCACTGATATCTGGCAGGGCTTTTGATAGCTTTCAACTGCGAAGAGCAAACGGCTGTAGGCGAGAACAATAGCCGTCTATAGACCCACGAAGAGGCGTTGCCATAGAGACGTTTACAAAAAAAATTCGATACTGTACTTCTACATTTGTACATTATGCGTATTTCTTTCTACGACTGTTTCAAAATTTCAAAGATGTTTTCATGAACACGTGGAAGCGAAATTTTGTCGATGTTACAATACAAACAGTTCATTTTCTGTTTCCGTGCCTAATAGAAAATTGGTAAAATGAATACCCGTGTAATGTCGGGTTTTTCAGCTAGTCTAATCCGTCTACGTATCGCTCCCGTGGGGACTGCGAAGATAACATCAAACAAATTACAGTGTACACAGAAGTATTAGAGTAATTATTCTTCCTCGTGAGGATGGAACAGGAAGAAGCTCCAATAAGTGGTAAAGTGGGAGATACCTCCGCCATGTAGCTCACAGTGGTTTGAGGAATTTGAATGTGGTTGTAGATCATGTTCATTCCATCGGTCTGGTACCACAATTAGCCTTGTAGAAAAATATACGTTTAAAGTTCTTCAGAACAGATTGTAGATGCAGCTTCACAGGAAGAAGCTCCAATAAGTGGTAAAATGGGAGATACCTCCGCCATGTAGCTCACAGTGGTTTGAAGAATATGAATGCGGTTGTAGGTCATGCTCATTCCGTCGGTCTGGTACCACAATTAGTCTTGTAGAAAAAAATACGTTTAAAGTTCTTCAGAACAGATTGTAAATGCAGCTTCACCGCGGCGAGTAAAAAAAGAGAACATGAGTGCAACTGTTGTTTCAGCGGGTTCTGCAGACAGCGACGGCGCACAGAATATCAGAGGAAACTGCTTGCGATATTCTTCGCAGTGACGGCCTTGTCGCCGGAGAACGAGAAAGGTCATCTTGTTCCATTGGGAACTCTATTTTCTCTCACTGGCTTGTTTACGTAACACGTAACGTAAGTTGTCACCAAGCAGCCTGCTACATATGTTAGGGACTCGTTTTGTTTCTTTACTTGACAAAGAGGTGTCTGCGAGAAGCATTTTACGCAAGCTGTCATCGCTGCAAATAATGCTTAATATGTCCGTTGCTAGAGTAGAGCAAAATCAATTAAACACTGAAGCAGACCGGGCGGGGAAGCGCAGTGGTTAGCACACTGGACTCGCATTCGGGAGGACGACGGTTCAAACCCGCGTCCGGCCATCCTGATTTAGGTTTTCCGCGATTTCCCTAAATCACTTCAGGCAAATGCCAGGATGGTTCCTGTGAAAGGGCACGGCCGTTTTACTTCCCCATCCTTCGCTAATCCGATGCGACTAATGAGCTCGCTGTTTGGTCCCCAGCCGCGAATCAACCAAGCAACATTGAAGTAGATCTTCGTTTATCTTATAAAAGAATTAACAAAGTATATATAAACAATATCGAGACTTTGTATTGAAAGGTGGCTACACTGAGTCACAGCGCCAGAGATTGCGCCAAAGAGTATTATTCAGCCGCCTCCACTGGCAGTGCTTATTGAGAAGTCGTCGTGGAGAGTACTTGTTGAGAAGTCGTCGTGGAGAGTCCTTGTTGAGAAGTTGCCGTGGGCAGTAGGAGTTCTGATGTAGCCGTGACTAGTTGTGAGCATGTTGTGTGCAGTTGTTCTGATGGGCTACACAGCCGATGCTGTTCGATTGCGGATGTTGTAATGATCAGAGTGTATTTTTCGACAATATATATGAAGGTAAAGAATTTTTTTATTTTTTATGTCAAATGTCCTAAATAACAATGCTTCTTGGTTACAGGTTCAGTCAACAAAGCATCTGGCTTGTGTTCATGTATTAGAGTGTAATTCTGGTTTCTATGTGCAATTATAGTATTTCTGTTTTTTTTTAATTACTTCATTGTAAATGGCGTTTAAAGCATCTTGTCGTATTGAGGAAGAACCGTGCCAGATGTGTACGTTGAATCACACTTCCACACACAGAACAGTTCCACTTGTGCTTTGTTGTTTCGTAGCTTTTATAGTTGCTGGGGACTTAATTAATTAATTGTGTTAACGGAAATTTTCTTTCATTCTTTGTTGTTATTCTATGCAGTCAGATTGCGGAGTAATACTAGTCAGGGCCAACCGGTTACGAGACTGCGTAACCGGACAGACAGCTACAAAAATTAAAATTATTTGCATTATATATAATTAAGCCCCCATGCAGTATGTCATTATGATTTGATAGGTAACATTTCTCACTATAGTATTCCCTAAACCGTTTAAGAAGAATAAAGGGGTAATACTTTTACGATGGTTTTGGCCCATTTCCTTTACAAAGTGCCTCGTTAGAGGTTTTGATTTGTCTGTAATCACTTCCTTTCGTTTGAGCATTAAACCTTAAGCTTTTATGCATTTACGTTCCTACTATATGCTAACAGGATGTCGGTTATGGAGGGCGCTTCGAAAAGATTCAGCAGATTTCACAAAACAAAATCTTCTGCATGAATAGACATAGAAAGTTAGGAATCAAAATATCCACGGGTGTACTGCCGGTCTACAGTGTCCAACGGGCACAATATTTCGGCGATCATACACGTCGCCATCATCAGGTGAACTGACGGACTGAGCTCCTGTGAACGTGCCGGCACGGAGATCCGTGCGCTATGGCTGTTCAGAGGGAACTGGGTTCGGTCGCGGCGGCGGTTAGGGTCAATTTTAACTTACGAATTGGACTAAAACGTTTTTATCTTCAAAATATCATCCGATTTCAGAAGAGTATCTCTCTTACAAAGACTCGAATTTCTTGGGTATCTTTTACAGTTACACCTAGGTTCGACGTTTTCGTTTACCTTTTACAACTGTTCAATGTGCCTCCACCGGACGCAGAAGAAACATGCAGACGATATTTAGGTAGGCCCATACTTTTGCAAGTGTGCCTTGGCGTAATGCATTCCCTGTTGTTGCTATTAACGGCTGCACTTCACCCAAAATCGTTGGAAGGGGAGGCACGCTAAAAGAGCTGTATTGTCTTTCTTCCTACGAGCTTCATTAATTAAGAGGGGCAAACTCTGCCTCCTTATTACGACTACTTTAATCTTTTAAATTATCTCTTTTTGGCATATAGCATGGACTTACGTAAATGAACTAATTTCTCAAAAAGGAAGGGAGTAATTACTCATATTCCTTCTTATGGTTCTGGCTCATTGTGTGCAATGTCGCGAAATCCAGTAGCAAACTTTGTTAACTGGCCCAGAAGTTTAGAAAAATATGTCTTTTTGAATTGAGTAATGGATATCGTCAAGGCTTTGCTGCGACTGCACAGTGAAGATCCATGCCACGGGATTATTATATTGCACATCGGAACAGTACTACTTTTTCCGAAAATCTGTCTGACAAAAGTAATCTCTTCAAGACTTCGACTAATGATCTTTTGGAGAACCATAAAGGGAGGTAGATAGGGGAGGGGGGAGAGGGGGGAGAACAATGTATATGAGTAAATGAAGGTCTATTTCTGTCAAATTTTGATTACTCCAATGGCACGCCTGACACGATATGGATTTTTGAATTGTGAATGGTCTCTCAACACATGTTGGGTGTCGTTAATTACTACTCGAGGATAAATGTCAGCAGGTACATCCCACGAGAGAATTAGCGTACGGACTCCAGGAATCTCTAACGGAAGAATAATTCTGTCGCACAGCTCACGTAATCAATCGAACGAAAGGAGTCACAGAAAACATCTGCCTACGATCCCAGACTAGGAAATCTTCATGACCTGCAAGAGAGGAAGCAACATTAGACGAAAGTTCAGTTCAGAACCTTCTGGAAAAAAATTTATTAAATTTCATAGGTTCTGAGTATTGAAAACACCTCCATACATGCAGCAATTCGTTTTATTCAGGACAATTTGCTCTGTCGAATGGAATTGCTGTCCAACAGAAAAAAAACATGGTTTTCGTTGCACATGGTGGTCGATCGACATTTGGACCAGCTCATAATACGGGAAAAATGGATGTGAAACAGCGACAAAACCAAAAAATAACACACACGAATGCTACTAATAAACTGCTGAGAGCAATTACTGAACTGTTAAGAACTTTTCACGGTTTCGACAAAGCACCAGAGATCGTCACCCAAGTCATACGAATCTGCATATATTACGAAAATTTCATTGCAGTCACTCACTCCAACGAATTTAATGCCTAGCGAACTGCTACATATTGATAATTAGGCTCAGGGGAAATCACAAAAGCTAATAAACGAACTTGCTGGAGGCAGGTTGTCAGATCTGTGCTAGAAACAAAGCACAATTACAAGCCCATGCATTGGATGAGAAATAATCAAATAATACTGCGATATAAACCAGAAACATCTCAGGGCACGTAGTTGAGAAAAGGAAGTTGTTTCCTAGCTGTAATCAACATTTAATCTTCATAAGGCAACCTGAAGTTATATCGAAACGATCTTCCGAAGAACTGTGATACCTGAGAGTCAGCGCCAGGCACAAGATACTCTTGCGTCTTAAAAAAACGGCCAACGATCCCTTGAAGGCGGGCGGGTCACCTTTTCAGTATGGTGGGGATGACTTCCGTTGCTCGAACTAGCCAATGGCACGAACGAAGGCCGGACATTTGCCACGCCGGACATTTGCCACACTTGCCCCTTCGCCAGGTAGCTTGAGTAGCGATCCCTCAGGTAAGGGACGCCCTTCGTCGTACTACTGTCCTCTTTCAAACCGCCGTCTCCACATCTTACTCGATACAACCAGTACGTAAGGAACCTTCTTCTTCGACATCTGCCGGCCGCGGTGGTCTAGCGGTTCTGGCGCTGCAGTCTGGAACCGCGGGACTGCTACGGTCGCAGGTTCGAATCCTGCCTCGGGCATGGGTGTGTGTGATGTCCTTAGGTTAGTTAGGTTTAAGTAGTTCTAAGTTCTAGGGGACTTATGACCTAAGATGTTGAGTCCCATAGTCCTCAGAGCCATTTGAGCCATCTTCGACATCTTGGCCAAATACAGAGCTTCTTTTCCGAAATCGAAATATTTATAACTTTTGGGAAACGAAAGCAATACCGCCGATTAAGTCAGTATGTAATTAGTTCTGCTAAGTATAAATATAGATCCCTCTGTCTGTACGGTAGCTTCCTTTCACGCTTACTGATTGCGATACAAACAGTCCATTGCCATGGGAGCAACAAGAAAGGAACGATGTAAAGAGAATGCGAATGTACGCTAATCATTTCTTTTTGATCACCGCATTTGTGCCTGCTTTAATTACTACAACTGCATGCCCAAAAGAGAATAAGAAAAGAAGAAATGGGTATGTGAATGTATGAAAAGAAGAACGGTATACTCCATATTAATTTACTATCTAAAATGCGATACCCCTTGCGGCGAAACATTAGTTAATAAAGTGGAGTGGGACAATGTTCAAAACATGACTGCAAATACGTCCACTAAATAGAGATAAGAACATCTATGACTGACAAGTCATCTAAAGTCAACGTACAATTTTAATATGCTAGAAATAAGGAAATGAAGTAATACAGAATGCTATGCTTGTGACGTACGTTGTTGTTCTACATTGTTTAGCTCTGGTATTTAGAGGGTCACAGAGAAAGAATCCTAGGTTTTGGAGGGAAAAGCCGTAATTGTAGTGATCTGCACTACACAGAAACAAGAAGCACAACTTAAGGAAAAATAATGTAATGTGTGTTCTAGCTCACAAGCGACATTGAAGCAAATACACTCCTGGAAATGGAAAAAAGAACACATTGACACCGGTGTGTCAGACCCACCATACTTGCTCCGGACACTGCGAGAGGGCTGTACAAGCAATGATCACACGCACGGCACAGCGGACACACCAGGAACCGCGGTGTTGGCCGTCGAATGGCGCTAGCTGCGCAGCATTTGTGCACCGCCGCCGTCAGTGTCAGCCAGTTTGCCGTGGCATACGGAGCTCCATCGCAGTCTTTAACACTGGTAGCATGCCGCGACAGCGTGGACGTGAACCGTATGTGCAGTTGACGGACTTTGAGCGAGGGCGTATAGTGGGCATGCGGGAGGCCGGGTGGACGTACCGCCGAATTCCTCAACACGTGGGGCGTGAGGTCTCCACAGTACATCGATGTTGTCGCCAGTGGTCGGCGGAAGGTGCACGTGCCCGTCGACCTGGGACCGGACCGCAGCGACGCACGGATGCACGCCAAAACCGTAGGATCCTACGCAGTGCCGTAGGGGACCGCACCGCCACTTCCCAGCAAATTAGGGACACTGTTGCTCCTGGGGTATCGGCGAGGACCATTCGCAACCGTCTCCATGAAGCTGGGCTACGGTCCCGCACACCGTTAGGCCGTCTTCCGCTCACGCCCCAACATCGTGCAGCCCGCCTCCAGTGGTGTCGCGACAGGCGTGAATGGAGGGACGAATGGAGACGTGTCGTCTTCACCGATGAGAGTCGCTTCTGCCTTGGTGCCAATGATGGTCGTATGCGTGTTTGGCGCCGTGCAGGTGAGCGCCACAATCAGGACTGCATACGACCGAGGC
Organism: Schistocerca cancellata; assembly: GCF_023864275.1. Lineage (NCBI taxonomy): Eukaryota > Metazoa > Arthropoda > Insecta > Orthoptera > Acrididae > Schistocerca > Schistocerca cancellata. Next base: position 220,109,197 of record NC_064626.1, read on the forward strand.
ACACAGGGCCAACACCCGGCATCATGGTGTGGGGAGCGATCTCCTACACTGGCCGTACACCACTGGTGATCGTCGAGGGGACACTGAATAGTGCACGGTACATCCAAACCGTCATCGAACCCATCGTTCTACCATTCCTAGACCGGCAAGGGAACTTGCTGTTCCAACAGGACAATGCACGTCCGCATGTATCCCGTGCCACCCAACGTGCTCTAGAAGGTGTAAGTCAACTACCCTGGCCAGCAAGATCTCCGGATCTGTCCCCCATTGAGCATGTTTGGGACTGGATGAAGCGTCGTCTCACGCGGTCTGCACGTCCAGCATGAACGCTGGTCCAACTGAGGCGCCAGGTGGAAATGGCATGGCAAGCCGTTCCACAGGACTACATCCAGCATCTCTACGATCGTCTCCATGGGAGAATAGCAGCCTGCATTGCTGCGAAAGGTGGATATACACTGTACTAGTGCCGACATTGTGCATGCTCTGTTGCCTGTGTCTATGTGCCTGTGGTTCTGTCAGTGTGATCATGTGATGTATCTGACCCCAGGAATGTGTCAATAAAGTTTCCCCTTCCTGGGACAATGAATTCACGGTGTTCTTATTTCAATTTCCAGGAGTGTAGTATGGGCAGAGGTAATATTCGACATCCGGAATAAATTAATAACTGGCTCCTTTTACCGGCCTCCGGTCTCAGATGAAACAGTTGCTGAACAGTTCAAAGAAAACTTGAGTCTCATCACAAATAGGTACCGTATTCATACGATTATAGTTGGCAGTGACTTCAGTCTACCTTCCGTATGTTGACAAAAATACATTTTCAGACCCTATTGTAGATAGAAAACAACTTCCGTAATTGTTCTAAATGCTTTCTTTTTTTTAATTATTTTGAAAATTTAGTTCACGAGGCCATTCAAATTGTAAATGGTTACGAAAACACACTTGACCTCTTAGCCACAAATAATCCTGAGCATCACGACGGATACAGGGATTAGTGAACACACAGTCATAGCGAGGCTCAATTCCATAACAAAGAAATTCACCAAAACTAAACGCAAAATATGTCTATTTATAAAAGCAACTAAAAATTCGGTTGATGTCCCTCTAAGAGACAGTCTACAATCCTTCCAAACTATGTAAGTGAAGACCATATCAAAGAAATAGTATCAACAGCACTCGAGAGATTCATACCAAATAAATTAATAGGAGACGGAACTGATACCCCATGGTACACAAAACACGACAGAAAACTGCTGCAGGATTACCGAAAAAGGCAAGTATAATTTAGACGAACGCAAAATCTCCAAGATTGGTGAAGTTTTACTGAGGCTCGGATTTCAATGCGAGATGCATTTAATAGTTTCCACAACGAAACTCTCTCTAGAAATGTGGCGGAAAATCCACAGAGATTCTGGTTCCATGTTAAGTAAACCAGAGGAAAGGCTCAGTAATCGATGAGGAGGAGGAGGGGGGGGGGGGGGGGGGGAGACAAGGGACCCAACCCTTCGGAGCAGGTAAAATCGTGGCAAATGTGCGCACACCGGCACGAACTACACTGAAGCCTCAAACAAACTCGTATAAGCATTCGTATTCAAATACAGAGATATGTAAACAGGCAGATACGTCGCTGCGGTCGGCAATACCTATGTAAGACAAGAGTCTGACACGGATGTTAGATCGGTTACTACTGCTACAATGGCAGATTATCAAGATTTATATGAGTTTGAATGTGGTGTTATAGTTGACGCACGAGCGATAGGACACAGCATCTCCTAGGTAGCGATGAAGTGAATATTTTCCCATACGACCATTTCACAAGTGTACTGTGAATATCAGGAATCCGGTAAAACATCAAATCTCTGACATCGCTGCGGCCGGAAAAAGATCCTGCAAGAACGGGACCAACGACGACTGAAGAGAATTGTTCAGCATGGCAGAAGGGCAACCCTTCCGCAAATTGATGCAGATTTCAGTGCTGGGCCATCAACAAGCGTCAGCGTGCGAACCATTGAACGAAACATCATCGACATGTGCTTTCGGATCCGAAGGTGCACTCGTGTACCCTTGATGACTGAACGACACAAAGCTTTACAACTCGCCTGAGTCCGTAAACATCGACATTGCACTGTTGAGTGGAAACGTGTTGCCTGGTCGCGCGAGACTCGCAAATTGTATCGAGCGGATGGACATGTACAGGTGTGGAGACAACCTCATGAATCCATGGACCCTACATGGCAGCAGGGGACTGTTCAAGATGGTGGAGGCTTTGTAATAGTGTGAGGCGTGTGCAGTTGGAGTGATATGGGACCCCTGATACGTCTAAATACGATTCTGACAGGTGACATGTACTTAAGCAGTCTGTCTGATCACCTGCATCCATTCATGTCCATTGTACGTTCCGACGGAATTGGGCAATTCCAGCAGGACAATGCGACACCTCACACGTTCAGAACTGCTACAGAGTGGCTCCAGGAACACTCTTCTGAGTTTAAACACTTCCTCTGGCCACCAAACTCCCCAGACGTGAAAATTATTGAGCATATCTGGGATGCCTTGCAACGAGCAGTTCAGAAAAGATCTCCACCCCATCGTACTCTTACTGATTTATGGGCAGCCCTGCAGGATCCACGTGTCAGTTCCCTCCAGCACCACTTCAGACATTAGTCGAGTCAATGCCACGTCCTGCTGCGGCATTTCTGAGTGCTCGTGGGGCCCTACAGGATATTAGGTAGGTGTACCACTTTCTTTTGCTCTTCAGTGTAAAAAAATGGGGAAAAGTCTGGATCAATAGCAAGCCGCAATACTGGACATGTATGGAAAGTCCGACTGAAACTGATACTATCTGAATAAGCGAAACTGCTATTACCGGTGCATTCAAAATCACTCATCCACGCATCGAATCTTTTCAGTAATTTTTCAAGAAAAGGTGAAGAGAGAGGCTGCCGATATCAAGAAGAAATAGAAAGTTGCTCCAACTTATTCTTTCTTCAAGTAATTAATCAGATAACAGAAAAACATATTAGAGAGATTATAATAAGATAGCAACACATGATAATTCAGAGTAATGGGAAAGGGGGCCATAACATATTTCTTTCAACATTGACAGAGTCTTTCACAAACACCAGAAAAAATGACAAACAGTGAGATTTGGCAACGTTGGAGGCTAATGGTGCACGAGAGATACATAATGACTAATCGATCATTGAGGTACCTCATTGTTAAGAAACGATCTTACATGCTAATACTGCGGTGCCTCACTTTTAAAAAAAATATAATTTTCGATCTCTTCACGCGGAGTGTGAAACAACCCAACGCACTGGGTAATACACAAAAAAGCGAGATAACTGCACCAGGTATACCCCTACTGGCATCTACATGAACAGCGAACCTTTAGTTTAGAAGCATAAATTACAGTTTACCGCAAGTTTCTATCTTCATTCATACAGTAGATACACTCATGTGAAATCGGGTTAATCATTTCGAAGCACACTGTGCGTGGATTCCATGTAAAGCTCATTTTAAACAAAGTCAGCTACTAAGAATCATGGAAAAATAATGCACTGGATGTCCTCAAAAACAATACCAATTGTATCCGAATTATAACACCTCCAATTTTTTTTTCTCAGGACTGGAAACAGAAAAATGCGTTGTGTGAATGCGTGACAGACATGGCAGCACTGTACGGCACGCAACCTCTAGCGCCTAGAATGAGGACTGTTCTCATTACTTAAAATGGCGTCGTTTCCATTACAAGAACAGCGTGAAATTATTCGTTTTGTCCATTTGGGTGGTTTGATACCGATTTAAATTCATCGCCAGCTGGATGAGACATGTGGTGACAGTGTCTTGGATGTGTCTAACGTGCGTTCGTGGGTGCAACAGTTCAAGGAAGGCCAAGCCAAAACAATCTCGGCCTCGTACCAGTCGGTATGACAACATGATCGAGCGAGAGGAGTAAGTTGTTTTGGAGGACCACTGAATGAGTGTGGTCATTGGGGCTCAATTCGGAGCGAGATTCGTCAATGAGATTCCAGGAAAAAGACGTGTCTAGAGACGCCCCGACAGCGGTGGAATACTAACCCGACTGTCGCCCGCCCATATGGCCCGACTACCAGGAGTACACCCCTCCGGTTGTCACCTGCGGCACTGTTACAGCACAGCGGTACGTCGACGACATTCTCCGTCCCGTTTGTTGCTTTTGATGGAGGGTGCCGGCCGAAGTGGCCGTGCGGTTAAAGGCGCTGCAGTCTGGAACCGCAAGACCGCTACGGTCGCAGGTTCGAATCCTGCCTCGGGCATGGATGTTTGTGATGTCCTTAGGTTAGTTAGGTTTAACTAGTTCTAAGTTCTAGGGGACTAATGACCTCAGCAGTTGAGTCCCATAGTGCTCAGAACCATTTGAACCATTTTGATGGAGGGCGATCCTGGTCTTACGTTTCAGCAGGGTTACGCTGCCCGCACAGGGCGTGCGTTTCTACTGCTTGTCTTCGTTCTTGCCAAACCCTACCTTCGTCAGCAAGATCGCCAGGTCTCTCCCCAATTGAGAACGTTTGGAGCATTAAGGACAGAACCGTCCAATCAGTTCGGAATTTTGACGATGTAACGCTCCAGTTGGCAGCATTTGGCACGATATCCCTCAGGAGGGCATCTAACAAGTCAATCAATCAATGCTAAGCCGAATAACTCCGTACATATGGGCCAGATGTGGAGCAACTTCCTTAATTTGTGAAGTTGTTTCCCTTGAATAAATCATCCAGTTTTTCTTAAATTGTAATCATTTGTTTGTCTGTACATGTATGTCTCATCTACCGGTTTCCGTCCCATTCGGATAATTCTTTCGTGGTGCTTGGTTTTTTGTCTTAGTGTGCGTATAATTGAGCACCACAGAAGAATCTACAACTATAAAAAGTTATGTATATCTCGATTATTAACTTATATAGTTTAAATAAACTTATTAATGTGTTATCTTTTCGTAGATGTCTGTTTCCATTAGCCACCTCTACTACCCACACATCACAACGAATGTTTGAAATATCCTGCAAGATGTTGAGAACTGGTCCGTGACTGACATTCGCTGTTTACACGACCGCCTCGATTATGGTACGCCAGTCTTCCAGTGCTCTTGTGATTCCAGGTTCTTCACAGACAGATGTTATGTCACTTTGTTCATTATTCAGACATGTTTGACCATAATGGGAAGCTCTGCGCCACCTAACCACAGTGCCATTTGAGTATGCACTGTTGCAGTATTCTTCCAGCAAATCAGCATGCATTACTGCAGGGTTGTTCTCCTCCAAACGCAGCAAACGAATTACCACACGATACCCCACTTTATCAGTGGATTGCGCTATTTTGTTTTGGTTTGTTTAGCGTCGTGCTGCGGTACTGTGCCGCACAGATTTCAATGTGTACCAGGATTGCAGACGTGTACTTGGAAGTAAATAAATACATAATTTCCCAACTTTATTTTTTCAGGGTGATAACTAAAGCATTTTAATTACCTCCTGTATCTTCAAGACATTTAGCTGTAGTAATGGGGTTATAAATAGTAGTTGACAGCAATTGCTAGATTTATACCAAATAAATGAACAAACGACCGAGCTGTTTCCCCCTCGGTAAACAAAACGGGTCAGAATACCGTTGCAAAAACAACGAAAAAAGCATGCCAGATTCAAACGAATGCAAAATCTCCAAGATTGACGATCTTTAACACAAGCTCGAAATTTTGCACGGACTTAAATGCGAGATGCTTATAATAGTTTCCACGACGAAACTTTGTCTCGAAACTGGCAGAAAATCCAAACAGATTCTGGTCGTACGTAAAGTATGCTAGCGGCAAGACACACTCAATGTCTTCTCTGCGAGATAGCAATGGTTCAAATGGTTCAAATGGCTCTGAGCACTATGGGACTTAACATCTGTGGTCATTAGTCCCCTAGAACTTAGAACTACTTAAACCTAACTAACCTAAGGACATTACACACATCCATGCCCGAGGCAGGATTCGAACCTGCGACCGTAGCGGTCACGCGGTTCCAGACTGAAGCGCCTAGAACCGCACGGCCACACTGGCCGGCAGATAGCAAGGGAAATACTATCGACGACAGTGCTGCCAAAGCAGAGTTACTAAACAAAACCTTCCGAATTTTCTTCAACAAATTAGACGAAGCAAATATTCAAGAATTCGAATCAAGAACATCTGCCAACATGAGTAACTTAGAACTGGATATCCTCGGAGTAGTGAAGCAACTTAAATCACTTAATAAAAGCAAGTCTTCTGGTCGAGACTGTATACCAATTAGGTTCCTTTCGGAGTATGCTGATGCAATAGCTCGGTACGTAACAATGATATACAACCGTTCGCTCGCCGAAAGATCCGTACCTAAAGACTGGAAAGTTGCACAGGTCACAGCAATGTTCAGAGAAGGTAGTAGGAGTAATCCACTAAATTACAGGCGCATATCATTGACGCAGGAAGATTTTGGAACTTATTGTGTTCCAACATTATGAATTATCTCGAAGAGAACAGTCTATTGACACACAGGCAACACGGATTTAGAAAACATCGTTCTTGTGAAATACAACTGGCTCTTTACTCACACGAAGTGTTGGTTGCTATTGGCAAGGGATTTCAAATTGATTCCGTACTTCTAGATTTCCAAAAGGCTTTTGACACTACCACATAAGCGGCTTCTACTGAAATTGCGTGCTTATGGAATATCGTGTCAATTATGAGACTGGATACGTGATTTGCCGGCCGTGGTGGCCAAGCGGTTCTAGGCGCTTCAGTCCGGAACTGGGCGACTGCTACAGTCGCAGGTTCGAATCCTGCCTCGGGCATGGATGTATGTGATGTCCTTAGGTTAGTTAGGTTTAAGTAGTTCTAAGTTCTAGGGGACTGATGACCTCTGATGTTACGTCCCATAGTGCTCAGAGCCATTTGAACCATTTTTGATACGTGATTTCCTGTCAGAGAGGTCGTAGCTCGTAATAATTGATGGAAAGTCCTCGAGTAAAACAGAAGTGATCCCTGGCGTTCCCCAAGGTAGTGTTACAGTCCCTGTGCTGTTCCTCATATACGAGAGCTGTTCAAAAAGTAAGGTCACTTTTCAAGTTGCGCCGGCAACGTACATTCGATTACCGATCTTTTTTTATGTTGGTAAACATGTCCCGAATATATGTTCACAATTTCAAGTGTACAGCATACGTTGTTTATTTTTGACAGATAGGTTAGACGTGTTTTAGTGTGTTCGGCGAGTTTCGATTATTTTAAAAAATGGAGCAAATAATTTGCATAAAATTTTGTGTGAAAAATGGAATCAAGTGCTCTAAAACACTTGAAATGTTGACAGTGGCACACGGTGAGTCTGCTCTAAGTAAAAAAATGTGTTTACAAGTGGTACAAGCTCTTCCAACACGGGCGAGAAGATACCAATGACGAACCTCGGTCTGGACGTCCCACCACATCAGTAACAGATGATAACCTCGGAGCTGTGAAGAAAATTGTTTTGGAAAATCGTCGGATTACCGTAAGAGAAGTTGCTGAATATGCTGGCATATCGGTCGGCTAGTGTCACGCAATTTTTTCGGATGTTTTGGGCATGAGGCGTGTGTCAGAGAAGTTTGTACCAAAACTTCCGTTTTGATCAAAAGAATCGACGCATGAGCAATGCACATGAGCTCTTGAATGATGTCAATGATGATCGTGATATGCTTAAAAGGGTCATAACTGGTGACGAAACATGGGTTTACGGTTATGACGAAAGCCCAACTGGAGAGCCAAGACCGAAAAAAGAACGCCAAGTTCGATCAAATGTCAAAGTTTTGCTCACTGTTTTTTTTTCAGTTACCGTGGCTTAGTGCATCATGAATTTTTGCCTCAAAGTCGTACTGTCAATAAAGAGCATTACCTTGACGTTGTGCGCCATTTGTGAAAAGAAATAAGCAAAAAAAGTCCGAATTGTGGAAAAACAATTAATGGCTGTTGCATCACAACAATGCGCCTGCTCATTCATCGTTGCTTGTGAGAGGTTTTTTGGCCAAAAACAACGCGACAATCATGCCTCTGCGACCATATTCACAGGATATGGCCCCCTGCGACTTTTTCCCGTTCCCAAAATTGAAGAGACCTTTGACAGGACCAAGACTTTCAACGACTGAGGAAATAAAATCTGCGTCGCTGGAAGTACTCAAGGCTGTACCAAAAAGCGCTTATGAGAAGTGCTTCGAGGATTGGAAGAACCATTGGCACAAGTGTATTGTATCCGAGGGGGATTACTTTGAAGGGAACAATATGAATATTGATGAATAAATATTTTTTCAGAAAAATATAAAGTCACACATCTCGTGTATAATGATTTAGGAGATAATCTGAGTAGCCGTCTTAGGTTGTTTAAAGATGATGCTGTGGTTTATTGCCTAGTAAACTCATCAAAAGATCAAAACAAATTGCAAAACGATTCAGAAAAGATATCTGTATGGTGCAAAAATTGGCAATTGAACCTAAATAATGCAAAGCGTGAGGTCATCCACATGAGTGCTAAAAGTAATCCGTTAAACTTCGGTTTCACGACAAATCAGTCAAATCTAAAGGCCATAAATTCAAATAAATACATAAGAATTACAATAACGAACAACTTAAATTGGAAATTACACATAGAAAAAGACAAACCAAAAACTGCGTTTTACTGGCAGAATACTTAGAAAATGTAACAGATGTACTAAAGAGATTGCCTACACTGCGCTTGTCCATCTTGTTTTGGAGTGCTGCTGAGCGGTGTCAGACCATTACCAGAGAGGATTAACGGAGTACATCGAAAGAGTTCAAGGAAGAGCAGCACGTTTTGTATTATTGCGAAATAGGGGAAATAGTGTCACTGACATGATACAGGATTTGGGGTGGACATCTTTAAAACAAAAGCGTGTTTTGTTTCGGCGGAATCCTCTCACAAAATTTCAATGACCAGTCTTCTCCCCAGAATGTGAAAGTATTTTGTTGACGCCGACCTACATAGGGGGAAACGATCATCGTAATAAAATAAGGGAAATCAGAACTCGCACGGAAAGATAAAGGTGTTCGTTTTTTCCGCGCATTTTTCGGGAGTTGAATAATAGAGAATTACTGTGAAGGTGGTTCAATGAACCCTCTGCTAGGCACTTGAGCGATGTTTGTAGAGTACCCACAGACATAGATGTAGATGACAGGATCACTGTCTATCTGTCTGTCCGACTGTGACGATCTCTTTTTGTCAGGAACGAGTGCAGATATCAAGTTGAAATTTGCGTCAGACACGAAGGTCTACGGTCCCTTAGCGGTATAAAAAATATAAGCTTCCGACTCAGTGTAATCAAAAAATGCGGCAGTTTTTTGTTATTCGTAAAATTATCAGAACGTATAGGCTGCTTCCAGTTGACCTAGTCATGAAATTTAGCAAAAAGATAAACTTCACAGCGCAAGTAAAGGGAAAAAATCCGAAAAATTATATATCACATAAAAAACATTTTTTGACATTACATTTTTAATCTGTCAAAAATCTCGGAAACTACTGTAGGGTTTTTGATCTGACTTTTAGTAATAGGTAGACTGATTCAAGAGGAAGGTTTATGTATATAATTCACAAATATTTCGTGCTAATTGGCTGAGCTACAGTGAAATGAATTCACTTGACACTGTGTAAACGCTGCCTTTCCCACCTAATGGTAAGTGGCGAAAAGGCCTCCCAGCTACCCCACTGACAGTCTGTGCCTACGACCCATACAGCATCTGTGACGTTTCAGAGCACAGTAATTGTTAACGGCATGAAGCCAAGCGCCGGCAACCCAGTCGGGAACGATAGATAATAGAAAGCTGTGAGAAGTCAGCCAATCGCACGCTGACCGGACCTAACGGCCCTATGTGAAGAGGACATAGCGCCACGACCGACTGGTAACAGCCCAGTTCAATAGCATCTTCAAGATTAATGAGTTCTATAGCAGTGTCAACTCTAGTTACTTCGCTTGTACTCTCTACGTATCAAAGCCTTGGGAATTGTCTATACTGAAGAAGATTGCTTATTTTGTATGTCGCCCTTTGCTTGCGACAGATCTGTGTAATTGCAAAAGTTACGTATTGTAATTTTCATTTTGTAATAAAACTCATTAATACGATTTGTTTGAATGTTTGTCTGGCGAACAGAGTTAGCAGGCTTACTACACACCGCAGTAATAAAGGTAAATGATGCACCATTGCATTTCCATTGTTTAAGAAGATATTCCGATATCCCATAAAATTTCCATTGAAACGTTCCATAGAACAATTGGATATTCGTCTAACAACAATAGCGCTATGGCGGCCTGCACTGTTTTCTTCTCTGGAGATTTCCGTCATATCTTACCAGTAATCGCAACAGGGACGAGAGCAGACGAGGTCAACGCATCCGCAATTGCCAGTTTGTGTAGCACGTTAATATAAAACCAAAATTAATAAAATAAATGAAAAATTACAATTGCCAACACGAGATTAACTAAAAATTTAAACGTAAAGTAACAAAATCTTTAAAGTCTTGGAAATCCCGGGATCAATATCTTGCGAGTATCAATATCGAAAACAGACAAAAATCGTCGAGATTCTCGATTGCCGGGATATCGGGATTTCCGGATTTTTTTATTTTATGTTTCCACAGACTTAAATGACAAGGTGACTAATATGAAATGAACACTTAAGGTCATTTTCTTGTTTGCAGACAGCTTTCTGTGGCACTGAGAGAACTTTCACTCCGCTGCAAATTTTGTCCTTCGCACGCCGCACATTGTCCTTGCATTGCCTTCCCTACAGCAACGTTCAAGCGTTACTTGCTATCGCTTCGAAAAATGTTTGGACTGCCGAGCGGTTGCTCATTTAGTGTGCTTTTCGATCGTTTCCACAAAGAGAAAAATTCTGTGGTGTATCTGTGGACTGCTGCAATACGGATAAATGTCATACTGCTGTCTGGTATCGCCCAACTACGCAGTGCCGATATGAAGTCACTGAAACTTTGTTAGGAGGAAGCTGAATTAAAATTCCGTTTGGCTATCCCGATTTCCCTAAATCACCACAGGCAAATGCCATTAACATTCCTTAAAACCGCAACGGTACTATCTTCCGTCAGCCTCAGCGAACTACAGCACACCTCTTATTATCTCATCGTTGACGAGATCTTGCAATCTACACTTCCTTTCTTCTTGTTGCAGCAATTACAGCTCTCTGCCCAAGGTTAACAGAAGACATGATTTAAGCCTTTTGTTATTTTCAGCTCCTGTTTCTGCTTTGTGCAGGCAGTATTTGCAAAAAGATGTCGAGGTTGATCTTGTTTTGAGTAGGCCGTGTGCCTACCGCATCCCTTTAGTTGTTCCACGTCGTACGTCTGTCAAGCTATTAGAACGCTGGAGGTCTACATCTACGTCTACATAGTTACTCTGCAAGTGCCTGGCAGAGGGTTCATCAAACCATTTTCATATTACTTCTCTGCCATTCCACTCTAGAATGGCGCGTGGGAAAAAGGAAGACCTAAATCTTTCCGTTCGAGCTCTGATTTCTCTTATTTTGATGATCATTTCTCCCTCCGTAGGTAGGTGTCCACAAAATATTTACGCATTTGGAAGAGAAAGTTGGTGATTGAAATTTTGTAAATAGATCCCGCCGCAAAGAAAACCGCCTTTCTTTCAGTGACTGCCACCCCAACTCGCGTGTCATATCAGTGACACTCTCACCCCTATTGAGCGATAACATGAAACGAGCTGCCCTTCTTTACACTTTTTCGATGTCCTCTTTAATATATTTTTGTGGAATCTAAAATTTAAAAACCTCTCTCACACCGGCCTGATTTAGCTTCACTGATCAGGATAGTAAAAACATGCGTATATTAAGGGAATTTTCATTGACAAAGCAGGCTTATCACATTCACACAGTTCAATACTGTTCTATCCTGATTAAATTGAGCTTAACTTAAATTCCATAAGGCAGTGAAGCAATTTCGAAGTCTTGGTGCGACGAAAATTGTCAGTCGATCTCCTGGAAACATTTGTAATAATTATTAACTTTCGGTGATCACATGGGGAAGACCGTAGATCTGCTGGTAAGACCGTGTTAGCCTATTTATTTGAAGTAACTGGATATCTTCAGCATACAAAACGGCAGATTCGTCCAGTGTAAATCAGACGTTCCCCACTGATCCCGTGCAACACAGCGTAGTAAGCAGACACTGTCAATAATAATAAGTTAAATAATACGCGAACACACTTACTTTAGTTTAGTTCACGTATTAAATTCCTTCTCATACAGAATCTCATCAAGATGGCGACTAGCCCAACAATACATACATATACATCCTCCTTTCACGGCTAATCGGCAAGAAGTCCTCATTCTTTTCATAAGAGAAAACATAGATAGCAGAGAAGCTATTCCATGGAGTAAATGGGCGCTCCAAGGAATAATTGGGCTTGAAACTACTTTGCATTGATAATCGGTAAGATAAGAAGAGATATTTCGAGATAGTACATATAATTTATAAAATTTCTGAAAATATCGCGGAGAGACCGCTGCAAGAGACATTACACCTCCGTCAATCCTACCCGGTATGGATCCCATACCGCGCAGCAATATTCCAGCAGAGGACGGACAAGTGTAATGTAGGCTGTCTCTTTAGTGAGTTTGTCGCGTCTTCTAAGTGTTCTGCCAACAAAGCGCAGTCTTTGTTTCGCCTTCCCCACAGCATTATCTATGTGGTCTTTCCAATTTAAGTTGCTCGTAATTGTAATTTCTAGGTATTTAGTTGAATTGACAGTCCTTAGATTTGTGCGATTTATCGTATACCCAAAATTTATCGGATTTCTTCTAGTACCCATGTGGATGATCTCGCACTTTTCTTTGTTTAGTGCTAATTGCCACTTTTCGCACAATAAAGAAATGCTCTCTAGATCATTTTGTAATTGGAATTGGTCGTCATATGATTTTACTAGACGCTAAATTACAGGGTCATCTGCAAACAGTCTAAGGGAGCTGCTCAGGTTATCACCTACAATCAGGAACAGCAGAGAGCCTATGACACTACCTTGCGGAACGCCAGATATCACTTCTGTACTAGTCGATGATTTACGTCTATCACTACGTACTGTGGCCTCTCTCTGAGAGGAAATTACCAATCCAGTCACACAACTGAGATGATACTCCATATGCACGCAATTTGATTAATAGTCGCTTGTGAGGAATGGTATCAAAAGCCTTCTCCCAATCTAGGAATATGGAATCGATCTGAGATTCCATGTCGACAGCACTCATTACTTCATAAAGAGCTAGCTGTGTTGCACAAGAACGATATTTTCTGAATCCGCGTTATGTATCAATAAGTCATTTTCTTCAAGGTGATTCATAATGTTCGAGTACAGTACATGCTCCAAAATCCTACTGCAAATTGAGGTCAGTGATACGGGTCTGTAATTCAATGGGTTACTCCTATTTCCTTTCTTGAATATTGGTTTGACCTGTGCTACTTTCCAGTCTGTAATTCAATGGGTTACTCCTATTTACTTTCTTGAATATTGGTTTGACCTGTGCTACTTTCCAGTCTTTCCGAACAGACCTTTCGCAAGTGAGCGGTTGTGTATGATTGCTAAGAAAGGCGCTATTGTGTCCGCATACTCTGAGAGGAAGCTCGTTGTATGAAGCATAAGTGTCACACACGCTTACGACTTCCCAGAAATATACGATTGCACAACATTGCCTAGGTAATGTCCATCAGATGGAATACAGTAACATAGAGATCCTGGCGTGCACTTCCACTTACTGAAATTGCGTTATTACGAAAGCTGTTGAAATTAAATTACTAACATATCCTATAGAGACGGGAGGTTTTTGTTTAAATTATGTTTGGATTCCTGTTCTCTGCCAGGTCAAACAACAAGAGGACAGAGCTTTACTGTCAATAATGTCGAACGTTAATCATACTTGGTTGCGTTGTAGCGATAGTTCAGTTGTTTGCGTTGTGCATTCTCTTTCTGTACGTCTTTTGATTTCCTGTCTGGCTTAGCGCCGCGTTTAAATTGCCAGGCAAACAAGACTCTTCTTTTTTTGTACCTTGAAAACGATGGGGTATTCGCCCGTCGAAATATCGGTGGTTTTCGAGACGTCACCCTGCGCCATTTCTGTAAAGTATTTAAACAGTTAGTGTCCAGGAAGAACTTAACAAGTTTCACAGAGAAAGTGCGTTTTTCTAAATCAACAGAGAATGCTGAATGTATTGAGCGCAGATGTAATGTGTGACCAGAAGTGAATAAATACAAAGGGCGTTGAAAAAGTTTTGCACAGTCGTCTCCAATATTTTTATTTTTTGCAGGAGGAGAATGAAATTTTTTTTGAACATACTACGAATATTTAGCTGTACATTGAGCCTACACAATATAGCTTCCATCAGCTGTGACGCATCTGGTCCAAAGTTCTATCTCTGATGTAAATGCACTTCGGTAAAATTCTGGGGATTGACTTTTACACTATAGCTTGACACAGAAAATAAGGTATTCCTCACTATCAAATGTTTTACCGAGCAGGTGGGCCTTCAGACGACCAAAGATATAAAAATCACATGGAGCCAAGTTCGGACTGTAGGAAGGATGAGGAACAATTTTCCAACCCATTTTCCTTATTTTCTCCTACGTCATAATGGCTGCATGTGGTTTGGCACTGATGAGCTGACGCTGTAGCTGTGGTCTGTGGATCTTGATGGCACGTCGCAGCTTGTCCAATAACAGTAACGGCCCTGATTAATTGTGGAGCCAGGTTCCAAAAAGTCAATGAAAATGACACCACACCGATTCCAGGACAAGGAGGCCATCACCTCTCGGTCTGCTCTTCGTGAAAGTCCTGGTTTCTTCTTCCGAGGGGTACCCGAATGACGCCACTCCATGGATTGGGTTTTGCTCTCAGGTTCGGACAAAACCAATCAAGTTCCATCCTGGTTAATGACGCCGTCAAAACACTGTTTCCACTCTTCAGAAAAGGTCTTCATGAGACCCTTGCACACATTCTTCCCCATCGTTTTCATTTCTCTTGTCAATAATCTAGGCACCCAACGTGCACAGATTTTTCTGTACCCTAGTGACTGTTCCAGTGATACCACACTACCCAATGACAAACGAATCATTTCAGCAAGCTGTCGTATCGTCACGCATCTGTCATTTTGGATGATTTGATCAATTGTCTCCTTATTCACATTAGTCACTGCCATCTATGGTCTACCGCACCGTGGATTGTCCAGTAGAGAGAAATCACCCTCTTTAAACCTCTGCTACCACTGCTGGATACTGCTGTGATCCACTGTGTCCTGCCCATAAACAGGAAGCAACTTCCTGTGAACCGATGTGGCAGAGTCATCATCGGTCCTGAAGAGGAACTCCATCACCGACTGTTGTCGCAACCTGACATCTACTTCACGGTCCATTATGGCTCACCTGTAAATAAAAGAAAATACTTTTGTATACCAACTTATAGCTAAATGTTCCAAGTATGTTCGCAAAAATTTCATTAGAGACGACTGTGCAAAACTTTTTTAACGCCCTTTGTAATAGACGCAAAATTCTTTTAATATAAACTGTAGCATGTTGAAAATTCCTCTACGCCGAGAGAAAAATTGATTACTGATGGCAGAAGCAAGGAATAATGTAAAGAACTTTTACGGTGCAGATAATCTGACTGTCTCTAGGAGACCTACAAGAAAAAGACTGACTGTAAAAACAGATTCCCCGTAAGAAGAAATAGATAGCAAAAATACTACTGCTAAAATTCTTGCAGCAAAAAACTGGCACAAATTGACAAAATTCCTCTTTATCACTTTGTCTGAAAGGGATGGAAGAGAAACAGAGAAACTGTTACAGATGGATGTTCAGTAGGAACCTGTTTTTCGCTCGTATGTGCACTAAAAAAGCACTCCGTCTTCAGGCCACGAGTGGCCTACCGGGACCGTCCGACCGCTGTGTCATCCTCCGGGAGGGGCGTGGGGTCAGCACACCGCTCTCCCGGTCGTTATGATGGTATCCTTGACCGAAGCCGCTACTATTCGGTCGAGCAGCTCCTCAATTGGCATCACGAGGCTGAGCGTTTTATTTTAGTTTATTTTTGAATAGCTAAAATTCTTACGTAAATCTTTATAAGTCAAGAACCATATAATGGAAAACTAATCGCAATAGTATATTCCAGAAAATCAGCGATACATATGCATGAAGTTTTTCTTTTGCCTTTTGGTAAGCGCATAGCTTTGCATATTTTTCCTGTTTCCTTCCTCTGTTTGTCTTAGTGAGCAGACGCGTATTGTAACTGTATAGATGTTCGCTGATTTAAATGTAAAAAAATCCTGTTGTTATTCATAGCAATAAGTTCTCCTAGCGTGGATATTGACATGTTTCTGTACTAGCTGACATCTTTTCAGATCGCCATGGCTGAGACGGCGAAGTGGGCAGGTCAGTGTGGAGACATCTTAATAGAGGAACGTGCATTGCTTTCAGACATTAATTTCTCATTGCTCCTACCAAATCGTGGCCATAAGATTAGATGCCGATCATTTTAATGTGTCCTGCTATTATTACGTGCAAGAAATTATTGCGAATGATTCGGTCGTTCGTCTCTGATCAGTGATGCTGTGGGAGATCCCGTTAGACACTGACCTCGCTAAATAATATTTACTGGCTCGGGTATTTGTTAGTAACATACCTATTACTTTTTACTGGACATACCACGTTGCCATAACACACACAATAGCGGTACGTCATTAACGCCTTATTCCCACCGTTTAAATGATGTGTTGCTCTCTCTGACGATGGTTGCCCTTTTGGTGAAAAATTTCAACACTGCCAATTTCCATTAAATTAAACTGATCATCTCATTTGAGAACATCAAGCTCAAACAAAACTATAACTAACCTATATATAGAGAGAGCAGAGTAACTAATCATTTGTTGTTGTCGTTGTTGTTGTGGTGGTGGTCTTCGTTCTCTCTTTTGATGCGGCTCTCCACATAATTCTGTCCTTTGTAAGTCTTTGCATAACTACTCTTCAAGCCTTGGTCTCCCTTTACCATTTTTACCCTCCTCACTTCCGTCTATTGTCCGCAGCTCGTGGTCGTGCGGTAGCGTTCTCGCTTCCCACGCCCGGGGTCCCGGGTTCGATTCCCGGCGGGGTCAGGGAATTTCTCTGCCTCGTGATGACTGGGTGTTGTGTGATGTCCTTAGGTTAGTTAGGTTTAAGTAGTTCTAAGGTCTAGGGGACTGATGACCATAGCTGTTAAGTCCCATAGTGCTCAGAGCCACTTCCGTCTATTCATTGGTGTCTTAGATTGTGTCCTAACAACCGACTCTGTCTTCTTAGTCAAGTTATGCCATAATTTCTTTTCTCTACGATTCGATTTAATATCTCCTTATTAGCTATCTGATCTCACACCTGGTGTGAGAGTATGGGGGTGATTCTGTGTACACAACACTGTCACCACTGATTTGAGTGCTGGTAATTTGTATAGCAGTTGCTACATTTCTGACTTGTTAAGGTCAGTGGCTCTACCCGTGACGTTCTCTTTCAACAAGATAATGCAAGACCGCGTGTTGCCCATGCTGCCCCGACGTACCGCGATAAAGAAGACATTTCCGCTATTGCCTAGGCCACTACGCTTCTCACATCCCTCAACTACTGAAAACATCTGGCCCTGAATTGTCGAGATAACCACGCCATTCACCAGACACTACAACTGATAAACTGTGGCACAGAACTGAAGCAGCATTGAATGACGTAGCCGCACCTGTCATCCGGGGTCGATTCAACTCGATGCCCGATGACCAGCCAGGTTAAAGCAGTTACTGTTGTTGCCACAGATGACGACTTTGTCTACTATATTTCCCACGCTGTGTATCCCCAAATCTCTTACGATGTCGATGTTGCCGAGAGAATTTGGCGCTGAATCCAAACTTGGTTCACTTTCTCTCTCTCTCTCTCTCTCTCTCTCTCTCTCTCTCTCTCTCTCTGTGTGTGTGTGTGTGTGTGTGTGTGTGCAAGCTCCTTTAGCTGTGTGTGTTGCCTTTTCTGTAAAGTTCCTTTAATGTACTAGAGAATGTGCCTTTATAGAGTGGTTCTCATTTAAAGCTTGTATGCCTTCTGCTATTGCTTTCTGTATGTGAAAGTTCTCTTCTCTTGTTAGATTGTGGTATAGGCTGTGGCTGCATTTCAGTATTTTTAAATCTGTTGCTATTGTAGTTGGGTGGTGGTTATGGACTATTAGGTGGTCAGCAACTGTGCTATGGGTTGTTTTTTAGGGCTCTGAGGTGTTTTCAGTATCTTGTTTTAAATTTCCTGCATGTTTGTCCTATGTATACTGACTGGCAAGTGTTGCATGTGAGTTATCATTTTCCTGAGCTGTTGAATTTATCTGCGAGTGTCTCTTGTGTCCTGAGTTTTTTTCTGTGTTGTGTTGTCTGTCTTGTATTCTATTTGAGGTCTCTGCTTCTTCGATATGGTGCCTATTCTGTGGATAGTTTATAATATAATAAAAAATAATAATAAATGTTAATATATATGGAATTAACGAGATTATATTTTTCGGCACTCGGACAAGCACAATAAGCTGTGCTACGCCTTTAAATGGATTCATATTAGTTCATATTAGTTCTGTATGGACGAAATATTCTTTTTCTTGTTCTAGATTTGTGCTCACCAATTAATAATACTACGTCCGATCGCCTTATCCACCTACAAAATCTTGACCGTGTCCATGTTGCCTTAATCGGGCCTTCGTGAGTACTCCGAAGTACACAGGTGGGCTTCAGTTCTTCTTATTACAGTACTACTTGGAATAACGACTCATACAATCTTTCAGTTATTAAAATAATACTAATTCTTTTCTTCGATGCACATAAAAATACAGACTTTTCACTTATCCATATAACTAAACTGGCTTCCTATGATTACGCTCTAAAATAACGTGCGTCTACCTTCGTTCATTAGTAGAGAGCGAGTCCTTCCTCTTACCGAGGAACAGAAAAAACAGCTTTTGTTTTTTAACATTTGAAAATCAAAAATACATGACGGTAGGCGCAGGCTCTACGTTTCGCTACCGCTTCACCTTTTCTCTTTGCCTTTAAAGAAAAGGAAAATATAAAAGCAAGAAATGCAAAAGGTACAGCACAAGTTTTGTTATTGTAGATGAATATGTGTCATTTTGCTTTGTGTGTCTCTTGCTGCACTGTTGCATCTCGCGTGGTCATTGTTTGTACACTCCTGGAAATGGAAAAAATAACACATTGACACCGGTGTGTCAGACCCACCATACTTGCTCCGGACACTGCGAGAGGGCTGTACAAGCAATGATCACACGCACGGCACAGCGGACA
Organism: Schistocerca cancellata; assembly: GCF_023864275.1. NCBI lineage: Eukaryota > Metazoa > Arthropoda > Insecta > Orthoptera > Acrididae > Schistocerca > Schistocerca cancellata. The sequence continues at coordinate 220,128,570 of NC_064626.1, forward strand.
CACCAGGAACCGCGGTGTTGGCCGTCGAATGGCGCTAGCTGCGCAGCATTTGTGCACCGCCGCCGTCAGTGTCAGCCAGTTTGCCGTGGCATACGGAGCTCCATCGCAGTCTTTAACACTGGTAGCATGCCGCGACAGCGTGGACGTGAACCGTATGTGCAGTTGACGGACTTTGAGCGAGGGCGTATAGTGGGCATGCGGGAGGCCGGGTGGACGTACCGCCGAATTGCTCAACACGTGGGGCGTGAGGTCTCCACAGTACATCGATGTTGTCGCCAGTGGTCGGCGGAAGGTGCACGTGCCCGTCGACCTGGGACCGGACCGCAGCGACGCACGGATGCACGCCAAGACCGTAGGATCCTACGCAGTGCCGTAAGGGACCGCACCGCCACTTCCCAGCAAATTAGGGACACTGTTGCTCCTGGGGTATCGGCGAGGACCATTCGCAACCGTCTCCATGAAGCTGGGCTACGGTCCCGCACACCGTTAGGCCGTCTTCCGCTCACGACCCAACATCGTGCAGCCCGCCTCCAGTGGTGTCGCGACAGGCGTGAATGGAGGGACGAATGGAGACGTGTCGTCTTCAGCGATGAGAGTCGCTTCTGCCTTGGTGCCAATGATGGTCGTATGCGTGTTTGGCGCCGTGCAGGTGAGCGCCACAATCAGGACTGCATACGACCGAGGCACACAGGGCCAACACCCGGCATCATGGTGTGGGGAGCGATCTCCTACACTGGCTGTACACCACTCGTGATCGTCGAGGGGACACTGAATAGTGCACGGTACATCCAAACCGTCATCGAACCCATCGTTCTACCATTCCTAGACCGGCAAGGGAACTTGCTGTTCCAACAGGACAATGCACGTCCGCATGTTTCCCGTGCCACCCAACGTGCTCTAGAAGGTGTAAGTCAACTACCCTGGCCAGCAAGATCTCCGGATCTGTCCCCCATTGAGCATGTTTGGGACTGGATGAAGCGTCGTCTCACGCGGTCTGCACGTCCAGCACGAACGCTGGTCCAACTGAGGCGCCAGGTGGAAATGGCATGGCAAGCCGTTCCACAGGACTACATCCAGCATCTCTACGATCGTCTCCATGGGAGAATAGCAGCCTGCATTGCTGCGAAAGGTGGATATACACCGTACTAGTGCCGACATTGTGCATGCTCTGTTGCCTGTGTCTATGTGCCTGTGGTTCTGTCAGTGTGATCATGTGATGTATCTGACCCCAGGAATGTGTCAATAAAGTTTCCCCTTCCTGGGACAATGAATTCACGGTGTTCTTATTTCAATTTCCAGGAGTGTATGTTGCATTGATCTGTGTTGTGTAAGGTGGAGCTATATCCAATAATTTAACTGGAAACAGGGAAAGAAAGACAAGAGCTGCAGATCCAAAAGATGAATATTTATTTCGAGTTGTCCATGGTATCCCAGAATGTGACATCGGTGTTCACTTGACAATCGAAATAAGACAGTATACAGGGGAAGACCATCTCCATAATCCACTAGTTAGTGCCTTTGGACAGGACTGTTGTACAAGACGGTCGAAATGTCGGTATTTTAGATGTTTTTAGTTTTTCGTTGTAACACGGGCTAATAAGCAAAATTATTTTATTCATCTTCGCTAATTGCTATCCTTTGTGATGTTGCAGTTTTCATGGCCAGCAGTGTACCCCACTCTCATCCGTCCATGTAACATTTCCCAATCACATTGTTCCTGTACCGTTTCTACCCTCTGCGTCACCTGCTGTGCGGTGAACAGAGCTGCATATGAGACGTAGTGGCTTGTGTTTTCTGTGATGAGTCGGTGGTTGAGCAGTTGTTGTCCAGCACTGAATCGCTGAATTATTTGTTTCAGTGTCTCGTCTATCCGCTGTTATAATCTGTGATACCCAACGACGATCTCTGTCATCACCACATTATTCTCCACAGTGGTTGACTCTGTCAGCGGCGGATTTCCAGGAATCGAGATACTCAGGGCTCCCACTGAAGCGATAGCAGATGGAATGCCCACTGCGTGCGCTACTGTAGATACGTCAGATGCCCACGAGGTGATAACGCCGGTCTTGCATGTCCTGCGTTCCACCGTCGAGTACCGGCATCAGGTCTGGAGACATTCGCGCCACGTCACGCGACAATTATTCCACTCGACTTGCCCGGAGCGCTCTCTCTCTCTCTCTCTCTCTCTCTCTTACGAAACAGTTGTCTGTTTGATTCATCTGCTCATGACAGTAAGTTACTGAAATCTTGAAGAGCGTTTCTTTGGTACACTGCACTATGCGCTGCTATGAAGGTCTCTGACCGATTAAAACTGTTCGCCACTCTCACACTCAAGCCCAGATCCACTTATCAACTGAATTTTTTTTCATTTATTTCATCGTATGGCTAGGGCCGTTCGCCGGGTGCCGGTCTTTCAATTTGACGCCACTTCGGTGACCTGCAGTCATGAGGATGATAGGATGATGATGAGGACAGCACAACACCAAGTCCCTGGGTGGAGAAAATTCCTCGACCCAGCCGGGAATAGAACCCGGGACCAGAGGACTGACAATCCGTCACGCTGACCATTCAGCTACCGGGGGCGGACAATCAACTGAAGTAAGCTCACCGGACAAAATATGGTATACAGAAACGTCTATCAAAAACTTTAGGGATTTGTTCTTGATATCAAAACATTGCAAAGATAATTCGTACGAGCATGGACCCGAAAATCCTTCATTGGAGAGGTATGAAAGGATTCATTATTCATGGCTAAAACTCATACGTTTACCAAACACGTTTATATTTACAATAATTGCTCGAAATGGCCACCTTCTGCTTGGTTGTACACCCTGAACCTGCACACCAGACTGTGCCGCGCACTGTGCAAAACTCTTGGTGTTTTCCGTGTCTGGTCAAATCCGTTTTGGGTACGCTCCTTCAGAACATCGATCTTGGGTACAGGAGTCGAATGTATCAAGCGTTTAAATGTCCCAAAAGATGTTCCAGATCGTCATGTGATAACGTCTTCCTTTCTCACACCTCTGTTTGTAATACTTAGTGGAGTTTCATTCATGGTATGAAGAACCCATTCTTCGAGCTCAAGTGTTCGTACATCGCGCGGTTTTCCACCATCTGCAACTGTCTTCTCATATGAGCCTGAGTCTCGTGAGTGTCCCTATAGTCGCACAAACGTTCCTGCACAAGGTAAGCACCTCCCAGGGTAACGTCCAACAAAGAATTGACGTGCCCCATCCGCATCCCCATCTGTAAGGTAGTATTTATAGTGCGTCATTTCAAACATTGTCCGCCCCCGGTAGCTGAATGGTCAGCGTGACGGATTGTCAATCCTCTGGGCCCGGATTCGATTCCCGGCTGGGTCGGGGAATTTTCTCTGGCCAGGGACTGGGTGTTGTCATCATCATCGTATCACCCTCATCGACTGCAGGTCGCCCAAGTGGCGTCAAATTGAAAGACTGGCACCCGGCGAACGGTCTGCCTGACGGGGGTGGGGGGTAGCCATATCACTATATTAAAAAAAATTTAAATTCCAGACATTGATTAAATCGTCGTGACGAGTTGTGATGGAAGTCACTCTACGACGGAACAAGCGACAGTCAGACAAAACAAAACAAAACAAATGACGTAACCCACTGCAAGCAAGGAAGCGAGAAAAAATGCACATTTGTGGTAAATTACACAATGAGTAGTCTCTAAAAGGCTTTCATTTAATAACTGCCTAACGAAGGATATCGTATGAACTTTTTTGTAGTGTTCTGACCTCGGGAACAAATCACTAAAGTTTGTGACACATATTTAAACATACATTAATAGACTCCCCATTAAAAGAGCACACTATTCGTTTTGTAGGTCTGTTGATGGTGTAGAATCTGGCCCTGGTGTCTTGTGACCCTCCGTTACTGACCTACGTCTTGGCAATGACGTGGTGTGTGGACGTGTCACATCGTGAAAGAGGTTGCCGATTTCTTAGTAGCAATGCAGACCACAAACCACCAAGGTGATCCTACGCCCCTGGCAGGACCACCAAACCTGCGCTCCCCCTCCCCACGCCTTTGTAAAACGAACTTTCCAGAAATTTTTATGTGCAGAGTTATGAAATTTTATAATTTTGCGATTTTTAGTAAAGGTGGAGCATCATTGGAAGATATTACTTCACTGTAGTATACTGATGAAAAATGTTGCACACAACAAATTATGTCACTGCAGTTAATAAATTACGAATAGTACAAATTACCTAGAATGTTGTGAAGTAAAGCGAAATCTACGGTATATCTTATTGGTTACGGCGGCTTCAGTACATTAGTTTTAGTAAGATGTAAAACAGAGCTTAGATTTTATTTGCTCCTAATTATTAATAGTGTCTAAACTACTAACCGGAAATAAAAGAAAAGGGACTCTAGTTAAGAGCTGAGAAAATATGACTTTCAAGAAAATTGATTTTTATTGTAATTTTACTTTTCATTTTCTTGCTTTAAGCAGAACGATTAAAAACTCACGCAATATTATTAATCAGCCTGAGCAGAATTACTGCTGAACTTTTTCTTTTTATTTATACACCAGATCGTATCAACCACAACGTGACCGCACCAAAATAAGTCGCTGAAGGGACAAAAGAATTATACAGGATGAATCACCCAAAACTTTCAGCCCAAATATTGAGAAAATGGAAAGTGCTATT